>NW_020837994.1:4978196-5642695 GCF_003676395.1 Aethalodelphis obliquidens | reverse complement strand
TGTGTGTGTGTGTGTGTGTGTGTGTGTGTGTGTGTGTGTGTGTGTGTTCATGTTTGTGGCTCTTAGGTGCTCATAAATGTGTCTCCCTCCTTCATAAAGTAAACACATGCCTGTGCAGATCGAGGCTAGGAAGTGAACTGCTGACTTAAGGGTGACATCAGTTCTTCCCGAGAAAACCTAACCAGGTGAGATAAGTAAATACTTCTATCTCACAAAGAACCTGAGGCCCAGGGAAGGGCAGCGACACGCCCATAGTCATAGCACTAACTGATGGCAGGGCTGGAATTCAGTCCAGGTCTTCTCACCTCAGACATGGTACTCTTTCCTCCTGACCACATGGGATTTCCTGATGAAAGGAGGGGTCTTCTCACAAGCAATAGAGAGTAGCCATCGGGAGTGCACACTCCGGAATTAGATGTAGGTTTGAGTCCTCGTTCTGCCACTTACTGGCCTCAGTTCCCTCATGTGTCAAATGGGAGTTCCTTCCTCAGAGGGTCGTTGTGAGGACGAGATTAAATGACCCACGTGAAGCACGTAGCTCAGTGTCTGCCACATAGGAAATGCTCCCAAAATGTTAGCTCTTATATCATTAGCATCATTCTGGGGACTATTGAAGCACATTTCTTGTTTCACCGCACTCACTGTATCCAGGGTCTTTTGAAATGGATGGACTTTGAAACTGATGGACGATGTTAGTAGTCATTACCTCCCACTGTCCACCGTCTAGGGCCCTGGCACCTTCTCCAGCGGGTGGAGGAGGCTCCAAGGAGAGCTAGTCTTCTAACCCACTGGGGATTTAATGAGTATCCCCTCCTCAAGGCATCATTTCCCCTAAAAAATGAGAGAATATAATGGGCCCATTTTAAAAGAGTGGGGAGTGGGAAGGGATTAGTGTCTGGAAAGCATCCATCACCTCTCAGAGCAAGGGCTGTCTCTAAACCCCGAGTGTGGCTGGAGGTCCTGATTCAGACCTATTAGCTTTGATGCGGATTACTTTGGGCTGTCTGAGCTCAGCAAGGAGCCCGGCCCCTGAACAAAGGGACTTGGCTTTCTCATCCTGACGATGGTGACCTTCCTCTGCTTTCCCTTTTCATTTAGTCACTTGAGGTGAAGACTCTCTGAAGGAAAGAAAAACAAAGGGGAGATTCCTCCTGAAGCAGCGGGGCTGTCCCACTCCCCAGCCCCACCATGCCATGTGGGCCAAGGAGGGGAGGCTGTCCTCCTGATCAGCCGGTGCCCCAGACTGCAAGGTCATTTACAGAGAGAAAGAGAGAACCTGTTTAGCAATTTGATTTACATTATTATTTGAAAAGAAATGTTTTCACTCCTGCTTTCTTTCCCGAGAAGGGCCATCTGGTAATGATTCCTCTTATTATTTCTGTTTCTCTGGTGAAGCATCCTTGCACAGTCCTTGTGTTTATGGTGGGGGTTTCTTGGGCCTTCATCCTGTCCCCTCTCCTCCCTTCCATTCCCTCTCAGTTCTGTTCTAACAGGTTTCACTGTGTTTATAAAACACCAGCTAACAAGCTTACGTTTTTCTCTCTCTCCCTCTTCCTTCTTCTGAAGTTTATTGCCCCGTTTTTGTTTTTTTTTAACATTTTTATTGGAGTATAATTGCTTTGCAATAGTGTGTTAGTTTCTGCTTTATAACAAAGTGAATCAGTTATACATATACATATGTTCCCATCTCTTCCTTCTTGCGTCTTCCTCCCTCCCACCCTCCCTATCCCACCCCTCTAGGTGGTCACAAAGCACCGAGCTGATCTCCCTGTGCTATGTGGTTGCTTCCCACTAGCTATCTACTTTACCTTTGGTAGTGTATATATGTCCATGTCACTCTCTCACTTTGTCATAACTTACCCTGCCCCCTCCCCATATCCTCAAGTCCATTCTCTAGTCAGTCTGTGTCTTTATTCCCGTCTTACCACTAGGTTTTTCATGACCTTTTTTTTTTTTCTTAGATTCCATATATATGTGTTAGCATACGGTAATGGTTTTTCTCTTTGTGACTTCACTCTGTATGACAGACTCTAGGTCTATGCACCTCACTACAAATAACCCAATTTCGTTTCTTTTTATGGCTGAGTAATATTCCATTGTATATATGTGCCACATCTTCTTGATCCATTCATCTGTTGATGGACACTTAGGTTGCTTCCATGTTCTGACTGTTGTAAATAGAGCTGCAATGAACATTTTGGTACATGACTCTTTTTGAGTTATGGTTTTCTCATGGTATATGCCCAGTAGTGGGATTGCTGGGTCGTATGGTAGTTCTATTTGTAGTTTTTTAAGGAACCTCCATACTGTTCTCCATAGTGGCTGTATCAATTCACATTCCCACCAACAGTGCAAGAGGGTTCCCTTTTCTCCACACCCTCCCCAGCATTTATTGTTTCTAGATTTTTTGATGATGGCCATTCTGACAGGTGTGAGATGATATCTCATCTTTGATAAAGGAGGCAAGAATATACAGTGGAGAAAAGACAACCTCTTCAATAAGTGGTGCTGGGAAAACTGGACAGCTACATGTAAAAGTATGAAATTAGAACACTCCCTAACACCATACACAAAAATAAACTCAAAATGGATTAAAGACCTAAATGTAAGGCCAGACACTGTCAAACTCTTAGAGGAAAACATAGGCAGAACGCTCTATGACATAAATCACAGCAAGATCCTTTTTGACCCAGCTCCTAGAGAAATGGAAATAAAAACAAAAATAAACAAATGGGACCTAATGAAACTTAAAAGCTTTTGCACAGCAAAGGAAACCATAAACAAGACCAAAAGACAACCCTCAGAATGGGAGAAAATATTTGCAAATGAAGCAACTGACAAAGGATTAATCTCCAAAATTTATAAGTGGCTCATGCAGCTTAATAACAAAAAAACAAACAACCCAATCCAAAAATGGGCAGAAGACCTAAATAGACACTTCTCCAAAGAAGATATACAGATTGCCAAGAAACACAAGAAAGAATACTCAACATCATTAATCATTAGAGAAATGCAAATCAAAACTGCCCCCTGTTTTTTAAAGCCTGAGGCACACCTCCGGCAGAACGCTTAGAGGGAGCTGGGGGAGGGGCAGAGGGGCCCACCTAAGCCTTTTGCAGTGAAAAGTGAGCCGCTGTGTTGTGGGTCCTGAAGCGAGTCTGATAGCTTGTGTGGTCACTGAAGCGTGGAACATTTGGGGAAAAGAGATGTGTTTGCAGCCTGGCCATGCAGGCCCCATCATTTCATTAATGGGCCAAGCGTCTGCCAGAAATTTTGGCTTGAATGGCAGGGTCTGCACAGGAGAAAAAAAAAAAATGTAACTGCTTGGCACCTCTTCTGAGAAGAAACTAAGTTAGACAGTCTTCTACCCAAAGCTGCCCACCTCCCTGCCAGCTTCCCCTGTATTCCTTCAGCTCCCCGACCCCCGGCCCACTGATCTTCCCACATTATACACAGCTCCCTGCAAAACAAATATCGTTAGGGAGACTAACCCAGTGTGAGGGAAACAGACCATTTTAATCGCACCCTAGGGTTCCAGTCTCCCCAGAGGCCCCAGAAGGGGAAGGCAGATGTGCAGTCTGTGTGGGACCTCTTGGGCAGAGGGTCACTGTGGCATAGGTAATGGCCCTAGGTGTGGGAACAGCAGGGACAGCATTCTGGCAGGAATCTCAGCCAGTTCAGTCAAGGTTTGCTAGACCGCCCCAAGGTGCAGTCGTCTTCAAAACTCCCTTTGCACCCCACTCTTGCTTTGTCCAGTTGACCTTCCGAAGTGATGGTTAATTGATGATGAATTGCCTGGAGGTAGCCTCTCATCAGTTCTTTCTGCTCTTTCTTCCCTGCCTGGACCAGCTTCTGAGAGCATCGGATTCACTTTGCTCGTTCCTGGGTCCCTATCAGACCTACTGTGTCTGAGGAACAAGTACTGTGATGCCGAGGGCCTCTTGCTAAACTTGCCACCCTCCAGCTTGCTCTGCTAACAGTGCCGATTTTATTTTTATTTTTTTGGTGGTACGCGGGCCTCTCACTGTTGTGGCCTCTCCCGTTGTGGAGCACAGGCTCCGGACGCACAGGCTCAGCGGCCATGGCTCACAGGCCCAGCCGCTCTGCGGCATGTGGGATCTTCCCAGACCGGGGCACGAACCCGTGTCCCCTGCATCGACAGGCAGACTCTCAACCACTGTGCCACCAGGGAAGCCCCACAGTAGAGATTTATAGATTCAACCTCGAGGGCGGCTGAAAGATAGCTTCAACCCCAAGCTGGGGTCCAGGCACTCACTGAACGGGAAATACCTTTATGGGCCTCGGGATAGGAACTGCTGAGTCGTTTCCTGTCCAATTGGAAAACTCTCTGGATCTAGGGAATTATCATAGTAGGCTAAGGGGCCAGAATAATCCTTCTGAGGTTCTGAGATCTGAGGCAGGTCATGAAAATTTATCACTATGATTATCTTTATCATGTTTAATTACCAGGAACTCCAACAGGTCATGTTTAAACCATTACTATTAAGTGGTGTCCAGAGACTGCAAGAAAAGAGATTCTTTGCCTTCATTTGGCTTTCTTAATTTTCCACTTGGCCCTGTTTCTTTCGCTGTGCTGTTTCCTTTTGATTTCTGTTTTTAACCGTTCTACGTACGATGTCTGTATACACGTGCGCATGTATTTTGGAACCAGTAAGGTTGTAGAAGAGATAGCAAGAGATCTATACCAGAGAAGAGTGCTTCAAATTTAAAGTCCTCCACTTACCACTGTGTGATCTTGGGCAAGTTATTTAACCTCTGTGCTTCAGTTTCCTCATCTGTGAAATGAGGATGGTAATGGTATCTACCTCAAGGGGTCGTTGTTAGGGTTAAATGAGATAATGCATACAAAAGGTTTAATAGCAAGATATGGCATAGAAGAGGAACTAAATGAACACTAGTATCGTGGTTACTGTTGTTTTTGTTATTATGTTTTTATCAAATGGTTGCTCCTGACCTTTGGTCTTCCTATTTATCATTGAAGTAATTACGTTGAACTCCTTTAAAAACCCAAATAGTGAAAGGGCTTTCTTAACGAGGTGATGCTCAAAGTGAACAGCCTGTTCCCAGAATGATGCTCTTTGTAAAGTCTCTGCCCATTTGTGTCTGTGATTCTCATATACCCAGGCCGAGTCTCCCACTCTTTTGTGCAAAAGTCAAATAAACTGGGCTATAAAATTGAATTGATAAATAAAGTAAAATCACGTCTGGATTATAAATGAGCTCTGACCACAGTCTGCCCAAGTCACGCTACTGAATGTCCTGATAAAATGGACAGGTAACTTCTTTGCAACAATTTACAGCCTCTCCTGTCCTTTCAAATCATCCGTGTCGTTTGGTCCTCATAGCCACCTGAGAGGTAGGTAATTTGACCAGACCTGCTTTATAGATGGAAGCTCAGAGCAGGTACGGGATACCTCAAGTCAAGAGGTACAAATATGTATGCACGTTTTACAGGTGAGGGAGCCGAGACTTGAGAGGTTAAACAGTCAACCGCCGGGTAGGGGCGGGAAACCAGGTCTACCGTTGCTAGAGTTATTCTCTTCACCTTACCACGGAAACCTGGGTCCTTCTCCCTGAGCATGTGAAGCTCCTCCACTACAAAGTATAGCAATTTGCTTAAAGAAGCCTCACCCTTGCTAGTCCGATACTTACCTCTGTTATCTCTCCTGTGTGTTGCAGTGGACTGCATGGACCCCACGTGTTCGGGCCGGGGGGTCTGCGTGAGAGGCGAGTGCCACTGCTCTGTGGGCTGGGGAGGCACCAACTGTGAGACGCCCAGGGCCACGTGCTTGGACCAGTGTTCGGGCCACGGAACCTTCCTCCCAGACACCGGGCTTTGCAGCTGTGACCCAAACTGGACTGGACACGACTGTTCTGTCGGTAAATGTGGGGAGAATAAGGGCACAGCTTAGATGGAGGGAGGAGGTTTCCACTGTGACGTGTATACCGTACATTCCTGTTCAGGGCCCTGACCCTGACCTTGGTCATGTAGCAGTGGGTTACCCATGTCTCTGAATGCTTTTCTTCTTCCCCTGAACTCCAGCCTTCAACACCTCTACTCTTAGAGGGGCAGAGGATTCACAAATCCTATATTCACATCATTTCTTTCATAGTGGTGGCCTTGAGAGTCAAAACATTGCCCCTTAACCGTATTAATGATGATAGATGTGATTCATTGAATTCTCGTCTCTCACATTACAATGGCCATCCTAGAGGCGAGGCCATGGGGGACATTGTGCCTCCTTGAGCTCTGCAGGGATGGGCCTTTGGTTTCACCCATTCCCCAGAATGAAGTCCAAACTCAGTATGGTACTTAGGGTGCTTTGTAATGTGGCCCTCACCCACCTTTCTGGCCAGATCCTCTACGAGATGGTAAGTTCCATGAGGGTAGCAAACGTGTCTTATTCCACATTCCCAGGACTCAGCATAGGCCTGCCCACAGCAGCTGCCGGATAAACTTTGGCGAATGAATGAATGAATGAATGAATGACAAACACGTGATTGAATGTGTTCTTAATTTTGGTATTTGGTTCACCACAGAATTTACACGTGTAAAGTTCACAGAATGATTACATGGGCACCCTCTGTTTATAAGCGCTTTATGACTTAGAGGCCCTCTCATGGTGAGGATTAGATGAGAACAGGTGAATCACCCAGCACAGTACTGGTAGGTGGTAAGCGTGGTTGCTTCTAGTATCTCATCTGGACAGTATCCACTGTTTAAATCCACACAAAAACCCTGTGAGAAAGGCATCATCATCCCCAGTTTGCCAATTTATATAGTATTTTACTCAGTGAATACTTACTGAACAAGGCAGAGGGGATACAGAGGTAGGAAGTCTGTACCCTGGCAAGCTTGCATTCTGGAGAGGGGGGCAGGAGACAGAGCAACCAAACGCATGAAGAGAAATCAACTAATAAAGAAGCTTAGGCCCAGAAAATTTCTAAGTAATCCTGCCCAGGGACACATGGCTAAGAAGTGGTAGCATCTCCATCAACATTTTTTTTCGCTCTGAGTCACTTTCCCCACCACACCACGTTGCTGAAACAAAGTGAAGCTCAAGTCAGCTCATCATCTTGTGTATTAACAGTTCTGGTAGTGATCAGGAAAGATGGCTGAGACCTTTGGTAAAAATGAGATCCAGTGCAGCATTTGTGCCTTTGGAATACTTTGAATTACCTTTCCCAATTGAATGGAGAATTGATGTTCAATACGCAGCCTAAATTGGACTTTATCCTTATTTGCAAAGCTCGTGTAAAGACATGATCACGAACACAGATGTCTTAGGAATAATTCCTTTTTTTTTTTAACATCTGTATTGGCGTATAATTGCTTTACAGTGGTGTGTTAGTTTCTGCTGTATCACAAAGTGAATCAGCTATACATATACATATATCCCCTTATCTCCTCCCTCTTGCGTCTCCCTCCCACCCTCCCTATCCCACCCCTCTAGGTGGTCACAAAGCACCGAGCTGATCTCCCCGTGCTATATGGCTGCTTCCCACTAGCTATCTGTTTTACATTTGGTAGTGTATATATGCCCATGCCACTCTCTCACTTCGTCCCAGCTTACCCTTCCCCCTCCCCACGTCCTCAAGTCCATTCTCTACGTCTGCATCTTTAGGAATAAGTCTTTTTATACAGCTCTGTTTATAGCAATATAAGGAATGCTCCTCCGAAAGCTACACTGGGTTGTATTGTTCATTATGTGGCCACAAAGCTAGTTTCTGATAGAACTATAACTGTCCGTGCATTGTTAATCCCTGATGAGACTCCACAGCCTCTGACGGAGGCAGATGTAACTTTGAGTGTGATCGCTAGGCATTCTTGAGTTGGCCCTGTAAGAGGAGACAGCAGGACCATTGCAAGGGCCTTACATAGAATTGCGAGTGCCCATTTTCCTCAACTCTGTGCCTCTCGCTCCCCAGAGCTGCTGTCAAACAGAGGGCCTCACAAGCTAATGCAGAGAGCTCCGTGTGATAAGGAGAGTCTCTGAGTCTGACAGTCTTCGGTGCAAATGCTGGCCCTGCTGCTTACTAGTTATAACTTTGGGCAAGTTGCTTCACTTCTGTAACTTGTAAAACGGAGATAACAAGCGTACCTACCTCCTGGGATTAGTATTTGGAAAATGATTATTTGGAGGATTATTTAAGATAAAGTAAAAAAAGCACATAGCATGCTACTCAGCACGTGATAGGGGCTCCATTAATGTTAGCTATGTTATGAGCGTGATTACAGCACGCACTGGTGAGAGCCCTTGATAGTACCGGAGGCATTTGAGAGAGGCAAGATGAAAGGTGCCCCTTCAGAAACGTGGATTGTAGTTTTTAAATCTCTAACCTATAACTGACTAAATCAGTGTCATTATTGCCACAAGGCCAGGAATTTAATAGATGACTTCAAAATTCCTGTCTCCCCTTGCAATAGTGATAACAATTTGTGTTTGTTGAGTGCTTCAAAGCATACAAAGATCTCTCTCTCTCTCTCTCCTTTTCACACACACACACACACACACACACACACATGCACACACCAGGCGGCAGGGTGACAGGTATGGTACCATCCCCACCCTCACCCTGAGACTCGGTGACCTACCTGAGGCACCTGGAGCCTGCCGCAGCTGGGAGTCCGAGCCCAGCCTGGGGCCACCCCGCTGCCCAGCACCCTGCGCTGCCTCCCCACGGCCATAGCTTCTCCCTGGCTCTCACTTCCCGCCGGAAGCCAGTTTGAAGGCTCGTGAAAGCGCGTTGACGGTGGTTGTCCCTCCCTGCTGTCCTGGCTGTACCTGCCTAGGCTCCATCCTGGCTCTGCACGTGCTAACTGTGTGACCTTAGCAAGGGACTTGACTTTTCTTGACTGTGGTTTCTTTGTCTGAAAAATGGAAATAATAACAGTGCCCACCTCAGAGGGTCATGTGGTGATTAAGTTGTATAGTGCACGTGTGCCCGAGAACAGGGCCTGTAGCGGGGAGCACTCCCCGTCTTCCCCCTCCCTCCCTTCTGAGGGAACTTTCACTGAGTGGAAGCTGTTTGAAAACTATGGAGTTTGGGCCCTAAAGCTAAGCGGGAGATGCCTCATTGAGCAGATGCCACTCTAGCCAGGGAGCTGTCTTTGTACTCAGGGCTGCGGCTACAGGGTGGTGAACAGGCACTGAACTTCTCACTAGTTGAATGGCTTCAGCAAGTTGCTTCCCCTCCTTTCCTTTTAGGTAAATTACCTGTGGGATTGTTGTAAGGATTTAGTGAGAAAATATGGAGAAAGTGGTTAGCATGGCGGCTGGCACAAGTCAGACACCCAGCAAGGGTAGCTCGGGTCACACCTTTTACGTTATTTGCTCCTGGCACAGCAGGGCTGGCACAGGCACTGCCCAGAGCCTTCTCACCAGGAGCTGCAGGCGGGAAGACACATCCTATAGGACTGACTCTAGGTGGTGGGGTTGGCAGAAATGGGCCCCTGCCGTCTGGCCCTCCTAGGAAGCAGGACCATCTCTTGCCTGAGATGAATGTCGTGCTGTTTGGCATGGAGAGCAGGATTTAATGAAAGCAGCTTAAATCAACATGCCCTGCACTCAACAACCAGCTTGTAATGAAATGTGAGCTGACGAGTTTCCCAGCACTCTGGTTAGGTTTGTGGAAACAGTGAAGTCAGACTTTACACGAGTGTTTACTCAGGCCTCTGGGTTCTCAGCAGCTTGGCTTGCTGTCTCGTCTCAGAAATTCCTCCTTAAATCCTGCCTCATTGATGTGGTCAATGACGAACCGTATAAGATAACTGTTTAAGTAGATTCCTGTGGCCTGGAAGAGCACAGGTTATATGTCCCACTGCCACCCCGAATACACCTCTGTCCTCAGCTCTGGGCCCAGTGGAACCTCACTGCGTCAGTCTTTGGGGACGCTGGTGGTGATGGTGGTTGTGATGGTGGTGGTGATGATGATGATGGTGGTGGTGATGGTGGTGATGGTGGTGGTGGTGGTGACGGTGATGATAGTGGCGATGATGATGGTAGTAGTGGTGGGGGTGGTGATGATGGTGGTGATGGTGATGATGGTGGTGATGGTGATGGTGATGATGGTAGTAATGATGATGATGATGGTAGTGGTGGGGGTGGTGATGATGGTGGTGATGGTGATGATGATGATGGTAGTGATGATGATGATGGTAGTGATGGGGGTGGTGATGATGGTGGTTGTAATGGTGGTGATGGTGATGATAGTGGTGATGATGATGGTAGTGATGGGGGTGGTGATGGGGGTGGTGATGATGGTGGTGGTGATTGCTACTGCAGTTGTTTTACAGATGGGAAGGCGTTAGAGAGAGGAAACGACTTGCCCGCAGTAACTAATCAGTGGCAGAATTTGAATTAAATCTAGGCCCTCTGTTTCCAAGTCCTCAGCTCTTACCTCAAGTCTTCTTTCCATCCAAAGAGGTTTCTTTGCCATTAATCTTGTCTTTCTTCCTGATAAGTCACAGGATGGAGCATTAATTAGAGAGTTGTCCATTTCTTAATGCTTACCATATATCAGGTGCTGAACTAAGTGCTTTCAACCATTATCTTAGTTAAGGGTCATAAGAACCCTGTAAAGGAAGTATTACCACGTCTGTTTTCCACATAAGGAAACTGAAGGTCAGAACTAAGTTAAATTCCTTGCCAGCATCTCCCCATTGGAAAGTGGCACAGCACGGATGCAACCCAAGTCTGGCTTCAAGGCCTCTCCTAAGCTCTTCAGTGTACTGAGCCATGTATTATAAATGTGCCTCTCTCTTGTCAAACTGTGAACCCCATAAAGTCAGTGTCTGTCATTCTCCCTAGTGCACGGCCTGACAGCCATTAGGTTCTAGTGATTATTGAATGAATGACTTATCCAGGGAATTATCAAAGAAGAATGAGGGGTTACAGCCAAAGGCTCTGCCCAAGAAGATCCAAGCACACTACCCGCTGGAGAGTCTAATCCCTTCTCTCAGGATTCCACCCACCTCCCCCACCGACCCCCAACCTTATCTGCTCCCCCCACGCCCCCATAACACTCTGCAAAGCTAAAACCGAGTTCCTGGGCCCCGTCCTTCACTTTCCAGACCTAGCCCATGTTCATTTCATGGGCAGTGCCAGCCAGCCAGAGCCCCTCCTGGATAAGAGCTGGCATCATTTCACCTCCTTCAAGCCACCTTCCCCAGGGAGCGGTCCTGCTGGGCTGGGTGCCTCATCAGTTTTACATAAAGGGGGCACGCTCAGTAGCCCTGCGGAGCAGAAGGGCTGCCTCCCCACACCCACCCCCGCAAGTGCTTTAGTTGGCTTTTCATCCTCTTGGTTCAGAGCTGCCTTAGAAAAGGGGAGGAATTTAACCTCTTTGAGATGGTCCTTAAAATTGGAAAAGCCTACCTTTCTTTCAGAGCCTAATGACTTCTAAATCTTCTCAAATCTTCTAAAGAAGATTTCAGGCTCTGTGGCATTTTCCAGAATACCATATCAGATTCGATCCCTTAAACCCATCATTTGCCCCTTCACTGGCTCTCACGCGGGTCTTCCTTCCCCTCCACCCCAGCCCAGTCATCTCTGTTCTCAGCCTCATCAATTCATTCCTCGTTTCCACTTCTCTACGAGCTCTCTCCAATCTTGCCTTCCATAAATGACCTTTATGTGAGAGGGCCCTCTCATACATTTTATTCCTTTGGGTTGCTGGCTCACAGAAGCGCAGTACCTGGCAGAGATTTTGATTGTAAAATGCTCATGCTGGTGGTTTATGATTCTTACCATTTCATTGCAGTTGGGTTTCATGGAATAACAGGTGGAGATCTTTTAGAGATTCAGTGGTATGGATTTGGGCGTCGCATGTGCAGTCAGAAAGAATTGCATGGGATTTGGAGTGGGACCAAGCTAGAATTTCAAGACTGAGCTTATTCAAAGAATATGGCTAATGATACCTGCCTTGCAGGGCTGTTTTTCACATTAGTTTTAATATGTATATATAAAATGCCTAGCATGGTGGCTGGCACTCAGTAAGCACTCAATAAATAAAGTATTAATGTATATTTTTTAGAATGCATGACTGAGTCTAAATTAGCCAAACAGTTCTTCAACTCTCAGCAATTGAAGTTTGAGGGCAGCTTATATGGTGAAGGTCTGGAGCCAGAACTGGATTGGAGTCTATGTGACCTGAACAACTTGCTTTCTCTCTCGGAGGCTCGGTTTTCTTGTGGTTACTGAGACTCTCTACCCACCCCCCTTCCCCCCAGCCCCCGACTCTGGTCGTCGAGTCTAAGTGAAGAGTCACTAACGTGCTGACACGTTTATCCCCAGACACCAGCACAAGGGCCCTACGGCGCTAACCCTGGCCTCTGCTCAGGGACTGAGCTTCCTGAGCTTTTTCCAGAGAGGAGCACAGCCTCCGCAGAGAGCACCCCAGAAGAGCTCCGGATGCGCACCCACTGCTGACAAGCACACACGCCCCCTCCATTCACTCACAGCCCTTCCTGACCTCTCATGTGCCGGACCATTCTAGGCCCTGGGGATCAGCATGCCTCAGGCCACTCTCAGGAGGTGACACGGAGTCATGAGGTGTTAAGGCCTCCGACCGTCGCATTTATGGTGGGTTTGGGGTGCACAAGGGCAGGAGCATGCCCTCGGCCAGGAGGGGGACAGAGAAGAACCTGGGAAGGTCTTCCCCGGGATGGAGACTTGTGAGCCAGATTGTGAGAGGGGACTGAGGTGGGGTTCCTGGGGGCAGAGGAGGGGAGGGCCGTCCAAGCAGAGGGAACAGCATGTGCAGAAGTACAGAGCGGTCCTCCTTCAGTCTGACTGGAGAGTAGGAGCTGAGGAAGTGAGGCCAGGAAGGCAGGCAGGGTCCCAGTCATGGAGTCCACTCAATGTCTTGCTGAAAATCTCAAATTAAAAAATCTGTCAACGCGCATTGAAGATTTCCCTTTCAGACTCCACGTCAGGGCTCTTTCTTTAACTCTCTCAGTGCATCATGGCTTAGGTCCTACCTCAGCTTAGCGAGACCTTCTAAAATTCAAACTCAGATCCTTTGAGCTTCCAGTTTCTTCTCTATTACTCTCCTCCCCTACCAAAAAGAAAAGCAAATCACAAAGCATAATTAATAACAAGAATGACCAGATAGATATGGAACAGAAAACCTCTGTTACCGAATGAAGTCACAATTGATAGCAAAATAAGCCCATTAAAAAAAAAAAAAAAAAAAAAACCTGAAAGTAACAACAGGGTTAAAAAAAATTAAAGCTCTAAACATAGCAGTTGCATTAGCCCTAAATTTTGAAAATGGTAATTCAATTTTATTTACGAGGCAAAATATAATTATGTTTAGATTTGAGGGAACAGAATTTAATTCTTACTAATGACAGAAAGACTGAGTGAGATGCTGTAATGCCAGAGAAATTGTCTTCTGTTCATGGATGGGAGAGAAAATTAGATTCAGCGTTGAGCATTCTCCCCTGTTACAAGTCTCATTTGTGTAGCGGGAATTGTTCACTCTCTGAGAAACATTTGCTTCTCGGCCCAGAAAGCACAGCACCGACATCCAATTAAACATCAAAAGGAAACGATCAGACTGGGCTATTTCTGTGTAGGTATGTTCTGGGAGGGGAAACTCTAGGTTAGAATTTCACCCAAGGAATCGTGTCCGTTGAGACTTGACATTTCCTGTGCCCTTTCCCAACAGCCAGTGACAGCCTAAAATCAAAGTTCAGAATAATAAACATCCAAGAGACTGACAAGGAAGCAGAGAAAGAAGTGGGTGTGTTAGAAGGAGGCAGAGAAGAGCCCACCAGTTGCCTGGGAAGTACTGTGGCGGTTCAGACACAATGAGACGGTCACTTCCTAACATTTAATCAAAGCCTGGGAAATTGGGCCCAAACAGGCGTGCTCCTAAATACTGCCAGAGTCAGAGGTTGATAAACCAGAAGCTGGCAGCTTTGTAATTTAGTAGAATTCCCGCCGACAGCCCTGGAACATTTTCTGTCACAACTGGAGCTCTTCAGTATGCAAATCTAAGCCCTTCTGAAATTGGGCTTCAGAATTAGGTTTCTGTTTGGGTGCCCAAGCTGATATCTTGTGCAAAATCTCTGGCTGTCTTCCTGAATCAAACGGCTGGTATGGTAACTTTGTAATTTTAAAATAATAACTATCCTTTGAATGGAAATTTTATTTACATTTTACAGAACTCCTCCATGTATGTGCTTCATGATTTATTCAAACAACAAATATATAAGCCTCTGAAATTGCAGACGGTGTTATTCTCAGGAAACCAGGGTTCAGGGAACTTGAGTGCCTTTCCCAAAGGCACTCTGGGAAAGAAAGGATTCAAATCCAGCCTTCTCTGGGTTCAGAACCCATGCTTATCCCCTGCGTAATCCTGCCATGGGCTATTACCAAGGTTTACGCAGATACTGACCGTGGATCAGGTATCAGGTTTACAAGGTACCACTCCACTTGGTGACACTGCCAGGAACCATGTAAATTGGATCATGACCACAGTGGACCTGGCAGTACTACAGGGGTTCAGGAGAAGAGCAGTTGCTTTCAGCCGGGGTGATCAAGGTGGCTTCTTGGAGGAAGTGGGATTTAAGGTGGGTGATGGAGGTTGGATTTGAATTGTCAGAGGTGGAAGAAAGAGGCAAGCACCTTGCAGCAGCCCATTGTGGAAGTCAAAGATTTGCAACAAGTACATAGATGAGACAGATCCTGGCATTTTCTAGGAAAGAACCACAGTTTGGAGTAGCTTAGCTTAGGATATCTGTGGCAGTAATGAGAGGGAGAAGAGGTGAAGGAAGTTAGCAGGCATCAGATCATGAATGGCCTTGGAAGAGTTTAGGTTTTATCTGTCAGTGGAAGGCACTGAAGAGTTTCAGGCAGAGCTGTGACGTGGTCAGGTTTGGTTTTAGAAAGCTTATTCTAATATTGGCATGCAGTTTGAGGTGCCTGGGAGACTTCTAGGAGGAGGTGTCCATGGTGGAGGTGGAGAGGTGGACCTTCACAAAAGGGTGTCAGGGCTGGAGGTCTGAACATCAGCTATCTCTTCAGTATACCCAGTTGGGCCCTTTCAGTGGGGTAGTGGTTCAGCCCTGGCCACAAATACACGTCCCAGTTACCTTCTTTGGCTTCTCTGCTCACCAGTCCTTTCCCGGCTTGTAATCATTCTGCAAAGTCAGAGCGTACTTGTAGGCCTCCGCCATGCTAGCTTCGAACTCCTTTAATCAGGAAGCCAGATACCCTCCAATTAAGGTGAATAGAGGTGACCTACTTCTTCCTGTGATAGGTGCTTCCTAAAGCTTGAAATTCTAGTCCTGGGGGAATAGATTGGAGACTGCTCTGCACCAACGTACTGGAGTCCATTTTCCTGCTTGGTTTGAACGCTTTCTGAGCTCCTTGAGTGAGGTGAAAGGCCATGTGGTTTCCAAGGCTCATTAGCTTTCTGCCATCTAGATCTGGGGGACCGAAGCACGGCTTGGAGCCGCGCTGACTCTCAGGTGATAGGGATGGAAGTTGAGAAGCACAGGAGAGTGACTTGGGTTTGGCCTCAATGTCAAAAGAAGATTAATTACTGTAAGGAAGTCAGATGCTCCTTTCCTATACCTTCCTCCCTTCTGACTTCTTCCTGTAACCTGCACTGAGACTAAAAAGCCATCTGCCCAATTTTGTGGGAGAGGGAGGGAGAGAGATTGGGTGCTATATTCGAGCCAAATTGTTCAAAATGCAGGGATATCTGGCCTGTGGAAGAGAGAGTTAAATTGTAATTGGCCTACTGTGTGCCAGGCATGGTGGCCAGCTTTGTGCTCATTTATACAACTAGGTAGACTTGAGTTCCTTGAGGATGGGAATAACTTAATACCATTTCTGAATCCCCAGCTTCTAAGGGTATCTGGCATATAGTAGGTCCTCAATATATTTTTAAATCAATTTTAGGATTCATTACCGCCGTTTTATAAATGACCAAGATAAGGCTCAGATATGTGCAATGTTTGTTTCCCAGAGCCGGGAAGTAGCAAAGAAGGCTTTTATACCCAGCTTGCCCAAATCCAGGCCTCTGCCCTGTGCAAAATCATAGTACCTTGAGTAGTTACTGGAGTGCCCTGCCTCAGACCACTGGAATCTGGCAGTACACGGATGCAGTCCAAAGATACATTTTCTGTGTGAGACTCACTACAGAGTACAGAGACTAATCTGATGATGGCAGGGTTCTGGAGGCAACACAGGTAGACTAACAACCCTGATAAAGGTTTGCATAAAGTGCTTTGGGAAGGCAGGAGATGAAGCCCCTTCCAGTGTGGGCTCTGGAAGGAGGCTTCAGGGAGGAGGTGGCATTGGAGCCAGACTTCAACATGTGAAGACTGGGGGAAAGGAGCATGTAGACCATGAAAGCAGCCTATGCAGAGGCACAGAGGAGGGGGCCGAAGAGTGGTGAGGCCTCCCCGCCTTTAGCCGTTTATCTAGCTGGCCCCTTACATGACTATTTCCTAAGGCAGCCATCAAGTTCTTACTCAGGTACTAATATGCACATGACTGTGTGGCCAAGGACAAGGCGCTTCCTCTCTTTGGCCCGTGTTGTCCTGTCTACAGGATGGTTAGAGAATCTCTAAGATACCTTCTCATGCTCTGACCAAGAAAACTGCTCCTCTGCGTTTTCCTCCTCTTTTTGTCTCTTAACCCCTAAACACCTGAAGGTGAGCCCCTGGCCACATCCAGGCCACTTCCTGCCCCGCATCAGCTCTCTCCTGACTCACTCTCCTTCTCCTTCATTTCCCCCTGTTCCCTCAGTCCTTTACTTCCAGCTGTCTCCCTTCCTCACTCTCGGCTCCCTGTTTCTGTGCCTTTCTTCCACATCCACCTTGCAAAACCCAGGATCACTCCAGCCACTCACCATCTCTGATCTTACAGCCAGGCTTCTGAGTGCTTTAAGTCAAATCATGTCACGCTCACGATCTTTAGCCCCTCCTGGGTCGTTCGAGCTGCAGTTCTTCTGGTACTTTGTGAGTTCTTACACTCAGTCCCCAGGGGGCTCTTTCAGATGTCCACATCTATCCATTAGCATCCTCCTCAGCAGAGATTCCTACCTCACTGAGAATGTGGAGGCCGTGGTTTACGTGTTCTCCCATTATCCTGGTCTGTCCCTTACACGGGTCTTTGCCGCTTACCTCTCCCCAGGGCATGAGGGGCCCAGGAAGCCTGTCCTTCTGATTATGCTCCAGATCCAGTCCTCTCCGGCTGTTGAGAGGAACCTCAGTTGTTCACATCCTCCCCTTGCTCTCCACAGTATCTTCAAACCCTCCCTTCCCCTGGCCCTTTCTAGCACATAAACGTAAAATAGTTGCCATGTAGTGAGTCTTTGCTCTGTAAAAGATGTACATGACATTAGGCACGTTACATGATGTTCTTTTAAGCCTCACATGAACCTGAGGTGTTGGTGTCTCTATCCTTTTTTGCAGAAGAGAAAGCTGAGGCACAGAAAGATGAATTAAGTAGCCCAAGTCAAACAGATGGATGGATGGATGGCTGGCTGGCTGGCTGGCTGGATGGATGGATGGATGGATGGATGGATGGATGGATGGATAGATGGGCAGTTAGATGGCCTGTTGACTTAATAGCTGATTGGATGATTAGATGATTGGGTTGATGGACAGATGGATGAGCTGATGGACAGGCAGATGGATGGATGGAGGTTGAAAAGACAGATAAACAGACAAACAAAAGGAAAAGTACTTAACATGATAAACATTGAGTCAGGGTGAAATCAGACTCTGATTTCAGAGATTCTCTAGTCTAGCTGGGGTGAGGATCTAATACATAATTAATAAGGAAATATGTCAGATTACAGCTGAGGTTTTGCCTAAACCTGATCCCACAGTTCACAGACCAAAAAGCTGTGTTAATCATAGTCGCCTTTCATTCTAGCTAAGTACCTTTGAGTAAGTCACTTAGTCTCTCCAAGCAGTTTCCTCAGTGATGGGAAGGGAGTGAAAATAAAATTGCAGGGATGTTGTGAGGATTTAATGAGGTAATATTTGTGTGCCACCAATAGTGGTTCTACAGTTTCTCCTTATTTTTGCCTCAAATGCTGTTTAGTGTAGCTTGGACCTAAAGTGTCCAAGGATTTCATGAGAAATTCCCCCAAGGAATTTTCAGGGACCAGGATTCCAGAGAAATCCCCCAAACTGGGCACTAACTCAGATGAGCTAGCGATGCAACAGAAAATCCTAGTGGAAATCATTTAAAATTATTTAACCCTTACTAAAATTTCTTAAGGTCACTTCTAAGAACCTCAGGTCCTAAGCAGAATAGAACAGTTTTCCCTATTATCCCTTTTAGTGCTAAATACAGACTTATTAAAGGGCTTCCCAGGAGGTCATACGGGGCCAAGGCTCTGCTTTCACATCCCTGAATTTCAAAGACAGCCTCACCTGTGTCTGTTCCTTACTCAGCAGGAAAGCACACAGATCCTTGCGTGGGGTCCCCTCTGTCCCCGACTTGTGTCAATTTTGAGCATCTTTCCAAGTCAAAGAAATTTTATGGGAAAATTATATATAAGTATTTCCCTTTAGGGGAGAGGCACAGCTTCCCTTACCAGCTGTTGTAATGAACAGGATTGTAAAGTAAGTCCAGACAAATTAAAACGTAGCTGTGATAGGTCCCAGGCTTCATCCAGGTTCATACGGGGATTAACATTTAATGAGAGGAGACTGCAGCAGCTTCTTTCCTCGTGTATACACTTCGGAGCACAATTAACCAATAGCCAAACCATATCTTTTTCCCACCCTTTTCGTCACATGTCCACCTGCTTCCACATCACAGAAAGGGGACAGGTATGACACGGGCATTGGTGCGAAGGAAGATGTGTGTGACGGTGTAAGAACTGAGACACTTTAAGGTTACAAGCTATCCGTCGGAGATTGGAGAAGATAAGTTTCTAAGAAGGTTAAGCACAAAGAAGGCTGAGCCTCTGTGTGAATATATTTAACCAAATAAATTTTGTACAATATGGCGCTGGGATAGAGTTGAGCCAACTGACATAACACCTCTTCCATGAGATTTTTCAAAAATTCATCTGTTCTTTCAACAAATATTTGTTGAAAGCTCATTCTCTGCCAGACCTGGTGCCTGCTGCTGGGAACCAAGATGAGTAAAGCGAGAGCCTGCCATCAGGTGGGCTTCCAGTCTAGAGAGAAGACAGACGTGGATACCAGTGAGGCAGGGCAGAGGTGGGGTGGGGAAGGGGAGGTGCCGGGGGGTGCGGCTTTCCCCAGGAGAAGAGCCAGGGTGTTCTTGGGCCTGACCTGGTTGCTCTCCAAGGCCCTGTATAGTTCAGCCAGGAACTTTGCAGACTTGGAATGACAGTTTAGGACAGTTGGGGATTTTCACCCGCTTTTAAGAGGAAGCCGAAGCTATGCACACAGGTGGCTTCTACCTGGGTTTTAATGGTTTTAATGGTTTTAATGGTCTTGGCTGATGGTGCCATGCTAGGTAACCAGAGAAAGAGTTTCATACCCAAATTTTGAGGCTCTGCTGCTAGAAAACATCTTGCTCTTCAGGGAGACGATTCCCTTCTCGGTGACTCGGGGCTGCACTGATACAGGATGCCGTAGGTCTCCATCAATCAGTTAATGTACAGAACACAACATACATAACACAGATTACATAGAGCCATTCACATTTACCCTTTCCTTCAGTTACCACCACTCACTCACCCTGTAGAGGACCATTATTACTCTCCCTGTTTTGGAGATGAAGAAGTATGGTCCAGAGAGATTAAGTAATTCTCCCAAGGGCTCCGCACGGACTCAAGGAGACTGGAGAGTCGGAATCTGAATCCATGTCTACTGTGTGGATTGTCTACTCTATGGTACGTCAAAGGGTTCCTCCCAGGCCCCTACCGTCCAGCATGTAGTCAGACAGTGCCGATGTTGATCACATGACCGTCGCCTAGCCTTTATCAAATGCTTGCTTGTATCAGGTGTGTTGTATAAGTCAGAATTCACATCTGATCTGACTTCAGTCTGATAACACTTGCCACTACACCCCATTTCCTTTCTTATAAGAATATGTGTGTGCACAGTTTATCATATCCTGACTATGTGCCAGGCTCCATACTAGAAGCTTCACTTCTATTCATCTTAGCGCATTTAATTCAATTAGGTTATGTCCGTCTGCCATGCTAGAATGTCACTCCTTGAGGTCAGGAAAGAGCCGTGTCTGTCATACTCACCATTGGATCCCCCAGTGCCCGCTCACCATTGGATTTGCACCCAGTGAACGCTCAAGAAATTAAGCAAATGAGAGTGATTCCTCCACCAACTCTCTGCAGTAGTCAGTGTCATCCCCAGTTTACAACTGAGCAAACTTGAGACTTAGGAGCTGTGACCCAAATTTCACAAAGTACCATTTACATTACATAAAGGGCACAGGAGCTGTCAAAGCACGTTCTTTAGCATCATCCTATTTGGTTTTCGCCAGCCACTCTGGGAAGTTATATCTGCTTCAGTGTAAAAGCAGAATCAGAGAAGCAAAAATAAAGCAGTTCCTTTTATTTCAAGGACAAAAAAAAAAAATTGAGGTACATAAAAAAATAGCAATGGGGCCTACAACGTGAGACCCAATGAAGCAGAATCTCGGATTCCTGCTCCCGTCATGAGGCAGTGGGTCTCCTGCACTTGGGCGGAGAGCCCATCTGCAGAAAAGAAGCTCAACACTGCCAGGTTGTGTTACCATCAGTTAGCACCACATAAACATCAAGGTCACCCTGTTCAGGCCCCTTCCATTAAAATGTGCAAGAGCTCACAACCCAGCTTGTAAAGGACTGATGGGGGGTGCTCAGCCACCAGGCAGCCTTAGCTTCGCGCCAAGGCAGCGTGTCTAGTGTAAACTGGCGGGGAGATGGAGAGTTTGGAGGGACGGCCCCGCAGTCTCCAGAGGAGAAAAGTGAGCTCGGGTGTCTGGGAAACTGTGTAAAGAATCTCATTGCATCTCACACATAGGCAGGGTCTGACTTGAACGTAACAAGGGATAAACAACAGGGCCGGAAGCGAGGGGAGATCTGCTGGAAGATCCAGGAGGTTCCCTCAAAGGAGAGCCTGCCTCTGTCTATTCTGTGACTCAGTTTCCATCTCTGTAAAATGAGCCTGCCTCTGTCTAGCCTGTGACTCAGTTTCCATATCTGTAAAATGCTTATCTTGCAGCCTTGCCCTGAGGATTGTCAAAATGAGGAGAAAGCACCAGATGAACACACGACCTTGTAGAATTCCCCTATGCTCTCTGGGTCTCAGTAGCCTCACCTCTAAGAAGGATAATAGCCAGGTGTTCGCACAGCATTGTTGTGATACTTAAATGAGAAATTGGATGTGAAGGGTGCTTTGTAAACTGTAAAACCTGATATAAGTGTTAAGTTATTAAGCCAGAAATGGCTTTTCCATACATTACCTCATCTGATCTAACGCCAACGTGTAAGATTGGTAAAGTGGGAATTACTAGCCTCATTTTACTGAAACGGAAATCGAGATTCAATGAATTGCATAACTTGCACCTTGAAGATTACCCAGCCAATAAGTGACAAAGCCTAGATACCAAATCTGTCTGATCCTAAGATTCACGGTTCTTTTTTCATTGCACGTAAGCAGAAAGGTGCCGAAGTGAGTAACAGCTGTAGATTACTCAGCTGATCTTAGCAATCAGTTTGGGCTTTGTCTGGGCAATGATCTCCTGTGGGGCAGAGACTGTGTCTTATTGACCTCTGTATTCCTAGCACCCGGCGCAGTTTCTGGCGCATAGCAGGCAGGCATGGACTATTACTGGAAGAATAAAGGAATCGGTATGAGCTGTATATCAGGGCTGTGTACCCTCTGAAGGGGGTGCTGTCATCATTCCTAGTTTACGGAGGAAGAAAATGAAGCTCAGAGCAGTTGAGGAGGCTGTCTAAGGTCCCACAACTGGCAGAACCAAGATTTGGAGTCACACCTGATTCCAAGTCTTACGCTCTTTCACACACACTGCCTCAAAGTTAACTAGGAAAGGAATGAACTACCCAGTAGCGAGGACCTGAAGTGAGGCCGTCAAATGCTGGGGAAGCCCTGCCTCTTCTGCTCTCAAGCCCGTGACCTTCAAGTGCCCCGCAGCCCAAAACACCAAGACTGTGAACTCCAAGTGCCCCGAGGAAGGCTGCCCCACAGCCTGTCCCTCTCCAGGCTCACAGCTCGGTGAACAGAAGGGTTATTGGAAGTTTACTTTCACACCATAAACTGCCGCCTGGAAAATGTGCTGAGTAAACCCCCCAGAATGCTAAGCTGATCTTTCCTCCAGGCTCTCAGGTGAAAGTCCCAGCAAGCCCTGAGTTCAGGCCCTGCCTCCAGAGTCACCTGGGTCGATGCCCTTGCAGCGCTGTGCAGAAGGGATAGAAATTTCAGACTTAGGACGTAGGGAGACCCAGGGACCCGAGATTGTCATTCTTCATCTTGAGAAAAATCCAGGACATTGTCCATGTAAGCAAGAAGGGAAGGAAACTTGAAGAACATCTTGAGAAAACCCCCTTCCTGGAGGACTGCTGGGTGTCCCGACACTTCGCTCCACAGCTCCACGCTCGCCTGGGAAGTTTTCACAAGGGCAACCCACCAGAGATATGCAGACAGATAGACCTGGACTGACTCTCAGCCAGGCTGAGCAGGGTGTACCTGAATTGTTTTAAATTCTTAGGCACCTGTAGCCCCAGGTACACATGGATTTATTCATTATCCAGCAAACCTTAATTAAGGGTCTGTTCTGTGCCAAGATCTGTGCTGGGTACCAGGCCTAGAGGTGATCAGAATTCATCCAGCCTCAGGTTGTCCTGAGTCTGACAATGAGACACGCAGAAATGGAGAAGCAGTCTACCATGTCACATGGAAAGGCACGGAGCAAGAGAACAACCGCTGAGTGAATCGTGGGAGACTTCTCAGAGGAGGAGGGACACTCCAGCCGAGCCTTAGGGCTAGATCATGCTGTGTGACGTGGAGGATGTTTATATCATAGACTCCCACAGTCTTAGATGTCATCACGTCCCCCCTGCAGTTGATGAGGAAACCAACACCCAGAGAGGGCAAGTGACTTTCCCAAGGTCACACAGCAGATCCATGGCTGAGCAGACACAGACCTCACAAACCTGGTCTTTGGACACGTAGTCTAAAGCTCACTGTCCTGAGAAATCTTTCTTGAGTTAGTGATCTTGCCATGCCTTTTCTATTGTCCACTTCACTGAATGCTCAGCACAGCCCTGATGGGTAGAAGAGGTGCTGTGAGGCAGCATCACCAGTGAAGTCAAAGAACCTGCCCAGGGTCACACAGCTTCTGCTCCTGAGCCTGGCATAGAACCCAGGTCCCCTGGCTCCAGGTCAGGGCTCTTTGCACACATTTTACAGCAGCCTTTCTCTCCCCTGGGGAGCTGAGAAACCCAGTGTGGTACTGCACGCATTAACTCCCTTTCCAGCTACTTTGCTTGGCAAGATGTCAGGCATAGGAGCACACCATAAATGGGAACTATTACTGTTTTCTGTTTTGCTTATTTTTTAATTCTTGAACATTTTAGCTGTTGCCTTGTAGATTAATATGGAAGTTCTGAGCCTCTGAGATCTAATTTTATTTTCTTTTTCAAAAGTAGTTGGACTGTTAGTAGCTTCCAAGCCAGGAATGTAGCTTGGAAGGGGTAATGTGCAAATGCAATTCGACATGGGTGCCAGTCAGTTTAATTTGAAAGAAATTAAAGGTGTTGGGATCTTCATTTGAAGAATGTTGGGCCACGAGGCACAGAATCGCGTCAGGGGCTCCATCACAGCGCTGGCAGAGAGCATCAAGGGCCCCAGTTGTTCAACTGGTTGCCTAAAAAGGGGTTGTGTTTCAAAGCTCTCACAACCCCTGCCTGAGTAACCGTGAAGTTGTCGCTGGCCCTGGGCCCAAGGGGCTTGTGGATCAGGTCGCGTGTGTCTTTTGCACCATCTCACAGACGGGCCTTTGTGAAGGGCTGGGCAACTCCAGTCTGCCTGTGAAGCACCTCCACCCCCAGTCCAGCTGTTTGCTTTGGAAAAGCCACTGAGATGGTGCTCAGAGTTGAGGTGATGAAGCAGTGAGCAAGGGAACTGAACATAAACCCAGCAGGGCACCAGAGAACCCCCCTGGGATGCGGGGGTCCAGCCTCCCCTTTCCTCCCATCTCAGAGTCAAAGCTGGAATGAAGTGCAAGCCCGGGACCCGTCATGCACCCCAGCCAGACCCACAGGTACTTCGCCTGGCTCAGCCTCACTTCGTTTTCACACATAACTGGTTTTTAATTAAATTTGACGTCTCCTCGCATCTGTTCAGAAGGGTGGTCCCCTTTGGAAGTGGTAAGCACAGAAGCGGGGACAGGCTGGCCACAGAGAAAAGTGAACAGAGCAGAGCCCTACAGTCCATCCTATTTTGGCGAGGAAAGGGGCTCGGGACAGGCCTCTGGCTGGAGAACTGTTCTTGTCCGAGGGTCCTTGTTCTTGTCCCGAGCCTCCTGAGCCTCTGGAATCCCGACTGCTCACAGAGCGTGTGACCCTTGTTCCCCAGAACGACTGGCTCAATACTTGTCTTTTCTCTCTCCCCCTTCTCCCTCCCCCCACCCAGAGATCTGTGCGGCCGAGTGTGGTGGCCACGGCGTCTGCGTGGGGGGCACCTGCCGCTGCGAGGACGGCTGGATGGGGGCGGCCTGCGACCAGCGCGCCTGCCACCCGCGCTGCGCCGAGCATGGGACCTGCCGGGACGGCAAGTGCGAGTGCAGCCCGGGCTGGAACGGCGAGCACTGCACCATCGGTATGAGGGCCGGGCCTCCGCACCTTCTCCAGGGCTGCGCGGTGCCGTTGTCTGTCGGGCACTTCGGGGCCCCTGTCGCATGTGGGAACTGGGCCAAAAGTCCTTTCATCTGACGACATTATGGTTGGCTTTTCCTAGACATCAGTTGGACTCAAACTCACAATAGGACATTTTTAACCTTTTCCCTCCCACCCTGCATCTCCCAGATCTCAGCTAGCTGGTCAGCGTGCCTTGGGTTTAGCCCTTCCCGGGCCAAAAGCAGTATAACTTTGTGTTAGGAGCTGGGGTTCAGGCATGAGGCAGATGACTCTACCTCAGCAGCTGTGAGCAAGTCCCAAGGCCTCTCGGAGCCTCAGTTTCCTCACCTGTGAAATGGGGATAATAATGCACGTACAGGCTGGCACATTGTACAGTACTCCATAAACATAGCCATTAAATCAAGTTTATGGTCTGGTTGGGAGGTCTTGGGCTTAGCGCTGAACACCCCCAGTAGCCTCCTAGGCTGGAGCTCCCGAAGAGGCCTGGGATCCTGGGGAAAGCTTCCCGCAGGCCCCAGGCCACATCTGCATCCCGTTAGGCCTGGGATCTGCCCCCTCCCCTGTCCTCGGCTTCCGTCCCGTCTGCATTTGTCTCCTTTCCCCTCTCCTGGTGGCTCCTTGGCACCAGCCCCTGCTGAAGCAGCACTGTTGGCAGCTTTCAAAACAAGCTGATCACTCTGTTCCCTTCTTTCTGCCTTTCCTGCTGGTTTTGTTGATTTTAAACACAGCCAGACGTTTGCTTGGTTTATTATCCTGGAATGAACACTCACCAAAAGGTCTTTATTGAATCAACTGGTCTGTGTGTGTGTGTTTTAACTTCTTCCCCTTCCATTTTTTTTTCAAGGAAGGGTCTGTGATCAAATGGCAAGCACATGGCTCTAGGAGACAGGATTCCGGGTGCCTCTCCAGCTCTGACAGTCACCTCGTGATTACAGAAACTGGGAGGCAAGCCCCAAAGATTACGAGGGACAAAGGAATTTTGAGCAAATGGGGCTACCTCTCATTTCATATTGTTTTAGGCCTCATTCCTTTTGTTTTGCAGCCTGAAATTAGCTTTTATTCATCATCCCTGCCTCCACACCATCGCCCTTTTTATCAATGGCAGTGGAATACCTTATACTTACTAATATTAATAATAATGGGCTCTGATTTTTGAGTATTTACAGTGTGGCGAGCACTGTGCTAAGGGCTTTGACTGCGTTCTTTCCCACTCCCATCCATCACCCTGTGGAGGCACACGTATTTCCCCCCTTCTTTTCAAGGACCTGAGGCCCAAGGTCACTTAACTGTTAAGAAGTAGGACTGGACGTTGAGGCTTGGTTTTCTGAGCCTTGGGGAGGAGCTCCTCGCCAGCTGCTTGCTCTGCGGTCCTTGCAGGACAAAGCCCAGGTTTTCTGCAGAGGCCTCTGGCTCTCATCCTTCCCAGAGGCTGGGCCTTCTTATTCCAGTTGGTCTCAGAGTCCCACAGCTAGCTGGCCAGCCACACTCTTACCAGAGTCCAGAGCCGCTCCACAGCCGCCGGCAGCCCACCCTGCTTTTCCGTAGCAGAACGCGCCACGCTGTCTCACTGTGCGCCTCTGGGTGGCTTCTTTCCATCAGTGTCATCCTATCCCACGACCGCCCTGGACACCTCTTAAAGAAAAGCAGCCCTAGTCACCAGAGAGGCCCACCTGCTTCTTTCAACTCTGCCCCTTCCTTCACCTTCACTTTTCTGCATGACTAAGGACAAGCTGACCTTTTAGCCTCCCAGCCCAGAAGGGGACCCATCCCTATTAAAACCAAAATCAGAGCCCAGAGAGAATGCATTCTGTTTTCTATCACTTGCTTATAGAGTCCTCGGCTCACCTCACCAAGTTCCAAGCAGTTTATGGATGTCAGGCTTCTATAAGGTTAAAGCATCTCATCTGAGTCAAATGATGAGGGATTTACGGAAATCCTCCCTGCGTCCAGTCACAGATGATTCATGGCAGGGCTTGCGGGCAGGCTGGGTTCCAGCTGGTGTCTCGTAGATGTTCCTCAGCCTAGCTTGAAGAACATCTCTGTTGTGATGCCAAGGAGTCAGACCAGCCCGTCCCACCTCCCCTGCACACCCTGTTGTCACTCTTTAAGAGCAAATTCCTCCTTGGGATTGCAGATGCTTTTTCCCCTCCGGATAAGAAATACACCAAGGTAAATGTGCACGGTTCAAGAGGGAGGTTGACAGTCCTAAATACCAGAAAACTTTCACAGGACATTGAAGAAGTAAAGGACTAGTCATAGTGGCTCAGATGAAAGGACTTTGGCTCGGAATTCTGTTACCTTTCATTGTGTGGTGCGCGTTTCCTTTGACCCTGTCTAATCTCCCCGCATGGCAACTTGCCCTCTGTGCGTCTCTGCCCGTGGCCAGCTGCATCCCCGCTAGAAACCCGACACCCTAGTGCCGAAGGAACACTTCAGTAACCTTGCTGGATGGAAGGGAAGGAGTACGAGATACAAACGAGGGAAACAATGGCGGTGCCTTCTTTTTCCTTTTCAGAATAGATATGAGAAGGAGAAACCCCTCTTTAATCTTTGATGGTAGCAAGAAGCACTTCCTTACGTTCCAGGGAACTTCACTCCCTGCGAGGAACATTTAGGAAGAGCAAAAACTGCTGGTGTGAAAAGTTAGAAATTCAAAGTGTTAAATGTTCTCTTGTTGTCAGATTTCATCATTATTCAATGGGTCATCGCACAGCTAGCTCGTATTTTTCAGTGTGGTTCTGTCCCATACCAGAGAAGAGGCCAGGATCCACGATGCTGATTCAGAGACTCCACACAGTGGGATCCAAAGAGAGCAAGGCCTGTGCATTTGCACACTGCTGCCCTCCGTAAACGGGAAAGAATGACTTGGTTCCCTAACAGCTGGCATAAAAGAGTAAGACAAGTCTGGGCTCCTTTGGGTCAAGTCCCCAGCTTAAAAACCTTCTTACCCCAGTGACATTTCCCAGAGCAGATTATATAGTAGGAATTAAATATCTCCTTTTGGAGGCTTGGGTCCACCTTTTCTTTTATGGAAGCTCCCTGGTTTTTCTCAAAACAGATTGGCATCCTCTTTCATGACAATATTTTTGTCAAAAAGCAAGACTATTTCACATCTTAATTCCTTACGTTAGGAATGATCTGTCTCTTTGCAACTTCAAGAAAAGTCTTGGTGCCAGCACCGTGGGTAGACCACATGGTCTCTGGGGCTTCAGTTTCTCCCTCTGTGAATCACAGAGTGGGGTGGCTGGAGGAGGCCTGCAGGGGTGATGGAATTCCGGCCCCTCCTCCACTGCCCACAGACTGCACACCCATCACCTGCTCCTAAACATATCCCACAAATAAAACAGGATTTTTTCATTTTCACTCTTACTTACTTACTAGTGATACATCCACTTGTGTATATGGAACCAGTTTCCCTAGTCTAGAAGTTAAGGTCAGATGGATTGATTAGGATCCGTTTCGCAAGTATATGGTCAACACAGAGTCATCAAAAACGTATTTTTGGATGTCTTTTCCAGGAATTTTATGAGTCTCTTCAGTCTGGGGCTTGACCTCCAGTTTCTTTAGAGAAAGCTGAAAATCATAGCTAAATTTAAGGTGGTGTTTAATTTTTCCTATTTCTTTGAAAACACCAACATTTTGGATCACTTCTATGATAGTTATTTTGTTCACTTCACTGCCCCTTGTCTATGAGGTCCCAAAACACATGTGGGAAATGCTAGCTCCTGATTACATGTATAAAATTCCAACCTTGACCCCAAAGCTATGATTGTTCAAGATGCCAGATATGCAGAAGTATTTACTAGGTTCCAGGAGAACTGTCCAATCATATAAATCTTGATTCTCAAACAAATCCTCCTCTGGGAGTAAAGATCAAAATAATACTCTGATGATGCAATTACTAGAGCGAGCAAAGCCAGACTTCCCGATGCAGGGAAATTACAAAGAAAGGCCACACAGTCTTCTGGAGTTCTTTGTCCACTTTTGAACGGTAGCTGTTGAGTTTCTTTTTTGTAATCAGACAATCCTTAACCAAGAGCTCACAAGCATTCACAAGGTATCAGCGCCTGTGAGATAATCCTATGCTTCTCCCTCCTCAGAGGCATCATGACCCATGAGTTGTAGGACAAATGCTGACACGGAGAAAGAGAAAACGGACAGGGATCTACCCCATGTTATCAGAGCAAGAACTTGATTAGTTGATGGTCCTGGGAGCTTTCAACCCACACGTGGTAGGAGTGGGAAACTGGAGACCAGTGAGTGGGCTCCGTGAGCCCCTCTCGGGGTGGGTGCCGTTGGCCACTTATTCCTCATTGATCCTTCGTCAAAAGAGAGAAGAGCATGAATGTATCCAAGAACTTAACAAGAACATCTCTTTGATGATTTGTCATCCATCTGAAAGAAGTTCAGATGACTATAGCCACCCCAGTCATCACCTGCCATGATGATCTTTGTTTCACCTGACCTAACGGGTACCAGTGATACAGCTGTTAGAGTCAACGGAGCCTCCTGAAGAATAAGCTTCTTGCCATGTTCTTCACAACCTTTGATGGGGGCCCCTGAAGCTTCTTGGGATTCTCTTAAGAGAAATTTCTGGAAACTTCTATTGGTACAGGCAAGTGAAGGAAAGAAGCTTTCACATTGGAGGTCACAGAAATGCTAAAGAGATCTAAGACCTCACAGGCTACCCTCGTGCTAAGGCTCAGAGCTTGTCTTATAAATAGCTGTGTGCCTCCACTATCTCCACTTTGTTGCCCAGTGACAGGAACATAGAAGCGCGTGGTCCAAGAGGAAAATGACTCTGCTTCCACCGTCTTCATCCTGAAATCTGGAGGAGAAAGATGAAGGAATTTGGGGAAGCCCTGAATCCACCATCCATAATGCAAGCTTAGGGACTTGGCGTCATCTTTTCTTAAAGTTAGTGCTTTAAAATCACGATGAAATTTTACGTGACTTGAGTCAAGGGCATATGTGCCAAGCTTTTCAAACAGTGAAAGAAACAGCAGTGTGGACTTCTGCATATGCCTTTTATAAGTAAATGGCATTGGACTTCAAAGACTCAGTTACCACTTTCATTTTCAGTAGAGGCAAGGAAGCTCTCTTCCATTACCAGGAAGCTCTTGGTCTTGGTATTGACTGGCTGTTATCAGCTTTTTTCACAGCGTGGCCTGAGGTCACTGTGTGAGGAAGGAATCCCTGGATTTGTGGAATCCACTGTTGTCTCCTGAAACCCACAACATTGATTATGACCTGAGTGTGCCTCCGTCACTTCCACTGGCTGGTGTTCCTGCCTGTGGTCTGAGAAATTAGTAAGCATTTTTTAAAGGTACTAAAAACATATTTAATAGAGATCTTTATTGCTAAATAGTTCTTATAGCAATAGAAGAGAGAGAGAGGGAGCTCTCTGAGGTCAGCCCCTGGGTTTGGGGAGATTAGCCTATATAGTGGATATAATCTCTACTCATCACCAGAGCCATGATATCACCGTTAAGTTTGGAGACGTTTTTCTGGTCAGAGAATTCCCTCCAAGTGGATGCTGCGCAGTGGTATGGTCATTTGAATCCCAATGATGCCTGTCTCTTCCAGCCGAGTCATCCTTGCCAACCCTGTGAGAGAAATCTAGGCTCACTCCATCTCATCTGTAGCTGGGTTCAGTGTCATTACCAGAACCTATGATTATGACCCTCCACAAAATTCTGCAGATCTGAACGCTAAGAACACCAGCTGAGCCAGGAGATCTGTGTGTTGTGTCGTGGTTCTCCGATGGCGTATCCTGGGAGATGATGCCTAAGCAATTTTAGATCACTTTGCAAAATTAGATGATGATCTTGACTAAGACGCAGGTGACAGATGAACCAAGAATCGAGAAAGTCTTCGCCTTCACCAGAGATGTTTCCTAGGTGGTTTTTCATGTGGGCTGACCCTGTTTTTCACTGTCATTCCACAGCTTTGTTTGTTCAGTCCTGCTTAATACACCACTCCCCTTCACTTTCCCTTCTTACATCCTGTTAGCTCATGGACTGTGCAGCATCTGTAAGAATGAAGGGGAAGCGTGCAGACCCAGTGAAAACTCCTCTTCCCAGTTTTCCACTTGGCTCTGCAGCCTCTGGGAACATATTTCCTCTTGAAGCACAGACCACATGGGTGCCTGAACTAAGAACCTACCCTCTCATCCACCAGTCTTAGGAGGCAAATATATATTGATGAACAGCCACAGTGTCTGTCCTATCCAGAGGATTGAAAACATAAAATTTATATTTCTTTTATGGAGAATGTTCTTACAGTTTATAGAACCCTAGGGCTTCCAGATAAGGCCTCACCATTGCAGTTGAGCCCTCTCTTATGGACTTTTGATTCACGTGTGAAATCGAGCTAAGGGTGGGGACCAGCCTAGCTGAAAGCATCAGCCCTTCAGGAAATGGCCATCTCTCCAGCCTTTGTGGGAGCACATGTGGAGGAGGTATAGAGAAGGAGGTGCTAGGGAAGCTCCTCCAATGGCTGTGACCACAGCCCAATAGGGAAGGTGAAATGCTGTTACTGATTTATGCTGGGAATGAAGAGGTCTGCCCTGCCCCAAGCACAGAGCCAGGCACCCTTGTATATGCACAGTAGGTTTAGTTCAGAGCCACATTTGACACCCATCCTCACAAATGAGCAAAACCTTAGATTGCCAAATAATTCAGTGCTTGGATATAACCCCCCAATGATGATGTGTGATGATAACAATGATGTATGCGTTGGAAAACAAAGCATACATCATTCTACCTTTTAAGTTAATCAGCATTGAGAAGGAGTCAGGTTTTCTTTTCTTTCTCTTGTCTTTCACAGCCACATCCATTGACCTGCACCTCACATTCTGTGTAAGATGCAAAGGAGAGATGCATCTTCCTTAGAACACCACGCATTCTGCATTCACGTCTATGTGGGCACGTGGGTCCGTGGAAAATACAAGAATGGCAAACAGATAAGCTAGCAGTATATTTGACCAAAGGCTCAACCTACTTCCCTGGTGTATATCAGGAGTGACTCGCATTTTGCCTATTTCCGAATTCCAACCTCCTGCGGTCACCTCTGCCATGCAGGGTGCCCTCACTGTTGTCCCGCTGCATCTCCTGGAGGGAAGGTGGTTGCTGCTTTGGGTAGACAAAGGGGCAAGTTCTAGTTTTCCTTAAAGCTGATGGAGCAGGAGTGTAGCCACTTTTGCAGCTTCCCATCCTCCTTTTTCCGCTGTTCTCCTCATCCATATGTCTTCTTATTTATATGATCACATTTCCAAACGCCTGGATCACAGAGTGAGTTGACGTTCCTTTTGGCCCTTCCTGGAGAATGCGCTTGCTCTCCCTCCTTCTCTCTCGTGTTGTCCTGTCTTTGGTTTTATTTTCCCCACCCTGGCAGGTCTGTCCCAAACGTGGGGTGCAGCCCCCTTTGTCTCCTTGGCACCTGGCATGGTTATGTGACAGGCAGTATTGCACTTTTTCAATCCTACCTTAAATGTGCTGTCTTTTATTTCCCAAGCGCACTATCTGGATAGGGTAGTTAAAGGTATGGTGTTCTTCCTCTATTTTCCTGTTGTCTTTGTGTGTGTGCTTGTGTATGAGCATAACAGACAGAAGAAATGCGTATCTGGAAATGTATAGATACCCCGTAAGCAAGGTGTCTCGGTGCTGCCGCGTCCCAGGCTTTGTCACAGCAGACACTGCCCAGAGGGCGGGGTTTTGGTCACAAGATGGTTGATACACCTGGAGTGTCATTCTCCCCTGCCCCAGGTGCTCAGGCTGTTTCGTGACATTACCACTGTGCTGTTGTCCTTCTCTCCCCATACACAGATACACCCCCTCACCCTTTCTACCCCATCTCATGTCACCCTGCCCATGCTTTATGGCCCCTGGTCCATCAGAATGAAGATGCCGGGAACCAGGGTGGGTGGCCTGAGACCGGAAGAGACCCCAGAGCAAACTAAGAAATCCTAAGAACTCCATTCCCCCTAGTACTAGTACTGTGTGCTAGATACTGTGCCAGGCTCTGGAGAAATGGGGGAAAACAGACCCCTGACCTCAGGAAGTGAATGGTCTGTTTGTTTGGATTTTTTTTTTTCCTTTTCAGAGAAGGCCTGACTTTGGTAAGTTTTATTTTTGAAGAGTGTTCCCCACAGGCCAAGTAATTCCTTCTGTTTGAAACATTTACATTAAGTAGATGGTACCCAATTTTCCAAAGAGGCCTCATTGCTCTAGGAATAAGTCTCAGAACGATCAGATGTGTGTGCTCCAGAAAGGCCCCAAGCTTCCGGAGGAGAAATACCATGCCATCTTCAGCTTTTTATCCTCAAGCCCTCACACGGCACCAGGCACCACATATGTGCTCATTGGTTAAGGAAACACACTCTGAAGTCAGACTGCCTGAGTGTGAATCCAAACTCCAATACTCAATGAACTGGATGACCTTGGCCATGCTTCTTCACCTCTCTTCCCTTCAGAGTCTTTATAAAATGAGGAAAACAGGACGTGCCTGGTGGGATTGGCGTGAGGACTGATTAAAGTAATGAATGTAAAGTGCTTAGCACGTGGGCAGGAATGATGCTCAGTAAATGTTAGCTGTGCTGTTTTATCATCATCTTCTTAGCCTCACCGTTAACTTGGAGAAGGACTTCATTAACCACACCAATTTTTGAAATTGTAAAGAAAAAGGTTAAGTTGGCTTTTAATAAGAGATAGCAACTGCTGTTTAAAAAGTGATGGAAAGGATTTTAGGGAAACATCAATGACTAAATGCTTTTCAACTGGAACATCTTTGCCAAATACAGCAAAGGTGGTACTAGGGCCCATCCAATGGTGTTGAGAAGCACGCTGCCTTGCATTTCACGTACTGGCCTTCAACCAAGAATAACATTATTCCAGCAAGAAAGAGTAGCACCTCTGAGCCTCTTTAAAATAGGCATTTCACACATAATCATTATCAGAGGAATCCTCAGTATGGATTAAGTTTAATAGCTGGTGGATTTTTTTTCCTACTTTGTGAGGTTTTTCCATATCTATGAGTCTTAAGGGAGTCCTGTGAATTTTTTCAAGTGAATAGATATGCTCATTTGATTGGAGAAGGAAATTAAAGTTGAAGAAGCTGAGTGGCCCATTCTGGATCACACTCTTAGTAAGTGGCAGAACCCAAGATTTTGTGTTTCCTGGCCTAATCCGTATTTCCAGTATTCTTTCATCTGTCACGGTAAGTCACCGAGAATGTCCCATTAATTTCCAAAATTCTTCCTCCAAACTGTCTTCCAAACTGGCAAACTCACCAGGAAGTGACCCGTATTCTCTCAAACCACCCGTTCTGATCTTTAGTTCAGAAAATATATCACCAAACCTTGAGCTGGATTAGGTCAGTGAATCATAACTTGCTTTAAAAGACAAATGTTTCTTGCCAAAATCTAGATCTGGACCAAGCCCCATCTGGCTGGCTTTCTGGTATAATGGGTACTAGTAACTCCCCCCCAAAAAATAATTCAGAGACCGTTATAATGCAAACCCCAGACTTTTCAGAGTAGAGTATTTTGCAGTTCAGAGACAAACCAGCCTTTGTTCTTTGCTTTCCACTTGCATTGGAAGACACTGAGGAAACAACAGTCAGTCAGCAAGTATGTTGAACTCCTCCTAAGTGCCAGGAAATGTGGATGCCACACAACGGAAGTGGTCCCAGCCTAGCAGAGAAGACACTAAAACAAATAATTCCAACAAAGTATGATGACGATTGTGATAGAGAAAGTCCCACGGCCACTTAGCAAGAACAGCTCTCCCCAACTTAGGCAGGGCCTCATAGACCAAGACCGTGGGCCGTAACATAAGCATGGTATCCCGCTTTTAAAAGCAGGACGATGACTTGATGACATTTGTGATTTGGAAGGATCGATCTGGCCATATTGTGGAAAAGAGTTGAAAAGGAGCATTTGGGGGCAAAGAGACCAATTAGGAGACTGTTGCTATCATCTAGGAGGGAAAAAACAGTGACCTTGTCTAGGGAAGTGACGGTAGGGATGAAAAAGTACAAGAAAACCAGAAAGAGAAACAAACATAAATGGGACATTTGTTGTGTTAGGTGTGTTGCATAGCTGCTTTACCCCTTAAGTAAAAAATAAATACCTTCAAGGATTCTGAAAGTCTTCTAGCTTCAAGGGAGGCTTCTTCCTAGGCTTAAGCAGGAGGTTGAAGATAAAGCGGTCCCCTGTCATTTAAAGGGCATTGTTTCTTTTCAAAAGCTTATTAGCCCTTCTCTAAACCTTAACATTACATTATTTTGGCTCTGACAAATGCCTGGTGTGAGTCGTTCCAGAGGGTTGTTAATGTCACTTGGGCTCTCTGAATTACTGATGAATTTCAGGGTTGTGGAATTAGTGAGCTTTAGCAATGGGTAAAGATGGGCATATTGCTTTAAGAAAGTCAGCAAGTCCCCCAGAGGAGGCTTCCTCATACTGGCTCATGGGGGTGTGTTGATCCCAGGTGCAAATTCCTGCCTGAGAGCAAACCTCGTTCAAGCCACAGGTACTCCAGTTCTCTCTGAAACCCTGAAACTGGTAGGACAGTGCAGGCCCTCGGGATAGAACCTGGTCCATTTGAAGAAACTGTGGAGAGAGTGCTGTGATTTCACGTGTAGAGCTTACCCTCCCCAAGAACACGGGCTCCTCCTGGCAGTTTAAGAGCAGCACAGAATGTGTTGCACCAGGCACTGTGTGCTAAGAGGAGCTTCCCACAGAGGGTTTTGTGGAATGGAATATTCTGCATTATTGTAAATGGTTGTGGGTAGGGGAGGAATAGTTCTGAGGAAAGCGTTCTGATACTCAGATAAGCAGGTTTCTTTATTATAAGACTTCCCAGAGCCTTTAGTGTATTAATATTTAGTGTGACTTTCTAGGATAAGAATATAGGATCTATTGTTTTCCAGACTGACAGAAGTTTGTATTTGAGGACCTCGTAGAACTAGTAGTTCAAAGAAATCACTTTGAGAAGTATTGTTTGAGATTATAAGGTCCATTTTAAATTGCCCTGGAACAAAGGGTATCGATAAATAGAGTATAAAAATATTGAGGGCAGAGGCTATATCTCAGCTCTGTATACCCCAGAATTAACACATGCCTGGTGTCCAGTAGGTGTTAAGTACAGTTTGTTGAAATTAAGAACAAAATCATCAAATTTGAAGTTGTTTTGACCTTCTCTATAGGGTGGCTGTACTGGAGGGACCTAACAGAGCATCTCATCCAAACCTTCATTTCACAGATGAGGAAATTGAGGCCAAAAGAGGAAAAATCACTTTCCCAAGATCCCACAACTTAGTCAGGCAGGACCTAGGTCTCCACCTCATTCATTGATTCATTTCAACAAATACATACCGAGTACTGGCTCCATGCAAGGCACTGGATTAGGTCCAAGGTTGCCTTTGTGGCAAGTATGGCAACTTTATGGCAAGTTTACATTCTAGTGGAGGGAGTAAGGCAGTAAACTATTGCAAAATTAATAATTTGAGTATGCTCGGGACAGTTGCTTTCAGGGGGAAAGAGTGCCAGGAAAGCATGAAACGGTGGGCCTGGTGTGACACTCGTGACCCTCAACCCATCTCGTTGCTTCCTGCTGAGCTGCATGTTGGCCCCATGACCACGTCATTGGGTTTGTCTCAGCTCCCTCTGGCAAGGTTTATATTTATGAGGACCACAGCTTTTGACCCAAACATTGACACGGTTTGGACTGGCAAAGGGTTATTTTCTGGTTTGTGAGTTTCTTAGTGAAGTTATACAATGTTAAAACAAAATAAACCCAATAATAATAATAGCAGTTTTCATTTGTTAAATGCCTACCAGTGTTATGCACTGTGCTAAATAATTGATATACATTATCCCATTAATCTTCTTAACAACTCTTTGAATTACATATTACCTCCATTTTACAGATGAGAAAACTGAGGCTTAGAGAGTTAAATAATTTGCCAGTCATCACACAGATAGTAAGTAAAATGGTGGTGCTGGGATTTAAACTGAGGTCTGTCTAGGTACAAAGTCCATACTGTATTATAAGACATGGTTTTTATTAAAAATTTAGGATTAAATGGTGTGAAATTGGCACTGCCCTAGGAAATAAGGATCTGGAAAATATAACCAAAAGTTACTTAGTTTGGAAATAATATATGTAGAACGTCTAGCACAGTGGCAAGCCATAGGAGACCCTCAGTATATGGCAACTGGCATTGTCATCACTGTCCTGAAGCATCTAAACCAGGGTTTGGCATCTACAGCACACAGACCGAATCTGGCTCATCACTTGTTTTTGTAAATAAAGTTTTATTGGAACACAGCCATGCCCATTCATTTATAAATTGTACGTAGCTCCTTTCAAGCTACAATGGCAGTGTTGGGTAATTGCAACAGAGACCATATGGCTCACAAGCCTAAAATATTTATTATCTGGACCTTTACCGGAAAAGCTTGCCAACTCTGATCTAGATAACTGCCTCAGTTTTCTATTTTGCCTTTCTATGACCCCTACTTTAGGTTAGGGATACAACTTATGATATTATAGTCCCTCTACTAAACTAGAGAGAAGGTCAGGGTGAGTAGAAGATTCAGATGCTGTGTTCAAGTGTATGTCAGGCTTTGTGCATCGTGCATACATTATCTTACTTAATCCTCCCAACAACCCCATTTTATAAGTAGACTGAGGCTCAGAGAAATTAAATAAGGTGCCTGGGTGTCCTAAAGCCACTGTGTGACAGAGCCAGCCTTTGATGTGGCTCCCAAGCGTGTGCTCTTAGATAAGAGATGTTATTTGCATCTTACAAGAGGCTACATCTTGGAGCAAGAGAAAGCAGTCCACTACCATTCTTAACGATTGGACTCTTCTTCCTCCAAAATGGATCTCAAATACATAGGAGGCTTAATTTAAAGTCTCAGCTGGATGGACAAAACTGTATATGGGATTAGTTGGAAAAAGAGGGAGTCTGTATTTGCTTAGATCAGGAGGGGTGGCTGATGTGAGCTACTGAGTCAGAACACCTGGGCGGTCACCTGCACGTCACAGCACTGCTCCTGTGCTTTCCAACTGCTTTCTCGATCACTTTTGGGGTGGCCATGCTGCTGGCTTCCCACCTTTCCCAGCAGGCTTCTACATTTGCTTCAAAACTTCCACAGGAATCCCTCCTAGGCTCAGAGTACGCACTCTGTAAATGTTTCTTCCTTTGAATGGAACACAGTGGCCAGATTGATTGATTGGTATTGAACATCTCAAGTATAAATGAACATGTTCTTTTCTTTTACTTTGTAAGAACAGTCAACTATCAGAAGGCCTTGAAACAGTACAGCTTTAGATTCTATTTGATCGGCCATTTAGTGAGTACCTACCTTGGCCTAGGTCTTACATCAGGCAGCCACATCCACACTTGTCCCATTTAAGAATAATGGGTCCGTTTTCAGTTATTTCATGATAGAAAATTTAGTTTGCAGCTGTAGTTGCTGCTCTTAATAATAAAACAAGTTTTATAGATGGCAGAGTGCTTTCACATCCATACCTTTCCCTGAGACTGAGCAAGGGCCAGAGAAGACATCCCAGGGAGGTAATATTTTGATAGCCCCTCTGAGAAAACAATTGGCAGATTTGTTAAAAGGAGGACTTGAATGAAAACCAAGCAGCAACACAGAAGCTGGAGTAAACCGTGTAACTTCACAGATTCTCAGGCCTAGATTTCTAAGCTACAGACTCAGAGAGAGAGGGGTTTGAAAAGGTGGTCAACGAAAACCTGCAAATCTACTTGAATAGTAACTCCCCACCTTATGATATAGTCAAAGCAGACCTAAGGCAGAGTCTAAATATTGCCTGACCCTCCTTGACTGAATCGCCCACAGCCCTCTCAGGCAGGTGGCCACTCCTGTATCTGGTTCCCACCATATTTTGTACATCTCCCTCAGGGTACTTAGCAGTGAAATATTTTGCTTATACAAACCTGTCTCCTTTGATAGGCTACATGCTCCTCAAGAATAAGAACTAGGTCTTACTCATCTCTGTACCTCCAGTGCTAGCCCAGAGAAGGTGCTTAATAGATGACAGGGAGACAGATGTACAGATGAAGAAAATTAGGGAAGGGAAGCCTGCCCAAACCTGCCATGGCAATCACAGACAGCCCTACTTAGTCTCTCTCGTGGCAGTTGTCCGGGTTCCCTTTACTCGCTGTAGATAAGATGGGGAAAAAAAGACTCCAGGACCCTTCCTGAAAGCAAAGACAGTTGTTTAGGAGAAAATAGGACAAAATAAATGAGAAATCTAAGGTTCAGTACAATGAACCTAGTAACAAGGCCTGAGAAAAGTACAGCCTTTCAGAATGAGACCCAGAAGTGCTGAGGGGACAAGAGGAGTAAATAGATGATTCCCTTGTTCCACACAGCCACCAGAGACAGGAAAAACAGGCAAGAGTGAGCAAGGAGCCAGGATCAGCCTAAAAGCTCCAGTGATCAAATCTGGACAAGCCCACATCCACTGACTCCTGCTTTAGAATCCTGATCACTGCATCCTTAGTGAGGCCTTCCACCCCTGAGTCTCAGTTGCCGTAGAGGTGAAGTGGCAGTTCTAATGAGAGACCTCCCCGGGTGCTGCGGGCACCGATGCGCTGACGAATGTGAAAGCCTTTTGTAAGTTGACAGGCAGAGTGTGCGTGTATGTGACCAGGTGGCTGTGGGTGATCACACCTTGATTCCGTGTGCTTTGCCTTGCAGAGGGTTGCCCTGGCTTGTGCAATGGCAACGGCAGATGTACCTTGGACCTGAATGGGTGGCACTGCGTCTGCCAGCTGGGCTGGAGAGGAGCTGGCTGCGACACGTCCATGGAAACTGCCTGTGGTGACAGCAAAGACAACGATGGAGGTAGGGCTCTGGCACCCAGGGGTGCTGTGCATCTCCAGGGCTGTGGGAGGCACAGAGTGGAGGGTGGGCGTTACTGAGATAACAGGCCACCAACACACCAGCTGTCCAGTCAAGGGGGCCTGCAGGGTAGGCATAAAACGGCACATGTCATCTAAGGAATGAGTACGTATCACTGGTTCTTCCATTTGAATTCATTAAAATTAGCTGGTGCAAACAAAATTAGTTACCCTCCTCTGAGAGCAAGTGCAGAGGAGAAGGCATATGGAAGAAGGAATGTTCTAATAATTCATTAATGGAATGAGTTGCCTGGCAACGTTACGAGATACCGCCATTGCAAGTGGACAAGAAGAGGCCACCCAATTCTGTACCACAGAAAGTGGCAGAAAGGATGCTTCTCCAGGGGAGGGAGGTTGAGTTACCTTTGTCAAGGTCCCTTCTCCCCTGATTCTGGTGGTAACCCTCACCGAGCATGCTGGGGGCCACCTTTGCCTCCACACCTTCTGTCCCTGTGGGTTTGTAGTGGAATTTGTCTTTGCTGTTGGGTTTTTTTCAAGTGCTGGGCGGTCAAAACCCTAAGGAAGGGAGGCCTAGTCTTGTGGAACTTTTATTAGCTGAGAGTGAAGAGTGCAGGGTTCTAATCCCAATTCTGTCTTTGGTGCTCTGTGTGTCCTTAAGCAAGCCACTCAGTGTCAGTGGGCCTCACACTCCCTATTTATAAAATGAGGCCATTGGATCATAAGAGCCCTTCCAGTCTTTATATTAGTCCTAGAATTAGCCTTTGTCTTTCTGTTGTGTGGAATTTGTATAAATACAAACACAATGTGCTTTGCTTTTCCACTTGGAAGATGGGTTGATCCCTCCTGACTCTACCAATCTCAAGGGGTTACTAGGAGAAGAAAAAGATGGAGATATGAAAAAAAAAAAAAAGATCAAAACAGTTCATCCTTCCTTTATAATGATGGCCTAACGGTTGGCCTAGTCCAGATGTGTTTATGCAGCTCCGTCATATTTATACCAAGGGACTTTCTGATATACTGCACAGAGTAGGAAGTCAACAGGCCAGACTCAGCATCCCAGCCTTTGGGAACCTTCTACTTAGCGTGATTCTACAATCTCAAAGCACCAGAAGGATTAAAAGGCCAAGTGTGTGCTGTTGTGATTACTCTGGTTCATTTGCCTTGAGTTGGCTCCGGCAGCCTTGGGCTGTTTCAGGCCACTGGTCTTTACCTGAGCCAGCTTTCAGTCCTTCGGTCTGCTCCCTGAATCCAGGAGGTGGTCGGACCTGATGCCCCCAGTCCTGGGCCCCGTGGGGTAATTGTCGACAAGGAGCTCGTGGGGTTGGGTCATGGTAGCCAGGCAGAGGCAGTGGGTCCCTGCTCTCCTCTTGAGAACTCACAGGGATGAAATGTCCCTTCATCAGTCTGAGATTTGTGGAGCTCCATAAATATCCAGGGTTCCTGTTATGGAGCCAGGCCCTAGACCAGGCACAGAGATAAGTAAGTCCGGTCCCCATACTCCAGGAGCTCAAATGAGGAAGGGAGACCAAAGTTAAGGGCTAATGGACAGTGATAAGGGCGCTTGCAGACTTCTGTATTGGCTGTTGTGAGAGTAGGAAAACATTCATCAAGAAGGTGAAGCTTGGGCAGGGAGGCGTTTCTTGGAAAGGAGGGAGAAAACATCATGGGCAAAGCAGGGAAGGGCACCAAGTAGCCCTGTCTTCAGGCAAGATAAAGTACAATCGTACTGGCTCTTCATAGGGAAGAGGTGTCAGCCTAAATTATCTGCCTAACTCCCCCCCTTCACTTTGCCTATGTAGACGCAATTCCATGACTAGCAATGACATTCCTATAGTTAGAAAAGAAAGGGAGAGGAGCCGTAGCATGAAGTCATTCCCTTCTCAGGGATCCGGGGTCTTGGCCAAAGCTGTTGACTATCTGGGCAGCAAAAGAACTGAATGTCCCTGAGAAATGTGGGGCGAGGGTGCACTCCCCCGTAACACGCAGAGCAGCATAAGTTATAAAACAGGGTTCATTTACCCCCTCACATGAAACACAATGCCAATGTACCCTCTGTTCACCATCCTTCAGAGGCAGCCCTCCCAGTGCTGGGACTCCCCAGTGCTGACAGGGAGCGTGGGCACACAGGAGCCAAAAGCCCCACAGCTTTGGTGGGAGAAAGAGCTTCTCATCATAGGAAACAGGGCTGATCCCGACCCCAGGGGAACAGAGCCTTCTCCAGCCACCGTGGAGATGAACCAGCGCGAAGTGGAAAAGAACAATCAGAAAATCCCCAGGTGTAGGAGAATATACCTCCTCCGTTCAGGGAGCATGTTATGGGCTGGAATGAGCTTTTACATGGTTTTTACGAATGCCATACAATAGTGCTACTGCAACTTGAGTTCATTCACTCACTCAGCAAACATGAACTGAATGTCTCCTCTGCATTGGGCCCTATCCTGGGTCTTGGGGCTTCAGAGACAAATAAGACACAGTCCCTGCCTTTGTGAAGTGCGCAGCCTGGAGAGAGAAACAGCACCGGTTGCAACGTAGTGGGATAATTGCTGTGATAAAGGAGCATCCACTCATTCAGCTGATATTATCAAATGCCTGGGTACCCTCCTCGGAACTGTGATATAGCCCCTGTCCCATGGGGCTTCCAGTCCAGCCAGGAAGACATCCCGTGGATCATCATGGTGGGGAAGACAGCTAGCTGGGGAGACCGGACTGTTGAGGGAGCTTGGCCTTGGGTTCTCAACTGAAAAATGAGGGAATGTCTCACCTCAGGACCCTCTCAGTTTGGTAGGCTCTCCACCCATTGGGGGAGCCAAGAGGAAGGGGCAGAGGGTCCCCACTTTGCAGGGTGGCACGGATGAAACAACCGTAAGGGTTAGACTGTCCCCAAGTGCTGGAGGGGGCTAGACTACCCTCCCTGGCCCCTCTGGGTCTTGGCCAAACAGGGGCAGTTTTAGTGGAGGGAGAAGTGTGGCAGGCTGTGCGCGGCAGCACAGGGGTGAGCCAGAGTTAGCGCTTGGCTGTTTGCAGTTCAGTCAAGCACACATTTGCTAGGCTCCTGCTGTCTACCGGGTACCACACTCCTTAGGCTCCTGCTGTCTACCGGGTACCACACTCCTTTCTAAGAGGATATCGAGACCGATGAACGTGACCCCGCCTGTCTCCCTCAGGAAGCTCACAGTTATTTGGAAGAAACTGTCATCCAAACAACCAAATCTAATGGAGATAGAATGAAACAGATGCCTTTATTTCAGCCATGATGTGGGACACAGCATAATCCCAGATACATAAGTCAGAGTGGAGGGAAAAAAAATGTTAGTGTCTCGCTGAGAGGTGGTTTTTGGCTGATGTGACTCAGGGGCTTGGAGAAGGGATTAGCAGAGGTTAATGTGAGTAACAGGCCTGGAGGAGACAGAGAACACAGACTACAGCTCCCTCCTTTACTCCCCTGCACATTACAGACCGGGAACCTGGGACCCAGAGAGGAGATGTGACGTCATATACATGGAAGTCACACAGAAAGTCATTAACACAGCTGGACTAGGACCCCAGAGTCTTGGGCCATATTCTGTGTGGTCTTAGGGACCACCTCCTCCTGGTGCTTTATCCTCCTCCTAGACATGTAGTGTGAGTACTTACTCGAATTTAAATAGGCTACAGCGGTACCGCAGAGCAGACCAGAGGATGACAATGGTAACTCATATGTCATTTTACCATTTGCAAAGCAGCTGTGTACCCATCCAGCAACACTGGGAGGTGTATGGTATTCTTATCCCCTTCTTACTCTTTTCTTATGATGCGGAAGCTGGGAAGTGTTTTGCCCAGGTCACACAGCTGGCGAGTGACAGAAACTGCATAGTCTGTGAGGTCTGGCCACATGAGAGCTTTTCAGCGTGCCCAGACTTCAGACTCACGGCTCTATCGTAACCCTGACCGCGGCTCTTCAAGTTATCTGAGAACTTCTGGTTTCTCTTCTTTCCCAATTTGCTAGGCTGAAAGCAATCCTTTACAAATTAAACTGGAATTTCAAGCTTCGTTAAGCATGTTGTTGCAGTGTTTTTAAACTGAGACCAAAAAAAAAAAGTTACACAATATGCCTGAGTTGGGTTTAGCATCATTGGCTTGTTTCTGTTTTCACTTGTGGTCATTGTCTACGTTTTTAAAGCGGGGAATAGATCCTGGATATGGCTTAGTTACTCCCAGTCTCCTAATCCTCTGTCAGGGCTGCTCAGTCAACCTAGCCTGCCTCCAGATTCACCCCGAGCCCCGGTTGCTGAGGGGGAGCCGCCAGGCAGCAGAGGCCCGGCCTCAACACAAAATGCGAATTCCTCTGTGTGGCCCATTTGACGAAGAAGGTGTTCCCTTTGCATGTAGTGCCCTTTAGGAAGCCCTCTGTGAAGTGCTGTCACGTGCACCTTCTCATGCGTTGCACACTGACCCACTGATGGGGGCATTCATGCCCATTTCAGAGATGGAGCAACTGTGGCCCGAAGATGCTGTGTGACTGTAAAATGAGAATAGTAAGGCCTACCTTGCAGGGCTGCTATGAGGATTACAGATGATGTATCTAAAGCCCCTGAGAAGCAACATACCGCAGTGATTAGAAGTACAGGATCTGTACCGAGATTGTCTGGATTCGAATCCTTGCTCCCCCGTTTGCTGGCTGCATGACCTTCAGCGAGTTATTCAATTTCTCTTAAGCCTCAGTTCATCACCTGCAAATGTCAGTTCTCTTTCTCCCGCTCCTTTCCACCTGTAATCACAGAAACATGATGTTTATTATAAAATAAATATATATTCATATACAAATGATTATTTTTAAAACTTGGAATTATGTTCTCTATATAATTTTATCCTCTACTTTTTGTACTTATGATTATACTGTTTCTCCATATAATGTATTTTGACCTTTTTCATGTCTTAGTTAAATTTTGTATTCCAAGCTATTGCACGCTTATTGCTAGAAGGAAAAAAATTCAAATGTACATAAAGGAAGACAACAGCCGTCGTTTAGAGAGCATCTCTAAGGGGCAGGCCCTGCACTGGACACTCTGTGTCCATAACCTCCAGCCCCTCACAGCACACTTGCAGGGCAGATGTTTACAGGCAGGGAAACCGAGGCTCACTGAGCTGACGTGATTTTTCCCAAAGTCATCCAGTGGATCAGTGGGAAAGCTAGGATGAGGATGGAACCTGTGTTTAAAAGGAAGAAGCCAAGAGAAAAAGCCCCCTGGAATTTAAGCAACCAGACCCCTTTTGATAAAGGATCTTGAAGCAGCTTCAAGGTGTGTTAATCTCTTTAGGCACTGTTGGTCCCATAAAAAAAACAATCATGGATTGCAATTCAGATAACTGATAGATGCAACCTGGAAGGAGAAATTTCAGTAAAACCAAGAACAGAGCTCTCTGTCCTCCCTTCTCCTCCCCATCTCCCACTGTTGGCATGGAGAGTTCACATAAAGCCAAAGAATTTGGCCGCACTTCAGACTGTCTCTAAACCACATTTCTTGTGATAAGAGACAAGAGCGAAATTGACCTTTAAATATCCTGGGTTCCGAGGAGGAGATAAAGATTTTGCAAGCCTTTTCAAAGAAGGCACAGAATTTATTCTAGCAAATGACAAAACTTCTCCCAGATGTGTACAGACAGGGAGGCACATTCCACCCACCACCCCCCGGGGCCTCCCCAGATGCTGTGCTCACAGCCGGCTGCAAAACACTTCTGTGGCCAGACCGCAGGCAACTGTGAGATGAGGCCAGCTGATGGGCTGTCGAGCCCGTGGAGGAGTTAAGCCTGCCGAGAGCTGGATGGGCTTGTTAGATGCTGTCCATGGGACCATCAGGTTAAGGAACCGTGCAAACAACTCTGATGCAAAGAGTTTGCTAGTCCGCAAATTTCCCAGACCTGCCCCCAGCTCTGCTCTCCTATTGGCTTATTCTTGTCCTCCTTCTAGTCTCAGTTTAAACATTCCATCTTCCAGGAAATATTCCAGCCCTCAGCCCACGTTGGGTTCCCGCCTTTGGACTTCCACAGCCCCCTCTGCTTCCTTCTTTCCCAGCACACGGTCATCTCTATCTGACCCACCGCACCAAATCCTCTGGAGACATGACTCTATTTTCTTCTTGTCTATCCAGTGCCTAGCGCAGGGCCTGCCAGCCATGTGACAGACACTGAAGGAACAGAGCAGACCTGTCCCCTGTGCCTCCTTTCTAAGGAGAGGAACGAGCTCTTCCCGTGGTGGCGGTGGGGTTTCATCCTGCCTCACAGCCCTCGATGAGCCCCATCCAACTGATGGAGCTGTTTGGTTTGGGATCCTCACGTAATTCATTCATTTTTTCATTCATTCAGCAGATATGCTCACTGTGCACAAGGCAATGTGCTATGCATGTAGGATAAGAAATAAGCCATTTTCTGCCTTCTGTGGATGGGGGACAGGGCTGGGGGATCCAGGATGTCCAAAGCACTAATAGGGAAAGAGATGTAGACTGTGGACTAGTGCCTGGTTTGGAAGAAAGAGAAGAGACCAGAGTCCCAACTCTGCCACTTCACTAGCAGTATGACGTTGGGTAAATCACCTAACCTGACCCCAGTGTCTTCTTTTGTAAAGATGAGAAGGCCAGCTGAGTCACCACCTACGATAGAACTCTCGTGCCCGCCTGTCACTTCCTGTGAAAGTTCCAGCAGGCCAGCCACCAGGGGAGATGGTCACCCAAAGTCCCACCACTCCCTGGCATCTGTTGAGGTCACAACACGAATAGGAAGCCACCACTAGTCAGCACCGCAATTGATGGCAGAGGACTTCATTCATTCCTGTGCCATAGCGACCGTCTGCAGAGGGTGAAGGACTCCAAGACTTCTTTCGTTGAATTACGGATCTACTCTTCACGACCCAGGAAACTTTCAGCAATCCTGAGAGGTTGCCAGAGCTTATTATCCTGGTTTGACGTGAATACATTGCATCTCAGACATAGGAAGGGATGTGCCCAAGGTCTCACGGCTAGAGAGTGACAGACTCAGGGATGGAACCCTGCCTTCAGGCTTCTAGCCTGGCTTTTTTTTTTCTCCACTTGCCCCTCTCCAAGGTCAGTTGACACCCACCAGCAGGGTGGGTGCTGAGGAGGGAGGCAACAGGAAACGGTGTGGCCCTCATTCTCAAGTTGGTAGCGTAGGACGTATGTGGAAATGTTAGCAGAAGCCAGCGCTCCACGCACCGTGCGGCATCTCAGCACCGGAGGGCTTCATGTTCAAGGGTCACAAGCACAAGAACTGCTCTGCAGTATTCATTTAGTGCCCCGGAGACCTGGCCCCTTTTTTCTTTTTTTTTCTCTTCTTCTTCCCTTCCTTCCTTTTTCTTCGTCTTTCTTTTTAATCTCTGTTCTGCCTTTTTTCTGGCTGTTTCGTTCTCCCACCCCCCTACGGCACCAGAGGCCACTGCCTGCCGGGCGTGGCATTGCTGCCCCTCCTACCCTCCGGGAGCCTGACACTTTCATCTGCCCCTCTTCACTTTCACCATGTAAGGAGAGAGAGGAGGCCTTCAGAAGTTCAAGGAGAAAGGAAATCTCGGGGTGGGGGGGGGGGGAATGTAATTTCCCAAAAGCTTGAGTTTAGGGTGTAGGAGGATTTCATTGAAATTTCGAAGGAAATAAAGGAAAAATCCTCCCTATTTTCCTGACGGGTTTTTGGGTTTTGTTTTTGCTCCTGTGATAACAAGGGTCTCCCAACGGGAACAGTAAATACAGGAAACATGAACATTTTGTAAGTCAACCAGTGTGTGTGTAATATACAATTAAGTGAGATAAGAAGTGCTTGGAAAATCTAAATGTCTCCAAACTAGCCAGACCCAGAGAATCTCGAAAACCATATATTGATGTATTTCTAATCTAATTTCTCATCTACCCCCAAATTTACTTTTCTGTCCTCAGAACGTACTTTTTCCTCTTACTACAACTTTTCTAAAACTTGTCATCTATGCCTAAGAAACTGAAACCGTGGAAGGGTCCCTGTTACCGTAGAGCAGCCATATGCCGTGCTGCAGGCTGCCCTAATGCTGCATTTGAAAATAACAGAGAGGGGTTTGCACAGAAGCTGGTCTCATAAACTGAGACTTTGATAAGAATTTTGTGGGCCCTACTCATTTTTAAAATATGTATCTCATTTAAATATGATGGTCTCTATTAGTGGAGGTTTAGCCCACATTTACGACTCAGCAGATATTTGCCAAATGAATGATAGGGGAGCGTCAACATAGGGAGGTGTAGACGGGCAGCAGCTCTTCTCCAAGAGCTCATTGTGTGGGGAGCGAGACAGAGAAAATTCGAATTACAATACGGGGACGTGAGTGCAGTGGTGGAGGTCACCCAGGCCACTGAAAGACCACAGAAGGGTAGCATTTCAGCAACACTCGTATATTCACGTTTCCCACTCAAGAAATCATTCCTAAAAGTCTCTTCAGGATCAGAGAACCTTTTTTTTTTTTTTTTTTTTTTTTTTGCGGTATGCGGGCCTCTCACCGCTCCCGCCACGGAGCACAGGCTCCAGACGCGCAGGCGGAGCGGCATGTGGGATCTTCCCAAACTGGGGCACGAACCCATGACCTCTGCATCGGCAGGCGGACTCTCAACCACTGCGCCACCAGGGAAGCCCCAGAGAACCTTTTATTTTTCAGAAAGAACTGAGTTCAAATTCTGAGTCACCTTCGTCACTGACTGTGTGACCTTGACCAAGTTACTTTACCACTTGGAACCTCTGGTTCATTCTCTCTGAAGCGGGAGTGATGGTGGCGACAGTGGCTGCTTCGTAGGGTTGGGAAGATTCAATGACACATTCCTTGAAAACATTCCTTGTAAAGCGTTTAGCACAATGCCTGGCACTCAGTAGGTGGCAGCCGTGATTATCATCATCATCATTTAATACAAAAATTAATAATACTAGCAGTCATTCCTGGCTATCCTTCCAACCAGGACCAGAGAACAGGAAGCAGTTCTTCCAAGGTGCCACAGAGCTGAGTGTTTATAAAGAGGTAAAAGACTGGTTTCCAGGGACCGCTTCGGTGGTAAGCAAGAGCAGGCAAGAGCTAATAAAATTTCAAATTAGCCATGACTTTTCACAGCCCTTCAATTGTGCTCGCTGATTTAATGGTCAGCGTCCCTGCTCGCCGCCAGGATTGAATAATGGAGCATTTCTGCAGAGTTATGGATGCAGCAGCTGAATCTGTCATGCTAACATCAATAGCAGAATGCAAATAACCCTCAGCTTGGGCTGTAATTATGTGCTTAAGCAATGTCTGACAGGGGCAGCCCGAGAATGTGTGATGGAGCCCGCCGACTGCAGAAGAAAACAGGTGCTTGGCGAGGCAGTTAGCTGGTATATCTGGAAGCTGGGACAGGAGCCACAAGGTAGGACCCAGGACAGAGCTGGAGTGGAGCTCTAATCCCTTTCCTCCACATCTCAGGATGCAGCCCTACACTTTGGTGAGCCGTGTTCTAGGGTCAGGGTCGGGAAGGGAACTACCTTTATTAAGTACTTACTACGTGTCAGGTTCTCTGCTAGATTGGGGGACATACACTATGTTTTTCACTTATGTAAAAAAATACTTAAGTAACAGTCTTAGAATCCACTTGTGGAACTTCCCTGGCAGTCCAGTGGTTAAGACTTCACGCTTCCACTGCAGGGGGCGTAGTTTCAATCCCTGGTTGGGAAACTGAGATCACACATGCCCCGCAGTGTGGCCAAAAAAATTAAAAAAAAAAGAATCCACTTGTAAGAGATGTGGGAAACTGAGGCCAGAGAGTTTAAGTAACCTGCCCAAGGTCACACAGTAGTAAGTTTCAGAGCCAGGATTTTGCCTCAGACAGTCCTGCTCTGGAGCCCATACTCTTTCCCACTGTGCTGCCCTCAAGGAGGGCATAGCGTCAAAGGTCTTGGATACCATGCAGAAGTTGGGAGAGAAAGACAAGGGATTTGGGGCCCTAATTTATTAGAAAAAAACTGGGCTTCGGGGAGGTCAGGTAGCTTGCCTGAGGCCACAACATCCCAAGGTCAGAAAGGAGGCTTCAGAGTGCTGCCTGTGTGGGTAGGGCACCCAGTCTAACCAATGCACATGCAGTATTCCGGTGGGCAGCATCTGCGTTGTAAACCCATGGAGACAGAAGTGAGGGAGTATGTCCGTGTTGAGGAGACGGGGCCTCAGAGCGATGAAGCACAGGAACTCACCCAGAGTCATTCTTAGGCGCAGTTCTGGGACTTGAGCTACAATCTCTGAGCCTCACCACCCTCCCACCGTACCACACTGTTTAATTGAATTGAATGAAGATAATGGTCTTCTGCCTTTTATGGACTGTCCTTTGCTTTCGTCCCCTTGATTCATTTGTCAATTCATTCATTCAGTTTTCTTTCATTTATTTATGTAACAGTCATGTTTTAAACACCTGTAGTAAGTGCTGGGGATACAACAGAGATGACCAGAGCAGGATCCATGCCCCCAGGGTGGTGAGGACGTTTGCCCAAAGTCACACAGCTGGTAAGCAGGAGAGGCAGAATTCCAGCCTACAGAGGAGCACATGTGCTTCGACTGTTCTCTCCCTACAGAGCACACAGACTGGCTTTCCCTGTCCCCCGCTCTGGGCAGTATCCTCTAATCCCTGGGTTTGTCATCTATTTTAAGCTATTCTATTGGGTGCCTGTGAAAGCGCTTTGGGATAATGAGACCAAAAAGTCGTGGCCTGGTGGAATTTCTTTTTTGCACTTTGGGAAGCTGGGAGCTGTAATGTAATTTTCAGCCCTAAAGAAATCCACCCATGTGGTAGAGAGAATTCTCTGCTAATGGCAGCTTGGCGGGTGATCTGAAACCATCCCCTCTCACCCAGAAGGCAAAGCTGGGTGTCCACACATTTGCATCGAGGCCGGGAGAGATGCTGGGCGTTTCACCGCCTCCACCAGCACTGCCTCTTGCTCACCCCCGAAGCCCGTCAGTCGCCAGGTCTCACCTCTTGAGAGTCTCTCCAAACCGTCCTCTTCTCTCAGTCTCCACTGTCACTGCTCTAGTCTCAGGAACCATTATTTTCCTCCTGTGTAATCTCAGCAACACTGCCTCCATGCAGCCCCCAGCTTCTGCCTTGGGCCCCCTTCAGTCCCCTCGCCACGATACAGGGGACGCTCTTTCAGCAATGCAGTGACTTTCAGATAAAATCACCTCTTGCTTAACACCTTTCAGTAGCTCCCATTGTCCAGAGGGTGAAATGCGAACTCCCTAACCTGGTCCAGGAGGCCCAGCTGTTTGCTCCTGCCAACCTCACAGCCTGATTTTTTGCTGTTCCCCTCACCTTCTGAGCCCAGCATTTGAATTTAGCAACTCAAATGTTCAGTGTGTCGTTCTCTCACCTCTGGGCCTTCATATATATAATTGCTCCTCCCTCTCTGAAAAAAAACAAAAAACAGAAAAACACGTCTCGCTGCCCACTGACTTGTCTGTCTCTCCTGCTAGGCTAGTAGGCGGCCCCCCGATCTCACACCTGGATCTACTTGGTGCCCAGGGAAGCCCTTGGCTTCTGTCAGACACTTAATAAAGTCTTCCAATGAATGGAAAATAGAGAAGTGAATGAAGGAAGGCTCTGTGGACAAACGATGCTGATTGAACACAGCCATATAAACGTCACGCTCTGTCACCCCTGCAGATGGCTTGGTGGACTGCATGGACCCCGACTGCTGCCTCCAGCCCCTCTGTCACGTCAGCCCGCTGTGCCTGGGCTCCCCCGACCCTCTGGACATCATCCAGGAGACACAGGCCCCTGTGTCCCAGCAGAACCTGCGCTCCTTCTACGACCGGATCAAGTTCCTCGTGGGCAGGGACAGCACACACATCATCCCCGGGGAGAACCCCTTTGATGGAGGGTGAGTCCAGCTCTGGCCGTGGTTCTCTGAAGGGGGCGTGGCTCACCTCCAGGGCCACGTGTGGGTGGATGGGAGTGGGAGGGGGCCAGGAGGGTGGGCGTTGAAGGCTCCTGATGGAGTGGCAGGGGAGGCAGGGAAGCAGCCTCAGGTACCCATGTTTAGAAAACTGCTATCCAGGGCGTTTGGAATTTTTACGAGTGAAGTTTTTTTGTCCTCATTGGGTGATAGATGGAGAGAGTGGGAAATCAAAGGTCCAAGGGGAATCTTGGATCAATACCCACTCTGCAGTCAGCGCTTACTGATTCTGTGGTCTCCAGATGGGCTGAAAGCTTTGACACTATCATCCCTCAGAGCTGATGTCCGGGAGATTTTGTTAGGCTGGGGTGGGGTGCATCTGCTGGCACTCCAGGCCATACGCCCATGCGTTCTCTCACAAGCGTTCAGTGGTGTCGTCTATTGGACAGGTTTTTACTGAGATCTACTCTGTGCCAGGTCCTGTGCTGGAAGCACAGAGATGAGTGGAGCACAGTCCCTGCCCATTGGTCACTCACAGCCCACTAAGGGGACAAAAAATTGTTCCATTGTGATAGACCAGAAATATGCCCCCAGGGTACTCTGGAAGCATAGAGAAGGTGCTCCTGGGTGGGGGAAGGCCGAGACTTAAGAACTGAGTCTTAAAGATGAGAAATAGCTCAGCAAGGGAGAGAGAGTGTGCCAGGGCGGGGAAACTGCTTGTGCAAAGACCCAGGGGCATAAAAGTGTACAGGAGCCAGCAAAAGGCAGCTGTCTGTTCTCTGCTCCCCAGATCAGGGTCTGTGAACTTGGGAAACGTATCCAAGAAGGAGGGATTTATGATAACTTATTTTGAATGTCTTCCAATGTAGTGATACCTCATGCACACAGAGCTTTCTTTAAAAGTCAGCCCAGTTCAGTTCAGCACAGACTGTGTGCCTTCTATGTTCATGACTTCTCTGCCAAGAGAGTTCCTGCCCTGAGGGGACGATGTGGTAGGGATGAGGGAAGGGAAGAATGAATGACATCCCCAGTTCTGTTTAAAGAGGGAAATCAGCAGGGATTCATCCTCTGCTGGGTCTGAGGGATGCTGGAGAGAGGAGTCTCTCACTCAGATGCTTGGCGAGGGCAAGGCACGGACTCACCTCAGTAGAACACCCAAGAATAAATGTCTGTTTGTAGTTCAGAAGCAAACCTGAAGCTCACACAGAGGTTAGGGCTGGGGTTTTTGATATGTGAGCCATCAACAAACAAGCAGTAGATGAAACCATGAGCACACAGAAGTTGGATCCAGGAAAATGTGTAAGGGGGCCGAGTGGGGACCTAAGAAGGACTCCTGGGGAGTCTCCCTAGAAGGCAGTATTATGATCCCCAGAGAGTAACTGGGAATCCAAGGAGTAGGCTCGCTCCTGGGACATGATGGAGCTGGGACTCCAGGGCCCATGCTTTCCACTGCCCCAGCCCTTCCTCACAAGGAGCAATGACAAGAGGGGAAAAGTGAAGTCGGGGGAGTTCTCTGAGCCCAGCAAGAGTGTGTCAAAGCGTTTGAACTTTAACGTTTTTAGGGATGAAGGTACTTTATAGTCCCTTCAGCTTACCCCGAGAATACTGAGGACCTCAGAGGTTACATGATCTTCCCCAATTCACAGGCTAGTCAAGTGGCAGAGCCAGGAGCAGAAACAGAGTGAGGAAAAACCTATTCGTTTATCTTGGCCAGAAATACCACTTTCGTCTCTGGGTAGGGAGCTTCTGCTCTTTCCTTCAATTGTGTGATTTTATGTGTATGCTTGTGGGCCTTCCCATGGTGTGAGTTCTTTTAGTCAACTGGAGATAGAAATATTACTCCGACCAAGGGGACTATTACTTGCTCACCCTTTCTTCACTGGACCTGTTAGGGAATCTGATTAGGGCTATGGCTGGTTGGCTGCCAGTGGCTGTTCTGTTTTGGGGTGCCCTTACCATGCCATCCTAATAAGTACCAACAGGGACCGTGATCCCTGAGTGTCCTCAGGTCACTCACCAAGCCTGCTGCTTATGTGCCAGGAATCACGCGGCCCCCGCCCAAGGATTTCAGTATCCTTTCTCCCAGTCTGACATGCCTTAAGGAGCCTGTCAAGTGGGGAACTTGAGAAACCTGTACTGGGAGAAATGGACCGCTCAGCAGAGAGAAAAGAGTATAGGCCTTGGAGTCCAGCCAACTTGTGTTTCAGATCCTGCCTCTGCCACTGATGGATATGTGGCTCTGGACAAGGGCTTAATATAGTGAATATGTAAATGTCTGTTAACCCTCTAAACTGAGTCTGCCAGGACAGGACTGCATCTCACTCATTTTAGCATTTAGTAGTCGCTCCAGATAAATATGCATATATCGATATATACGTTGAACATTGAAGAGTTGGAAGGAAAGAAGGAGAGAGGGGAGCGATGGGGAGGGACAGTGGGGCACAGGATGGATGGATACATTATCTATTTTACTTAATTTTCTACTGAGGATTCAGAGTCCAGAGAGGTTAAATTATCTGTTAAAATCACATTACAGATTAGTACAAGAAGCAGGTGTAGAAGTCAGCTCCCAGATGATTGTTTTTATTTTTTGTTTGTTTGTTTTTGGGTTTTTTTGCATTACACGGGCCTCTCACTGTCGTGGCCTCTCCCGTTGCGGAGCACAGGCTCCGGACGCGCAGGCTCAGTGGCCATGGCTCACGGGCCCAGCCGCTCCGTGGCATGTGGGATCTTCCCGGACCGGGGCACGAACCCGTGTCCCCTGCATTGGCAGGTGGACTCTCAACCACTGCGCCACCAGGGAAGCCCCCAGATGATTGTTTATATATCTGTCACCTTCAGTTAAATAACATGCTTTGAAAGTAGAGACCATTCATCTCTCCAAACCTATATTACTTAGGGCAGGGCCCGGAATAGAGTATTTGCTCTAAAACGAATGGATAACGGAAGCTTCCAAATGTTACTGTTAAAATTCCTTTTACCTGTTATTCTCCTGAATCATTATGCCCCTGCTCCTCACTGATCTAGATTCAGAAGAAGCAGCTATCATTCACTACCAAGTATCCCCAAACAGATTTTTATGTAAAACAAGCCCAAGTGACTGGAAACCCACAAACACAAGACAGCAGATGCTTTTCTTGTTAGACTGCCTGCTTGGATTCTATCGTCATGCTCTGAACCCGTAATACAGGGCTTATTTGCATCTTTGGGATAAAGTGAAATCAGTTGCCAGGTTTGGGTTGTTGCTTTCTTGCCTCTCGTATGAAGGAATGTGGTATCATAAAAAGCGCCCGGAGTGTGAATCTTGGCTTTACCTCCTACTAGCTCAGTGTGGCCCCAGGGAAATGATTGAACCTTTGTGTACCTGCCTCCAAAGATAAACTGGCAATAATAGTAATCGTTTCATGAAAGCCATTGAAAAGATTCACTGAGATAAAGCACCTAGCACAGGGCGTGGTACATTCGTGATAAGTAAATGGTGGCTTTTATGGCAGCAGCATGGTCTGGTGAAAATAGCCAAGACCTGGATGTGAAGTCTGTTGCATCCACTTTATAGCTATGTGAAAATTCCTTAACTTCTCTGAGCCTCAATTTCCTCATCGTAAGAGCAGGGTAGTAATGTCTATTGTGCAGGGTTGTCGTGAGAATTAAATGAAAAAACAAAAAGTACATGAAGTCTCAGACTAGTACTGGCCACACAAAAAATGTTTGCTAATTATGTGACGATGGTGGTGATGATGATGAACGTGAGAATGGAGGTGATGATGTTAGAAAGAGCTTCCAGCTCTAATTCCTTGATTGGAAGTGAAACTTGAGAGTAATCTGCCCTCCGGGAAAGTCCAGCTGCCACCTAGAGAGGAACGAGGTTTGGATTGCTGAATCCTTATTTGAGGAAGGGAAACGGCAGCATTCTGTGAGGCAGCTGTCAGCCGGGATTCCTGTTAGGGAGGAGTCCAGTGGCCCTTCTCCAGAGAGCAGGGTTCCTGATGGGCAGGCCAACCTGACTCTGTGCCTGTGTTTAACAATAACAAGCCTGTGGGACAGAAAAACCCCGTATTTTCCTGCACCCCGTATGCTGCACCACAATTTGTATAGTCTGACGGGAGTCCATTTAACAGGCTCCTCCAAGAAGCAGGCTGTCACCCAGAGACCCAACGGCGTTTCTGAGCCCAGCAAGGAGCCCCCGGGGTGCAGCTCCTTTACTCTGCAGTTTCCCAGCTGTGTGACTGACTCAAGGAGACCCAAGTATGAGGCATGCTGGGACCAACCATGAGAGGGAGAGGAATTCAGTGCCAGCTGGAACTGACCAGAGCACCCTTCTGTGGGGAAAGCAAGCCAGCCAGTCCTCAGCGCCCAGGGCTCTCCCCAGAATACTTTTCCTCAGAGGCCTGACCACGGCAGGGATGAGGAAGCAGAGGTTCTCCAGATGCATACATGACACCAGCAGTTATATGGGGGCTTCCACATGCTTCTGTGCAGCACCTCAGCTGGTGTCAGAGGCACTAGAGCAGGGGTAGCCCTCAGGGAAGGATGGGCAACGGAACCCCAGGATGTGAGGGCCCCAGCCAAGCAGAGTGGGCTCTTGGCTGGGCTGGGCTGGACTTCTTGGAGGAAAGCCCAGAGCTTGACTCAGAACTAAAGTAGAAGTACTGCCAGATGGACTTAGAGTGAGGAAGACCTCCCTCAGGGACCCTGTCTGGTTCGTCTGTGTCCCCAGAGCCCAGCACAATGCCTGGCCCAGAGCAGGTGTTTAATACAGGTTTAATGAATGCAGTAGTTCTATCTGACCCTCTGCCACTGCTGTGCTCAGCTCCACATAAAGTGACAGAGATATGAATGTCTTCAGCTGACCTCAAGTAGGTCTAAAGTAGGAGGGAAAAAACAGGCAGGGGAACCACCATCACCAGATCAGGTGGCTTGAATACCATCTTTCCACCCTGGCCTGAGTGCCTGGAGCCATTCTGCCTAGTGGAAGGCACCTGTCCCTCCCCTGGATTCATGGGGAGAATACAATGCAGGGTGCCCTCTACGGAGACTTGTGTGGGAGGGGAGGAACCATTCAGGTCTGCAGGTGGAAGAAGAAGGATCCCCAGCTAGATTGTCCATACTAGAAGGACAGATAACAGGACCCAGACTGTGGAACCTGGGATTAGACAGCTGGGAAAGTGAGGGCAGGGTGAGACAATTCCTCCTCTAAGACCACTCAAGGCAGCTGTTTCCCCGTTACACAACTTTGGTTGTATCTCTTATCTTGGGAAGGACTGACTGGGTCGAAAGAGCTGGACACAGGGCAGACAGATCAGTTCAGTGAATACTTGTGGATTGCCACTGCTAGACAGGGTAGCAGATTATAGGAAGAGGAAGAACCACTGCCAAGTTACTTGCTAGCGGTTCAGAACATGTTTGAGGACACTGTACTGGTGAGAGGAAGGATGTGATGTTGTCAAGTCTCTCTGGGCTCCTCGAATCCTAATAGGTTATCAGCTCACTCAGGCAAGTGGTTGGATGTGGGCAGGTTGCTACCAAAGTCAGCCACAGGGCACACTGAACCCAAAAAGAAAAGACTTCAGGAGTCAGGGGGACTTTAGAAAAAGGAGGGATGGACCAGAGTATTTGTCTCAAAGGAGGCAGAGTATCGTATCGTATAGAGAGGGTCAGATCCTATGGAGAGGAGAGAATGGGCAGGTGCAGAGAGGGACAGAACTGCCACGCTCCATTTGGTAAATATTAATCAGCACCTACTCTGCACTAGGCCTGCAAGAAGATGTGCATCTGACCCCATTACACTGGGGCCTCCTTGTGCGTCCCATGCCTCGTTGGTCATTCAATCCCTAGTGCCTAGCAGAGGGATTGGCACAGACTAAACCACAATGAATGGTGGATGAATCAGTGAGTCAGCCAATCAGCTACTGCTGAGTGCTCGAACAGAATAGAGAGAGAGTGCTTTGAGAGCTCAAAGGCGGGACCATCACTCCCACTGCAAATCCAGGTCCCTGAGCTCCACGGCACGGGGGCTGCACCTGGCCCATCTCTGTTTCTCCAGCACCCGGCAGAGGGCCTGGCTCAGAACAGGCCACAGTGAATGTTTGGTTTTGAGAATGAATGAGCAAACAAACAAATGAACTAATGAAATAAGACTTCTGGCAGGAGATGGCCTTTGGCCTGAGACAAAGATTTCAGTGAGGAGGGTTAGCCACTGAAACATTATTTATCCCATTTCAGGTCACAACAACCTGTTAGCACATCATGAAGTCAATGTAGTAGTGGGTCGAAGCTATTTTTTTAAGAAGTAAACTTAAATGGAATAGGGTACAGTGGAATAGAAAATATCAGTGCAGCACTCTAAAAGGATATGTCTTTCATGACGCGTGCGTGTGTGGTGTGTACCCTTGAATAGGGTATGTTGCTTACCGTGGGTTTCAGTTGAACAGGATTTAAAAATTCATTCTAGACTGAGGAACCAGCATGACTTTCCATGATAATCAAAGAACCAAGAAAATTTTAATGTGGCCGGAGCATAATTATGGTGACACTATTTTCCAAATCAAAAGTCAAGAGACATGCTCTAATGTTTGAAACCAGGAGGGTCTCAGGGAATCTAGGATGATATGATCCTGGTGTGCAGAGGGGCCATGGAGGAAAAAGAAGAACAGAGGGGACTCTGAGACCAGAAAGGTAGTTTGGGGAAGAAACTGAGAAAAATCTGCCCCTCGCCTGTGCACTGACCAGATTAGGGCATGTCACCTCAGTCAGGACTTAAAACTGCCACTAACAGAAGTGAAATAACCTTGATACCACGTCAGCCTTTAGAATTTCTCTCAGACCCTTTATAAAGCCACAATGTTTCCGAGAATTTTGGAAGTAGGAGGTTACAAGAGGGAAAATATAATGGAAAAGAGGGGGGAAAGATCATGTATGCAATATAATTTTTCGTCAGCCCACTGCAGATCTAAAGCCATGTGCAAGTGTCGGTGACAGAGCAGTTCCAGAAATGCATTTGCCTGCCACTCCACCCCCCTCGGCCCGCCCCAGGCCTTAAGACAGCCCTCAGATAGCCCTCCAAGAGTCTGAGCAATAGAGGTCATCTAATGGAGTTCACATAAACACCAGCTTCCTGACAGCTGGCCTCTGAGCGAATTTATTATTGAATTATACTCCTGCGTTTTCAGAACAAGCTGAACTGACAGGCTACCCCATCAGTTTAAAAAAGGGGGCCAGGAAGAAAGACAATGATAAATTACCCTGATGGAAGATGGAAGAAGGTAAAGAACCTGCTTCCTCCAAAATGTCAACCATTATATATTATTCATGTTGGTTTAAAAAAAAAAAAATCCCTCCCCGCATTGAAATGAACGTTTATGATGATAAAGCAACTAGGTGATTTAATTCAGGATGCGGGCAGCAGCTTCTCACATCATCCTGATGAGCAGCTAACAAGTCCTCCTCTGCCACTTGATCATCCCTTTATTGATTCCAAAACCGAATTACGATCTGTTTGCTTTGTGGCCAGAGCTTCTTCCTAGCTGTCCATCACAGGAAGCATTAGCAGACGATGCAGCGCGGAAGCGGGAACCACTCGGGATTTAGAGGGAGAGGCCCTGCGTTCAAGTTCTTGGGCAAGTGAGAGCAAGCGACCTTGGGTGAGCGAGGCTCAGTTTCCTCATCTGGAATGAGGGGTTACTCATTCTCACCCTGCAGGTTATTTGGAAGATTAAATGGGATAAAATACCCAGGAAGCCCAATGGCTGGCGCAGAGCACACGTTCAGTAATAACACCGAATATTTACCAAGGATGTTATATGTGTCAGGCATTATTTGAAATGCTTCGTAAGTTTCATAATTAGTAACACCTTTACATCTCCCCTGAAACCATATAACTTAGGGAATTCATGCCCCTTCTTTTACAGATAGGAAACTGAGGCACAGAGAAGTTGAGTAACCTGGCCCAGGACAGACGGCTTGTAAGTGGCAGAGCCAGCATTTGAAGCCAAGCTGATTGGTCCTAGAGCCCATGTGCTGAGCCTCTGTTCTTCTCTGCTAGGTCTTTTATGTTCCCACCTCCACATCTTCAGCTTGGAAATCTGTACAACATGGTGCTGCTACAACTCTACAACCCCAGCTGGCCCTGACTTTCTTTCTAATACTGTACAACACAGTAAAAAGCTAACATGCAGCAGGTCTTAGTGCCGCAGAGCATGGCCTCAGAGGCAGGTAGCGAGGCTTGAATTTGAGCCCTACCCCTTGCCAGCTGTGTGACCTGGGATAAGTCCCTTAATCATTCTGTTCCTCACTTTCCTCATCTGTCATATAAGGATAATAATTGGTACCTCGTGGGGATGTCTGAGGATTGAAGGAGATATAAAACACTTATGTGTCAGAGCAGTAAGCACTGGATGAATGTTAGTGGCTGTTATCACCTACAGCAAGAGTCAGTGTTCTCATTGGCAAGGGCATTTGTATTCGTATAGGTTTTAGTGTCACCGTAGGAACTGGGAGAGAAATGAGAATCTTAGCCCAAAGCATTAATGTAGTTATATAACTGATGCAAGTGCCCTGGCACTGTGGCAGGCAGAGGTGAACAGACCTTTGAGATGGGCAGTCCTTTGTGGTTGAAGAGGAGACTTTGAGGCCAGAGAAAAAACTCTTGGCTCAGTGATGCAGTAGCAGAGCCTGAGTCCTGGCGAGCCTGGAGTCCTAAGTGAGGCTCTCAAGTAGTAATTCCAGTGTCTGTAAGTCAAGGACTTTCTGCGTTTCCATCCAACACTGATAAACTTCAAGCAATGAGAAGTTAAAATATTGGAGGGCCATGCATCACATCACTAATATTGTTCTCTATGGAGAATATAGGGTCAGGACGTACCAAACACCCCTGCAATGAGTCTAACCAGCACCCCAGTCCAATCCTGGAGGCGTCAAGAGCTGGCTGTAAGCGAGCTCCACGGTGCGGGGCTGTGGGGAGGCGATGCTACCTCTGGGCAGTATTCTAGCCCGGGAGAGAGACCTGCCCCCCCCCCCCCCCCCGCCCCCCCCCCCCCCCCCCCGGGGGGGGGGGGCCCTGTGACTCTACCCTGTGGGTCTAGCCTGCAGGCCTCTAGGACTAACCCCAACCTGAGGAGGAGGGCTTAGAGCAACCCCAGCGGCTCAGCCTCCAGTCCTCCTACCATTCCTCTGCCTGACCCTTTATGTGCCAGCTCTGGCAGTGGGTTTCTGTCCTGTCCCAGAATCCCAAACTCGCCTGCTATCCGTAAGTCCCTGATATGAGCGGCCTGGTAGCCCTGCCCCCCGAGGATGCAAGCCTTGCCTCCCCGTACCTGGCTCCCACCCCTGCCATGTCTGGGTCTGGAGATCCACCCGTGCTCTGCTTAGGAACCTGGGCATCGTTACCTGGTGACACACGGGACATCCACATCCAGCTGCCCCTGGGAGCTCCCTCACCTTGCCTGTCCCCTGTCAGTCCTCCTCCCCTGCCCCTGGAAGGACTGTTTCCCTCGAATGCCACCTGTCTGTTACTCTACACCTCAGGTCCGGCCTGCCGAGCTGGATTTGCACGGCCCTTTTCTGTGTCTCTGCCCCGCACTAGCCCCACCCCAGGAAGTGGGTCTAATTGTGGTCCATCCTAGTCTCCCCTTTCTGAGTAAAGCAGCGAAGTCTCCCTTTTCCGGAAGAAGCAGGACCTGTCCTGTACCCTGACAGGAAGACAGGACACACGGTCGTGAAATGAACTTGTCCACCGAGACACTGTGTGCAGTCACGTTTTAGCAGAGCTGCTTCAAGTTTTTCTAGCAACACAAGCCATCTGCTGAGGAGTCCTCTTAGAGGCCGACCTCTGGCTGCATAGCCCAGGGAACAGCCTATATAGACATGTACTCACATTCCCTGGCCCCAGGCACACGGTCAGTGTTTCCGAGCCGCGTCCCCCGACCTGGCCAGCCCTGTCACCCAGGATCAGGAGGCTTTTGCTCCTCAAAAATGGTCTCCACTGGCTGGTCTCTCTCAGTCCTGTTTCTCCTTTGCCACAACCAGGACTCACTTCTCTGGACATACGGTGTCCTGAACAGTCGTGGGCTCTGTTCTTGTGTGCACGTTCGTTGGCCAGCAGGAAGTATTCCAGATGACTTCTGCGAGAGCCGACTCAGCCCAAAGCATCAGCGTTCAGCGGCCAAGTTGCCCCCAGGCTTGAGTGAGCAGAGCAGGGGCCCAGGACCTCGTGCTCCCTGAGTGTCTGAAGTAGCTCAACAACCACAGAAAGTTAGGAGATCACAGGACCGTGGCTTCTGGGCTCTGCAGGAGGCAGGCCTAAGGGCCCAGAAGCCACTAGCAGTTACCAGGCCATCTTGTCATTGGATGCCCCCAAGTGGGGTGAGAGCATCATAGCAGACCTGTCGATGCCTCAGCCTCAGTGGGTGATGGAGGGGAGGCTCTGTCCATCTCTAGGGATCACGTATCTCACCTGTAAATTAGGGGCTTGGACTCAGGCACCCAAAGGACTCTTCTAGTTAAACATTAAATTCCTGTTAATCTGAAGAAGTCTGTGGATTTCTTCTTTCCGCTCCCCAGATATACACAAAACAGTCCAAGAGCAAAGCTTGTTCTGTCGTGAACTGGAGTACTTCCCTGTGACATTCATTCCACACACCCAGCAAGTGATCTGGAAGCCTCTGGTGGAGTCTAAGCTGAGCCGAATTCCAAATGGAAGAACAGAGTCAGGGTACTTGGGCAGGGCCTGGTGCTTGAGGCTAACTGTGGGGGTGTTTGTATGTCGTACTGGAATGACCTTGTAGGCAGCTCCCCTTTTTACCCCATGCTAGCTTTACTTCCAGATACAAGGAATTTTTTTTTAAGTCAAATTATATTCATTCTAAAAGGTGAGTTCCTCATGCATAGGGATTCTGTCTCATTTATCGTTAGTAATTTAACTGCTTAGAATACAGTGGAGGGCACTTCCCTGGCGGTCCAGTGGTTAAGACTCCACGCTCCCAATGCAGGGGGCACAGGTTCGATCCCAGGTCAGGGAACTAAGATTCCCCCATGCCGCATGGAGCAGCCAAAACAACAAAAACAACAACGACAACAAAATAAGTAAATAAACAAATATTTTTTAAAAAGAATACAATGGAAAATAAAACAGAAACTACTGGCACCGTTGTCCTGTAATTTCCATAAGTAAGAAAATGGATGAATAAATATCTTCCCTGCCACCCAGCACCGTGTATAGCACATAGTAGGTGCTCAGTTAAAGTTCCAGTAACTGAACCCTATTCTCATTTACCTGGGCTTCATCTATGTTTCTCTTCCCCCAACCCATGTATATCTATTTTTTACTTTGGGCTATTTGAAATAACTATATTCATATTTTTCTGTCATCTTTTTTCATTCATTTATGTGATCTGCATTTGTCTCTTTACTCAACATTCATTGAACGCATCCTAATAGACCTACTCCTGTGATAAACACGGAGTTAGATGAAGTGGACATAGTTGTTCCCTTCAAGGAACTCACAATCTAGAAAAGATAAGGCGTTTAAACAGATGAACACACCTTAGTGGGATAAGTACATTGTGCTTTGTTCACCAAAGGAGGGGGTGGCTTCTTTGTCCTGGAAAATAGGGAAGAGTTTCACTGAGAGGCCGGCCTTCAAGGAGAGATTAGTAGGAATGGGAGGACAGTCATTGAGGCAAAGGAACCAACATAGACAAAGTCAGGGAGGCATGGAAGTGCATGCCAAGGCAAGGGTATGAGAAGTAATTTAACATGGCAGCAGCACAGGATGTGAGAATGGAAAACCGCGATGAGAGAGGCAGGCAGGGGCCTGATCCTGAAGGTATTTACATGCCAAGCTAAGGAGTGTGGACTTTATGTGGACACAATGGGTACTACAGAAAATGACATGGGTGGCACAGGGATACTGATGATGTGGTGAATTGACAGTGGTAAGGTCTGGAAACCTGGGTATCTTAGATTTGCAAGGTGCCTCAAGAGAGGATCTGGTCCAACTCCCTGACCACCAATAAGTCGGAACGTTATTAAACGTTAACTGATTAGATCGAGTTCTGTTGGTTTGGGCCTAAGGTTATTGAAAGACATACAAAGTAAACATAGGAAGAGCGATGAAATAAGTTATAAAGAACGAAACACAGCTGGAAGTTGGCTTTTGAATATAGTAATATATAGCATATTAGAGTTTATTTCATACAAAGAAAGCACAGACACACGCCATCGAAACTCTAGTGCCGTACAGTGGTCCCAAGGCGGCTGCCCAACGTGGTCCATGAGGTACAGGAAGAAAATGTTAGGCCGTCTGTCTACATTTACTTTTTATCTTTAAAATTAAGAAAGAATGGTTGTTTACTTGTACGGAACACCAGGTTTTCTCTGATTTGCTTGGTTCCAGTGTTGGTTACGTGTCTGGACAAGCGTGTGAGGTGTTCTGAGGGAGATGAGGATCTACTCCTCACAGAGCTTTACTGGTTTATAGCATGACTGTGTTGCGTGTGTGGGAGGGTGTGTGTATGTGTGTAAAATCTAGCTTTAACCAAACTTACATAAAAAATGGGGTCCAGGGCTTCCCTGGTGGCGCAGTGGTTGAGAGTCCGCCTGCCGATGCAGGGGACACGGGTTCGTGTCCCAGTCCGGGAAGATCCCACATGCTGCGGAGCGGTTGGGCCCGTGAGCCATGGCTGCTGAGCCTGCACGTCCGGAGCCTGTGCTCCGCAACGGGAGAGGCCACAGCAGTGAGAGGCCCGTGTACCGCAAAAAAAAAAAAATATGGGGTCCAGTGGCATAAAAGGATTTTGCAAAGTAACTACCAATCAAAGATGACAAGTGCAAATACAAGCCAGCAGTCAAACGGCAGAGCTGATATTCCTACTCCTGGTCCAGAGTCTTCCTCAACTCCACTATGAAGTTAAAAACAGTAGTGATCATTCTCATCGGATCTAACAAAAAGGGAAGCAAAAAATTCAAAATTATCAAGACTAGTTGAAATATTCATTTTTTGTCCATTAAATCTTGTACCAAGCGTATATTATGCTTTCCAATATTAGCTAATGATGATAGCATGTGTGTACAATTTATTAATAAATATAAATACACCCATGGAGCCTTCAGAAAATGTTTACAGAAAGGGTGTATGACCAAAAATAGTTTTCAGAGCCCTCCTCTGATGATGTTAACTCAGATTTTTTAGGCGGCTAAAACAAATTGAGATTCTGTTATTTAGGTGTGTATCTGTGTCAGATGGTAAGTAGCCTGAGAGGTGAAATGACTTCCCTGAGTTCTCATGGATAATAAAGGAAGTCCTGAATTTGAATCCTGGCTCCCCAGCCACTCTTACGAGAATGGGCAAATCCACCCCCTGCCGAGGCTTTATTTTCTCACTTCTGCAAGAAGTGTGAAGTGTGAAGAGAGATGATCAGGAAGGTCTCTTCTCACATGTCATGACTAGTGGGTTCCCAAGAAAACGTACACAGGTGGAAGACGGCAGGCTAGAAAAGCTGGTTGAAGAAACGGAGGCAGAGCGACCAAGATGGAAAGCTCTGAAGAAAGGGCTACAGAATGGCCCGTGTTGCCAGGCTAGAAAGAAGGTCTTGGAAGCTACTGAGTGGACAGGGTCAGGCTTTGACTGGGACCCCCCTTAAATGGGGGTCGTTTGACAGGCCGTGAAGTGGGGATTCTTTGGGCCCAAGTAAGGTTCTTACAAGATGTTGGATAAAGTGTAGTTGGTGCTAGAAAGATCCCTAGTCAGTCAGATGAGTTGGCAGAAAACAGCTTAAAGGGTGGGTACAAGTCTGGCATAGAAATCTGTTTAAAGCATGTAATGCAAAGGAGTGATTTGCATAACCAATAGGGGCACACGGTAACAAATACCTTGAAGCAAAGAAGGGCTAAAGTTACCTTTTGCCGCCTAGATAGATCCCAAATGATTATTCCAGTTTCCTGAATACCAGCGTCATTAGCTGTCTCCATTTAATAACAAAAAATGTTCAAGCTGCAGTTTTTCTTCCTTCATCTTCCTCTATCTGCTCGTATGATACACAATGAATAACAAATCTAACTTAATTTCTGGCATTCTTTTTTTTTTTTTTTTTTTTAAGTTTTCAAAACCTTTAAATGTACAGAAGAGGAGGCTGTAGCATCAAAGCAGTAGGGCTACAAGCAGAGACGGGTGGATCCTCCAGGGGAAGGAACCCAGCCCTGGGATGCAACTTGTGACCAACTAGAAAACCCAGCCCCTGGAGCCCTCTGTTCCGTAGCCATATCCCTGTCAAGGTCAAGTAGCTCAGAGTTCTCTGGTATCTCTCTCATCTTCAGTTACAGAAACACATCAGTTCTTTATTCATTTCGTAAATAATTTATCAAGAGCTTACTCTGCACCACGCATTCAAATTCCAGGGCGCACCCTTGTGTTGGCGGAAGCTTTCTTTTGCCCACTCAGAAATGAGCATCAGGGCTTCCCTGGTGGCACAGTGGTTGAGAGTTGAGAGTCTGCCTGCCGATGCAGGGGACACGGGTTTGTGCCCCGGTCCGGGAGGATCCCACATGCCGCGGAGCGGCTGGGCCCGTGAGCCACGGCCGCTGGGTCTGCGCGTCCGGAGCCTGTGCTCTGCAACGGGAGAGGCCACAACAGTGAGAGGCCCGCGTACCGCCCCAAAAAAAAAAAAGAAGAAAAGAAATGAGCATCACCCACGCTCAGTGCTGGCAGTCCAGCAGTGAGGGGGATGTGGTCCCTGTCTTCAAGGAGCTTGTGATCTGCTGGGGGGAAAAGGTTGCCCAATGGCATGACAGCACTCAGTCTTTGCAGAGACAGCCCAGGGAGTGTGAGTGCTAGGGTACCGCTCCAGGTGGGTCCTGAGGCTAAGCAGGTGGTTTTCAGGTGAAGAGGACGGGTGGAAGGTTCCATGTAAAGGGAACAACTCAGAAATAAGTATCAGCATTGTATGAGCTCCCTTAGGATTCTGAAGCCACGTGTAGTAGGGCTGCTTGTGCTGGATTGAGGAGCACGAAGTTAAAACCATCATACATTCCACTTTACATCTGTTTGAGAAAATCTTCAGCCTGCATGGACAGGTGAGAGAATGGAAGTACAGAGAGGTCAGATGATGCCGCAAGGTCATACGGTTAGTTACCAGAGTCAGAACTGGGAACGGACCCCTGCCCAGGGCTCTTTCACCACACCCCTCCACTTGTCCCTGACAGGCGGCTGAGGTGAGTTTCTTCTTTGCTTGGTTCTGTTTCACGGTGGTTTTGTCTCTCCAACACTTTCCTCCCTTGATCCCAAACCTGGCAGGTGTCCCCAGGAAGCAGTCAGGCAGATCTCCCCTGTCACTGGCGTCAGCCAGGGCACCTCAGTCGGGCCCTGAGTATGTGGTTGGGCCAATGCCAGCATGTTTGACGCCTCGCCCCCTTGGCCTGGCATGAGTACTCCTTCCTGGCAGAGTTCACCCAGCCTAATTGCTTGTTTTGTAGCCCAGCTGCCTGACATATGCCAAACCCATGTGTTGACTCACTGGTGTCAGAGACAACTACACTCAGGCACTTCACGTTTGCTTTGGTGAGCTCTAGGCAGCAGCCGGGGACTGTAATCCGTGTATTTCTATAGCCTCAGCGGCCTAACACAGTGCTTGCCTTCGAGTAGGTGCCCCGCTTTCTAAATTAAGTGAACTTTAGTGAGTGCAGGTGAATAACACAGTAGTAAGAGGAAGGACCTGGAAGTAAGGAGTCCTAGCTTTGAGTGTCAGTTCAACCCATTGAGTTCTTTGCTGTAGGACCTTGAGCAAGTCTGTTCTCTCTGAATTTCAGTTCCTTGATCATTTCTCACCTAATAAACACCTGGGGAGAATATCTCATGCTTACCTAGCCCTTGGAGATGGAAGCACATAAGATAGCTGTCTAAATGTGAATGATGTCATGACATCATGATGACATGACAGTCACATCATGGAGAGATACTTGGAAGGTTTAGAGCAACCTAGCGGAGCAGAGGGGTGATTAGCTGTGCCAGGAAGAGTTGGAAACAGCCTCACTGCAGTGATGACAGCTTAGATGGGACCCTAAGGATGAGTAGAAAATAACCCCATATGCCAAGACAGTGACTGAGGAAAAGCAAAACACGTCAAATATAGGACTGGTGATAAGAGGATCGTATGAGCCAGCTGGGAAGCCAAGTTGGTGACAGTGATTTGCACCCTGCATTAGTGATTTCTCACCAAGGCAGTCTTCCATTATGGAATTTCACAGTCAAAGCAGCACCTATTTCTTAGATGCACTGACCCTTAGTGTGAGGGTCAGTGTTTCAGTGGTGGACGGAAGCTGGCTCATGCCAGCTCACAGGGACTGCTTACTAAATGTTCAGGGGTTCTGCAAGCTAGTTCCTAAGCACAACTATTATTAAAAATCAAATTATATAAAATCACAGTTAAACAAATTAGATTAAAAACAAAGGTAATAATCAAAACGCATCACTTTCTAGTTATTTAGCTGTGTTTTACCATCATCTTTACTCTAGAGTTTATTTAGGTCTCTTGTTTCTCTGTGGTGGAAATACTGTTATATACTGGTGTCCTACTAGCCATCTCTTCCCAACTCTGGGTGCAGTGATATCTCATCGGCAGTGTGAAATCGGCCGTGGTGGAAGTCTTTACACCACAGAAATAGGCAAATGCCACAAATTAAAGCCACTTTTCTTTTGCAAGCCAATTGTTAAATATTCACCAGGGCACCACTGGTGGTTTCCATTGAATAACTGGATGAAGAAAGAAAATGTTTGGAAACCCAGCAGCCACATCTCTTCAGACCTCCCTGGACAAAAACACGTGGCAGGAGACACATTTCCAGGGCCTCCTGGAAGGGCCTCCTGGAAGGGCCTCCTGGAAGTCTCCTAGAGCAGACTTCCCCACCTTCTTTGTTCCAGGGAAGGCTTTACGTTGAACTGGGTTTTCTTGACAACTGAAAGTCATGGTCAGATAGAAGGAGGATGGAAGTGTTTTTCTCCAGGACTTAATTCCTGAGCCAAATGCCTGTTTTGGCAGGAGGCCTCTGTGGCCCACAGGGGCACCGGGAGTCAACTTAATCTTCTCCAGGATCCAAAGCAATCCACAGGAGCCCGGGCTAAAATTACATCTGCTCCGGGTTGCTGAAGTGGAGGCGACGTGATGGCCAAATGGTGCTGATTTAATGTTTCCCAACTATCAGGAAATCCCCAAAGAGATATTAATCAGAGGAGGCTGGCCCACATGTGGAGGAGGGGCAGCAGCCAGGGCAGCCCCCCAAAGGAAACCATCCCCAGAGGGCTGGTTAGGGTCCAGGCAGAATCTGAAGGCACATATGTCAGGAGGAGGCTGGAGAGTAGCCAGCACCAGGATATGAGATCTGTTAGTAATCCTCTGGAAGGACAGAGTTCCAGCAATAAGAAATTCAATTTTCCTCCATTAGAGAAAGCATCTCTCAGTACCGGCTGAATACAATTGACGGAATAAATCTTTCCCATTAGCGGAGAGATAATTTCACGTAAATATATCGGGAGACCTTCAGAGCAGGATGGAGAGTCTTTGCTGAGCCTCACCCGCTTAACTTGTTTGCCGTGTAATTGCATTTAGACCAAGGGCCTCGGAAGAAAACCACTGACTGAATTAACATTAACCAGATTGTGTGTGGTGAGGGGAGGTGGGGTGAGGAGCTCGGTGCATTGTGGGTAGTTGTTCTTGCCTTCAGAAAGGACAAACTGACACCGGGGAGCCCAGCTGCTTACAAGCCTGGTGTTAATTGCTTTTCTCATCAAACAGAGAAAAGCTTATCACTTTCCTCTGTAGAAAGGGTAGAGATGTAGGTACCTAATAAAGCAGAGGCTGAGTTTGAGATGTTTTTTTATGAATGCCCACAGGCCTCATCACTAGCTCTTCCCCAGGCCAGAAAAAAGCCTTCCGAACCGTGGACAACAGAGCCTTTGCGTCTTTGCCTCAGATTTGTCTTGTCCACGAGGGCTGTCTCCCCAGCGCCCTGATCCCTCAGGACATTGACACCAGTGAGCATCTTCACTTCCACCCATTGCCAGTGGTGTACAGACTGGTCTAGAGTTGGACCCCGAGTGTGAGGCCTGGACTCAAGGCCTGGCTCTGCCCCTGCCTCCCTGTGTGGCTTGGAGCAAATAACGTGACGTCTGTGGACCCAGTTTCGTCTTCTTCCACTAACTCAGTGATTTTCCAGCTGGCTTTCCTCTGGCTTCTCCAGAAACTAAGACTCTACAGAGTTGCTTTCAGAACCACCCCAAGGGGAAAGCGGGTCCCACCCCTACTTCATCTGGAGCAGATCTTGTTTTTATTGGCTTCCCACTTGGGGATCCTTATAAAATATCATCTGCTAAAAAGATTCTGTTTCTGAAATATTTGAAAAAACATCATTCTAGATGATCTCTAATTGTCCCACGTATTTACCCAACCTACTGGTTTTGCTTTTTTAAACAATCACCTCGTACTTGTTAGGCTTTCCCGGGCACTCTAGAGAGAAAAAAGGAAATAGACCTTGACCCTGGCCTCAAAGAGCTGGTGATCTAGTGGAGTGGAGGAACATGTACCAGTGTGGTAGGGTATCAAGGGGTTTGTGCCAGGTTTTGGAAGAGACAGTGACTAGTTCTAATTAGGGGCGTCAAGAAAGGCTTCAGGGAAGAGGCGTCATTTGAAGTTGGGTCTTCAAGGATGAGAATGTTGGGAGAGGGGTACAGGAATGATATCTGAGGCAGATGAAAGAACATTGCACAGACACAGAGGCTTTGAACAATATTTGACTGGCAAGTTTGGGAAAAGCAGATGGCTTGTTGCCTGGCATATAGAGGGAGAATAGGAGGGGGGATGTTGGGAGAGGTGCCGAGTTCTAGAAACCACTCCAAGGGGACACCAGCATCTGCCCTTCTCCTGTCTCCAATGCCAGGTGAGAGGAAGTGCCCTCTATCCTGTTCACTTTCGTGAATGCCTGCTTCCAGTGAGACCCTTAGTGACAATAAAGATCACTGCCATTTATGGAGCTTACTGTGCACGAGGATGAAAAAACAGAGACTCAAAGAGCTGTGACACAGCTAGGGTTTGAACCCAAGTCACGTGACTCCACTATTTACAGTAGCCAGGTCATGGAAGCAACCTACATGCCCATCGACAGACAAATGGATAAAGAAGGTGTGGTACATATATACAATGGAATATTACTCAGTCATAAAAAGGAACGAAACTGGGTCATTTGTAGAGACGTGGATGCATCTAGAGACTGTTATACAGAGTGAAGTAAGTCAGAAAGAGAAAAACAAATATCGTATATTAACGCATATATGTGGAACCTAGAAAAATGGTACAGATGAACCGGTTTGCAAGATGGAAATAGAGACACAGATATAGAGAACAAACGTATGGACACCAAGGCGGGAAGGTGGTGGTGGGGGGTGGAGGTGGTGGTGGGATGAATTGGGAGATTGGCATTGACATGTATAAACTGATGTGTATTCAATGGATGACTAATAAATAAATAAATAAACATTTTTTAAAAAGAAGAGCTGTGACAGAGCTAGGTTTTGAACCCAAGTCACGTGACTCCAAATTCACATGCATAACTACACTGTATAGCACCACCCCACCCCATCAGCTTTTTCTCCTTACAGCATAGTACGGTATCCATAGAAAATAACCCTCTCAGTGAGATATCTGAAAACCTTTTTCAGTAATAATTCTTTAGAGGATGCTTTGATGACTTAGATTGAGGCAATTAAAAAAAAGGTAGTGCTCATCTTGAGTGGATACCGTGAGCCCCTGGGTGCCTAGATATGTCTGAGTGACCTGCCTCAGTCTTCTGACCTGCCAGCCAGGGTTCTAACGTGAAAAGTAGGTCATGTTTTTCTCTCTTTTCTACCCCCAGGCATGCATGTGTCATTCGTGGTCAAGTAATGACATCAGATGGGACCCCGCTGGTTGGTGTGAACATCAGTTTCGTCAATAACCCTCTCTTTGGATACACGATCAGCAGGCAAGATGGCAGGTAAGAGGCCTTTTGGGGACCAGGGTTGGTGAAGGCTGTGCTCTCGTGGTCTTGCCACATAGCTGCTGCTGGAATGACAACGTGCGAAAAGGATAGGACTTGGAGTCAGAGGACCTGAATCCACGTGCCCAGCCCTGCAATGCACTAGCTGTGTGACCTTGTAGCTGACTCTGGCCTAAGTCCCTTTGGCTCTAAATTAAGCAGCGTCTTCTTACTGGTTTCTCAGAGTAAGCATGCGGTACCTTATACATATTGTTCTGTGGCATGGCTTATGATATAAAATACTGTCGAGTGGACCATTCTCCGTAGGCCAGAAAGCTCCAGAAGTCTCAGCATTCCTGCTGTGTGGTTTCCATCTGCAACCACCCAGGTCTATGGAAGCCACTGAGCGATCACAGAACTCTGACCTTCAGATCCCTGTGAGAACCTTCAGTTCATCAGCCTGAATGAAGTCAGGTTTCTTTAATCACTGTAGCTCCCCCATTTGTTGGCCATGTGTTCTTAGACAAATCTCCTTACCTCTCTTGGCCTCAGCTTCTTCATCTGTTAGATGGTCCTAATACTATTTATCTTACATGGTGGTGGTAAGGATTTGATTCTATGATGAGTGGAGAAGCACCGTGCACATAGTAGGTGTTTAATAAATCTTAGTTCCCTGCCCCACTCTGATTCATTGCTGTATCTCCAGGGTCTAGCACATAGTAAGTATACAATAAATATTAGCAATATATTAAAGTTACAACTTAAAAAGGTGATGATTACAGTGCAAGCCATGAGACTGTTTTGGAGAGAAGAGGAGAGGAAGGAGGAAAGTGGAATATTTAGGCTGTCAGTGGTGACAAGCCCTCTATTTTTAATAAAATCAGGTGGTGGTGTCCATCTGGCTAAGTGTGGGCCCATAAGGTTGATTTTCACTCTGTGTTGGAAATTGTGCTCCAGCCTGATTGATTTCAGCACCTCTTTAATCCAATCTCAGATGTGAACATGTCCTGGCCGAGGTGATAATGAAGTAGGGGCTCATCTGTTTGTAGACATATGTGCCTCTTAGACGGGGCTGGCAAGCTGGGCATGGGGAGCCCTCTCTTCCCTCCTCCCCCTCCCTATGAATGGAAGAGGCTGGTGGCCAGTCCCCAGGGATCATCTGTCCAGGCCAGGCCACTGATCCCCAGAAGCACCTCGGTGCAGACTTGTGCTACAGCAGGGAGAAGTCTCCTTCCTCATGGTGCCTTTACCACCTTCCAGCTCAGGGCTGCCTGCTTTGTGGAAATAGGAGACGTGAGCATCATAGGCAACAAGTATCCTGACTACATTATTACCTGCTGTGAAACAGTCATCAAAAAGGAGCCATGGGGACCGCTCTTTTTTTTTTTGCCATAAAATTTGCCCATCATTCATGTGAGATGGCGAGTAGTCCGTCCTCTGCCCACTGTGCTCGGTTAGGGTGAGTCCATAAAACACACCAGAGTCCAGTAAACTTGGTGGCCCTTGGGGAATGCCCAGTTAGCACCTCCAGGCTTTGATTCGTCCTGTTGTGCTGCCCTTGCACTCTCTACTACCTCATGAGAGGATGGGCATCCGGGGTGGTAAGTATCAGCCATGTTTCCTGCACCGGCCAGCTTAATTACACCCGAGCAGCCAGAGCTGCTACAGCCTAAAGCTTGCGTTTCAGGACAGTTCTTACCAATGCATCAGGGGGCTTAAGTTTTCTTCCCATCTTAGACACTGCATAATGTATGGGAGAGTCATGACTTATTCTCTAATAAGTGTCTGAAGAGCCCTGTTTGTTATATGTGAATGGGTAGCATCTTGCCCATTTCTCTCCCCCTTGTCCCTGGCTCACCTTCTTTCTTATTTCTCATACCCGAGGAGAAACTGTAAGGCTAGAGATATCGCCTGGAGATAACAGTGTATGCAGGTCCAGGGACCAGGTCTGATTCATCTTTGTATTCCTCACTTTCCCGGCAGGCACCATGACACTTGCCTTTGTCCAGATCTCCCACCCCGGCCCCATGCTGAAATACCAGACCTCAAGTCTTAACAAGAGCTCACAGACAGAAAACAGTGGCAGGGAAGTTAGCCAAAGAGATCATTAAAAAGATGGAGGAGCCTCCCTGGTGGCGCAGTGGTTGAGAGTCCGCCTGCCGATGCAGGGGACACGGGTTCGTGCCCCGGTCCAGGAAGATCCCACATGCCGCGGAGAGGCTGGGCCCATGAGCCATGGCCGCTGAGCCTGCACGTCCGGAGCCTGCGCTCCGCAACGGGAGAGGCCACAACGGTGAGAGGCCCACATACTGAAAGAAAAAAAAAAATAGCAGACAGGAGAAGCAGTTCAGGTTCATTGAACTGAAAGATGGGATTATACAGAGCACGAAGCCCAGGGAATGGAGCCCAGTGCTTTCCTCGGCCATTATCTCATCTGTCTCATTAATAACCTGCCAAGTGATGATGATTGTCACCTTCATCTCACATGAGGAGACTGAGGCTCAGACAGGTGACGGAACTCACCTGTGGACTAAGTGGCTGTGCTCGGACTGGCCCTCACTGTTGGGGCTTCATCTGAGAAGCAGGCCTTCCCTTTGAGGTCAGTGTCACGCCCATGTCCACAGCAAGGTTTCCCTCCAGATGGGCAGGCCTGGCTCTTGGCAAGAGCCAATCACACCCCGCTGTTGGCTAGGCCAGCTGCCCCCACCTGGCTCACGGCCTTGAGAATATGTCTTTTCATGTTTGTCTTCACTCCCTCCCCGCGCTCATCCTGTCAGCGCTCATCCTGTCACGAAGGGAGCTTGTAAGTCAGGCCAAACTTCTGTTTGACAGTTAAGTGTTCTGTCGAAGTACAGATGCTGTTCGGTTCTGTTCCCTGGGTATTTTCCCCAAGCCCTGGGTATTCTTCTGGAAAGCCAAAACCTGAACTCTTAGTTGAAAATAAACACCTTCCCTGGTGTTTCTCTATTATTATGTATTGAAGAACGATGGTAGCCAACTTCCTCTACTCAAAGGTTATGTGGGCCTAGAAGGGGCCGAGTGAAGAGCAGGCAAAACAGATGAAAAGCATCTGCAAAGGACAGAGGAGTCAGGCTTTGGAGCTTGGGGACCCAGATCTGAGGGCGTCATCTACCCCGAGGCTGACTTACGGTAATAGCCAAAGGAAGAAGTAACTTAGGGTGTTTAGTATACAGTCAATTCAGAAGAAACTGACAACGCCACTCATGAGTTCATTCTATAAACTATAACCATCAAGCACGGGGCTAAGTTCTGGAAAGGCTGAGAGGAATCAGTGTCCCCAGGCCTGTGAGTGAATGTATGATTCCAGTGCAGTGTGATGTGGGCTGTTACGAGAAGTGCACATGGTGCAGTGGGATTCTGGAGGGGAGGGGACTGGAATTCTGAGTGGGTGAGGAGTTAGCAGAAGCCCTCCATCCAAAAAAGCAAGATGAGGACAGGCCTTGAGAATGCATCCTAAAAGTAATAGCTAAAGGACTTTGTCCAAAGAGACATCACCAGGAGGTGACAGGTGGACAGGATCACTGTTTTCAAGTCCTAAAGGACTGTCAAAGGCAGAGGAAGACTAGTTTGAAGTCACCCTAGCAGGTAGAACATGTCCCAGTGGCTAAGGAGCTATTAAGAGAGGGACCCAGGCTCAATTCCCACCCCCCTAAAAAAGTCTACTAACAGAAATAAACAAAGATGGGACAGTCTCCCTGCGGACATAGCAAGCTCCTCGTCGCTGGAAATGTGCAGACAGGACCCAAATAGCCCCTTGATAGTGGTTCTGTAGAAGGAACTAAAGCATCAGATTCAGAGAGGGGACTAGGTCAGATGACCTAGTGGTTCAACTGTTACTTGATTTTAAACTTCTGTTTTGGTGGGGTGGGGGAAGGACACAAAACTCTGGTCTGAATTAATCTTGCTGCACGTCGAACGTGGGGTCTTAAGTAGCAACCACGCACTCTAGTTGGCAAAGCAGACCCAGCCTGCAGGACTAGTGACATAGCTGGGCTTACACCTGGGCCTCCTTTCCCATCTTCTATAATGTGAGCTCATCTGGCCTCTGACCACCTAGCTGCTGAACCCTCAGATCAGACGCTCAGTGTCAGAAACATGGAGTGTACAACTGGGAACTCAGTTTCCTTGAATTTTCAAAAAAAAAAAGGTCCATGCTAAGGCTTGGATGGGCAAGTGCCCGGCCAGGTTTGTCTGCTGGTGATGGGAGTTAAGATGCCAGAACCAAAAACAGAGCTGCCAGCAAGTTTCTGGCCATCCCCAAAGGGCAATGAACAAAGGCTGGGTGACCAGCTCTCAGGGACACAGCCACGGAGATCTCATCTCAACTGGGAGGTTGGGACTCAGTCTTCTGGTTCCTCTTTCACTTCTAAGTTACGGTGATTCTAATTGTGCCCGTCTCTAAACTACCTTGCTATTTTGTAACTCCAAAGGCCTGGTTGAGTATCATAATCAGAGATACAATTGCTGTAGAGTCATAGAATCTTAATGACTTCAGAATAATTTATTTGAACCTTTGCCTTTTACAGATGAGAAACTTGAGAATCAGACGGGCTAAAGGACTTACCCAAGGTCACACAGTAGCCCACGGCAGAGCCAGGACTAGGCTTAGAGCTCTAACACCAGGGCAGGGTTTGTTCTGCTTTATTCTGATGAATTTTCACTGGGCTTCAGCTCTAAGACGCCCTAAGTACCAGGGGCACCCGAGCAGAGGCTCATCAGCGGTCCTGTGTCCTAGCAAATGGCTCCCCAAAGCAGGTTGTTATTTGGTTTTGGCAGGTTCTCTACGGTGAATCACTTTCAAAAACATAATGCTTTCTGGAACCTCTGTCACTGTTTGTGACCGCAGTCAAGTCTTTCAGGTTGTTTTTTTTTTTAGTCTTTCAGGTTTTAGAGTTTCCCTCAACAAGTGCTCAGATCCTTCGGTGTAATTTTTCTCCTTTCTCTGCCCCTCCCTCCTCCCTCTCCTCTCCTTCTCACCCTCCCCTCCCAAACAGCTTTGACTTGGTCACAAATGGCGGCATCTCCATCATCCTGCGGTTCGAGCGGGCCCCCTTCATCACACAGGAGCACACCCTCTGGCTGCCTTGGGATCGCTTCTTTGTCATGGAAACCATCATCTTGCGGCAGGAGGAGAATGAGATTCCCAGCTGTGACCTGAGCAACTTTGCCCGCCCCAACCCTGTCCTGTCTCCTTCCCCACTGACGTCCTTCGCCAGCTCCTGTGCAGAGAAAGGCCCCATCGTTCCGGAAATTCAGGTATACCCAGCTTTCTTAACTGCATTTCTCCATGCCTTTATTTCATTCGGGAGGTGGAGGAGGATCTCAGAGACAGGGGAAAGAGACAGCCCATCTGTCCACCATCCAGACCCCAGCCGGGGTGCTGTGAGGCTATCATGGCCACCCCCTTACACACTTAATACACGTGAGCCCTGTGAAGTGCCTGGCACCCTCCAGCATATAATAAATTCCCACCCCCTCTCCACTCCGCCACCCAGTTCACTTCCACGTCTCCTTTCCCCAACCTCCAGTGTCTCCCCCGCCCCTCCTTATTTCTGTTAAAAATAGCGATGATAGGGGCTTCCCTGCTGGCGCAGTGGTTGAGAGTCCGCCTGCCGATGCAGGGGACACGGGTCCGTGCCCCGATCTGGGAAGATCCTACATGCCACGGAGCGGCTGGGCCCGTGAGCCATGACCGCTGAGCCTGCGCGTCCAGAGCTTGTGCTCCGCAACGGGAGAGGCCACAACAATGAGAGGCCCGCGTACTGCAAAAAAAAAAGAAAAATAGCAATGGTAGTTTCCACCAAGAGGAGTGAGGCAGAGGGTCCCAAATGTTTGCATCGTACTAAAGATTAAATGAGGAAATGTGTATGAGATACTTGGCACGATATCTGGCACCTACTAAGTGCTCGGTGAATTTTAAACATTATTACTATTAGATTATTTTACACACACTGCCTTCATGCCAATTAATGAGCGCTTTGGCTCAAATCGATACATGCAAGTGCTTTACTTCATTATCATTAAAAGGAAGTAATTTGGAAAAATGCATTTTCATCTGATAGAAACCAAGATGGATTCTTTGCCTAACAAAGCTGTGTGGACCTGAATTTCTTCTGCCATCCCGGCCCAATTTCTAATGGCAGAAACGAAGCCTGGGGAGGAGGAGGGATGGCAGTGCAGAAACTGGGGGAGAAGCCCCAGCCCTCCCGCCGTCCTCATGAGAGCTCTGGCGACGTGCAGGCTGATAAATGATCTCCGGTGCTGGCGGAGCGGGGTGTTTAGACACGTTTGTGTGTGTATTTCTTGCTGGGCTAAGCGGGAACATCTCTGCGCTGCACCCTGTTCAGTGGCTTCAGACGCCGGCCCTCAAGAAGGAAACACAGCCATTTCGGAATTCTCATTGCAGCCACAGGTTGAAACCTCACTCCTTTGCAGACATTCAGCGCTTGTCTCCTGTCTCCACTCCCAGGCTGACCTTTCTTACGGAATGGTTGTCAGCGGAGACGGAGCTTGCTGGGGAGGGGAGGTTTGTTACTCAGCACTGGTTTAGCTCCAGCGAGACGTCTCCCCAGGAGCAGGAACTTCGAAACAAATGAAGTGAAAGGTCCCCCTCTCTTTACAGTGCTCCCCGGGCTGGGTGTCTACGAGCCCAGCTGGGTCACAAACCTTGCTTCTTATCAGGTTCATGAAATACGTGAAAACAAACTGTTGGGTTTTCCCAGTCCTGTCATTGGCTAGCCTTTGCAAGTACAGGGAGATGTACATTTTGAAGGGTATGTTAAGGAGAGTAAATACTTATGACAGCATCTGATGGCACTCAAGCCCGGCTTTGCCTAGAACTTGTGAGCTGAAATTTAGGAAGATTGCTTTGGTGTAGGCCCAATCCCGAAAAATGTCGTGTGTTCAGGAGAATGGGTTGGGGTGGGAGTTCACACCCATCTGTGACACGGACTGAAAGGAAGAGGCTTTCTTTGTGAAGGCCCAGTTCCCCTGTGACCACGAGAGTAAAATAATCATTGTCCTTTTAATGGATACGTTAGCCTCAATTGATTTAACGTCCCCTTCTTGAAACAGAGCCCAGAGCATCAAGCCAATAAAAGTTCTCCACTTTTGCCATGTGCCCAGGCATCTTGGCATTAATTTCAGCTTCCCATCTTGGAGCTGAGCCCATTGCACCAGTAGATAAAGCACTGCCTTTCCCACCACTCTGCCCCTCTGGCACAGCCTTGGAGCATGCAGACTCCGTGCAGCCCATCTGTCCTCTTTCTACTGATGAGCTGCGGGCCTTAGCTGCAGGTCCTTGGCAGTCTGTGTTCCCAACCCTGCATAATGGTTCGGTCCACATCTCTAGCCTCTGTGTACCTTCCTGAAGAGGAAAGCCACTTGTAACAGATCTTCCTTTAGGAAAGTTTTGAGAGAGAAGCAGGCCTTCTCGCTGAGCCACCTGTACACATCGGTCGGAGGGAACTTCCCAGGGCCCCCTGCTTCCAGCACCAGCAGCACCGTCATCATTAGTAACATTTACTGAGTGTCCGTTATGTGCTGGGCACTTTATGTATGTGACCTTACCCAGTCATCAGACTAATCCAGTGAGGAAACAGAGATTCAGAGGTTCCATGAGTTTTCTGGGATGACACAGCTAGTGAATGAAAGCTGACAGTATGATAAATACTTTACACGTGTTATCCTCTCATTAATGCAACGAGATGAGCATCGCCATCCCTGCTGAAAGGAGGAAGCTGAGGCTTATGGAGCAGGGATGTCCCGAGTAAGAGCTGCCCCGGAAAGCAGGCCTTCTGACTCTCCTTTTCCTCCCACACCCCTCCCTCCCTTCTCTTCCTTTCCTGCCCTACCCTTCACACTCCGCTTCCTCCTCTCCCTTTCTCTCCTCCTCCTTCTCTGCATCCTTCTCTGCCTCTTGAACACCCAGAGTATGTGGGGCTGTGGCCACCTTCCCTCCACCAGTGATTCTGTGACCGTCACCTGCTGTGATCTGTCTCTCTAGGCTTTGCAGGAGGAAATCGCCATCTCTGGCTGCAAGATGAGGCTGAGCTACCTGAGCAGCCGTACCCCCGGCTACAAATCTGTCCTGAGGATCAGCCTGACCCACAGCACCATCCCCTTCAACCTCATGAAGGTCCACCTCATGGTGGCGGTTGAGGGCCGCCTCTTCAGGAAGTGGTTCGCTGCAGCCCCAGACTTGTCCTATTACTTCATCTGGGACAAGACAGACGTCTACAACCAGAAGGTGTTTGGGCTCTCGGAAGCCTTCGGTAAGCCTCCCAGCCGCAGGCCTCAGTGCCGTCCTCAGAGAGACAGTAAGATTTGGGGGCACAGGGCTCCTTTTCCACCTCCCTTGTTTTTTCTTCCTCCCTTTCTCTTCTCAGAAATACCTAAGGTCTAGTTGGACCTTTCAGTGACCATCCATGACCTAAAAGAAAGTACTCAAAGACCTGCATGTGGAAAACTTGACAGTTAAAAAAGAGGGTTACAAAACCAAAAAGGCCCTTGAAGAGCACTGTGGTGTTATGTGATGGGCTGAAAGAGGCTGGTGCCACAGAGATAGAGCCATGTGGACATTGCCCCAACCCTGCCCCCACCCCCAGCCGTTGGGCCTGAACTTACCCATTAAAAATATGGGAGTCTGGGGCTTCCCTGGTGGCGCAGTCGTTGAGAGTCCGCCGGCCGATGCAGGGGACACGGGTTCGTGCCCCGGTCCAGGAAGATCCCACGTGCCGCGAAGCGGCTGCGCCCATGAGCCATGGCCGCTGAGCCTGTGCATCCGGAGCCTGTGCTCCGCAACGGGAGAGGCCACAACAGTGAGAGGCCCGTGTACCGCAAAAAAAAAAAAAAAGGGAGTCTGGAGCTTCTGGGTTTCTTCAGTCTTACTGAGGTGCAGGAGCTAAGATTCTTCCCTCATCAGAAAGGCCTTTTGGCCTCTTTACCTCCTTTCCAATCAGAGAGTCCCTTTGTTGATGTTATTGCTGTTTTTCTCTAACATGAAGCAGAAGGTGACAACAGCCTCACCTGGAGTCCCAGCCCCACTCAGACCTTGGGCTTCCAGGGCTGGCTGTGCTCATCTCAGCTTCCGGCTGAGAGCAAGGCTCCACGAAGGGTTCAGAGCCGGATTGTTAGCAGTCCTGACCCCTGCAGGGCTAGTCCTCCAAGCACTTAGAGTAACAGCCCAGGAAATCCCTCTCAACTTGAAGCTCACTCCAGTTTCATTCCCTTTCTAGACTTGGCAAAGGCAGAGTGAGGAAGCAGATGAGAAGTAATGAAGAGAGAAAGAGGGAGGGAGGGAGGGAGGGAGGGAGGCAGGCAATAAGGGAGTGTCTGTTGAGCATCTGCTCTGGGTGATGTGCTCCCTGTACAGTGGTATCTCGGTTAATCTTTACAACCACCCTGTGAGTCAGAAATTGTCCTCATATTCTGCATGAAGAAGCTGAGGACCAGAGAGGTGAGGTGACTTCCCAAGGCCACACAAGGAAGGAGCTGAGCTGGATTTACCCACGATCTCCCCTGTAGGTTTGCATCCTGCCCTACCCCACAGGGTACACTGGGAGCAAAGATGCCATCCGTCACTGTTTACGATCCCTTTTGTAAACCAAACTACTTCTATGGTCTCTTCAAACTCCATGAAGTCTTACTACCTCTTTAGATGAAATGAGCACATTTAAGTGCCCACCAGCCAGTTAAGGTCTCTCTGCACAGAGACGTCAAGGGCTGAGGTTTGCTTTCCTGAGATGACAGGGGACCAGTAGGAGGCAGAGTGTCTGCTTAAGGGACTCAAGGTCATAGGGAAGAGGTCACAGGGACATCTTCCAATGCATTCGCTCCTGCCATAGCGGGCCAGCAATCTCTCAGGGCACCTAAAGGAAACTTTAAGGGGCTGCCCAATTGTTAATTCCTGTCTTGATCATGTGATAGAGCATTGCCCAGTGGAAAATAGCATCTACACAGAAAGATACTTGGAAGAAACGGCATTCCTGTCTCTGCCAGTTCCTTTCCGTAGGGCAGTTACTGGGATTTTCACAAACCCAGCCTCAGGGAGCCTGCCATGGTTAGCCTGCCTCCCAGTGCCCCAGGAGGCCTGGATTTATGAAACAAAAGCAAAACCAGGGATTTTCAAGTTTTGAGCAACTTCTAGTTTTCAGAGTTCCCTAACTGAGCTCCTTTTCCATGTATTCATTATAAATGATTTTTAATTTTTTTCTTTATTAAAGTATTATCATGTTCATTAATAAAATGTGGTAAGTGGACCAAAAAATAGAAATAAAGTCAAACATATTTCTATAAAAAAATACAACTACCTGTTAACATTAAATTTTATTTTCTTTTTTCATGTATAGTTTTTTTTAACAGAGATTTAATACCGTATATAACCAGTCCTTTCAACTCAGCATTACCCCGTAAGCACATTTCCATGTCACCCTGTGATCTTCATAACCGTAATTTCCAGTGGCTGCATAATATTCCTCAGGTGGATACACTTGGTTTGCTCAACCTCTCACCCCCTTTGGACCTTTAGATTACCTCCAACTTTCCACTATTATAAATAATGCTGCAGTGAAGGCTTTAGTGCCTAAAGTATTTTCCATACTAAAGATTATTTCCCTGGAATCGATTCACCTGGGTCCTTCAACTGGGTCCTTCATAAAGTATTTAGGACATTCGTTTAATGTTTCCTGATGATGTACGATTGCTCTCCAAAAAGGATGCTCAGGTCCAGCCTCCCAGTGTTAGTATTGCCCATAGGTCTGGCTGCCACTTAGGAATTTGATCCTTCTTCCTCTCCTACCAAAGACAAGCAGGGGCCTTGCATGCAGATCGAAAGCCAAAGAAGAGGCTTTGCTCACCGGTGCGTTTTGTGCCTTTTGTCTTCTACAGTTTCTGTGGGTTATGAGTATGAATCCTGCCCAGATCTGATCCTGTGGGAAAAAAGAACAACAGTGCTACAGGGCTATGAAATCGATGCTTCCAAGCTGGGAGGATGGAGCCTGGACAAACATCATGCCCTCAACATCCAAAGTGGTGAGTGGATTAGTACCATTTCAGGAACCAGGCCACGGTGTGACCCTTTTCTCTCATATGCTTTGTTCCCTGCGAGGCAAAAAAACACACACTTCAAATTACGGAGTCTTATATGTGATCAGTCGGTCAGAAGCGTTAATACAGGTAATTCCTTGGCTACCTTGTCACTGCTAGGCAGCAGGGATGCAGAAGTGAAGGGCTTCAAGGGTTTACACTCTGGGTGAGACAAACACTTCCCAGGCAGTTTCCACACTGTGCCAGGGACAGTGCCGTCACAGAGGGGAGCCGGGGACACTCTGGGGGCTGTAGAAGAGGAACACCTGACTCAGCTTCTTGGTTCAGCAGGGTGTCTCTTGGGAGAGAACTTCTGAGCTGAGTCTCAAAGGGTCTATAGGATTAGCCCTGTATGTCAAGGAGGGAGAACTTTGTAGGCAGAGAGCACAGCATGTGCCAAAGCACTGAAGCTTGAAAGAAGAGTAATTGGAGAGAAGGTTCATTGTGGTTTGAGCAAAGGGTGAAATGAAGGGAAGAGCAAAAGCCAGAGCCGGGGCCTTGAGCAGCTGGAGCCCCAGGTAAGAAGATTAGAACTTTCAACTCCGTCCAGAGGCAGATCTCAAGCCTCTGAAAGGTTTAAAGCATGCAAGTGGCACAGTCAGATCTGTAGTTTAGATAGCCCTCTCTGACTGTGTCCCAGGATGGGACAGGTAAACACGGTAATGACGTCAGATCTCTCCTGCCTAATCTGTAGATGCAAGAATGCTTATCAAAGCCACTGCTTTGATGTTTGGGGGGTGTGGGAGTTGAAAAACTAATTCTAAAGTTTATAATAAAATAAAGATTTGTAAATAGATAAAGCAGTCTTTAAAATAAGAACCAAAAAAAGAGGCACTTGGCAGATGTTAAGATATCTTAGGAAAACTGCAACACTTAAAACTGTGTGGTGCTGTCACAGGAACAGAGAAATAGATTCCATGGGATAGAACAAGGCATCCAGAAACTGACCTGTGAGTAGTAATTAGGACTACGTTTGGCTATGAGTGTCAGAAAAGCCAAAATAACAGAATTGCAAACAAGGTAAAAGTTTGTTTCTCACTCACCTGAAAGTCTGGAGGTAGGTGATCCGAGGCTGGTTTAGACCTCTGCAGGCCTCCATCCCCAAGGTCATGGTCCAAGGTGACTGCTTCAGCTCCAGCCTTCACATCTACTTTCCAGCCAGCAGGAGGGAGGAAAAGGACTGAGAGCAAGCCCCTTCCATTGTAGCGACACCTCCCAGCAGCTGCCCACACCACTTCCACACCTTTAACCAGTTACCTGCCAAGTGTAGCTGCAGAGGGAGCTGGGGATTGTAGTCAGTTCCAGACAGTCACACGTCCAGCTAAACAGCACAGTTCTATAACTACAGAAGGAGGACAGGGTGGATAGGGTACAAGTTCCTGCCACGCACCATGTATACATGATATATGGTAGAGGTAGCATCCCATGTCAACGGAGGGTGGATAGGTGTTTTAGAAATTGGTATTGGGGGAAATGGGCTCAATGTGTGGAGGAAAAAATTCAGTTCACACTGTACACAAAATAAATTTAAAAGTTTGATTAAAGAGCTAAATTTGAAAGATCTTTAAAGTTAATAGAAGAAAATACAGGAGAATGTATTTATGATCTCAGGGAAGGATTCCCTAAAACCCTAAAAAAAAGCACGAACATTAGAATTGAAAAATGGTTGATTAGACTATGTAAAAATGAAAGACGTCTGTTCAATAAAGGGCAAAGCTAACAGATGACAGCCTGGGAGAAGATTCTTGTGACCATAAAAACCACAACTCACTCAAAGCTTCAGTATGGAAGGGGTGAGGCCAGAGGCAGAGAGTCCAGTTAGGAGGCTGTAGCAACAGTACAGGAGTTAAAGGATGAGCTGGGCCTGAGAAGAGACAGTATGGATATGGGATGCAGCTTGCACGCCACTGAGGTCAATCCCTTCATTTTGCTGGTGGGGAGACTGAGGCCCAAGGGCAGTTAAAGCACTGAAGAGACCCATGCAAGATCTGGGATCAGCCCATTAGTATCAAAATCAGATAAAAACCCGTCTCTTGACTCCACCTCAGTGAGAAGAGTCTGGAAGTTTCACTTGTGTATTTCTATGAACATTTACTGGTATCTACTCTGTGTCAGGTCTGTGCTAGGCCGTGGGAATACAGAAGGGAAAAGACATTGTCTCTGCACATGAAATGGTCTCACTCTAAAGAGAGAAAACAGATAAGTGCAATAAAGAATTCTGTGCCGTGATGGAGACGTAGACTAGGCACGTGAGGTGTGTTCAGTCCATTTGAGAGGCAGCGGGGCTGAATGATTCAGAGCTTGGAAGTGCTCAGAAGCGCTTCTGCTGTCATCTGTGTGATGTCAGGTCTCCCCTGTTAATACAGGGAGCATAATGGCACCTGTCTTACACACTTGTCATGGGAATTCAATCAGCAAAGCAGTGTGGCCTGTCCAGGATGGCCTGGGTTTCGTTATGGGGCGAGGCAGCCTTGGGAGATGAGTCTGGAAATGGTAGGCAGGGTTCTGGCATGCCTTGCTTTTGCAAGGCGACCCTGTGGCCAGCCACAGGGGAGAGCCGTCTCCTGCTCCATCAGTGATTCTGTTCTTCTGTCCTTGTCCCAGGCATCTTGCACAAAGGGAACGGGGAGAACCAGTTTGTGTCTCAGCAGCCTCCTGTCATCGGGAGCATCATGGGCAACGGGCGCCGGAGAAGCATCTCCTGCCCCAGCTGCAACGGCCTTGCCGACGGCAACAAGCTCCTGGCCCCCGTGGCCCTCACGTGCGGCTCCGACGGGAGCCTCTACGTGGGAGATTTCAACTACATCCGAAGGATCTTCCCCTCCGGGAACGTCACCAACATCCTGGAGTTGAGGTATGTAAGGTGAGGCCTTCCTCACAGTTCCTAATATGTCCCTTTGCAATCCCGTGGGTCCACCTGGCGTGACCCACCAGCCCGAGAAGGGGGCAGGACAGAGCCTCACCTGTCACTCCCCAGAGGCCAAACTGTGAGCTGGGGGCTCTGGGGAAGCAGGCGCTGCTTTGCACGGGGCACTGCAATGAAGACAGACTGCCCTTGGGACAGGGAGATATCTTGGCATCCAGATGCTGTAGAAGGCTGCCGGCAACCGAGAAGCCCTTGGAAGCCCTTGAATCTTTCTTCTGTTTCCTGGCACCAAACTGATCAGAATTCATCACACGAGTCTTTTTATAAGGACAAGGGATGGTGTCACGGACTAGGCCCGGGTGCCAGTGTTAGCAAGCCTGGCCCTGTTACTTAACACACGTCGGAGTTTGGAGAAGTTCCCTGCAGCTGCCCCACACTGAGATAAGACCCACGGGCTGCTCCTAAGACACGGAGGTGCAGCAGAGCCAGCTGTCAGCCTCTGCTTGTCCCCATTCTGACCATGAGGGATGGAGCACAGCCATACTCACAGCTCGGGGAAGGGCCTCATATGTTGGATGTCTCTGTGCCTCCTTAAACCAGATCTTTTCAGAACCAGACCAGTCACAGGGTGGGTTTCAGGGTTATAGAGAAGCTGTGGTTAGAGATGGGGGAGCCCGACTCTCGCTTTCAGGAGAAGTTGTACCAAGTTCCTCACAACTGTTTAGGGATTGGGATCTGCCCATTTCCTGGGCTGGGGTCCATGTGAGCGGACGGGCCCTTGAGCTGGAAAGCAGCCAGGGGAAAAGGAAACTCTCTTTTTGCGAGGCTTCTTCTATTTGCCTAGTATAACAGTTCTACAAGATATGTATTACTATCGCCCTGACAAATAAGATAAAGGAGACTCAGGGGATTTAAGGAATCTGCCCAAGGCCCAGCTTGGCAGGCCCAACCCAGAAGGCCATCACGCAGTCTGCCTCGCCCGAGAATCGTCACATGGCCCGGTGAGGACCACCGTGGCTGAATGCCATGCTTAGTTATTCCCGGGAGGTAGGTGCCCACTGAGAGCCTCACCTTGCAGCACACGCGAGAGAGGAGGGGAAGGCTCGCTGGCTGACCACAGCTGTCACGGCCCTCGAGATGAGGGTGCTGGTACTCACCGACCCACACAGGCACAAAGGAAGGAGAAGGTCTTTGGCCACGAGAAAATCAGAAGCTCACATTCTGTAGACTCACGGGAAATCAGGTGCCAGGCTGAATGAGAAGCAGCCGCTGATGGGATATTACCTGCCTTTTCTTCTCTCTTTTATGAGTTTGACCAGTGTAGACATCTGCCAGAGAAGAGGGAACTCTTGAGTGTATTTGCTTTAGTCAGCTGCTCATAGTATCTCTCTCTTTCCCGTGCCATGATGGAAAGAGCCGTGGGCTACGGCGTCAGCCCACCTTGGCAGAGAAACTAGAACTGGACCACTTACCCTCTCTGGGCCTCCATTTTCACATCTTTTAAATAAGCGACCCCCATTTTCCCTGTCTCCCTGCCACAGCTGTGGGGAGATTGTGAAAGACGGTAAGTGGGTAAGGAAGGGAGGAGTAAATTAAATTTGGAAAGAAAAACAAATTTGTCGACATACTATCATCTTGGTATATTTTCTTCCAGTCTTTTTTCCCAGGCCTGTTTCTCTGTGTCACCCTCTCCCTTCTAATTACAGTGTATCTCCAATTCTGTATTCTGTTCCGAGGAGAATTGTGGTGGGCTACGCAGCTCTCCATTGGGCAGTGTGCACACAGAGATGCAGCTTTTTTTTTTTTTTTTTTGTCGTACTGCTGTGGCCTCTCCCGCTGCGGAGCACAGGCTCCGGACGCGCAGGCTCAGCGGCCATGGCTCACGGGCCCAGCCGCTCCGCGGCATGTGGGATCTTCCCGGACCGGGGCACGAACCCGTGTCCCTTGCATCGGCAGGCGGACTCTCAAGCACTGCGCCACCAGGGAAGCCCAGAGATGCAGCTTTGAGAGTGTGTATCTCTGGGAGTGCTTCTCTGTACAGGGGAGAGGATCGACTATTCCAGCCTCTGTCTTACCCTAGTGAAAGCAGCTTGGGTCAACCTCATCCTCTTCCCGTAAGTCAGCAGTGTTGATGCAGGTGACACCATGCCTCTTCTGTGATACGTAGCTGCTGATAAGTGAGCTCACTGACAAGTAATAGCCAATATGAAATATATCAGTGTCGGAGCTGCTAAGTCTTTATTTATTATAGTATCGTACAGGACCATTGCTGTCACGTTTTCAGGCTGCTAATAGTGCTTCTAACCGTGCTGCTAACACTTCATTCTTTCTTCTATTCCCCGCTCTCCTGTCTTCTGTCAGAAATAAAGATTTCAGACATAGGTAAGCCAACCGCTGGAGAATTTCCTGTCTCTCCCCTGCCTTGTTGCATGCTGTATGGTAAGCCGCACCTGTCAATCTGAGATCGCTCAATGGCAAACGAATCCTGTGTGATTGGATCGGGTTGGGGTAAATAAGCTACAGTGAGAGAAAGTCATTAATAATGGTGGGGGTGGGTTGGGAGAGCCTGAACTCCTTTCATCTCTACCAAAGTGCAGCACTTACTCTGGTCGTTTGTGGACATGACAGACTGAGTAATAGGGGGAAATTTTAACCTTGGCATAGTAATTTGAACACCCCGGTCTGCTTATCTTCAGAATGAATGATGACGTTATCCTGAATGTGTTGAGTGACTTGGAGGGTCACAGTGGGAAGTCCTGAGAATGTCTCATTCAGGCAAAGATCCTGGAAGACAGGCTTCAGATTTGTATTTCTGTGGGCATTCCAGATGCCTTGGCTTTGGAGGCTGGGTTGCTAGGGGACCTCTCCAGAAGGTCTGTCAGCAAGGAGAGAATGGGGGAATTTCCAGACCATACAGACCACCCAAAGGGAGCAACCCCCAAACAGGAACTTTGTCACAGAGTAGATTTGTCGCGTAGGCTCACAGTGACCCTGCGGCAAGCAGAAGTGGTCCTCGTCAGACACGCCGGGAGGAATGTCTGCCTGTCAGCATCCCCTGTCATTGTGACGCTCGTCTGACTCCTGAGTAGTGGTCACCTCAGAGTCCCCAAGCCTCACACACAGCTGGGTGACTTGAAAGTAGCCATGGCAGATGGGGATGTGGCTCGCACTGCTACCTAGGTGACTCTCAGTTATTCGTGTGTGGCTCAGATCAGAGTGGCACATGGGGTGGTGCTTACTTGGGATAAGGATGGTAGAAAGAGTCAGGCAGACCCAGAAATACAATAATGTTTATGTCCATGTCTATATAGTTATTAATGTAATTAATAACTATATAGATATAATTAGATATAGTATTAATGTAACAATCATATATAGTCTTTTAAGATACTAATAATAACATGTAGAGAGCATTTAATATGTAGCAGAGAGAGGGTTAAGTATTTTACATGGATTATAGCAGTTCACCCCCAAACCACCCTGTGAAGTAGGTATTCATGATACACCCAATTTACAGATGAGAAAACGGAAGCTCCCCAACTGTGTGACCTTGAAAAACTTATTTCATCTGTCTGATCATTAGTTTCTAATTTGAGGATAATAACATGTCCCTTGGAGAGAGGAGCACTAATGATTTATTATTATTATTCCTATTATTACTATTATTATCATCATCAAAACAATTATATGATGATGATTATGTCTCCATTTTTCCCCAAAAAGGAATTCAGTCCTCTTACAACCAAAGACACATGTATTAAAGTAAATTAAGTAGAGTTTGGGAATAAGAGAAAAAAGGAGGAAACACATATATGTGATTACACATCAAATAAGACTCTGAGCTTCCTGGAAGCCAGATTAAACAGGGAAACAAAATTGTTTTCATGGTTTACATCATCAGAAGTGGGAAAATATGCCCACTTCTAAGCAGAGGAATATTTTTTCCTGACACTGAAATAGAAAAGAGATTTCCAAAGATCTCTGTGTGGATGATACTGAACTATGAATTGATATGTGCCCTCAAGTTCAGTTTTATAGAAAACACAGTACATTTCATATGAAAATCTTGGATGAAAACCTAGCATTTATCATTAAAACCTCCAATCAGTGGTGGTAACTGCCTGGGACACAGCCGGGGTACAGGGGGACCTAGCCGGGAAGAGTTAGGAGCCAGGGCCCTTGTCCAGCTTTGCTGTGTATTCATGCGGCCTTGGGCTGGTCACTTAGCTTTTCTGGTTTCCAATTGCATCATCTGTAAATTGAGAGAGTTGTGTTTTTGGTACCTTTTGTTTCTGACTTTTAGCAGTCTTTTGATGTATCCATGTATGATTTCAGGGCTGGATTCCTGCCCTCTCTCAATTCATTGTTTTCTCACGTGCTAAAACCTATTTAGAAAGTGAACCGAAGCGGAAGGGAAAAACCGAATTTTTTTCTGCCTTCCAGTTTTCTAAAGACAATCAGGAGGGAGAAGACCAGGGCTCCGGCTCTGATTTTAACTGGTACCTGGATATTGGTAAATCCCTTCCTCTCTCAGAGCCTTAGTGTTCCCATCAGTAAATGCCAGAAGTAGATTAAAGAAATTCTAAAATTGTGTCCTCTTCATCCATTAGCATTTACTGTTCCAGCTGCTTCCAGGGATAGCATTTGGCTCCAGGCTGGTGCCCTTAGCCTGTGGGTGTGTGTCTCTTTCTTTGACCTTTACAGCCTCAATTCAGCCTACCATACTGGACATGCTCAGCACAGAGACCCCCACCCTGGTCCTTTGGGCATCTTCCTCCCTGCGTCCCTTCAGGGAACAAGGATCCTCACCTCTTCCCAGATCTCTCCCCTAGCATCACGGAGGAATGTCTGAAGCCTGTTGTTCAAAAGTACATTTGAACTCAGTTCTCCATCAAACCCAGCTGCACAGATTATGTTAACTCTGAGAGAGACCTTAATTGCCTAGGAAAATAGGTTAGACAGACAGTATTAAGTATGACGTACTTGTCTTTTCCATTGTGCAGTAACATAAATGTTCTGGAGGTTTCGTAAGGTGACCAGCTGCCCTTAATTGGGCATTTTTATTTTTTAATAGAGCAGTCACTGTGCTCAAAGGTTTGCATTCTTTACAGAATTTTGTCCTGAAGTAGCCCTTTGAAATAGATGTGATTATCCCCATTTCTGAGATGAAAAAACTGAGGCTCAGAGTAATGAAGTAATTTGCCCAAGGTCACCTACCAAGTGGGTTGTGGAGCTGGTATTTGAAAACCATGTCTGTGTGGTTCCAGTGCTCAAACTCTTCCCACTTGTTCCGAGAACCAGTGAATCAAGTTCTGCCAGGGCTGCTACATGATGTGGGGCAAAGGACGCTGCTTTGCACAAGCGGATCCTATCCTGAGACAGAGGGAGAATGCTCACTCACAAGCAGGGAATAGATTGCCTTTCGTCCCAAGAGACTTCTGGGCTCACAGCTCCTACTAGGAAATTCCCTACATTGTCCAGAAAGAGGGCAGAGTGAGGCTTCACTGTAGCTCAGTAACTTCAGGATTGCTACCTTATAGCCTCTAAGGTTTTCGTAGCTTCCAGAGATACCAGGCTTATGTTTAAGGAAGTAGAAAAGAATGACCATATTCTATACGCAGCCCTCCTCAGGATACTGGGGATCAGAATCGGATCAGATGCGGTCCCTGTCCACAGAACCAGGCGTGGGTCTCAGAGTTAGGCCATCTCCCGTCTCATGCATTTATGGCTTGCAGAGTATTCTAAGTAATGCCCTGCTCCTCCAAGTACAGATAAGCAGCGTCGGCATCCTCTGAGAACTTGTTAGAAATGCAGGCTCTCAGGCCACACCCAGAACTGCTGAACTGAAGTCTTCATTTTAGCATGATTCGTGGGTACATTAAAGCTTGAAAAGCACTGCTCCTAAAGCCATGGTTTCCAAATCCAGCTGTGCCTCAGAATCACTGGAGTGATTGATGTTAAAGGGACAGATGCCCAGGCCCTTCGGATGTGATGGGTGAGACTTTTTTAAAAAAGCTTTCCAGGTGAACCTGATGTGTAGCCATATTCAGAACCATCACCCTAAGACCCTTAGCGGTGGATGTTTCCTGTCTCTAATCCCAGACAGGTGGACCATCCTTCACTCACTGATTCATAAATTCAGCAGGCCTTTCTGGAACGCTAGCTCTGCACCAGCCTGGTGCTAAGCACCAGGGACTTGAAGCCAGGCCCTGCCCTTGAGGAGGCCAAGATGTCCTTGAGGAGGCAGACAACTAAGCAGAAAAGGGTCTTAAGGTGCCAGAAGTACTAAAAGTATAATCTGCTGAGGGTCTCGTGGGACCACAACAAAAGAAAGAGGGAAAAGCAGGGTCCCAGGAATCCAGGAATGGTAGGTATTCCAGATGAGGTGTTGCTGGAGCTAAATCCCAAGAGATGAGCAGGTGCTCTGGAGAGAAAGGCAGTGGAGCTTTCTAGGCCCTGAGAAGCAGTGTGGGGAAGTAGAAAGAACACAGACTTCAATGTCCAGCAGATCAGAGATGGAAATCCATCATGCCACTTAGCAGTTCCTGGCATTGCTCAAGTCACTTCACCTCTCTCATCTCATTTCTAAAAGTTTTTTTTTTTTAATAAATAAATAAAAAGCACCTGCCTTCTGTGGTAGCTGTGACGAAAATGAGGTTGTGCATATAAAATGCTAGCACAGTGTCTGGGACAAATTGGCACCTGGAGGTAGTAGCAGATGCTTCCGTACCAGCAGCGGGCAGCTCTGGTCGCGCTGCTCCTGGGAGAGGTCCAGGCACTGCTCCCGGTGCGGGTGGCCTGAGGAAGAAGTGAGCTGAAGATTATCCAAGAGCTCTCTGCCAACTGGAAAGGGCCGCTGAGCTGGATAATTTCATTCGCTCCTAATGACAATCCTGTGAGCAAAGCAGAGCAGAGATGCCGTCATTCGACCCTGAGGGACCTACCGCTTGGACGATTTAGGTGACTTGCCCACGGGAGAACCCACATCCTCTCAGTTCAAAGCTAGTGCTTTCTCCCCTGCACTTAACTGACCCCCCAACCGCACATTTGTCCTTGAGCACAAAAGAGGGGCCACAGGACAATCCTGACCATGCCACCCTCTTCTGGAATTCACGGACCTGAGAAACGTCACCTAAGTGGTACTTCCCCAGGGCAGTGCAGAAAGACATCAGCTGAAACCTCGGGCGGAGGCTAATCTAAGTGGACAGGGCCCCCCCACCAGACTCCCTCAAGGACCTATTTTCTGCCAAGGTGGATAGCAACCATTTATCATGAGTGTGATACGCGAAGAAATGAAGGAATCACCCCCTCCTCCAGCCGTCATCAGGAAGCAGAAAGATCAAGGCTGCCCCAGCGTTGCAGAGTAGGATCTAAGGTCACTGCATCTTATTTAGCCAGAATCAGTGCCATCTGGGAAGATTAAATCTGTGTTGCATTATAGGGCTAGTCACAGGGGACATTTCAAGATAAACAGGACCTCTCTCCTGTTACCACCACCCCCAAAAGAGAAGTAAAAAAAAAAAAAAAAGCTAAGTAATTTGATTGAAAATGCTGTTTAAATAAACTAAAAATGGAGAGTCCGTCCACTTAATGGCTGCTGTGGGCTAGAAGGCACCAAGCTGAACATTGGAGATAAAAGAATAAAACCCCATCTCTTCCCACCAAGTATTTGGGAGACAGACACAAAAATAAATAGCCACAGCATTATGTTAAGTGTCCTGTAACCCAGATGTGAACAGATACGAATCTCAGGGAAGAGAAGTCAGGGAAGGTTTCCCAGCAGAGGTACCATTTGAGCTGACACCTGAAGAATGAGTTCAGCAGGCTAAGAAAGGGCGGGCACGGGGTATTCCCCAGAACAGGAAGAGCAGGGGCAAAGGGGCGTGATGGCGCATTTGAGGGACTGAGCACAGGGGGTCTGTGAGGAAATGGCAGGAAAGAGGCTGGGAGGACAGAGCAGCCGCCGGGCATGAGGGGCCTTGTGTGCTGCCAGGCTGAGGAGTCTGAATGAGCCTGTAAGACATGGAGGGTCCTGGAAGGTCCTGGAAGGGAAAGCATTGAGGTGACGTGTTGGGTTTGGGGTTAGATCTGGGAGGAATGGCTAGGGGAGGACCCGGGCTGCAGGCAGAGACCTGCCCTTTGTTGAGGAGGTCATGAGACAGGCGGGTCAGGACTAGAGAGGCAGGACAGCTGGAGGAGAGCATGGCATCTTCGTCGTATTCAGGGAGAGGAAACAGGAAGGAAAGCCTTGAGTCTGGAGGCCTGGCCAGCCCCCAAGACACCGCCCAAAGCAAGGGCTGGGTGTGATGAGGAACAATCAGACTAAGACCTTCAGAGAACCTGACACTGAAGATTACAGTGCCTCAGTCTCCATATGTAATTCAAAACCCACTAATCTGTAAAATAAAATTTTGTTTTTCAAAAGGACCCAAAACTTGCATGCCTGATGAGATGCAAAATAGCTTCTTTCTAGTCTCTTCTGGTCGTCTTACTTGTACCTTGCAGGGGTATAGAGTGCCCCTGCTTTGCTGGGGCTCTAGACACTGCTCAGTCTGTGCCCTGAATCCCCTAGCATGGTGTGTGTCCCACCGTCCGGTGAAAATGGCCAGTGCCAGGCCATCCAGGCTGAACAGAAGGAGATTCCTTATTCCTTTGAATCAGAAGATTTTCCAGAGACTTGGAGTCCCAGAGACTAGCAATATTTAGATGCAGTCTGAAGCCCTGGGAATGATCAGGCCACGTGCAGGAACCGATCGTTAGCTTCCCAGGAGTTATGAGTCTGACTCCAGTACAGCCTAGACCTAGAAGAAATTGTAAATCGTACCTTGTGATAGGAAAATTCAGCCTTAATAAGAGATACCTACTCTGTAGTCCTGTCCAAATGCAAAAACAGACATAATGACTAATAATTAAAATAACGATTATGATTCTTAAGTACTACGTGCCATGTATCTGCCGAGTATTTTTCATACATGGTTTTATATAATGTTCCCAATACACCAGCAGGGGAGCTGTTCACATCCCCATTTTGCAGATGAAGAAAACTTGAGGCTCAGGAGGCCAGGTAACTCGCCCAGGTTTCAGAACCAGGAAATAACAAAGCTAGACGTGGAACCCAGACTGAGCTCACCCCCAAAGCCCACACAGTTTTCCTGCCCAGTGCCTAGAGGTGGTGCCTTGTCTCCATAAGCCCCCTGTACAGTCGCGGTCTAGCTTCGCTTTCTTCTGTTAGCACAGCCTTGTCTCTGTGGCTGTTTTCCAGCATCAGAGCTATCCCCAGCACTGCTCCTCTCTTCCGTTTGTTCTTCCTCGGCTATTGCTGCAAATTACAAACTAATCCTGCAATTCATGTATGTCTGTCTGCACTAGGGAGACTGCTGGGCTCCTGATAAGTGTCACATGAGCGTCCCCAGAAGATGGTATTGACACTGGTTGGTGTCCAGGCCGAGGCCTTAGCCGTCAGTCCCCAGATGGGGGTGGGGCTGCTGTGGGGGAGTGCTGGTGTGTCATTTTGTTCTGAAGTGTTTTTTAAAGTCAGAGTCTTCGTGTTTCTGGTCTGGATTTACAGGCCGCCTCTGGTAAGCCTCACGGAGAGTCTTAAGAAAACGCTTACTGAGCACCTGGTATGGGCATGGCACTGGGCATCACGGGCTTTGGCAAGAGGCATTTGCATTCATAGTTGGGTGGGAGGGATAGTTAGGCCAACCAGAGAGGTCAGAAACATTGGGCAACCATCACCCCAAATAAGGACATTGTCCCCATAAGACTTTTTTTACTTGGACTCAAGTTATGCATCTCCGGCTGCCTGTTAGGAAAGAAGAAAAGTGCTCACCAACTGTCGTGTCCTTGTTTTCCAGTCACAGCCCAGCACACAAGTACTACCTGACCACAGACCCCACGAGCGGGGCTGTCTTCCTTTCGGACACCAACAGCCGGCGGGTCTTCAAGATCAAGTCCACCGTGGTGGTGAAGGACCTCGTCAAGAACTCCGAGGTGGTGGCGGGGACAGGTGACCAGTGCCTCCCCTTTGATGACACTCGCTGTGGGGATGGTGGAAAAGCCACGGAAGCCACGCTGACCAACCCCAGGGGTAAGGCCTTGCTTTTAAACACTCTCAGTAACATTTATTGGGGTATTTTCCATTTCCAAAAGACGTATCTGTTTATCATTACAAAAAAATGTTGGAAAACGCTAAGAACTCTACGGAGGAAAGTTTAAATTGTCATAATTCCACCTGCCAGAAATTTTCCCAGTTAACATTTCCTGTCTTACCCCCTAGTCTTTTTTCTAAGTGTTCTTGTGCATGTAATGCTCACCAGAAACAAACAAAATGAAATCACATTAAACAACCTGTTTTAGCAACCTACTTTTTTTCCTAAGTGATACATCACAAATGTTTCCCCATGTCATTAAAGAGTCTTCGGTGTACTTGCTTTTAATAGCTATATATTATCCCAGCAAATGGATGTCCCATTATTTAGTTATCAATACCCTCCTGCTGGATATTTATGCTACCTTTCATGTTACTGTTTGATAAAAACATGGCAGTGTATCATCTTTGCACATGTTCATGTGCTATAGGATGGGTTAACTCTAAGCTTCAATTCTCAGTGCTTCAAAAAGTTGGACCGCTTCATACCCACAATCACTTTCCATTCACTCATTCAGCAAGTATTTACTGAGCATGCAGTGCAATGTACTTGCATAAATAAGTTCATTGTAGCAGAAAAATAAGACTTGAATGTGAATCTCTCAGATGGGAGAGGGGGAGAAGTGCTCCCTGAGACGCAAGGAAAAAGAACTGTGCCTGGGAGTCCAGAGCCAAGGGAGGTCCCTGTGTCCAAGAGACTGAGGAAGCTTTTTCGAGGAGATGCCATCATTGTCAACAGACACCCATCAGTGTATGTTTACCATGTTGCAGGCCCTAAAGCCAATGACCTATAGTGTCTAAGCCACATGGCCCTTAACAATAAAATAGGAGTAATAGTCTTCTGTGTCCACCTCCTAGTATTGTTCTGAGGGTCAAAATTAATATATTTCATATGATGTCCTATAAAAATGTCATGAGTGATAGTTTTTTTAAAACAGTGCCAGATTTCAGGGCGTGGTTTTGAATGAAAGCTGTAGGTTTTCAAATGAAAGCTGACTTACTCCTCCAAAAAGCCACAGTGCACTTCACACTCAGGAGTCCTATATTTAAATTCAGACATTGCCACCTAATAGCTGTGTGACTTTGGGTGAGTTGCTTAACCTCTCTGAGCCCCATCTGCCTCCTCTATGAAATAGAAATACACTGTACAGTTGTAGTACAGATTAACTATTACCAGGAATGTAAATGCTTGCTTAGGACAGTAGTACCAGGCACGTGATAAACATCCCATAAATGGTAGTTCGTATTATAATTGTTATATTGTATGTGCAGCATACAATGTATCATATTATTTAATAGCATATGTCTCTACCACATACGTGAAGTGGTCAGCTGGTGACTCCACGGGGTAAATAGTGTGACATCTGTGGTTAATCTCCTTCCTAATCGTGATTTCCTAATCCTGAAAGAGTAGCCTGGAGTGGAAAGAACACTGGACTTGCTCTTAGGGACCCTGCATTACAATTTTGCTCTGCCACTCCCGGCTCTTGTGTCCTCCTTCTCTGGGCCTCAGGTTTCCCGTTAGTAAAAGTGAGGATTGGGCAGATGGTCCCCGAGAGCCCTTTTGGTCGCAACCTTCTGTTCTCTTAGAATTAAAACAGTTTTTTCTGAGAATTTTTATTCTCTCAAAATCTTTTCTCAGTTGCTCTACACATGTGTGTTCTCCACCCTCCCCTCACAAACACATACACACGCACAGATGCAGTGACAGTGAAGTCTCTCCAAAGCCTGTAATTAACCCAGATAGAAATGACAAGGGTGCCACAATGTGCGGACACTGTGCAGCAGGGAGGAGAAAAGATGTCCGTCTATATAGCACAGCAAAAGGAGAACAAAATGAAGTAATTAATCAGGGGACAGACTGCTTCTATTAGCCTGTGCAGCCAACGTTGTAAACAAGAAGCCCAATTGTTCCTGTAGCACTCATCCGTCCTAGCAGATGGAAGAGAAAGACTGAGCATAGCCAGGCAGACAAGAAAGCTCCTGTCTCGGTGCTTAAAGAATATAATTAATTTACGTTCTAGGTAGGGACAGAATAAAGGCTTCTTCCCCCGCTTTGAGGCTGCCGGGTCCTCCGTGTGAAATCAGTCTCCAGCCCTGAACAGCCTGAGGAGGGGGCAGGAAGAACCCCAGCTCCCGTGGGTGTTCACACTCAGAGGCCCTTGGGTGTCTTAACTGCACCCTCCTGACCGGTCATAGACACGTGGGCCCTGAGCGCAAGCACAAAGTGGGTTCCACGTTCTCATAATTATAAGTCCTTAATAATTATTGAGGGCGAACTATTACAGGTCAGACGTTATTGTCCACATTTTATCCATGAAGAAACTGAGGCTTGGAAGTAAAGTGCTTCCCCTGAGGTTGTACAACTGGAAAGCTTTATACTTCAAGTGTCTCCACCTCTGTGAAGCTTTTGCTGATCCTTCTTTCAGTTCCTGCCCCAGAGAAAACTGAACAGAATGAAACTGACCTGAATCTCCTTTATTTTCCCGTGAACCTTCCCGGCTTCTGTCACTCCCTGGGTCCATTCTCATTCCCAGGCCTCCCCATCTAGAATGTGTGCTCCTCAGGGGCACGTCCTGTCTGCCTCTCAGCCCCAGGACCCCTGAGCAGTTCACATTTTGAGGGGGCATGTCTACCTGTCGTGATTCTCGACTTGGGGTATCAATATCACCCATGAGTGTTTTTAAAACAAGACTTGGTCCCGGTCCCAGCCACCCTATGGACTAATATTTCCAGGAGTGAGACCAAGCAGGTATATATCAAAAAAAAAAAATCTTCAGGTGATTCTGATACATATCACTGGTTAAGAAGTACTGATTTGGGCTTCCCTGGTGGCGCGGTGGTTGAGAGTCCACCTGCCGATGCAGGGGACACGGGTTCGTGCCCCGGTCCGGGAAGATCCCACATGCCGCGGAGCGGCTGGGCCCGTGAGCCATGGCCGCTGAGCCTGCGCGTACGGAGCCTGTACTCCGCAGCGGGAGAGGCCACAACAGTGAGAGGCCCACATACCGAAAAAAAAAAAAAGATTTACTAGAGTGGTCCTCAAACTTTGATTTGTATCATTATTACCCAAGGTGCTTGTCAGAAATACAGATAGATGCTCGGGCTCCACTTGAGATTCTCTGAACCAGGTACCTAGGGGGTGCATTTTAGCAAGCTCCCAGGTGATTGTCACACACATCCAAAAGTGAGAAATATAGATCTAGAACAATCCCTTCATTTCACAGCTGAGAAAACAAATGCAGGGACATCCAGTGACTTGCCTGAGGTCACACAGCTGGCTGGGGAGAGTCAACAGGTGGGACGGTCTAGCAAATGGAGGAAGTGATGTTGAATAATAATTATGACTTCTCCTTTCAGTGTGCCTTTTTTTAGAAATTAAATTCACCAATTTTCCCTACACAAATCCAAAGGATTGTTTTTTTAGGCTCTATAATTCTGAAATAACCAATGAAACTAAAATAGTAATAGGAAACTCCCTGGAGGTCCAGTGGAAAGGACTCCACACTTCCACTGCAGTGGGCCCAGGTTCCATCACTGGTCAGGCAACTGAGATCCTGCAAGCCGCGTGGCACGGCCAAAAAATAAATAAATAATAAAATAGTAATAGACTAGAAAAATGTGAAGGATGATTATCTTGGAAGAAAAGAAAAATTGTTGCCAAAAAGGGATTTGATTATTATAATTACGGGTCTTCAGAAGTAGGTTAATTTAAATAATCCACAGTTTTGACATTGAAAAAGTTCCTCCTTGCCACTACCTCTAGCGCTTAACAAACTCCCAGAAGTTATGAGTCCAGGTTGTAGTGCCTGGCTAAGACGATAGGTAAAAGTCTCCAGAGGCAGCAAGGTGGAAGGACCAGAGGGCTAGAGAATCTGAACACCTGGGTTCTAATCTCTGCTTTGTACGAGCCTCTGGGCAGCTGCCTTCTTCTCGTCTTTAGAAAGGGCATGAATGTTGTTGGAAGAAGCTAATCAAATCATAAAGGGGGAGGTGCTCTGTCCACCGCAGGTTTCCGTGAGTATGTGTGTTGTTACCACCTCGAAGGCTGAATCCCCTGTTTTGGCTTCTCTACCCCAGGCATCACAGTGGACAAGTCCGGGCTGATCTACTTTGTGGATGGCACCATGATCAGACGCATTGATCAGAATGGGGTCATCTCCACTCTGCTGGGCTCCAACGATCTTACCTCAGCCCGGCCCCTGAGCTGTGATTCTGTCATGGATATTTCTCAGGTAAAAGGAGAAAGCTTCGTCTGCTAGAGCCTTGGGTCTGCACACTCATCCTCTCGCCGGCCCCCAGCCAGCCTGCTGGCCGTTCATCTTTACATTGCACAAGGCTGTAAGCACACTCTCGGTGAAGTGCACTAAGGACACGCAGATGGTTAGGGCACGGCGCGGTGCTCTGGAAGTTCACCATCAGAGGTGACAAGTGGGTGACAGAAGGAGGCTTGGGGGGCAGTGAAGAAATTTGCCTCGGGACGCCTTGAAGGCAGCAGAGCCTCACACAGTGTGAATTTAAATCCATAACCTTCTGAATTCCCACTTTGGAAGCACTTATAGATACTTGAACATCGTCTGTTCTCTTTCTAGACTGTAAGCTACATGAGGACAGGACTTCTGTCCATCTTTTCCTCTACTGTAACCAGGGTACCTGGTATGCACAGGAGCACAGCCAATATTTGTTGGTTGATTAGTTGGTTGATTGACTGATTGAATCCCAGCTTTGCCATTCACTAGCTGTGTAACTTTAGACACGTTGCTGAGGTCCTTTGAGCCTCACTTTTCATATCTGTAAAATGGAAGTAATTGGCATTGGCCTGGCAGGATTGCCTTAAGAATATGTGAAACGGTGTACGCAGGCCTCCTAGCACTGCTTGACACTCTGGAGGTGACCGATAAACAGAAATTCTAGTCCTGCTTTCACAAAGGAGGTGACATTTGTGCCAGGTTTTGAAGGTTGAATAGGAGTTTGTTGGAAGAAAGGAGACATTTCGCACAAGGAAACAGCATGTGCAAAGGTACAAAGATGTTAATGGGCCTGGAACGTTCAAGGAACATTGGAAAATTGGACACTGAGCATAGGGTTCTTGGAAGGAAGTACCAGGAGTTGCAACTGGAGGCATGCTTTGGGGCCAGTTAGGGAAGGACTTACCTTACCATACCAGAGTTTGGACCTTAGCAGGTGGGTGCTAGGATCCCGGTGTAGACCCAAGAAAGACACAAGGTTCTGGCTGTTCAGCGTGTCCCTGGTTTGTCCTGCAGTGACTTGACAAGGGGTGTGTCCTTTATTGCTAGATCCTTTAGCAGGACCTGGCTGGTGCCGAATCAGTGAACATCCATCTTGCCAACATTAGCAAAACCAAGGAAATAAGGAGGCTCGAATCACACTAGATTCTGAGTTGGTGTCAGCAGTGGGCACACTTAGCTTTTTAAACCCCTCGCTTCTAGGGGAGCCTGCACACGGGCCCTTCGCCACTGACCGCAGACCTGCTCCCTCTACTCAGCGGGCGGCGGCTGGGAGACCTCTCTGGTCCTGCCTGTCGCTACTACCGATGTGTGTCGCAGAGCCCCTTCCCCAGAACTCGGCTGCTGCCGACGGCCCAGCAGCCGTGTCCCTTCCCTGTCAGATGCTGGTGTGCACCAGCTAGTATAATCGTTATGCTCCAGTGTGGAATCTGTTCTCTGCCACCTGTCTTTCCAGTATGGCAGGCCTCCCCTTGCTGGCTTGAGAGTTTCCCTCTCCAGTCTGTAAGCAACCATGATTTATCCATCAGGAAGCTGCCACGGCCTGAAGATGTGCGTCCAAGTATTTTCAGTTCTCAAAATGGGCCCTCCACCAGCCAGCAGAGGGTGCTGAAAATTTTCAATCTACACATTGGAAAATTGTTTAACTTTAGCTAGAAGTACTGCCAAGCAGCCCGATCAAAGGCTTGCAAGACAACGGGCATAGAGTGGAGGGGGGAAAAAACCCACACTTAAATTCAGAAATCCTGGACTGAAATCTCTATGGCCCTGGTCCTCAACACCCTCCTCTGAATCTAAGCATGGGATCCTTTTTACCAAACTCTCCAACACAGGCATAACCTCTTATACACATGTACGGGAAGGGGGCCTGGCTTTCATTCTCAGAGATTCCTCTGTCACAAACATGCAGCTGCTTTACTGTGCCCTGTGGAGCAGGGAGGTAAGGCAGAGAGATAAGAGCACAGCTCACGCAAGAGTGCAAAGGGGAAAACCAAGGAACTCTCTGGGAGGAGACGAAGACCAGGCCAGAGGAGAAACTAGAGGGAGGCAGAGAGTAGAGAAGGAACAGAAGATGCTGCAGCCTGTTCAAAACGGGATTAGTGCTCAACTCTGCAGCCTGTGGCCACCACAGACACTGAGTATAACTCTGTCCGTAGAGTCCAAAATGACTTCCTGAGAATTTAGTATGTGCCGGGCACTGTTAGAAGTGGGGATACAGAAAGGTTACGACTTCACTTTTCTTGTTTAGCTGTCACCATAATCTGTCAAGGTAGGTATTACGTACCCCATTTTATAGATGAGGAAACTGAAGCTCGGTGAAAGAAAATGTGGTTATAAACGCAGAGCCCTGTGCTAGGTTCCCTCAGGGGTATGGAAATGAAATTTTTTTATGACATCATGTAAAACACTTTGAACTTCTTTCCCCATATGTAGAAGGTGGTAATAAATATTTCATAAGAGCCTAGCACAGTGTCTGGCAGCTAATAATAGGCTGTAAATATTCATTCTGTTTATAATTTACCAAGAATTTCCTTGTGAGTTGTCTCCTTTGATCCTCACAACTACTCTTACGTAATATTTATTACCACCTTCTACATATGGGGAAAGAAGTTCAAAGTGTTTATCTAACTTGAGGAAGATCACACCTGTGGACATTGGCGGACTGAGCTAGGAAGTGTGCTGTCCTGACCCCAGATCCCTCGCTCTCTCTATGCCATTCACCAGTCAGTCATTCGTTCACCCATTTGACAATCCATTTTTGCAAGTAACTCTGCAACAAGGCAGTCCGCTCAGAGGGCTTTAATAAAGGCACAGAATGCTCTGGAGGATGGGGCGAGGGAGCTCCAGTCCGTCTCAGGACGATAGAATGTGGGAGCTGGAGGGACCTCAGAAATCGCAAACTCTCATCCCTCCATTCTGGTGATGGGAAATGAAGCCTCCACAGGATCATCGCTAACAGGGAGGTAAAATCAAAGAGTCGTAGGTACTTGGTCCAGAATCATCATGCAGGCACTGTGACTCCAAGGGCACGGCTCCTTCTTTCCCAGGTGCCTGTGCGCACATGGGCGTGCAGGAGAGAGCAGGAAGCGCTTGCTCTTCCCTCCTCCCCTCCTTCCTTTCCCTCTCCCTCCCCTGGCACCTCCGCCCCCCTCCCCACCCACCCATCAGGGCGCCATCGTCTTTTGACCATAATGACAGGCGGAGGTCTCAGCAAGTATGTCCCCAAGGTGCCACAGGACCAGAGGGCATAAAAGATTTAGCAGCCAGTGTTGACAAGAAATGGGCTTCAGGAAACTGAAAATTCCCCTGTCGCTTTCAGGTGGACTGCGTTCTTGATGCAGCCGAAGGCACTGGAGATGCTGTGCTCCAGAGACCACTGGGAAGGGCGAGGGAGGCAGCCCGGCTGCGGGGCGGGGCTCTGGGCTTCGGGACGGGCCACTGGCTGCCTCGGGGGGCCCCCGCCCTGGGGAGCAGAGGGACCCAGGCTGGGGTGAGAGAGCAAGCAGACTCTTGGAACAACGGCCTTGGGCCAGGGCCTACGCCACTCTGAGAATGGCCCTGAGCTGAAGGGGCAGATAGATGAAGGTGGCCACATCTCATATGTATATTATCTCTGGAGCTTCTTTTTACATTAGTAAACTACCACATGCACATTGCAGAAAATATAAAACATTTAAAATGACAGAGAAGAAAGTTAAAACTACCTCTCATCCAGATAACGGTTAACATTTTGATATATACCCCTCAAGCTTTTACTCTCCCTTCTATCCATAATCTATCTAATTTATTGTATTTTTTTCCCCAATTGGGATCAAACTGTGCTTACAGTTCTGCAGACTATTCTTTCCACTTAATACATAGCAAACATCTTCCCATGTCATTAAATATTCATCTATAACATCACTTTGAACTGCTACACAGAGTATTCTAACTTAAATGTATGAACTAAATGTACTATAATTTATTTGGCCAATTCTCTGTCATTGGGCATCTGGGTTGGTTCCAGTTTTTTACCATTATTAAAAATGGCTGTGATGAGCACCTCTGTAGACAGGGGTGTACAAGAGTGAAATTCTGGAAGCGAAATTGCTTATCCAAAGGTTTATACTTGCTTAAATAAGCCCCAAATTGGACTGAATGTCAAGGACTAGAAGGGGGCTCGGGAACCTAAGGCAATGAGCCCCCAGGGGCGGGGTAGAAAAATCAGCTGGAGGGAGCAGCTGGCAGCCCATGTGCACTATGGCTGGATCTCGTGGGGAACACAATTGGCAAAGGGCTTCCCTTAGTGCCAGCACCTCCCAGGGTGATGTACCCAACGTCCCAGCCTCCACAGCCACCCAGGCAAGAAACAAAGCATCCTTGCCTCAGACCTGCTGGTTGCAATCCCCTGCCTGCCCACCTGTGATCCCTGCCAGCTTCCTGACCTGGCTCAGAGGAGGCTCAGACATGGGGCCCAGGACCTCTGAACCCCTCACTCCCGTAGCCGCTGTTGTTAATCTCTCCCAGGTGGACCTGTTCTCTGAGGTGCTAGAAACCATTATCGAGAGCAAGGTTTCCCCAACTTCAGTGTGTACAGGAGCCTCCCAGGGGTTTTGTTGAAATGCAGATTCGGATTCAGTAGGTTTCAGGTGAGGCCTGCCATTCTGCTTTTCTGACCAACTCTCAGGTGACGCCAACGCTGCCAGTCCAGTGATCACCCCTGAAGGAGAAAGATCCAGTTATGATTTCCAGCCCCACGTTAGAATCAGCCAGGAAGCTTTCATGCCTCTGCCCGAGCCCCACGCCCAGGGAGCTGATCTAATTGATCAGAGGTGGAATTTGAGCACCAGTACTTTCTTAAATCACCATCGGTAATCTGAATGTGTGGCCAGGTTTGAGAATCACAGGTCTGGAACTATGTCAGACAAGAGCCAGTGTTACTTTCTCTTTACATCCCCAGCACCTAGCCGTGTATTAATCCATGAACTCAAAGAATTGAGAAATCGTCCTTCATGCGTGTAGCAACAATGCATGAAGCATCTTTCTTACTCCTACTTCAGCCTCCAGACTCCATCTGCCTTCCCCTCCCCGCTCTGCAACATTAGCTGCCATTATCTGAGCGCTTATGGAGGGTCAGACTCTCTGCGCCACTGTCATTCCTGTTTTACAGATGTGACTATTGAGGCTCAGTGAGGTAAAGTAACTTGCCCACGGTCGCAAGTAGGGGGACTAGGGTCTGAACCCAGGCCGGTCTGACTCCAAAGTCTCTCCTCTCGCCTGCTTTTTTGGTTTATTTGTTATCCCCTTCTTCGTGTTTTTGTCAGTCTAACGTAGACCACCAGATGTCTCCGTGAGGGCTCTTGCATGCTTTCTGTCTGCTCGGGGGGCTGATATCCATGGTGGATGACAGGCTGCTGCGGGGATCAGGCAGGACTGCCATGTGCTGGCACTTGGGACATTGTTATGGGCTCTAAAGGGTGTGGGATGATCAGTGGTGGGCACCTGGCCAGGCATTTGAGTGTCTGTCTCTCCATTGTCAGGTTCGCCTGGAGTGGCCCACAGACTTAGCCACCAACCCAATGGACAACTCCCTCTATGTCCTGGACAACAACGTAGTCCTGCAGATCTCTGAAAACCACCAGGTTCGCATTGTCGCCGGGAGGCCCATGCACTGCCAGGTGCCCGGCATCGACCACTTCCTGCTGAGCAAGGTGGCCATCCACGCAACCCTGGAGTCGGCCACTGCCTTGGCTGTCTCTCACAATGGGGTCCTGTATATCGCTGAGACCGACGAGAAGAAGATCAACCGCATCAGGCAGGTCACCACCAGCGGAGAGATCTCACTGGTTGCCGGGGCCCCCAGTGGCTGTGACTGTAAAAATGATGCCAACTGTGATTGCTTCTCTGGAGACGATGGCTATGCCAAGGATGCAAAGCTGAACACCCCGTCTTCCGTGGCTGTGTGTGCTGACGGGGAGCTCTATGTGGCTGACCTTGGGAATATCCGAATCCGGTTTATCAGGAAGAACAAGCCTTTCCTCAACACCCAGAACATGTATGAGCTGTCCTCCCCAGTCGACCAGGAGCTCTACCTGTTTGATACCAGCGGCAAGCATCTGTACACCCAGAGCCTACCCACAGGAGATTACCTGTACAACTTTACCTACACTGGGGATGGCGACATCACGCTCATCACAGACAGCAACGGCAACATGGTAAACGTCCGCAGAGACTCTACAGGGATGCCCCTCTGGCTGGTGGTCCCAGATGGCCAGGTGTACTGGGTGACCATGGGCACCAACAGTGCACTCAAGAGCGTGACCACACAAGGACACGAGTTGGCCATGATGACGTACCACAGCAACTCTGGCCTTCTGGCAACCAAAAGCAATGAAAATGGATGGACCACATTTTACGAGTAAGTACCAAGACCAGGCTGTGTGATGGTTTTGTTTCATGGATGCATTGTAGGATTAGAGGTGAACTGATGAAGTGTTAATTTGTGGATGTGTTTTATTTTAATTCACTTGGGATGCAAACCATGACCTATGATATGTTCTGCATGTTAATAACCCAGATGATTACTCCTAGGAAGGAACGTGGTATAGTGGAAAAGGCGTGAGCTATTTGGAGTCAGAGGAGTTGGGCTTGAATCCAGCTCCACGATGATCTTAATCTCTCTAGGGCTCAGTTTCCACCTCTGTAAAATGGAAACAGAGGATACCTGCCCAACATACTACAGGGAGGTGATGTAGATGAAAAGTATCAGTACTTGGTTAAGTGCTAGCGTCTTCATATGACCACTGTCCAGAAATGTGGCAATGGGAGAAAGAACAGTTCCATGTGGAAGAACTGTCCATGTAATCAAAGCCCACATCTTTAAGTTTCAAAAATTTTCTTTCGGGCTTCCCTGGTGGCACAGTGGTTGAGAGTCCGCCCGCCGATGCAGGGGACACGCTTTCGTGCCCCGGTCCGGGAGGATCCCACATGCCGCGGAGCGGCTGGGCCCGTGAGCCATGGCCGCTGAGCCTGCGCATCCGGAGCCTGTGCTCCGCAACGGGAGAGGCCACAGCAGTGAGAGGCCCGCGTACCGCAAAAAAAAAATTCTTCCACTTTTACCATTTTGGATGGAGTTTATGAAGTGCATTACATGCCTCCCTTCTCAAACACATTATACAGACATAATGAAATCTTTCTTTTATGAGTCAGGGTCATTAATAGGAAACAACAACAATGCATTTGATGCTGCTGTTTGAAGACAGTTGCCAGGAAGTGACGAAACGAAGCTATAGGACCCTTCATCCCTGCCCGAAGTGATTCTAAGCTGTTCGTTCATTAGCTCCTGTGCCTAATCCACAGTTTTACCACCTCCTCCCTCAGGGTGGCGCTATCGTGTCAGTGTTGGTTTCAGTCGTGGGACCGACTTCAGTAGCTCACTTCCCTTCTCTTCATCCAGGGTAGGGCTTCTTAACTGGTGTAGTCATAGAACCAGACATTCAGCTTATTATAATCCTCGCCAAAATTAAATATATATGTCCACGGTGTTCCTCTATGAGGTATTTTAACAAATGGACTTTGTAACATCTATTCTACTTGGATTTCTTTGGCGTCTTTTTGAGGTCTTAGCCATGTTCCACACAACTGAGACTGGCAAATACACGACCCTTAGATAAGTACGTGGAAGATGGGGAAGGAACTAGCCTTGCTGCCCGTCACTGATGGGCTAGGAACTGCCTTATTGCATTCAGTCCTCACAACAGCTCTGGAAGATGGGTGACAGTATCTGTTTTACAGAAACAGAAACTGAGGCTCAGAGAGGCTCATTTGTTCACTGTTCTGTAGTGAGAACACAGCAGAACAGGGATCACAGCCCAAGTCTGTCTGATGCCAGAGCTCATGTGCTTTCAGCTCTGCCCTGCTGCCCCTTGGCTGAGTTTCTTAATCCCAAATGAACCGAATGCTTGAGCTGTAGGTTTTTCTCAAGCTTGATCAAGCATCAGTTTCTCACAATCCCAGAATCCAAAGCAAAGGGAGCTGTAATCGATTTTTAAATATAATTTGCACACACAAAACAAGTCACAGCAGCTTATACAGAGTTCACGGGCTAAATTCCTTTCTCCAAACAAGGGCCTTGTAAATTACAAAGAAAAGACAAAGATCCAGGAAAACAGCAATTATCTTGATTAACTAATTGAAATGGAAATACGTTGAATAATTCAATTTTCCCCCCATTGCCCAATGGAGATCTCTAATTCGTTATTTAGCCAATACAGGGGTTTCTTTGTCTGAGCAAGTGGGTACACTCAATTAGTTCCCAAGGTCATGCCCTCAAGTCCCAAACTGAATGCTTACACATCACTGCAGCCATTACTCTCAACCAGCCCTGAAACTGAAAACCATTTCCTACATCTCTACCAGAAAGCATCCTGTTCCTCCCTCCCTGTCTTCCTTGATGAAATATACGGCCATATTTGATGTTTTATGAAGAATTCCAAAGTATCCACTTGATAGCTATACTCAGGAGTAGAAGATAAAAGCCCTAAAAGAAAAAAGTGAAATTCACTTTTTTTTGAGATCCTACTGTGTGCCAGGCTCTTTCCCATTTAATCTTCACAGCAACCTCAGATGGTAGGAATTATCAATTCCATTTTTTACAGATGAACAAACTGAGGCACAGAGAGATTAGGTAACTAGTCTAAAATCACACAGTGAGCGCATAGCAGAGCCAAAACACAAGTCCGTGTTCTTTTAATTACACTAACTGGGTTCACCTAAATTCTTTGCAACTTAACTATATGGTAGGGATTAAAATAGTACCTTTTTCATAGGGCTAGTCTAAGGTTCAAAATTTCAATGAGATAAAACATGGAAAACTCAGTGTCTGACTCATCATAAGTACTCAACTGATAGCTGTTGCTGTTGTTGTTATTATTTCAAGCAGTATTAATATTAGTATTTCAAGCAATATTAGTGACAGTACAAGTAATTGCAGAGATGATGTTTGGGCATGGAAGGTACCCAAGGCCTCAGAGCAGCTGTGAGTCACCTAATCAAAGGAGCAGACAAAAGTTGTAATTGAAGTAGGTAGAAATTAGAGGGCAGACCAGAAGAGCAGAATCAAGTGTCAAGTCTGAGGGATCAAGGTATGAACTAGGAAAGGGGTTAGATCCTTGAGAATATCAAAAATGGGCTGGAAAAAGACATGCAGAGTGGGTCAAAGGTTGTGAACATAGCAAGGATACCAGATACCTATTTTCACTGGATGTTTGCCATGTGATTCAGGGGCAGACTGGCTTCCAGACCCAAGTCTCAACCAGACAGAAATAACACCTGATCTGCTCCATTTCAGGGCCATTATGGGGATCAAAAGACTAAATAAATACTGAAAGTGAAAATACTTTGCAAACTATGATGCTCCCAAGAAGTAACGGTCTGATATTATTATCATTACGGTAATTCTCAGCACAGATTTGGACAGATTTTGCCAATGCACATTGCTCCAGTGAATTTCCCACTTTTAGCTCCATGAGGCAGCTTAATGGATTCCAAACCCAAATGCTCTAATATTCTTTTTTAAAAAATCAGCCCAGGCTTCCCTGTTACATGGGCTATTACTGAAACAAGTTTCAAGTTGGCTTTATCGATCCTCTCAACAGATTAATACATCTAACATAAACACCACACACTTTAGAACAACTTGACTTAAGAGTTTATAATTCTGGGGAATCAAGGTTACTTTTCTTCCCTCAACCCACAGGTCTGCTGGTAGGAAACCTCAAAGGGGTCTGTAATGCCTTCTTCATCTCCAGCGTGTGGCATCATTAATTTCAGGCTTGGGCTCCTGGGCAGATGACATTTGGTGACTAAGAAAATGGCCTGATGAACTGAGGCGGGTTCCAAAATTGTCTTGCTGGTTAGGCATGAGTAAGTTTCATAGGGGCAAGTGGCTCTGGCATCCCATGGTGCCCTGTGACAGCCCCTGTCATCCTTATGCTCGAGCTAACCACTCTGAGATCCTAACTAATGTATCTCTGTACAAGCTTGGGGCTTGCCACCTAGTAGATGCTCAGTAACTATTTTATGAATGAAATTCACATTCAGGAGAGAAGGGGGATAATGAAGGGAAGAAAAAAATATGCTGTAGCGAGAAAAATACTAGGTTCACATCGCAGCTCCAGCACTATCAGTGCTCCCAGCGGGAAATTGAATTCAGTTCAAATGGTTCCAATGAAGAGACTTGGCTTCCAGTTTCTGCTTGAGGATGTAAGAGCTAGAAAGAGCATTGTTCCCAACCTTACAATGAAAATAAGCCAAACAAATGGCAAATTCATGAGTTTTCCTTGAACTCCTTCTCTGAAGTCACAGGGCAACCAAGTGGCCAAATCCAAGGAGAGACAGAGTGTCACATCGCAGACAAGATGTGAGCGCTAACTTACCTGGTAGGTGCAACCAGTCCCTGGGAGGAGAAGTTCAGCTTGGTGAATCTATAAAGGCTCAGTGTGTACTGGCAAGAGAGTATGAAGCCCTTGGAGATTGCAGAAATTGGGAGAGTCCACATCCTCCAGAACTTTTCTCCACAAACCCCGCTCGGTACTCACAGAAAAGACTAGGGAAAGATGTAAGAAAATATCCCTTGTGGTAGACCTGGGGGAGGGGTACAGCAGCTGCTGAGGGAGGGGTACAAATTTCTGCCTGCTCCACCCAGACCCCTCTCACCTGATCTCCCACATGGAATAAAAGGCTTAATCTGTGGAGAGGAGGGCAACACACACTATTATTCTACTTAGGTACTGGTGGAAAACCATAGCAGCTGAATGAAGGAAGAAAAAAATTTCCAACTACTGCTGGAAGAGGAGCAGGAATATGTAATGGGCCCAGACGGACAGCCTGAAAGGGGCAGGAGCATTGAAGAGGCCACACCCCTGAGACTCAGGGACACGTGCAAATAGAAGATTGAGGCTTAATCAGAACAAAAGAGAATTCTCTCAAGCTCACCAGCCACCACCACTAGCTAAAAAGTTAAACATAACAATGAAAAGCAGCCTACTACTGGGAAAGAGATACAAGAGGCTAAAAAGAGACCCTTTCTAAGGCCTGGCACAAAGAGGGGACCTGAAACTGAGAATAGAATAGACACATTGAAAGAAAACCCTCTGGCAAACCAGTTTCACATCCTAAACTCAAGGTATTGCTGGAGGAATGTAACGCCTGTGATGCACTAAGGTTAAGCGTAGAAGTAACAAATTTCAAAGCCAGCCCAAATCCTACCTAAATTAACTTAAACTCTCTCACTAAAGTTTGAGCAGAAGGAAACTCATACTCATACCCCAAATCTATTACCTCAGTGTCTACTGTGTTACACAAGATGTCACACTTTCAACTGAACATACAAAAAGGCAAGAAAAAGCAATACACTCCCAGTAGACAAAGTAATCATCAAAACCACACTCAGATATGACACAGATGTTGAAACTGTCTTTCAGGAATTTAAAATAACCAAAAATTATGTTAAAGGTGCGAATGGAAAAGGTGAACGGCTTGCAAGATCAGGTGGATAATTGAAGCAGAGAAATGAAAACTAAAAGAGAGAATTGACTGGAAATGCTAGAAATGAAAAACACAGTTACAGAAGTGAAGACTGCCTTTGATGGGCTTATCAGTAAACTTGACACAGCCGAGGAAAGTAGATAGGTCAATAGAAATTATCCAAACTAAAACACAAAGAAAAAAAGAATGAAAAAAATACAGAAAAGGGCACCAAGAACTGGAGAACATCAACTGCTCTAATATACATGTAATTGGAATTCCAGAAGAAGAGAGAAAGAACAAGGCAGAAGAACCATTTGAGGAAATAATGGTCGAGAATTATCTGTATCAAACCACAGACCCCAAATCTTAGAAAACACCAAGCAGAATAAACACACACACACACTATACACACATAGATCTATGCATATCATATTCAAACTGCTGAGTACAAAAGAAAAAGAGAAAATCTTGAAAGCAGCCCCCCAAAAGGCATTTTTTACAGAGGAGCAAAGAAAAGAATCACAGCAGACTTCTCATCAGAAACCATACAAACTAGAAAACAGAAATGCTGAAAGAAAAAATCTGTCAACCTGGAATTCTATATCCAGCAAAAATACCTTTCCAATGAAGAAGTGTTATTAGAGGTATAGGCAGGGATAAGGGAACCAAGAAAGGACAGTGAAGCATCCAGGCACTAAAAACAGTGAACAACTATTACCAACCCTCAGGGTGAAGGGCAAGGCAGGGAAGGAATACGATATTGTTACTTACTAAAGCCCAGTGGAAGCTGTAACCATGAAGGAGGAGGCATCTGGTAGAAGCTGTAATTGTGGGTGGATGCACCCACTGTTAGAAATATGACACCAAAGGACATGGAGAGTAGGGAAAACTCCTCCTTATGACCTCCAGTCTCTTGCCATTTCCTGCCATTGACTGAACCCAACCAGAAGCAAGCTATCAAGGGGCCCCAGGGATGCAGTCTGCAGGGGTCAGCCCCTCTGAGCACAGAGAAGGGCAGAGAATGGATCTGAGGAGGGAACAGAGAATAAACAGCACAGACATTGACTGGCTCTGTGACATTGTACACATAAGTGGCAGAGCCAGGGTTCAATATCAGATCTACCTGAATCCTGAGCACTTACCGCCAGATGCATGGCCTCAAATATAACATCAGTGAGAGCTAAGACCTGAAGTGATAGGGTGGACCAGATCTTAGAAATCCTGAAGACTACAATTCATTGTTGGGACTTAATTCTATGGGAAATGGGCAGGAAGGACAAATTTTTATTGCAGAAGGCAACAAGTAGCCTGGTTCTGCTGCAGTTTTGGAGCAGCTGCAAATGGTTTAGTGATGCCAATCTCTTACAGTGACCTGGGGTCAAGGGAACCGTTGGTGTGCATGGGCTGTGAACTCTAGTTATTCACAGAGGTTACAGTGGCCATTTCCTCCATTTCCTCTTGTTGGTGATGGTGTTGTTTGAAACAATCATAGATGAAAGTCGTAAAAATCAAATCTTTATTTTCAACTAAAAAGTCCCTGATCAGCAAAAGTTTAGTATCAGAGAGGCAATGTGGCATTTTCCTCACCAGCCACGCATAGCAAAATGGCTCGAGATGTGAAGTATTGAGTGTGAAGAAGAAAGCTTTGCAGTATATGTGAAGATACCCTTTAGTGGTCCTCTTCTGAGAGCCAAGTTCACAGCCAGTCTATGAATCTTTTATGTGTGTTCTTTCCTCGTGCTCCAAAGATCCTCTGGGAAAATGAGTGAAGAAAAGTCAGTGAAAGGCAATCGTAAAAAGCCAATCACCTGGCCGTCTCCATCATACCCCGAAGGTGGGGCTCAGCATCACTGCAAAGTCAGCTGTAATGGTAGCAAAGCAAAGCATCTGGAAGAGAAAACTGTCAGTTTTCTTGACCCAACTTGAGATTTCCAAACCCAATTTTTTCTTTAACATAGTTGAACAGAAAGGTTTTGATCTGAAATGGCACCATCTTTATGGGAAGCTTGATGAAAGAACACAGACTTTAAGGTCAGACAGACCTGACAGAATCTACGTTCCTCTGTCAGCTGTGTGAACTCACTCAAGTGACTTATCCTTTCCAAGCCTCGGCTTCACCAGTTGTGAAATGATGATGATAATGCCCACTTTCAAGATTGGTCGTGAGGGCCTCCCTGGTGGCGCAGTGGTTGAGAGTCCGCCTGCCAATGCAGGGGACACGGGTTCGTGCCCCGGTCCGGGAGGATCCCACATGCCGCGGAGCGGCTGGGCCCGTGAGCCATGGCCGCTGAGCCTGCGCGTCTGGAGCCTGTGCTCCGCAGCGGGAGAGGCCACAACAGTGAGAGGCCCGCGAACCGCAAAAAAAAAAAAATGGTTGTGAGCACAGTGCTCAGTACCTAAAATGTACTCTATGAATATTAATGAATTTGCGCTTCCTCATATGGAAAGTGAGAGGTAATAGGGATGGAGTTCTTAGTTATTCTCATCCCAGGTCTTGAAAAAACAACAATGTCTACTATTTATTTATTCATTTATTCATTCATTCATCCAAGAATTATGTATTGAGTACCTTTTATATGCTGGGTCCTGCTTTAGGTACTAAGAATACAAACAAGGTCCCTGTCCTCATGGAGCTTATATTCTAGCGGGAAAAGAGAGACAACAGTCAAGTAAACAAATAAACAAGATGATAAGTGAAAATGGTAAAATAAGATAATGTGGTAAAGATGGGAGGACCCATCAGAAAGGGTGATCAGGGAAGGCCTTGCTGGAATAATAACTTTTGAACTAAAACATGAGTCATAAAAGGAACTCTAGCCCTACCAAGATTGGAGGGAAGAGCATTCCCAGCAAAGGGAACAGTCAGTGTGAGCACCCCAAGCCTGGTTTGAACTCAGTGTGTTTGGAGAACAGAGGCAATTGTAATGGCACAGAGGAAGTAGGAAGGAATAGGGTTCAAGGTGAAATCAGAAAGAGGCAGGAAAGAGCAGATCATTCAACCAACACTCATTCACATTATTGAGCATCTACTATATGCTGGGCAGTCTCCTAAATTCTGGGGATACACCAGTGACTGAACAAAGTCCCTTCCTTCAGGGAGTTGATAGTCTGGTGAGGGCAGTCTCATGGGGTCCTTGCAGGCCCTGGAAGGAATTTGCATTTAAATATGTTACCGTGTTTGATCTTCAAGTATCTCTCTGAGACAGGTATTATTACCCTCATTTTATAGAGGAGAAAACAGAAGCACACAAGGTTATGTTATATAACCTACCTGAAATAGCATCATTTGTGATAGGAGTTGGATGGTTAGCAGAAAAACAGAACTGAGTGCCCACCCTCTAGGGTTGCATTGCTAGCAAGTGTAGAGCCTGGATTCAAAGCCTAGACCACCTGGCTCCAAGGACCTTCCCACACCAACATGTTCCTTCTGTTCCTCTCCAACGGAAAGGAAGAAAATTAGCCAGTAATTTAAGTAAAGCTGCAACAGACTTATCTAAGCCATTGTCTAGAAGTTGTCCCTCATGGGGCCAGGGTTTGAGGCAGCCACTTGTAATCCAGGGAGCACAGACAGAGACCTGTCCCCAACACCCTGTTGGGGAGCACCAATATCCTTTCCCTTAGCAGCTCTGTAGCAGGAAGAGAAAGGGCCCCACCAAGGGGGCCACAGGGCAGAGGTCAAGGTCCAGAGGATGGGCAGCTCCAGCTCCTCCCCGCAGAGGCAGAAGCAGCAGCGTTCTGATGGCATAATCACAGGTATTGATCAGGCGGCAGAGAGATCCAGTGGCATTTCTCAAGCTCCAGGAAGTGCTGAAATGAATGAATAAGGGACAAGAAAATTCTATAAATTGGCTGTTCTGTTGGACGTTCATTTAATTAAGACATTCAGTCCTTCTAATGGAAAATGTGAGGAATGGAAATTACTGTTTTTGGCCATCTCATATAAAATAAAAGCAGATCTTGAAAGCAGGGGGCCTTTTCATTGTATCGTCTTCAGGCTCAATTTAATTATGTGTTACAGGCCACCTTCAATAATAATTACGATTGTCTGCCTTCATGTAAAGCCTCTTTCTATCTTGGAGACTAAAACTCTGGGGAGATGCCTACGGAGATTGCTCAAGTATCGTTTAGTGAAGGTGCTTGTTTCCCTATTTGTGCATTCAGCAGATGTTTATCAGGGACCTACTGTGTGTCAAGCCTCTGTCAGGTCCTGCAAGGGGTAGCGTGTGAATGAATGACAGTCTGTCTTCTCCCGCAGAGCAGGAAAGAGGCCTCACACGTCCAGTCATGCATTTGTTTATTCGTTCAGCCAACACTCCCTGCCCGTCTTCTCTCTACCAGTCCCCATGCCGGGGAAGCTGAGGTGAACTAGCGGCCAGACCTCCAGGGTGGTGGAATCGAGATCCCCAGTCTAGCTGTCTGACTCCACGACCCTGTCCTGACTCAGGCACTCCGAGGCCAAAGTAAGAGACAGGCTGTGCGTCAGCTCTTATGATGCAGGGGACACATCCTGTGATAGAGCTGTGCCGGAGTATAACTGGGAGAAGAGCTGGGGAGACCAGGGAGGGCTTTATGAGGTGGCCTGTGAGCAAGGCCTTGATAGAAGTAGTATTGAGCCGACATCTGAGCCCTAATTAATAATCTATTCAGTCTTATTTGTAAGACTCCAAAACTCCATTTTAAGTATCTTGCATGGTATAATAAATCTTTTTTATCCAGTTAGGTCAGGAAATGAGATTAATAAAGAGTGTGTACATGGATCACAGGTGTTCAAAGAACCAGACTAGAACAGCATACTCATCCCATGAAACTGTTGGACTGAAATGGATCTTCCAGTTGATGTCAAAGATGACTTGGGATCTGACAGCACTCAGCTTACTCACAGACCACAGATACAGTTAAGGTGACCAGGGCAGAGCCAGTTTGGGCGGGGGGGGTCTTGATTTTTGGCTCAGAAATTTGGGATGCCCTAGTAATATTTTACTGAAAAGGCCTAGAGGTTGATATTGGCAGATGTCCTGTAAATGAGATGCTTCTATAAATGCCAGTAATTTTAAAAGTCCCCTTCCCCAAGGTGGCCATGCTTAGGAGGCATTACTTGGTTTGTCACAGCACTCTTCTGATTATGAAAATAATCCATGTTAATTATAAAAAAATCTTGGGAGTATAAAATGCATATAAATAAGCAACTAAAATCACCTGTAATTCTACCTCCCAGAGATAGCCACTGTAAACATTTTTGTAAAATTCCTTCCTGTTCAAATTTCCAGCAGCCATGACAGGTTAAAAAGGACACCAGCCTCTCCCAGAGTTAAAGGGAGCAGAGCTGTGAGCTTCTCCAGGTGAGAGAGGCCTCAGGACAGACATTCCAGATCTTTACCCCAAGACGCTCCCTCCTTCCTGCAGCAATCTCTCAGAGTCACTCCCTCACCTGGCTCTGAGGGGCACTCTGTACCTTTCCCTCCAGTCCAGGTCAAGTCACGCCACCACCCTCCGTTAAGCCAGACTGACCTTTCCTTATAACAGCCTGATTCAGTACAAAGGAAGAAAAATGAGAAATCATGACAGGAAACAGGTTTCCAAACCCCTTAACTGCCTCTAAGAGAACCCAAAGGACTAATACAGCTCCACAGCCTTGCCCCACCGAGCTCAGGTCTGACGTATGTGGTCGAGACCCCTGCTTTTCTCGCCATCTTGGAAAGGGCTTCCATTCCCCTTCCTCAGGCCTCAGCACCAAAGATTCAACTCTCCCAGAGCCCCTTGGCCCTTCCCCCAGAGTCGGTCTCAGGCCAAGGACTTGAGCAATTCATTCCAAAGACCTTCACCAACACCTCCTCCGCACCAGGGACTATCACCATTTGGTGTAAAGCGTGCCGTGATCAGTACCAGCCGCAGGGACAGAAGGAGTTGGCAGATGGCAGAGTCCATGCGGCATTCATCTGACCTTGAACAGAAAACTGCTCAGCAGAGCCCTGCCTAGTCTCACCTGAAACCACAGAAGCTGTGGGACCCCAGCGTCCCATCAGGAAGCCAGGCCCAGCCGAAGGCATCACAAGAAGAGCAAGGATGGAATTGGACTTTCGGGCCTTTCATTTCACCATGACTAAAACCCTCAGGGGCCAAGAATACAGCTTTACCCCAGTATTAAAAGCCAAGCAGGAAAAAAAGCCCAGTGGGAGACCCAGAGTACACGAGGGAGACGTATACAGCTGAACCCACGCTATAAGCTCGAGCCTGAGCAGAAGTCAGAAATACTGGCGTCTGGGTGAAGAACTTTTTCCCCATTCGCACGCAAGGGCAAAAAGGCTCTTTAAAACCTACCTTTTTACACGTCAGCCTCCCGTAATTAGGAAATGTCAGTAGCCCGCTCCCCGCTCTCTCCCAATTACTCTGCAGCAGGTAAGAGAGCACACGTGATGGACACTTGCAAATAGACAGTACGGAAATGCTCCCTGAAGACGGAGAATCAAGCGGTGGCTTGGAAGCAGACAGAGCTGAGTTTGAATTTCGACTCTACCACACTTAGCTGTGTGACCTTGAGCAGGTGACCTGACTTTTCTGAGCCTCCTCCAAAAAGGAGCTAATATGTACCTTTTAGACTAGTTGTGAAGATTAAATGAAAGAATGTATGAGCATTGTGCGACTAGCACCATACCTGAACAGTATGAACGCCATAGTGTAGGTGGTGAATAATTTTAGGTGTTTCTTTTAGTCTCATCAGGAGAATGGGAAGGAGAATTAAGATTCAATTAGGATGCTTCAGAAAGACCACCCCAGAGTGAAGCTGTGAGTTTTGAGCGCCACAGATACATAGCTGCCTCGTGCCAGATGTGAAGAAACCTAGATGTGAAGGGGTTGCTAGAGCCCATCTGTCTAGCCTGCTTACGTGGCAGCAGAATCCTGGTTGGAATTCAAAGTCCCCTTTTCCCAGGATCTGTAGCTTCCTGGATTAGGGTTAGGGTTATCACCAGTGCTGTTCAGAAGAAACCTACAGTTCCTGGGGGCGGGGAGGGGGGTGCGGGCGGTGATTGAGCCAGTATTCAAGCAAGCAGTTTGACTGCTCGCCTCTGGGAGTCACCCAGCTCTAAGACTCTGGGTCTCACATGGGCACCATCATCTCACCCTTCGTGGGTGACATAGTGACAGGGCACTTCCACATCTTGCTCACAGGAATCCTGGGTGGTGGGTAGGGCAGGGGTTATCATCTCCACTCTACGGAATTAGGAAAGCAAGATTCAGAGAGGTAAGTTGTTTGCCTACAGTTGAATATCAGCGGGTGGAGTGGTGTCCAAGGAGATGCAGGAGACGTGGAAATGTATCTGACCAGAAAGAAAAGCAGAACATGCAAAACCATGGCATAAGGTAGAACTTGCCAAGTTCCAGCAATGGCACAATTATATTTCTGTTACTCAGAGCCACCCCTTGGATTTCAGGTACGACAGCTTTGGGCGCCTGACCAATGTGACCTTCCCTACTGGCCAGGTGAGCAGTTTCCGAAGTGATACAGACAGCTCAGTGCATGTCCGGGTAGAGACATCCAGCAAGGACGATGTCACCATAACCACCAACCTGTCTGCCTCAGGTGCCTTCTATACACTGCTGCAAGGTAAGCCAGGTGGGGGGTTGGGGTCTTGGAGACCATGGGGTGGGGAGACCCCTTTGAAAGAGGATGACACAAGAAACAAGCTACTACTGCAGCTGCCCAAGAACAGAAAAGCATAACAACTGGTTTCTCTCTGTGTTGCCACCTAATTTGCAAAACACACCAGCCTGAGCCCTGTAAATTCTCTCCCTCAAGCTTCAGAGTAATATTTCATTGTCTCATTCCATTATCAGCAGAACAAAGGGTAGAGAATCCATTAGCTGCTAATCCAGGTGACCTCACTATCCTGCCATTCTAATGGCTCCCGGATTAAAGACTGACTCTCACTCTGGTGCAGATGAGGACAAGGGACAAGAATAATTACACCTAATTATGAAAGGGATTTGGGCGTGGAGAAGGCCTCCCTGAATCTCAGGTGAGAGCGCTTTGTTACTCTCCTAGGATTCTATAAAGAAGAGCCCCTTCTCTGTGTCCATCAAATAATCCCTGATATAAGTTGAGCTTTTAGCTTCAGATAAATCACGAGGATGAAACCTCGCTGTGAACTGTCTGCCTCAGTTGTTCTCATGGTCCCTGGTGACCCAGAATGGACCTTGCAGCTTTGTTGAACTTAGTAAGCATGAGAAAAAAGAAGCCATCACTAGGGAAAGCCTTGCTTGATGTTTTTCCCAGCCTCCAGATAGCTTTCCATACTCCCAAAAGCTTTGACACAAAGTAGTAAAAACAGCCTTGGCCTGGGATTCAGAGTCCCAAATTCTAGTCCTAACTCTGCCACCCCATCACCATGGCCCTCAAGTTTGTACTCTGGGAAAAGAAAGCAAGTTGAAGCCACATTGAATGGTGCAGGGCAGTGCAAAGAGCAGCAGTTCTAGGGCAGACACACTGGGACCCCTGTGCCTGCTATACCAGCTCCAACCTGTGTGAATTGGGTGGAGTTACTCTTCTCCGATCCTCAGTTTCTGGGTCTGGGAAATGGGGCTGAATTACAATTCCTGCTTCCTAGGTTTGCTCAGACAATATCTTTCTTTTATTTTTTTTTACTCTTTCAATTTCCAATTTTTTTTGAATTTTATTTTATTTTTTTATACAACAGGTTGTTATTAGTTATCCACTTTATACATATTAGTGTAGACATGTCAATCCCAATCTCCCAATTCATCACACCACCACCCCTACCCCCGCCCGCCACTTTTCCCCCTTGGTATCCATACGTTTGTTCTCTACATCTGTGTCTCTATTTCTGCCTGCAGACTAGTTCATCTGTACCATTTTTCTATGTTCCACATATATGTGTTAATATACGATATTTGTTTTTCTCTTTCTGACTTACTCTGTATGACAGTCTCTAGATCCATCCACGTCTCTACAAATGACCCAATTTTGTTCCTTTTTTATGGCTGAGTAATATTCCATTGTACATATGTACCACATCTTTATCCATTTGACAGTCGATGGGCATTTAGGTTGCTCCCATGTCCTGGCTATTGTAAATAGTGCTTCAACGAACATTGGGGGCATGTGTCTTTTTGAGTTATGGTTTTCTCTGGGTATATGCCCAGTAGTGGGATTGCTGGGTCATATGGTAATTCTATTTTTAGTTTTTTAAGGAACTTCCATACTGTTCTCCATAGTGGCTGTATCAATTTAGATTCCCACCAACAGTGCAAGAGGGTTCTCTTTTGTCCACACCCTCTCCAGCATTTGTTGTTTGTAGATTTTCTGATGATGCCCATTCTAACTGGTGTGAGGTGGTATGGGTTTATCTCTGGGCTTTCTATCTTGTTGCACTGATCTGTAATTCTGTTTTTGTGCCAGTACCATATTGTCTTGATGACTGTAGCTTTGTAGTATAGTCTGAAGTCAGGGAGCCTGATTCCTCCGGCTCCAGTTTTTTCCCTCAAGACCGCTTTGGCTATTTGGGGTCTTTTGTGTCTCCATACAAATTTTGAGATTTTTTTGTTCTAGTTCTATAAAAAATGCCATTGGTAATTTGATAGGAATTGCATTGAATCTGTAGATTGCTTTGGGTAGTGTAGTCATTTTCACAATGTTGATTCTTCCAATCCAAGAACATGGCATATCTCTCCATCTGTTTGTATCACCTTTAATTTCTTTCATCAGTGTCTTATCGTTTTCTGCATACAGGTCTTTTGTCTCCCTAGGTAGGTTTATTCCTAGGTATTTTATTATTTTTGTTGCAATGGTAAATGGGAGTGTTTCTTTCATTTCTCTTTCAGATTTTTCATCATTAGTGTATAAGAATGCAAGAGATGTCTGTGCATTAATTTTGTATCCTGCAACTTTACCAAATTCACTGACTAGCTCTAGTAGTTTTCTGGTGGCATCTTTAGGATTCTCTATGTATAGTATCATGTCATCTGCAAACAGTGACAGTTTTACTTCTTTTTTTCCAGTTTGTATTCCTTTTATTTCTTTTTCTTCTCTGATTGCTGTGGCTAGGACTTCCAAAACTATGTTGAATAATAGTGGTGAGAGTGGACATACTTGTCTTGTTCCTGATCTTAGAGGAAATGCTTTCAGTTTTTCACCATTGAGAATGATGTTTGCTGTGGGTTTGTCATATATGGCCTTTATTATGTTGAGGTAGTTTCCCTCTATGCCCACTTTCTGGAGGGTTTTTATCATAAATGGGTGTTGAATTTTGTCGAAAGCTTTTTCTGCATCTACTGAGATGATCATATGGTTTTACTTCTTCAGTTTGTTAACATGGTGTATCACATTGACTGATTTGCGTATATTGAAGAATCCTTGCATCCCTAGGATAAATCCCACTTGATCATGGTGTATGATCCTTTTAATGTGCTGTTGGATTCTGTTTGCTAGTATTTTGTTGGGGATTTTTGCATCTATATTCATGAGTGATATTGGTCTGTAATTTTCTTTTTTTGTAGTATCTCTGTCTGGTTTGGTATCAGGTTGATGGTGGCCTCATAGAATGAGTTTGGGAGTGATCCTTCCTCTGCAGTTTTTTGGCAGAGTTTGAGAAGGATGGGTAGCTCTTCTCTAAATGTTTGATAGAATTCACCTGTGAAGCCGTCTGGTCCTGGACTTTTGTTTGTTGGAAGATTTTTAATCACAGTTTCAATTTCATTACTTGTGATTTGTCTGTTCATGTTTTCTATTTCTTCCTGATTCAGTCTTGGAAGGTTATACCTTTCTAAGAATTTCTCCATTTCTTCCAGGTTGTCCATTTTATTGGCATCGAGTTGCTTGTAGTAGTCTCTTAGGATGCTTTGTATTTCTGCGGTGTCTGCTGTATCTTCTCCTTTTTCATTTCTAATTTTATAGATTTGAGTCCTCTCCCTGTTTTTCTTGATGAGTCTGGCTAATGGTTAATCAATTTTGATTATCTTCTCAAAGAATCAGCTTTTAGTTTTATTGATCTTTCTATTATTTTCTTTGTTTCTATTTCATTTATTTCTGCTGTGATCTCTATGATTTCTTTCCTTCTACTAATTTTGGGTTTTGTTTGTTCTTCTTTCTCTAGTTCCTTTAGGTGTAAGGTTAGATTGTTTATTTGAGATGTTTGTTGTTTCTTGAGGTAGGATTTATTGCTATAAACTTTCCTCTTAGAACTGCTTTTGCCTCATCACATAGTTTTTTTTTCTTTTTTTTTTTTTGTGATACGCGGGCCTCTCACTGTTGTGGCCTCTCCCGTTGCGGAGCACAGTCTCCGGACGCGCAGGCTCAGCGGCCATGGCTCACGGGCCCAGCCGCTCCGCGGCATGTGGGATCTTCCCGGACCGGGGAACGAACCTGCGTCCCCTGCATCGGCAGGCGGACTCTCAACCACTGCGCCACCAGGGAAGCCCTCACATAGGTTTTTGATTGTCATGTTTTCATTTTCATTTGTCTCTAGGTATTTTTTTGATTTCTTCAGTGATCACTTGGTTATTTAGTAACGTATTGTTTAGCCTCCATGTGCTTTTGTTTTTTATGGGTTTTTTCCCCTTTAATTGATTTCTAATCTCATAGCATTGTGGTCAGAGAAGATGCTTGATATGATTTCAATTTTCTTAAATTTACCAAGGCTTGATTTGTGACCCAAGATGTGATCTATCCTGGAGAATGTTCCGTGCACACTTGAGAAGAAAGTGTAATCTGCTGTTTTTGGATGGAATGTCCTATAAATATCAATTAAATCTATCTGGTCTATTGCATCATTTAAAGCTTGTGTTTCCTTATTAATTTTCTGTTTGGATGATCTGTCCATTGGTGTAAGTGAGGTGTTAAAGTCTCCCAGTATTATTGTGTTACTGTCGAGTTCCCCTTTTAGAGCTGTTAGCAGTTGCCTTATGTATTGAGATGCTCCTATGTTGGGTGCATATATATTTATAATTGTTATATCTTCTTGGATTGATCCCTTGATCATTATGTAGTGTCCTTCCTTGTCTCTTGTAACATTCTTTATTTTAAAGTCTATTTTATCTGATATGAGTATTGCTATTCCATCTTTCTTTTGATTTCCATTTGCATGGAATATCTTTTTCCATCCCCTCACTTTCAGTCTGTATGTGTTCCTAGGTCTGAAGTGGGTCTCTTGTAGACAGCATATTTATGGGTCTTGTTTTTGTATCCATTCAGCGAGCTTGTGTCTTTTGGTTGGAGCATTTAATCCATTCACGTTTAAGGTAATTATCGATATGTATGTTCCTATTACCGTTTTCTTAATTGTTTTCGTTTGTTTTTGTAGGTCCTTTTCTTCTCTTGTGTTTCCCACTTAGAGAAGTTCCTTTAGCATTTGTTGTAGAGCTGGTTTGGTGGTGCTGAATTCTTTTAGCTTTTGCTTGTCTGTAAAACTTTTGGTTTCTCCGTCGACTCTGAATGAGATCCTTGCTGGGTAGAGTAATCTTGGTTGTAGGTTTTTGCCTTTCATCACTTTAAATATGTCATGCCACTCCCTTCTGGCTTGTAGAGTTTCTGCTGAGAAATCAGCTGTTAACCTTATGGGAGTTCCCTTTTATGTTATTTGTCATTTTTCCCTTGCTCCTGTCAACAATTTTTCTTTGTCCTTAATTTTTGCCAGTTTGATTACTGTGTGTCTCGGCATGTTTCCTCTTGGGTTTATCCTGTAAGGGACTCTCTGCGCTTCCTGGACTTGGGCATCTATTTCCTTTCCCATGTCAGGGATGTTTTCGACTATAGTCTCTTCAAATATTGTCTCAGGTCCTTTCTCTCTCTCCTCCTTCTGGGACCCCTATAATGTGAATGTTGTTGCATTTAATGTTGTCGCAGAGGTCTCTTAGGCTGTCTTCATTTCTTTTCATTCTTTTTTCCTTATTCTTTTCTGCAGCAGTTCATTCCACCATTCTCTCTTCCAGGTCACTTATCCATTTTTCTGCCTCAGTTATTCTGCTATTGATTCCTTGTAGTGTATTTTTCATTTCAGTTATTGTATTGTTCATCTCTGTTTGTTTGTTCTTTAATCTTCTAGGTCTTTGTTAAACATTCCTTGCATCTTCTCGATCTATGCCTCCATTCTTTTTCTGAGGTCCTGGATCATCTTCACTATCATTATTCTGAATTTGTTTTCTGGAAGGTCGCCTATCTCCACTTCATTTAGTTGTTTTTCTGGGGTTTTATCTTGTTCCTTCATCTGGTACGTAGCCCTTTGCCTTTTCATCTTGTCTCTCTTTCTGTGAGTGTGGTTTTTGTTCCACAGGCTGCAGGATTGTAGTTCTTGCTTCTGCTGTCTGCCCTCTGGTGGATGAGGCTGTCTAAGAGGCTTGTGCAAGTTTCCTGATGGGAGGGACTGGTGGTGGGTAGAACTGACTGTTGCTCTGGTGGGCAGAGCTCAGTAAAACTTTAATCGCTTGACTGCTTAGGGGTGGGGCTGGGTTCCCTCCCTGTTGGTTGTTTGGCTTGAGGCAACCCAACACTGGAGCCTACCTGGGTTCTTTGGTGGGACCAGTGGCGGACTCTGGGAGGACTCACACCAAGGAGTACTTCCCAGAACTTCTGCTGCCAGTGTCCTTGTACTCACGGTGAGACACAGCCACCCACCGCCTCTGCAGGAGACCCTCCAACACTAGCAGGTAGGTCTGGTTCAGTCTCCTGTGGGGTCACTGCTCCTTCCCCTGGGTCCCGATGCACACACTACTTTGTGTGTGTCCTCCAAGAGTGGAGTGTCTCTTTCCACCAGTCCTGTCAAAGTCCTGCAATCAAATCCCGCTAGCCTTCAAAGTCTGATTCTCTAGGAATTCCTCCTCCCGTTGCTGGACACCCAGGTTGGGAAGCCTGACGTGGGGCCCAGAACCTTCACTCCAGTGGGTGGCCTTCTGTGGTATAATTATTCTCCAGTTTGTGAATCACCCACCCAGCAGTTATGGGATTTGACTTTATTGTGTTTGCATCCCTCCTACTGTCTCATTGCGGCTTCTCCTTTGTCTTTGGATGTGGGGTATCTTTTTTGGTGAGTTCCAGTGTCTTCCTGTCGATGATTGTTCAGCAGTTAGTTGTGATTCCAGTGCTCTCGCAAGAGGGAGTGAGAACACGTCCTTCTACTCCACCATCTTGAACCAATCTCCTCTCAGACAGTTTCTTTAAACAATATACATAGAGTGACCAGCATGGGCCATGCACATAGTATTGCTTAGAAAGTACTTGTTGGATTAAGTAATTAACAGGCATTTTGATTCACCGGAAGAAAATAACCATATATTTTCACAACCATTTTTCTTCCCAAATGTGGTCCTGTGCCTTTACCAAAGCTCAAAGGACAATAGCAGTTCTCAGTCAAAGAAAGAGAAATCAAGCCCTGGAATTCCTTCCCCACCAAGCACCTTTAGCGATGGGTTGGGACAGACCCTAGGTGTTTATGCTCTGGCTGGGTTATTGGCAAGAAAAGGTACCAGTTCCAAACCAGCCAGGGTTCTGCCTGACCAAGAACAGCAGTGCAGCTGATGACATGCAGACATCGTATCCTTCAAGCCTGTTTTCTTCCCTGTGGTTAAGAATTGTCTCCTCTGCTCCATACGTCTAAGCCGGCTTTCAGCATTTTTCTCAAAAGTTAATGCAGGCCTTCCAATATTTAGACAACTTTTTGAATTCAGAAGTGCCACATCTCCTCAGTTTTAAAATGTACCATCGATTTAATAACTTTTCAGGTGGGGGTGGGGTGGGGAGAGACACTGCTCAAAATCCATACAAGGACTTAAGACACATTGCAATTTCAGAAACACTAAAACGTGAAAAGGAAAAGTACATCTCAGTATCCAGGAAACGTGGTACCTCTTTTTCTCCTCTGGGACCTGTGCCAAGCTCTCCTTTCGTACCAGGCTCAGATCCTCAGTTTTGCAGCCACCTCATTAGCGTCTTCGTGAAAAGCTCTTTTGGTTTCATCTTACGTCTGAACTATGGGAAGCAATAAGAAGTAGCTACTAATGAACAACAGCCTTGGGAAGTCACAGCTCCCATTAAACGGGGATCGTTTGAGATGGGCCTCGACAGATGCTGCTCCATCCAAAGTCACCATTAATGGACATTATGTAGATTCAGCAAGGAGCAGCTTCAGAAGATAAATTGACACCGGCCTTTTCACTGTTCAAAGGAAGTAAAATACAGATTGTCAGTGAATGATGCATGGCAAGTTTGAGGCAGATTGTAGAATTCTGCGTGCATGAGAGAGAAAGGGAGAAAGATGGGGCCAGGGGGGTGGGAGAGAGAGTGGCTGATCTGATGCCATCCTAGCAGGGAAGATTCAGTGAGGGTTACCTACAAAAACCACATCCTTATTGCTTGACATAGCCTAGTATATATCTAGTTCCATCCAGCAAATATTTACTGAGCACATGCAATAATAATAATGATAGCTAATATTTTGAGCACTTAGTATGAAGTATATTTTTAGTGTTTTACATTCATCATCCTTTTTAATCCTCACAACAACCTTCTGAGATATTATTAATATCTCCATTTTCCAGATGAAGATAATAGGCATTGAGAGGTTAAGTAGCTTATCCAAAGTCACCCAACTAGTAGGGTATTTGGACCCAGACAAATACGCTCTAGAAAACATTCTGTTAAGCACTGATCTAAAAGTAAGGGGGACCTATTGAAGGACCACGATCGGTACTAGAAAAGTTCACTCTGACAGGCGTGTGAAATGGGGCGGTGAAGATAGAGGAGAGATGACTAGAGATAGATGTGACAGTGACCAGCACAGCGCCAGGCACACACAACTAGTAATAGCTAACGTTTACGTAACACGCACTAGATGTGCAGTACTGCTCTCGGCTCTTCATATTCATCATCCTGCTTAATCCTGTGAGGTAACAGTACAGTTAGTATCCCCAGTGTACAGATGAAGAAACAGAGGCATGAGAGCTTAAGGAATTTGCCCAAGGTCTTGCAGGAAGAGAGCAGCAGAGCTGGGACTTGAACCCAGGCAGCCTGGCTCCAGAGTCCACGCTCTTAATCTCTGCAATAGTGCCTTTCACGGTAGGCACTTAGGTATTTGAGAATTCATTCACTCACAGAGTGGTGAACCCCCCTACCCCTCAGCTGCAGGACCACTAATGAGACCAATAAAGAGGCTAAGGGAGGGGGAGGCATTTGTTCCAACCAGAGGAACAAGGGAAGCTTCTGGGAAGAGATGACGTTTAAGCAGAGTCTTGAAGGAAGGGCTTGGGCTAGCACTTATTAAGCATAGGGGCAGTGCAGGAGAAGCAACAGCCAAGGAAGGGCAAGAGGCAGGTGACTGCGGTGCAAACTCAAATGTTTCCGTGTTTAGAAAAGAACACAGTGTGCATTTTACAGCTGAAATTTACTTTTTCTCCAGAAGATTCTGTTAGCTAAAAGATCCTAACCAAAATGTTTTAATCAGATTTAAAATTTCAAACTCAAGCCTGTTTTTAAATCATTGTCATATACACATATATGACATATACACACATATATGTATATATAACAGCAATTTAAAACATATATACATATATATATTTGGCATTCTGTCACTGATATACATATTGTACGTATTTTTCACCTTGTTGCGAAGAGTGTTATTACCCTAGTGGGAGAGGCTTAAAAACGTTCAACCCTGTGCTCTAGTAATCCTACATTTAGGAGTCTGTCTTGATTAAATAACCCCAAATGAAGACACTGATTTATCCAAAATGTATATGTTTAATAAAGATATAATTCACATACTATAACATCCACCCTATTAAAGAGTATAATTCAGCAGTTTTTAGCATATCTACAAAGTTGTACAACCGTTACCACTAATTCCAGAAATTTTTTTATTAGCCCCCAAAAGAAACCCCATACCCGTTAGCAATCACACCCCATTCTCCCTTTCCCTCACTAATCTACTTTCTGTCTCTGTGAGTTGGCCTGTCCTGGGCATTTCATATAAATGTACTGATGCGTACAATATCTGGCCTTTCGAGTCTGCCTTCTTTCACTTAGCATAATGTTTAGAATGTATTTATCTGCAGTGTTACCTGTAATTATGCAAAGCTGGAAATAATCAGAATATCTCTTTGAGGGCTGGTTAAATAAATTCTGGTATTTCCAGGCAATGGAATAACATGCAGTCATTAAGAAAAACATTTATGGAGATATTCAACGATATAATACAATGATCAGTGAAAAACCTCCGTAAGCAACCATTTTTAACTGTACATGTATTCAGAAATACCCTAAAATCTAGGAATATACCAAAATATTTACAGTGGTTTCCTTTGGGTATTGAACTCATGGACCTCCATGTATTTTCCTGGTTTTCTTCAATGACAGTGTTTTGTTTCTGTAGTCAGAAACATAAACACATTTAAACACCACACCACTGCCTCTGCTGTACACACACCTCCCTCCGTCCTCCACCCTCCTGAGCAGAGTCCATCCCTCTTGTCTCCCTCAGACCAGGTCCGCAACAGCTACTACATCGGGGCCGACGGCTCCCTGCGGCTGCTGTTGGCCAACGGCATGGAGGTGGCCCTGCAGACGGAGCCCCACCTGCTGGCCGGGACCGTCAACCCCACCGTGGGCAAGCGGAACGTCACGCTGCCCATCGACAACGGCCTCAACCTGGTGGAGTGGCGGCAGCGCAAGGAGCAGGCTCGCGGCCAGGTCACCGTCTTCGGGCGCCGGCTTCGGGTGAGCAAGGCCTCCAGCAGGTCTCAGCCCCTGGGGGTGGTTGGATCCTGGGGGGAAAGAAGGAGGAGGCATCTGAGAACTGGACTCTTCTTGAAACCGTCCCGGGGAGAAGGTGTTCCTGGGCCTCAGTTTCTTCATCTGCAAAGGGGAAAGTAAGTTAAGCGACTACCCCCAACAAGAGGCTCGTGTATCTTTTCAGTTGTGCTAGTGAAACGATCACTGGCTTTGATGTTAGTCAGACTTCCGGCTTCTGTTATTCCCTGTGAATTTGGGCAGATCCACAATCTCGTAAAGCCTCAATTTCATTATCCGTAAAATGGGGGAGATCAAACCAATTTACAAGTTGCTACAAGGATTAGAAATAATACATAGAGTGCCCTATACAGAGTCTGGCACATAATAAGTGGTCAGTAATACCTATTCTAGTTGTCCTTTTATTGTTATTCTTATTACTGTTATTGTTACTACTGTTGCTAACATGTACCAAGAGTCAGTTTAGCTCTTTGGAACCTAAGCCACATTCTCCTTCCAGGCAGAGTTATCCTTCCTAAGACAGCAGAACGACCCCACCGTAGCTGTCACTGCCAGGGGGTTGGCATCTACAGTGTGGCATCTCAGAGCACTTCTCAGTGTGTGGATGCCCTGAACCAGCCCTTTTTCTGCCTGACTCCCATGTCTCTATAGTGTGGCCTCTGCCCCAGGGCCAGATTGCCCAGCTTCTTTTCCCTCCAACTTCAGAAAGGAAGGCAATGGGGAGAGTGACCTGGCTTTCGGCACAGTGCCTTGCAGACCACAGGTGCTCCTTGGAGACTTGCTGAGCTGCAGGGTACCACAGGACTGAGCCACATGCCCCTGACTCCTAAAAGCCACAGAAGCATCCTCGTGCAACACAGCCAGCGCTGTCTTGAGCCCCCTGCCCTTTCTCACAAAGAAAGTTCACTTCAGCCCCTGACTCATGCATGGGATAACCAAGGTCCAGAGAGAAAAGGAATTTTTCCTGATTCACACAGCTGGGCAGCAGTAATGACTAGAAATAGGCACCCTGTCTCATAGTGTCATTCTCACAACAGATACAGAAACAGTAAGTTACTTATTCAATGTCACACAACTAGAGCCCAGACAACAAGGTTTCCTGTGTTCCTCAACAGTCAAGAACTCAAGCAACTATCTAATGTGGGAAACAGCCTTCCACGGGCTCCCCAGAGAAGGCCTAGCTTTCTTTGTTCTCTGTGGGACACCATCCATGGCCTCACTGAGCCCCCTGTGTGAATTCTCCAGGAGCCCTTCATACACATCTGAGGCAGTGAGCTAAGTAGAAAGTTTGACCAGGGTTTATTCCTGCCTGGGCCACATGTGTAGCCCTGAGCAGCTCCTCTGAGCCTCAGATTCCTCTGCAGAAACCAGATGATACATTTGAAGCACCTAGCCCAGCGCTGGAAGACCCCAGGTGCTCAATAAATGGCAGTAATTAGTGCTATTAGGATTTCCTCTCTGCCATGTAAACTGGACCAAAAGCTTCCCAGGCACTAACTGGTCCCTCTCCTAGCCTGAGATGAATGACAGTCCAGTCAGGCGGCCGCATCTCCGAGTCCTCCCAAAATAAATGGCCACCCACAGTGGCGGCAGGTGGAATTAGAATGTTAGCCGGGTGCACCTCCCCATAATGGAGCTCATTTTTTATACAACTGGGAACTTTTTTTAAGAAAGAAAGATGTAAAGTAATCTCATTGCCGCCACTGCTGAGCACAGGAGGCATTAGGTGGTTCCCCAGTGAGCTGCTTTATTCAATTTTATTCATTTTGCAGCAGAGGTGTAGATCCTCTTCACTGGGGCCCCTCCAGGAGGTGAGGGGGGCGGCTGGCTTGGTGGTACCACCTTGGGGGGAGGGCCCCCATCACTGTTGGCGGTGCAGACCCCACATCTTCCCCTGCCCTCTCTGCAAAGAGCACAGCTTCAGCCTCCAACGCCTCTGATTTTTCATGGCAATTGTCTGCCACACTGTTTTTGCTCCTGCAATTGTGTTTGATTACCCCTGGGAAGGCAGCCTTATTTTAACCAGGCCATTCACAGCTAAAGTCATCTCAGCACCATCATTATAAATCTTGATTTTCAAGGCTTTAGAATTTGTTTGGGGAGAAGGGGGAGACACACACGTCTCTACTTCCTCTGAGAATGACCGCGATCATCTGCTGTCATTTAATGGAAATAACTGCAGCCATTAACTCAGTACCTTCTATGTGCCCAGCGCTCCGCTAGGTAATTTACTGAGGTGTCTTCAATCCTCACAACAGCCCTGCTGTTTCACAGGGGAAGAAATTGAGACTCAGAGAGGGAAAGGCACTGGCCCAAGGTCACACAGAAAAAAGTCGGTCACAGAGTTGAGGCTGGATTCCTGGCCTGATTCCTAGACTTGAGCCCTTTTCTACCACACGGGGCCCCAGAGGGCCTTTCATTACCTTAATCCACATGCGCGGGTTGGCATCATATGTCCTGCATCGTCCGCTTTCCTCTTGGGGCTTCTTACCTACTTGTCAAACTTAACCAGTAACTAATGGAAGAGTCCGAAAATGTGCCCAAATGCCCCACCAGGCCCAGCACCAGTTAGAGGGAACCAGCATTCTAGCTTCAGAGTACCTGGCAGTGTTTCAGGGACAACTGGCGCCCCTAAGGGGTGGATTCAAATATAGAAACAGGCCTCTGAAGTATATTTCATAACTAAAATATGAGAAACCTTGGTTTACTGCTACCCCTGTGGGACCCCTGTATTTCTGACTCTGAAAGGAAACTGAATTGTGTGCTGACCTAGCAGCCCAGGTAGAGATCATACAGTGGGCTCCTGAGTCTAGAGGAAGGAGCAAAATGTTCCAAAACCTAGGACAGTGTCTCCTGGCAACCCCCAGTCAGAGAAGCCGTCCCAGACTCAAACAAACACTGCCTCCCAGGGCCTCCAGGAAGAAGAAGATGTCTTGGGAGCTAACTGAGGTGACCAAGAAGCCCTAATTGTGGTGGCAGAGGGCAGGGGAGACCCCAGAGGGGATGGGGAGTGCAAAGCCCTAAGAAGGGCTGGACTTGCTAAGAGGACCACACATCATATGTTGGCACGTTGCAATGGTGAGAGTCAAATCCAGACTCGGTCACTCACCAGCCATGGGACCTGGAGCCCGTCCCTGACTGTGGTCTCCCTGGTATCAAACACGAGTGCAAACACTGGCACATAATAAATGGGGTCAGGCACTGATTTGCTGGGCCCACGTGGCCTCTCCCTTTTCAGGAGGGAGTCAAGAAGGATCTGCCTTTCTATCCTCATTAGGAGAATCATATTAGGAAATGATGTAATCGTTTCTGCTACTCTTTACCCAGCATCTGCATTGTCTTTATCCTCACATCAGCCCTATATACTTGGCATGATTATTCCCATTTTACAGATAAGGAAACTTCACAGAGCTGACAAGGACAGAGCCAGGACCCAAACCCTTGTCTGTTGACACCCACGACCTGTGCTCCCTCCTCTCCTCAGGAACTTCTCAGACCAAGTTCTCAATGTCTAGATTAACTCTCTCTTTCCTCCTGCCCCTTCCCCAGGTTCACAACCGGAACCTCCTGTCTCTGGACTTTGACCGTGTGACACGCACAGAGAAGATCTATGACGACCACCGCAAGTTCACCCTCCGCATCCTGTATGACCAGGCCGGGCGGCCCAGCCTCTGGTCACCTAGCAGCAGGCTGAACGGTGTCAACGTGACCTACTCCCCAGGGGGCCACATTGCTGGAGTCCAGAGGGGCATCATGTCTGAGAGGATGGAATACGATCAGGCGGGTCGCATCACATCTAGGATCTTTGCTGACGGGAAGACCTGGAGCTACACATACTTAGAGAAGGCAGGTGTCTGTCGCCCTCCGTCACTGGCCTTGCCATATAGCAGCTCCATCACTGTGGCTCAACCCATGGCCAGGCCCAGCCTGCTGACCTCGGTGGGATGGATCTGACCCATGTGGTCTCCAAAAGGAAATGTTCAGGAAAACCCACATCAGCGTGCCAGGGGGTCCCGGGTGGCTTATGGATGGATTATGGCGATGGGGTGGTAAGTGGGGGGGCCTGGGGCAGGAGCATGTGAAAGTCCCACCCAATAGGCTGGAGCTAGACCCAAACACTGTCTGGACTTACAGAGCAGGATTTCGGGTCCAGACCCAGGCAGGGGTCTGCTCCCAGGTCTAGGGCTCTTGGTGTGATCTGGTCACAGAGAACAAGGCAAAAGCCTGGGGATTAGTATTAAGCAAGAGGAGCTTAATCCTGAGCTTCAAGTGCTAGGTGTGGCCTTAGTATGTCCCTTCTGCTTCAGGTCAGGATTCAGTTCATCCCAGGGACTTGGAATCAGAAAGGGCCTGAAATCAAGAGTTGGTCCCAAATAAGAGAAAATGCTAACTTTGATGCCCAGATGGCTTTAGGCCTTTTATCTACTGACTTATTCCTGAAGCAGTCTGTATTTCATGCCCCAGTTCTGATACCCAGATCTTTACATAACGTTTTGCTCCTGGTCACCTGTCCAGGGCCCAGGCTCTGATTGGTCTGTGATCTGTCTCCCCTACCCTGTGCAGTGTTCACATCTCCGAGAGCAGCATTTTGTGGTATTGCTAAGAGAGACCTTGGAGGTCATCCAACATACTGAAAAACCCAACCCAGAGGGAAAGAACTTGCCCAGGGCCACACAATGAGTCCATTACTAGAAACCAGGTTTCCCCATTCCCGTCACAGCCCACCCCACCCCGGGGTGGACGTATGACCTGTTACCACATAACCAATTATGCAAAACCTTAAATGTCCTTCTCAGACGTGTCTTTATCCTGTAGGCCGTAGGGAGTCAACGGACGTTGTTTAGCAGGCAGTAGACGTTGTCAGGCTGTGTTTTAGGACAATCATTCTTGCTTGAGTAGGAAGGTTGATCTGAGAAGGAATCTGGCACAAGGAAGCCAGAAGAGAGGCTGCTGCAAATACTTGAGGCCAGTGCTCCCAACCCCATCCCATGCTGAAATCATCATTCTTGTACCCCACAAAGGGGCAAACAGACAAGGCTGCTCACTATAGGAAGGCAAATGGCCTGAGTGTTCTGGGGCCCCAGGCCCTGCCAGGGCCAAGGGCAGAGAGAAATTCTTGTCTTAGCACATTTGTACCCCATTGCAATATCCTAGGGTGTACTGGTTGGAAAGCTCTGGTTTGGGCATAACTTAAGAGAACCACCAGCTTCCTTGACCTTTCATTCTTTTCCTTTAAGTCTTGGGCTCACAGACCACCCCTTCCTTCCCAGCATGCTCTTCTCATCTCTCGGTTTTCCTTCCCCTGCAGTCCATGGTGCTACTCCTCCACAGCCAGAGGCAGTACATCTTTGAGTTTGACAAGAACGACCGCCTCTCTTCTGTGACCATGCCCAACGTAGCCCGGCAGACGCTGGAGACCATCCGCTCAGTGGGTTACTACAGGAACATCTACCAGCCCCCCGAGGGCAACGCCTCAGTCATCCAGGACTTCACTGAGGACGGGCACCTCCTCCACACCTTCTACCTGGGCACCGGCCGCAGGGTGATATACAAGTATGGCAAGCTGTCCAAGCTAGCCGAGATGCTATACGACACCACCAAGGTGAGCTTCACCTACGACGAGACCGCCGGCATGCTGAAGACCATCAACCTACAGAACGAGGGCTTCACCTGCACCATCCGCTACCGTCAAATCGGGCCCCTGATCGACCGCCAGATTTTTCGCTTCACCGAGGAAGGCATGGTCAACGCCCGCTTTGACTACAACTATGACAACAGCTTCCGGGTGACCAGCATGCAGGCCGTGATCAATGAGACCCCGCTGCCCATCGACCTCTATCGCTATGACGATGTGTCGGGCAGGACGGAGCAGTTCGGGAAATTTGGTGTCATCTACTATGACATTAACCAGATCATCACCACGGCGGTCATGACCCACACCAAGCACTTTGACGCATACGGCCGGATGAAGGAAGTGCAATACGAGATCTTCCGCTCGCTCATGTACTGGATGACCGTCCAGTATGATAACATGGGGCGAGTCGTTAAGAAGGAGCTGAAGGTGGGACCCTATGCCAACACCACCCGCTACTCCTATGAGTACGACGCCGACGGCCAGCTGCAGACGGTCTCCATCAATGACAAACCACTCTGGCGATATAGCTATGACCTCAATGGGAACCTGCACTTACTGAGCCCGGGGAACAGTGCACGGCTCACCCCACTACGGTATGACCTCCGTGACCGCATCACCAGGCTGGGTGACGTGCAATACAAGATGGACGAGGACGGTTTCCTGAGGCAGAGGGGCAGTGATGTCTTTGAGTACAACTCAGCGGGCCTGCTCATCAAGGCCTACAACCGGGGTGGTGGCTGGAGCGTCAGGTACCGTTACGATGGCCTGGGGCGGCGGGTGTCCAGCAAGAGCAGCCAGAGCCACCACCTGCAGTTCTTCTACGCAGACCTGACCAGTCCCACCAAGGTCACCCACCTGTACAACCACTCCAGCTCTGAGATCACATCCCTCTACTACGACCTGCAAGGACACCTCTTTGCCATGGAGCTGAGCGGCGGAGATGAGTTCTACATAGCCTGTGACAACATCGGGACCCCTCTTGCCGTCTTCAGTGGAACGGGCTTAATGATCAAGCAGATCCTGTACACGGCCTACGGGGAGATCTACATGGACACCAACCCCAACTTCCAGATCATCATTGGCTACCACGGTGGCCTCTATGACCCGCTCACCAAGCTCGTCCACATGGGCCGGCGAGATTACGACGTGCTGGCTGGTCGCTGGACTAGCCCAGACCACGAGCTGTGGAAGCAGCTTAGTAGCAGCAATATCATGCCTTTTAATCTCTATATGTTTAAAAACAACAACCCGGTCAGTAACTCTCAGGACGTCAAGTGCTTCATGACAGGTGAGGATCGGGGCTGATTCAGAGGGCAGGAACCACTATCACTCTGGTCATCTGAAAAGACAGCCTTCCTTGAGAAAGCTGGTATGGGGTCATGGGAGATATTGACTTCCTTTTAGAGCAGCATTTTCCAAAGTATTTTTGAAGAAACACCAGTTCAGAGAAATGCTTTGGAAAAACTGGTTTTGGCATCAAATCAATTTGACAGGGCAACTACCGTTCTTAAACTTTCACGATACATTTCAGCTTATGAAAGGCTCTGAGAAGTCCTGTAGTAAAGAGAACTGTTTCATATATTTACCCACTATTTTTCCAACTTATTTGACCACGAAACCCTAATATTTCACTGGATGCATCCCCTGGAATGTACTTTGAGAGTTTCTGACCCAGAGATCAGGCTGGTTATGAGTCCCTGATAAGTTGAATGAAGGTATGACAAAAAAAAAAAAAAAAAAAAAGAAAGAAAAGAAAGAAAAGAAGAATTCAGTTCTCTTATTTGGGGTGAGGTCATGGAAAATTCAGACTTTGGCAACAGACAGAACTAGGTGAGAGATCCATCGTTTCTAAGCTATGACAGTCACAAAATTTATTTAACTTCCCCTGAATCCCAGTTTCCTGATCTGTAAATTGAAGTTAGAATATCTACCCTGACTCTGGTGAGTTAAATATGCATATTGTAAATCCTAGAGCAACTACTAAAAGATAAAGCAGAGGCACAGCTTATCAGTCAATAGTGGAGATAAAATGAAGACTAAATTAATCATCCAAAGAGGGTAGGAAAAGAGGGAGAAAAAGGAGCAAAGAACAGATGGACAAATAGGAAAAAAAAAAAAACTTACCTGATAGGATGGTCGCAGGGGTGAAATGAGATACATTTTATAACCTGCCTAGCACAGTGCCTGGTTCATGTTGGTTCTCTTTCCCTTACCGTCTGATTTTAAAAGTGGGCTTTGAAAAAAAAAAGTGGGCTTTGGTCTCCACTACCGTGAAACCAACTCGAGTATAAAATGCCCCATAGGTCACACATGCCAGAAATGCCTCTAACAGCCTCCTTCCAGCAAGCAGCCGCTGCCAGGCCAGTCACAGAAGACCTCAGGAGTCAGAGCAGCTCTGGAGATTCAGGTCTGGATAAAACCAGCACCTTCTATAGAACAGAGTTCGTGGTGGACAAAAGTTGGGCACGACCACTTGCAAACGTGGTCGTCTCCCCATCTTTTGTCCTGTGACACAATCCTCCTGCCGCTAGTTTAAGGCAGTTTCCTTCATTCAAAAAGGGCCCCCTCTGTGCAGCCACCGTTTTAGGCACAGGGGATAGAAAGATGATCCCCGCCCTCCAGGAGTTCACCTCACAAGAGGCCAGACAGACAACTGCTGTCCAGTGTGAGGGACCCACGGTGGAGGCTTGCGCTGACAGCCAGTGAAACACAGGAGGCACAGCTGGTTGTACCCAGGGAGCAGCTGGCGCGTGAGGTCCGCTTACGAGTGGACATTCGCCAGGTAATGGGGGAAAAGGCGATCCAGATAGAGGGGACCGCACGTACAAAAGTATGGAGAGGGCAATGTGTACAGCCCCACGTGAGTGCCCCTTAGGGACGTGGTGGCTTTCTGGCCCCCAAACTGGGGTGGCCCAGTCTGGAGCTGTTTCTGCTGACAGAATTAGAGGAGTCTTCTTTCAGGGAAGAATTCCAGGTGGTCATGCCGAGAGCAGGAGTCCCAAGAGTGGGAAGGAAGAGAGTGAGCAGGTGCGATGAAAACATCCTTGGGGCCTGTGGACGCACAGGAATATCTCAACAAGGTTTCACAGCGTTCACCCTACTCGGCTTGCTGCCAGCCCTAGAAAAACTGAAACGGCTGAGAGGACATTTCTCTCATATCTGTCTGCATTAAGCACGCCCCCTGCCTCATCTTCCAATGAATTTCCTGTGAGATGCCTTGGCAGGTTACTGTAGCTGAAGAAAAAACCACTTTACTACTAAAAGCCAAGATACTGCTAATCCTCACTAAACTTGACTGTTCAGCTTCCACGTGGGCTACGTACAGCCTCATTCACATCCAGCAACGACAACGATAAAAAGGCCTCTCATCTTTTTTTCCAAATACAGGATAGGGTCTTAAGCCTGTAATACTGGAGAGGCTTATGTCACATGACAACCCCTGAACCAACCAGCATGGCTGGGGAGATAGAATGCACTGATTGGCTTAGCCTAGGTCACATGCTTCAATGCTAAGCCCTTAGGTGGAGTCAGTGTCCCTAAAAATACATGGAGACCCCAAAAAGAGAGAGAAGGCAGAATGGGACACTAGGAAGGCAACTTAAAAATGTCCACTACTGATCCATCAGATACTTAACCCTCACTTGTAGCCTGTGTGACGGGGACCACTGACCCCATTTACAAAGGCGGAAAGTGAGGGTCAGAGAGGTAAAGTAACCCTCCCAGGAAGAGGTGGCAAGGCTGGGGTTAGAACTCTGCTGTGTCTGACTCCAAAATCCTCATTCTTAGAGATCTGAATTCACTCTGTAAAGTGCAAAGCTGTGTACATGTGAAAGGATTATTATTTTTCATCACTGTCCCAGGCAGCCACACTGAAGTCTGGGACGAACGGATGAGTAAAGAGCTTTTTAACTTGAGGGAAATGTCTACCTCTGATGTCATAGGAAAGAAGAGTAAAATTCCCAACTCTTCAGAAAAGCACAGTAGAAAGAGCAGTGAATAAATCAATCTTCAGCATTTTTCCTAAAGGCATAATGAGAAAGTTTCCCACCTTCCCTCACTTGTAATTAAGGCCCAGGCCTCTTTTCAGCCCCCTGGCTTCCTGGGAACTTGCAGTATTCCTGATAGAAGCTTTCCTTTGCAACTACAAATTCAGATGCAAGTTCTCAGCCTCGGGCAAAATGGCTTTGTAGGGTTGTTCCCCCCCCCCCCCCCCCCCCCCCCCCCCCATTCTGTTTGTTTTAATTTCCCAAAGAACCATCTACCAAGATGCAGAGAATCAGAGATACTTAGAAACTCAGTGAGGAAAGGGACTTTGGAGAAAACTGGTCCAAGCACCTCACGCTACAAAAGAGGAAATGGAGTTCCAGGCACATGGAGGCTTGGGTTTGAGGAAACACAGGCAACCTTCTATGAGCCAGGAACCAAGCTGGACACTTTAAAATACATTAAATCCAATCATTTATGTAACAAAACAGAACAGTTCCTGCTCTATGTTGGCTGCCCCAAAGTGGTAACACTATTAGTATTCTTCTCCATGACTTGGTGAAAACCATTTCTCCCGTGAATTTGCAGATAAGGAAACCGAACCTCAGAGAGGTTAAGCAAACTGTCTAAGATCACACAGTTTGCAAGTTGGGAGCCAGAGTTTGGACCTGGGTTTTGTCTTGCCTCACCATGTTCTTTCCTTTATATGATCTTTCTAGAAGTAGAATCTGGGTTTCCAAGCTTCCTTTTCTACCACTCCTCCACGTCAGAACCTCCAGCCTTCACACCCAAGAGAGGGGCTCTGGAACATCGAAGAAACAAAAACCAAAAAAAAAAAAAGGCAAACTTGAGGTTCTTGAATGGAAAGGCAATGTGGGATGAAGTTGATGACCCCCGAATGGCACTCCCATCACTGGGATGAACTCAATTCCACCAATGCCTGGGCCCTAAGAACCTCCCTGACCAGGGATCTGTCTGCTTTGGAAAAAGCCCAAAGCAGGCCTGAATGCCCACCACCCAGAGTTGCTGGCTCAGACACTTAATTCCAAATCCTGCCTTCTCCTGACTTTGGATTTGAGTCTCTAGTCAACAACTGCTTTGGCATCTTCAGCTGCCCCTTCGCAAGGAAGGCTGAGCCATGCTGGGACACAGGCTGTCTGTCTGTCTCCTGTAGACCCCAAATCACCTCCCACCTGCCATCCCAGGCTCTTCCTTCTCCAGCCGCCATTCTCCTTTCTGGTTCTCTCTCTGCCTTGCTGAACTGCTGTCCGGTTACCCGAACGCTCCCAATACTCACCTCCCTTCTCCAGGCCTTGCCTTATACAGTGGCCTTTGCGTTCAGCTCCATCGAAGCCTGACAAAATTTACACAGCTTTCACTGCCTGGCTTCAAGGTAACCATCTTCGTGAAGACTTGTCAGTCTGTGGAACTGAAAGACTTCTGCCCTCCTCTAGGTGTTTTTCCTGTGTCAAGGTTATCCGTGTCCCTGTCTCAGCTCCCCTTCAGGGTCCTGCGTGTGCAAGCTGAGGATCTGTGACACCAGAGCTGGGCACATAAAAGACACTCAGCAACAGAGGGCCAAGTAACTGATGACACACTTTCCACCCTCTTTCTTTTCCTGAAGTCTTGGCTTCCTGATTCCACTCTTCAGTGAGCCGGTTGCTCATGACAACATCCCACCTTTCCCTATACCTAGTATTTTATAATTAGTAACCCCCCAGGAATATTATAAAAACCAGTAAATCCAATGCCTATGGGGCTAGGTCCTCAAGCCCAATATAAAGACTGGAAAATGAAGGCACAGGGAGCTTAAGTGACTTTCTTAGGCTCCCAGAGTAAATAAAGGCAGGATCAAGGGGGAAAAACTCTTCGATCTTTGGACAGGCCACCTCCATGCCCAATGCACTTTAGCCCTGCGGCTCTGATCTCTTCAAAAAGGAGAAAGGAGGGAGAGTTTGCTTCTTCAGTGAATTTTCTCTTTGGAAGTCATTCATTAAAACCTTTCCTTTGGGGCTTCCCTGGTGGCGCAGTGGTTGAGAGTCCGCCTGCCGATGCAGGGGACACGGGTTTGTGCCCCGGTCTGGGAAGATCCCACATGCCGCGGAGTGGCTGGGCCCGTGAGCCATGGCTGCTGAGCCTGCGCGTCTGGAGCCTGTGCTCCGCAACAGGAGAGGCCACAGCAGTGAGAGGCCCGCGTACCGCAAAAAAAAAAAGAAAAAAAATCTTTCCTTTGGGGTTGGTTGTCCTCTGTGTCTCCTGTCGGTGTTGCGGCTGGATGTGGAGGAGTGTTCATCCACCAACAGCTGCCGCTGGCTACGAAGCTGAAGGTCCTCGGGGTAGAGGGACGGTAGTAAGAGGAGTCTGGAAACCTAGGTTCTACTTCAGTGACATCTCGCTCAGATGCATCCCTAGGAGGGGACACTAGGTCCCAAGAGCATGTTCAGCTTTCATACCGTGAGACAGTTTCCACCATGCTTGTTGACTCTCCCCCCAGCAGCTCTCCGTGTCCTCACCCCGCCCCCCTGCAGCCTAACTCTAGGCTGCTCTCTTGGGATGTGTCACTCTGAGGTCCACTGACTCCATGGGGCTATTTCTGCTTCTGTCCCACCCAGATGTCAACAGCTGGCTCCTCACCTTCGGATTCCAGCTTCACAATGTGATCCCCGGCTATCCCAAGCCAGACACGGATGCCACGGAACCATCCTACGAGCTCATCCACACACAGATGAAAACTCAGGAGTGGGACAACAGCAAGGTAATTCACACACATGACTGCCCACCCCTCAAGCCATCCAGACATTACGGGAATGGGTCCCACCAGCTTTTCAGGAAAGCCTAGGCCAATGACAGAAACCAAATACTTAGTAACCCTGCCACTGGCAGGTCACTGTGGACCCAGCTGTAATGGCACGTAGGCCCTCACAAGCCAAATTAAGGAGTTTTGTACGTTACACTGAGTTTGGAGTTCCACACAAAAAAATGAGCCTTTGTCCCAACCCAGTACAAAAGTACAAAGAGGGAAGGTGTGTTCGAAATACAAACATGACATTTTCTGAGCACCTCAGTGCACCTGGCCTGTTCTACGTAAATTAACACACAAATATCCCTGGTATCGTTGTTCTCACTTTACAGATTTCATGCCTGAGGCTTTCGAATGCCACACAGCAAGGATGAAGTAGAGCAGGATTCAAACCCAGATCTGTCTGTAGGTGCTCAAAAACATGTTACTTTCCCCTGTCTTCCATTTATGACCCAATTTCAAAGACTCATAGAATTTTATGGCTCTAAAGATCCTTAAAAACAGTTTCATTCCACCCTCTCACTTCAGACATCCATTTGCTCATTTCTTCCCACTGCCCCCCTCTTTCATAAGATCTGTGCTGGGAGCTGGCTCTTCCAGGCCCCAGGCCCCGGGAGCCCAGTGAAGGCAGGAAAGAATCAGGCAGAGACCAGGCCTTCCAGGGGATCCCTGACCAGGGGGACAAGAGACTAAGGAGGAAATCAGAGTTGCCAGATGGCATACTGCTGGCGATCAGAAACTTACACATCCGTATCTCTTACTCCAGTCGGATTCCATCAGGCCTCAGCCTAGCTGTTTCCTTCCCCTGACCTGGAGAATGTGATTCTACACCTCTGTGCTCCGGTGGCACCTATAGCTTCCTCTTGCTAAGCACTCACACGCTATATTTTCATTCCTGTTTTCTTCCCTGTATCTCCACTAGACCCTAAGCCCCAGGAGGGCAAGTACTGGGTCTTATTTGGTACCCAGCATACCACCTCGCACACAGTAGGTGCATGGAAAACTTCTGTTGAATGAACAAATGGTTGAAGGAAGTAAACAACCCCGTGAGTTCGGCCTTTTTCCCCATTTTACAGATAAGACCAGAGTTGAGAGAAACTTGTCCAAGGTGAGCTGGAAAGGCGATGAGAACCCAAGTCTGGTCACCAAGCCCATCCTCTCTCTGCAGCCCTAGCCCCACCCCCTGCCCCTCTCCAATCCCCGCCATCCATCCCTCCAGGTACTGCCCAGCTGCCCACAGCACTGACTGTTTTCCCAGGGCCGCTTCCAGCCACTCAGCTGCACCCCCTACCTCCAGACTCCCTTCTCCACCCCCTCCCAGAGCCACAGTGTCTGACGGTTTGCCAGCCTTGCCTGTCAATGAATTATTGATTTCTGCCCTTGGCAAGCACTGGAGATCTTTGTTGTTGAGCGCTCCAGCTTCCGTGAAACTCTAGGAAATAATTGTTCACAGACAGGGTCCTATTAATTATAAAGAGGACTGAATTTCAGTGAGAAACCGACAGGCCTTTTTCTAAAGCCATTTCTCTAAGTTGCTGATAAGGCCCCGGGGCCCGCCTGAACGTGGCTTCCAACCTGTCCCCCAAAGCATCCAAGAGCGGGGGCACTTGAGCCCCCAGGTAGCACTGTGGGGACAGAGGCCCTCCTTGAAAATCATTTCTACACATGGCAGAGAGCAACACAGCAGGCTAAGAGGGTTTATGTAAGTCACTACTTTTCATCCTACTAAGCCTTCTTGTCAAGAGTGCATTCCTCGCCATTCCTGCATCTAACATCATCCCCTCACCCTCCAAGTCCCAACTCCAGCGTGAGCCTGTCCTTGAACCCCATCTCCTTCACCTTGCTTCTCCGCCTCCAGGCTGAGACACCCTGAGCCGTGATTGCCCCTCCCGACTCCAGCAGCCCTTGAACTGAGCCTCTGGGATCAGACAGACCAGGGTTTGCATGTTGCTTTGAATACTTACTAGTCTGTATGACTGTGGGCCAGTTTCACCCTCTGAGCCTTAGTTTCCTTAGGTGTAAAACCAGAGCAATGACAGTCCCCACTGTATAAAGTTATTGTGAAGATCCGGCGAGATAATGAATGTGAATTATTCAGCTCAAAGGCCACGACATGTTGGCTGTAGCTGTTACTATTGCTCCCCTTAGACCACCACTCATCACATTTGATTGTAGTTATTTGTTGCCACATCTGTCTTTCCCCACTCAACGAGGAGTTCTTCAAGGGCAGGGATGATGTCTGATTCATTGTTGTATCTCCCGTGCCGAGAAAGGGACTGGGCACAGAGTAGATGCTCACTGAACCGCTTCTGAATGGGAGGAAGGGCGACTAGATGGATGAAGGAGGGCTGGGTGTCCTAGTGGTCAGCAGTAGAGGTAGAGGCTACAGGTTAATACATTTGTATAGGTTTGACTTTTAGTCATGTAAGCTGATTCTCCAGGCCGTTGGAAGTTTTCCCCATTGATCTCACTCTCTCTCTCTCCCCCCACCATCAGTCTGTTCTCGGGGTACAGTGTGAAGTGCAGAAGCAGCTCAAGGCCTTCGTCACCCTGGAACGTTTCGATCAGCTCTACAGCTCCACAATCACCAGCTGCCAGCAGGCCCCAGAGACAAAGAAGTTTGCATCCAGTGGCTCAGTCTTTGGCAAAGGGGTCAAGTTCGCCTTGAAGGATGGCCGAGTGACCACAGACATCATCAGTGTGGCCAACGAGGACGGGCGGAGGGTTGCTGCCATACTGAACAACGCCCACTACCTAGAGAACATGCACTTCACCATTGACGGAGTGGACACCCACTACTTCGTGAAAGCAGGACCTTCGGAAGGCGACCTGGCCATCCTGGGCCTCAGCGGGGGGCGGCGAACTCTGGAGAACGGGGTCAACGTCACTGTGTCCCAGATCAACACGGTTCTCAGTGGCAGGACTAGACGGTACACAGACATCCAGCTCCAGTACGGGGCACTGTGCTTGAACACCCGCTATGGGACAACACCGGATGAGGAGAAGGCACGGGTGCTGGAGCTGGCCCGGCAGAGAGCCGTGCGCCAGGCCTGGGCCCGCGAGCAGCAGCGACTTCGGGAAGGGGAGGAAGGCCTGCGGGCCTGGACAGAGGGCGAGAAGCAGCAGGCGCTGAGCACGGGGCGGGTTCAAGGCTACGACGGCTTCTTCGTGATCTCGGTCGAGCAGTACCCGGAACTGTCAGACAGCGCCAGCAACATCCACTTCATGAGACAGAGTGAGATGGGCCGAAGGTGACAGAGAGGACCGTGGCCGGGACTTCTTGCCAAAGACAGCTACTCTTTTGTGGCCGCATACCTGACTGTGTTGTACTTAAAAAAAAAAAAGAATCCTTTTTTTAACAAGTGCAGAAAGCAAGCGAACAAAAAAGATACTGGTTGCAGTGTAATTCATGCAACATCCTTTTTTTTTTAAGAAAAGAAAAACACAAATTTGGCCTTCACACATTTTTTGCAAAGAAAAGAAGGTATTTTTTTTCCATAGTGTGATCACAATGTAAACTTTCTTGTCTTTTGTTCCCTTTTCCTTGAGGAGTTTTCCTTGTTGTTTGGGGTACATTTCTCCTCACTGAGATGCATCTCCTGGGGTGTGTCCTTGTCTGTCCCCAGGCACCCAGTGTGATGTGAGACACAAGTGTCTGTGCTAACTTGTCCCATGTGCAACTTTCTCTTCCATGGGGGTCGGGCAGGAGGGAAGGGTGCGGCGGAGAGTAATGGGCCGGTAGCAAATTTCCAAGGGGGCCTGGAAGGAGGGTCCGCAGGACCTGAGGATCTTTGGCTAAGCTCCCGCAGACAAGTGGTAGCTTTTTTACTCACTGTGTTCCATGCCTCCAGAGGACCATGGATGGTTCCATCTTCTCTGGGGGATTTCATGATCTCACAGCACCTTTTTCAAGCTGCCCCAAACTCCTGTCCAAGCTTTATATTTTGATGCGAAATGAAACCCCCAACCCCTTTTGCAAATCTTGTGTAGCTGTCAGTGCCACCTCCATGCTGGGATGGAGAAAGTGTCTCCCAGGTCCTTTCCCCAGTCTGGTGACAGCATCCTGGGGCTCAGAGCCCAAGCCTCCCCAAGAGGCAGAGGCATCCAGGGCATCTGTGGTTGGTTGGTCCTCCCATGATGTTCCTTATTCATCTCTTTCTCTCTCCCAAAGTCAGACGTGAGAAGCAGCACCGCACAGCAAGCCCTCAGTGTGGGCACCACGTCCAGAAGGGAAGGTCACCCACGGCAAAAGAACGGCAGTGGTGGCAAGGGTACCAGCCTGCCTTCCTAGGTGAAGCCCTCTCCCCATGACTTTGGGTATCTTCCCTCCACTGCTCAGCTGCCACCACTGAGAAATAGGAGTGTGGAGAGAGGTGCTTGGTGGCCTTTGATCGTGGAAAGAGGCTTAAGAAAAAGGTCAGCCAGAGAGAGGAAAGCATGAGTCGAGCATCCTTCTAACGAGCTCCTGAAGGCTCCTCTGCCGCTCATGTATTGGGCTAATTGCAGAGCTGGGATGCAGCTGGATGGACTTTCAGGAAATTCCTTCTGTGAAGTTCTTCTAAAACAGCTTCCCCTCTAGAGGAGCCCAACTGGGGTGTTAAAGCAATATTAAGGAGGAAAGAGAGAATTTGGTGTGGCCTGGCAGCGTCAAATTACCCCCCACCAGGATTGGGGGCGGTTCCTGAGGCTGGTGCCTGTGGATCCAGAAGCCCGGGCTACAGTTGTCCCTGTGAAGACCTACGCCTGTGGTCACTGGGCAGAAGTTTAAGTCCTTTCGGGAGTGAGTACATCCCACACCGGGAGGGCACGCCCAGGGAGAGGCAGCAGCCAGTGGGCCGGGGGAAGCGCTGAGAGTAGGGGAGCGCTAGGAGCTCCTTTCTCCTGTTCTATCTGCCTAATTACCACTGTCATTACCTCTCACAGGAGGCTCTGGGAGAGCAGGAGGGGAAGCCAAATGCCTCCTTTCAAGCTGGGCTTCTTAGAAAATGGGACTTTTATGGGTTACATTTTACATTGAGTGTGGAAAAAGGATTCTGAGTCTGAGCTCCTTCCGTGGAAACCTCGTTGGACTGACAAGCTCATGGCACCTTTATAGCCTTACTCACAGAGTCTTCAGAATATTCCATGAGTTAATGAAACCGAAAAGGTCTCTTGCTGCATGAGAATCGGAGCAGCACGGAGGCCGGGGTCCGCCTGGCAGAGGGAGGCACCCAGAGCTTCTCGGGAGAGGAGGTTTTGCCTTACGTCATCCCACTGGGATGAGAGGATGTGTTTCGCTAAGTGCTCTTCCTGTTTCCAAAAAAAGTGACACTGCTGCTACAGTGTCTTGGACTATTTGCCCACTCCTCCCAGAGCTCCGCTGAGTCAGATGCAGTGCTCCTGGGCCCACTGTGCAAGGCGGGAGCTGGTGGCGGGTCCCATCCGGCAGGATCGTTCTTGGATGGGATGGAAAATCGTTTGGCCTGAAGAACACAAGTGTTTTTTTGTTTTTAAACCAAAATAGACTTATGCCTCGCAAATGTACTCTTGATACAAGGAGCCCTTGAGCAATGGGACCCTGCCCGTTGACCTAGACGATCAGTTCCATGCTGGCTTCCTGACATCAGTCAAGACCTGCTGGGGACATCTACTTGGAGGTCAGAGACAGCATGAGGGCCGAATGAACCATCTCCCCACACCTCCCCAGCCCTCTGACTCTCCACCCCTCACCCCCACCAAAGTAATAGTGTGGACTCTAAAAGATCAAAATCACAGAGAATAACTGAGCATTCCTTTCCTTTAAACGAATGATGTTATATTTTTTCTGGGCTACATACCACCAAGGAGGCATAGCTTCTGTATGGGGAGAAGATGACGCATCCCCAGCCTTTGGAGAGGACCTCGGGTGTGGGGCCGGCAGCATCAAGCACCTCAGTTTCGCACTGGTGCTGTTGCTATTGGAGGTGGTGCTTCTGGCCTCGGCCCTTCTGAGTCGGTTTCCATTTGGGCTGGCAGGTGTCTCACTGCCTGCACTCTCCGTCTGTCCTCCTGCTGAGACCAGCAGTGCCAATCGCACCACAAAGAGTGAGTCTGAAGGCATAAGCCGGAGTTCCCTGTGCCTGCTTAGTGGCCTCCAGGCAGCAAATCCCATCCTTGACGGCACCTGCCCTTTTGGCATTAACCAACCAGAACGTGTGCATTAGAATTACCAGCCCTCCCTCACTGGCTCAGGTTCATTATTCTGCAGGATGTCAGCTTCTGACCCTAGAAAAAGGTTTATTTTGGAAGAGCTCCTGCCTTCTCCCGTATCCTCCACGGCTGCCATCAGCTCCTCATCCACAGCCCCTCTGTCATCACCTTAACTAGGACTTCAGTCATTCCGCAACTTTGCTTTTTATAGGATGAGATTTCCTTTTTATCCACCCTCCAGGCAGACGTCACTGGAGGGCAGAGCTTTGACAACGGGAGGAAGGGAAAGGAACTCCACGGTCAATTACCCCTGATGCTTGTCTCTCAGAACTGTCGGCTGAGAATTAACCCAAGGAACAGACTAGTGCCTGATTTCTACCTAGGGATGGAGGATTTGAAACAATTGCTAAGAAACTGACCAGAGGTTGAAAATGGCCAGAGGGCGTGATTTTAAAGAATGAGGTGGGGCTGGGAGCAGAAGGTGATGTAGGCAAGGAAGGGGAATAAAACTGGGCAGTGTTTTTATAGGCAGGTAACAAGGAATCAGATTTGTTTAAAAACAAGAAAAAGAGAATAAAGGACCTTTTTAGCTGTGACTTTTAAGTACCGCCTTATAGGCGGCAGGGGTTTCCAAGATGCAAAGATGAGATTTCCATGTGAAATCTTAGAATAGTTTCACATCTGCAGCCTGGTATTTGCAGTTGCCACGAGGTGAGGACCATGAGGCTGAGCTCGGTGCCCAGGAGGAAGGAGTCTGCCGGGCCTCAGCGGGGTCTCGGGTTTGGGGGTTTGTTCCCCTGGTGCTTAAAGTCGAATCTATCCTCCATTCCTCACAGCAGCCACTAAGCCCCGGCCGTGGCTTCTGGTCCTGAGCTGGGGCCTGCCTCCTGAGGGGTCTTGGAAAGCACCCAGTCTCTTTTTTCCCTTGGGATCCTCATTGGGATTAAAAGCCCTCTATTGAAGGTTCAGAATTCCCAGGTAGTTTATACACTTGTCTGTATTTTACTGGACAGGAGGGCATTAAAGAAAGAACTCTGTAGTTCAAGGCCCTTTCATTTTACCTTCAAATAACAGCAAACTCCTTTTAAAGACTCATTGCTCAGGTGATAGAAACTTTCTCCTCTCCAACCTTTCCATTCTCAGAAACCAGCCTTGTGTACGTGACCGCCCCAGACAGCAGGCCAATGTTGGGTTTCTTACCCCCTCTGGAATGCCAAAGGCATGATACTAGGTGACCTCCTGGTCCCGAAGAAAATGTGTTTGATTCTGAGGGCAAACTGCCAACGGAGAACCAACTTTCGGGCAGGCTCAGCTATCCTGGCAGGAGCTGAGTCACAGATGTTTGCTGGTGCCTGGTAGCCCTAGATCACCCAACACCAGAATCCCACTTTTCTAAGCCTGCCTGTTGTTCTTGAAGACTTCTGAACCCACGGCTTCAGCAAAAGGACTCTCCTAAGCTGCCTCTGGACGACCAACACTGGAGACTCTGGCCTTACCATGTGGAAATAGTTTTCCTGAAGTCTGGAACTAATTTTGAGAAGTTTTTTTCTCAACACTTTTGTGTTTCTAACACTGTATTCTTGACTGTGTAAATACCAACAAGGCTGTAAATAAATGCAGATGTAGATACCTTCTAGAAAAGAAAAAAAAAGCATAAAAACAAAACTAGAAGTGATCCCGTGTAGCCTTCGTTGACAAATAAAAGAATATTTTGTGTTTAAAGCTGTCTGGTGGCCTTTGTTTGGAGTAGCAATTGCTTGAGCCGGTCCTCTGAGTTTGCGCTACTAGAAGCTCCTGTTCTCAGGAGGACCTCCAAAGCTCTGGTGCTTGGCCCCAAAGTCCCTCGTAAGCCCTCCAGGTGACAGCTGTCATGGAGAGGCATTTCCAAAGGACACAAAGACCCTGGGGCTTAACCTCAGGAATGTCAAAGCACCTCTGACATCAGCTATGCCACACTGCTCCCCTGGGCCGCACTGCAGCTGCTGTCCTTACTGGCCTCAGGGACAGACTCCAAGGGGTGGGACAGCTCGACACTGCCCTAAGGAAAGAGCCTGTGCTCTGCCACTGGGCACAGAATTGTCCACTATGTCACACGTCGCTGCATTCCACATGGGGTGTCACTGGTTGCGCTTTCAAAAATAACGCATATTCATCATACAAATTATTATAACCACATAATACAACTTGGAAAAAAAAGAAGAAAATTCCTTTAGCATTGTTTTTGTTTTTTGCTCTGTGTTTTCTTAACCTAAGGTAATTGAAAAAAATCTAAGGTAGTCACAGCATACAGGTAATTTTTCAGCCTGCTTTTCTCACATAATCTCACATTTAACCTCATGTCTAGAAGCCAGGGATGACAGCTGGTCACTTAGGAAAGTACATTTGCTAAGCCCACCTCCCTCGTGTGAACGGCAAACCTTATGAAAATGCAAATAATTGAGGACAGGAATGAGAACAGAAGGTTCATTGCTTCCCATTAGCCTCAGGTCTGGCCCCATCACCAGGCCCTGTGGGAAGGAGCTTCAAGCTTCGGCTCTATTCCTTCCACCCGCGCAACTATGGGCTGTCCAGGCACCGCTACCCAAGCTGTTATACTTTTGTAGTGCCAGGGACGGAAGCACCTGCAGTGGTTAAAAAAAAAAAAAAAAAATTGGGGGGTGCAAAACTTGACTCTAGCACTTAACTGTGTGATCTTAGACAATTTAACTTCTAAGCCTCAATCTTCTATCTATAACGAGGGTACGATGGTACATACCATACCTTCCTGGTTACTGCTCAGATCACCTTAAAGGAGCAGGCGTATAATGTCGCCTGCTGCTCTCCGAACAACAGGTCTTGGCCCAGTGTAACTTTTCCCCCTCACACCTCCCTCCCCAGCCCTCCACCCACCTCCCTTCCAAAGTCTGGTACTCTTCCCACTACACCAGTGGTTCTCAAACTTTGGCCTGTACCAGACTCACCTGGAGTGTTTATCAAACCACAGATTGCTGGCCCCGCCCCTGGAATTTCTGAAATCAGTGGGTCTGAGATGGGGCCCCATAATGTGCATTTCTAACATATTCCCAGGTGATGCTGATGCCTCTTCACGCTTTGAGAACCATTGCCAACGACACTGTCTTTTACACAACGGAGCGAATAAGCTACTCAGCATGGCCTCTCAGATGCCCTTGGTCAAGGATACCTACCATTTCCAGCCAGCAGAGCCAGTGTATCGGTCATCCTCTGCTGCGCCCTCTCCCACTTCTGCACTACAGTCAGCCGCGTGGGAACGTCCCCCACCCCAAGATACCTTTCACACCTTGTGGGCCTTTGCACTCAGCGCTTCTTCAAGCCCGGTGGAAGTGTTCTCCGAAGCCCTCTGGCAGCCCTTTCCCTCTCCGCAGGGACTCACCGCACACTGCCACGAGCCAGGCACTTTCAAGACTGAACTGACTTGGGCGTGAGCATCTCGAGCCCAACCCGATCTGTGTCTATCTAATCCTCTGCGCGTCCCCAGGGCCCAAAGCAGGTACCCAGCTGTGGGTCACCCTAAGCTCAGCTTGGTCTTTGCTGCAGGGGTCCACTCTCTCTGGTGTATTTGAGAAAAAGGGGTATAGCTGCCTATCCCCTTCTCAATGGAGGCCGCCTCGCCTCCCGAACCGGGTGCTGCGCCCCCTCCCGGGCTCTCCAGGAAAGACTGCGTGCTGCAGGCGCGCGGGTCTCGCGAGAGGAGGGGGCGGGAACGAGGCAGGTCTCCTCCCCTACGTTACGCGCTCGCCACGTTCTGTAACCCCGCCCTCGAGGTTGCACGGGAGAGTCTTCAGAATGCGTTGGAGGCGGTGGAGAAAGCTACCAGGCGCCAGGAAGGAGACTTTACGGTGAGTACTATTACGCCTTTTCTCCCGTATCCAGCGGAGAAGGGTGTAACCTCTTACAGGGCTTTCCTCGTGGTCGCACCCACCCTGCCCTTGTTCCCAGTTCTCATGCCGGCGTTTCTGTGGGCGTCTCTCCCTTCAGCCCCACGCTGGAAATCTCGTTCCATGCCTTGGAAAGCTCCACTGCTACTGGAGTGCCCAGCCCTGCCTGCATCAGGCCATCCAGCGTTAATCTCTCAAGTCTGACTCCATCAGTCTGGAATGGCTCCATGGTAGGCTCTAGCCACCATTCCCTGGTCAGGCCTCTTTCAGGGTCGCAGCGCAGTAGGAGTTGCAGTTACATTTTTGTATCCTTTCAGAATCCAAAGCGTATTTGTGGAGACACACACACACCTTGCAGGTGAAACCGCACAACTCACATTGGGACTTGAACCCACCAGCGAGGACTCGAACTAAGACTGGGGCTTGAACCCACTGTCTTTTAATTGAGTTCACACACCTGGTCTCAGGATTTAATGAAGCTCAGGTTCTTTATATCTCCTCTCCGAAAGAATTTAGTGAGAGACAAAGTGATAGGTAAGAAGTGGATTTATTTAGAGAGATACACATTCCATAGACAGAATGCAATCTGTCTCAAAAGGTGAGAGCTTCCCCAGGGCATGCGTCTTGGAAAGTGAGAGCGGCCATGGGAGAAACACACTTCGCAGACAAGAGTGTGGGCCATCTCAGAAGGTGAGAGGCCTCAGAATATGGGGTGGTTAGTTTTTATGGGCTGGATAATTTCATAGGCTAATGAGTGGGCAGATTATTCCCACTATCAATATTTTGGAGAAGGGACGGAGATTTCCGGGAATTGGGCCACCACCCACTTTTTGGCCTTTTATGGTCAGCCTTGGAACTGTGATGGAGCCTGTGGGTGGGTCGTTTACAATATGCTAATATATTACAATGAGCATATGAGGCTCAAGGTCTACTGGGAGTCGAATCTTCCGCCATCTTGGACCTAGTTGGTTCTAACCAGTTTCTATCATATCCTCAACGACCGTGCCATTCTTTTAAAGGTTGTGCCCTGCCTCCTTCCCTCCTGTTTCACAGACACTAACATTAGTTCTTAGGGGCAATAGAGTCTTAAACCCATGGGGAAGAATGGAAGCATTTTCCTCCTGCCCTGTAATCTGCAAGCCCACTTCTGCCTTTAAGAAGTCAGCACTCTGGGACTTCCCTGGTGGTCCAGTGGCTAAGACACTGCGCTCCCAATGCAGCGGGCCCGGGTTCCATCCCTGGTCGGGGAACTAGATCCCGCATGCCGCAGTGAAGATCACATGGCAACAAAAGTCCTGCATGCCGGGGCTTCCCTGGTGGCGCAGTGGTTGAGAGTCCGCCTGCCGATGGAGGGGACGCGGGTTCGTGCCCCGGTCCGATAAGATCCCATATGCCGCGGAGCGGCTGGGCCCGTGAGCCATGGCCGCTGAGTCTGCGCGTCCGGAGCCTGTGCTCCACAACCAGAGAGGCCGCAACAGTGAGAGGCCCGCGTACCGGAAAAAAAAAAAAAAGTCCTGCGTGCCAAAACTAAGACTGTGCACAGCCAAATAAATAAATATTAAAAAAAAAAAAAAAAAAGAAGTCAGCACCTGACATTGTATGCAGAGTATTTGGGCCCTGGCTTTGTCAATCCCTTCCCCTACCTTCAAAATATAACCACTCTACACTCCTAGGACTGAGTTCTTAAGGTAAAAGTCTCTTCCCCAGTCTGTGAGATGGGAACAGAGGAAATGGAATCATCCTTTCAGATACAGATATTTATTATAAGCTGCGTGGTTGGATGGATGGAAAGATAATGGATGATTAAACAAATGGACGCCATGGCAGACTCTTGAGGAGGCCTAGAGAAAAACCTGCAGTCAATCAGCGAACATTTAATGAGCATTTCATGTACATGTTGACTGAAAAGCACAACATAAAAATTGAGTTATGGTTTTTGTTTTTAATTTTATTTTTGGCTGCATTGGGTCTTCGTTGCTGCACGTGGGCTTTCTCTAGTTGCAGTGAGTGGGGGCTACTCTGCGTTGCGGTGTGCAGGCTTCTCATTGCGGTGGCTTCTCTCGCTGCAGAGCACGGGCTCCAGATGCGTGGGCCTCAGCAATTGTGGCTCGCGGGCTCCAGAGCACAGGCTCATCAGCTGTGGAGCACGGGGCTTAGCTGCTCCGCGGCAAGTGGGATCCTCCCGGACCAGGGCTCAAACCCACGTCCCCAGCATTGGCAGGCGGATTCCTAACCACTGCGCCACCGGGGAAGTCCCGAGAGTTATATTTTATTCAGCGGACAAAACTGAGGACTTAAGCCTGGGACACAGCGTCTCAGATACTCTGATGGACTGCTCCAAAGAGGCAAGTGGGGAACCAGCCTACATAGGAGTTTTTGCAACTAAGACCAGGTAGTCGGAACATCACAAGATTACTGTTAATTAAAGAAAACTAGATGTAGCAAGTTAAGGAATTTAGCGCTTTTCTATGTGTGGGAAGATGCAAGAGTCTGGGCTCACTGAAATCATTCCTTTGATATGTACCTCAGCTATCTGGGGCCAGTATCCTGTGCATTCTCATCCTGAGTCTCCTCAGGGTGCATCGTTGGGGGGTGGCTACAGTAGCTAATGGCTTGATGGCAGGCATCCTGTTTCTAAGTTCCCTCAGGGCTTACTTTCCGGGCGGCTGTAATGTGACGGCTTGATGACTGCAACATCCTTTGTTTACTGATATGGCAGGCAGTATTTTTCATTCACATATATAAGCGGCCTTAGAGGACCTAAAGATGTAAGACAGGACCCTTTGCTTATAAACATTACCACCCAATCAGGGAGCCTAGAAATCTTCAGAAAACAGACTGTGACACCAAGGGGAACCTGCTGTGTGTCACTACTCCAGAAACCTCAGCATGCAAGCTTGCTAGAACTCAGAAGTCTGGTGAAGGAGAGCGGAAATCTTCCAGGTTTTGCCCTGGGAGAGGTGCCAGGGGCCCAGTCTCTGGAATCAAGAGGTACCATAAGCTCAAGCTCAGTCTTGGGGACAGGGAGTTGCCGGTTTGTTAGCAGAAGCACGGCAAGGCAGCCAGGGGCTCCAGGCACTACAGTGTGTGGCGATATAGAATTGGATGGCGTAGGGCTACTGGGAGCAGGACCCCATCAGTGTCCCAGGGTCAGGTCCAGGCCTCCAGGGAGGTGTCTGGGTCTGGGCAGGTAGGCCAGGCAGGTGCCCTGGCATCCACACTTCACTGACATAGGTCTGGTTGTAGGAAGAACCAAGCCCTGGGCGACTCAAGCTCACCTTCTGCCTTAGCCATGATTCCATGACAGCAAGACTAGCCCCAGCTCCCACCTTCTGCCTCGACTGAGGCCCCTAATGTGCCCCTTGCCTGATCAGCCTGTGATCTTGTCTACAAACTCAAGAGATTTCAGCTGGCTGGAGGGGCGTGAGGCGGTGGGCCAAGTCTCAAGGGCTAAGAAGGTGCTTCCAACAAATACCACTTTCCACAGTGGCAAAGAAGGGGAGCTCAGGGTGGGCTGGGTGGGAAGAGGAAGGAATCATAGAACTTCCTGGAAGAGGTGGATTTGGTGAGAAGGGATGAGATGAGAGCAGAAGACATTCCTGATGGGAGGAAGGTGTGCTAGTCTCGTGGTCCTGGGGGAGCCTGCGCCCCTGAGAGCTGTTCCTCAAACCTAGTCCAGGCAGGCAGAAAACCTCACATTCCCAGGGATCTGATCCAGCATGTCTCAACTCTTTTCACACAGCAGAACACATGATGGTTGATGTTTACATTCAAGGCTGAATCCCGGGGATTTATGTAGATTTGGTATAATAAAGGTGTCGGTTATGTGCAAACGCCAGCAAGCAGGAATGCCCCCTCTTTCTCCACACTCATAAGGCATATCAGAATGGAAGTGAGGGAGACTGATCATAGTATGACAGGGATAATTTTGAATGCTCTCGAATTCATAACAAAAGGAATTATTATTCCTTTAACTGTTATTTATAATGACTGACTTCTGACTTGCATCGCCGTGGGTAGTAACGCAAACACCAGGAGCAATCGCTACCTTCTTTTTGCTTCTCTTTCTGCCTTGAGTGGGAGAGTTCTGCATAAGGAGACGCTGCACAAGGATTTGTCTGAAATTAAGTTATTATGTAGTGGTCCCAGAGAAAACAGACACGTGAAGATGAGGGACAAGGAAGGGAAGAGGGCCATCACGGGTGTGAGCTCAAGCAAAGCCCCAGGAGAGGAACTTTGTCTCAGTCCAGTGGGGGAGTTGTGGAAACAATCTAAGTCACACCTGAGAGTTGTCCCCAGCTGGGCAGAGGCTGGAGTGTTTACATCTCTGCACCTGTCAGTCATCGGTTAAGGGCTGCCCCTGGGGATGTCATTTCCCGGGCACTTCTGGCTTTCTGTGCACTCAGCAAAGGGAGCCCCAGCAGCCTGAGGACAGCCCACCTACGAAGAGTTGCAGGTGTTGGCTGTTAGGAATGAAAGCACACAGCTTTCATTCATTTCCATCAGAGGAGGTTGGTGGAGCCTCACAGCACCTGCTGTGCTCTCATTTCCTGCCTCACTGGACACCTAGTAAATGCTAGTCAACTGTTGGCTAGTGAGGGATACATCCAAGGGAACAGGACACAATAATTGCAGGCATTAAGCTAACAGAGAGCAGGACCCCACATGTTTTGCTTACCACCATATCCCTGGCACCTGGCACAAGAAGCATTCATACACATTTGTTGGGAAAACAATGAATGACTCTCCCCCACGGTGATCCTGTGACCTAAGAGCTTCTCCAGTGTGTCCTTAGTTTTCGCTTCCATTGCTCACCTGATTCGGTTGATGCTGTCAGAGGCCGTGGAGCATTCAGGAGGAGCTCCCTGGGGCCTCACCACATGGTGACCCTCCTCACTGAGCAAGTACCCCCCAGCTGGAAGGCCCACCATCTGCCCCGTTTTGTCCTGATCAGATGCTTCTGAGGACAAGCAGTACAGGTTAGTGGTGAGGGTTCAGGGAGATGCAGTAGGTGTGGGCTCTAGACCTAGTGCTTTCTACGTTAGATCTCGTTAGAACCTACAGCAACGTTCATGGCAGGTGTTATAACATCCCGTTGTGCAGGTGAGGTATATGAGGACTGGAGATGTTCCTGATTTGTGATGTTGAGAAATGGACTCAGCATCTGAATCTAGGTTTGCTTAACTCCAGATTCTAGGCTGTTTCTCTTACGTCTTAAAGCTGGGGAGCAAGGGAATTTCTGAGGTGGAGGGCTTCATGTGGAGTCCGCTGATGGCCAGCCGCCCCTCGAGCAGCCAGCAGGCCCCCTGATGACTCTTCAGCGGACACACGCCTCCCACCCACGACTTGGCACAGTTCCAGACTCAGGGCTGCCTTCGGCAGGTGTGCAAACTGAGCAGCCACATGGGGCCCTGGACTCAGAAGGGCCCGCCCTTGGTTTAAGGCTCTGCTGTCACCATCTTGAAATCCTTTATAGTTTTTAAGCCAGGAGTCCTGTATTTCCATTGTGCACTGGGCTGTGCAAGTTGTATAGCCAGTCCTCCCCGCACTGCTTGCCTGGTGTGGACACACACTTTCAGCATTCTAGGGCCTTCTCAGAGCCCTCAGGCAGAGGGTGGTCCTTGGAACCCAAAGCGGTGCTGTGGCTGAGAAATCCCTTACATATCTTTGGGGTGTGTGGAGGACGGAAGAGAAGCAGCCTGACCTTTTCCCAGGCCCGCCAACACCAAGCCAGGGAATCCCCACTCAGTGGGAAACATCCAGTAAAGCGGCAAAGACCTGGGAAAGAAGCAGGTGCAGGGACAGTGGGCACAAAGCAGCCCCAAGCCAGCTCCATCCACGGATCAGGGGAGGTGACACCTTGACTGAGTCTTAGGGACAGGAATAAAGAAGGGAATGGCAGGCAGATGGCCTGGTGAGGCAGAGGCACTGAGGCATCCTGCGGGGAACTGGGCATGGCTCCTGGACAAGGCAGGGGAGGGGCCTCAGGAACCTAGACTGGACTGGTGGGTGGGGCCAGACTTTTCCTCTTCCCCCTCAGATTCTGTCCTCCTGCACCTGTACATTCTCCTGGGACAGTCTCCATTTGCACCCCAGATCTTACCAGACGGCTGGAATTTATTGAGATGAGAGGTTTGATTTCCTCCAGACAGGGGTTTATCTGCTCTTCCATGCTACTGTACAGGGCAGGTGATGAGCTTCCACACTGATGGTATCTTCACGTTGACAATGCCACCTAGTGGTCGCCTGTCACACTTTCCCATCTCTCCCGACTGACATGCAGAAAAACCTGGTGCGACCCTATAGGACCATGATAATGCCCCTCCTGCCCCTGCTCGTCGTGTGGTTCAGATGACCTTCCTACAGGAATCCTTTTAACCTACACAGCATTCCCAAAGCTGAGCAATGACCTTTTGAAGATGCTTCCCAAAGCACCCCACTCACACACACCCCTGCCCCGCACCCAGAAAGGGGACAGAGATGGGAGATCAGCTCTGGAGGTCCCTTCCTCCCCTGCCTCAGTGCCTTCTGAGCCTTGGGCCACTGGGAGGAGGATCCCTTAGTCCTGAATGAATGTGCTGTCCGCAGCACCTTGGGAATGATTGCAGACGCCTCTGCTGAGCATGGGGTTGGAAGAAGGTGGGCAAAACACTCATGGGGTTGGAGACTTACCTTAGGCCTCTTCAAACAATCAATAATGACAACATCAATAACCAGAAGAAGGAGGAGAGGAGGAGCTGGAGGGGAAAGTGCTATTTCTTGAGAGCTATCACCCAGGCCAGACAGCCATACCAGCCCCTTAGGTATCTTCCTTGAATGCATTTTTGCAAGTGCATTAAATCTGTCTCAGAGCAAGGCAGTGTTCAGATGGGAATTAATATGCACTGGGTGCCTACTGTGTGCCAGGGACTTTTCTAAGCACTTTAAATGCATTTGCTCATTAAGTCCTCACCATAGCACAACCAGCAAGATACTATTGCTATCCCCATTTTGCAGGTGGAGAAACTGAGGCCCTTGTCCAAGGGCATGCAACTAGTAAGTGGGGAAATTGAGATTTGCACTTAAGCAATCCAGTTCAGGGGCATGAACTATTAATCACAACCCAGGCTACCTCCTCGGCTGAAAGACGAAAAGAAAATGCATACGCCCTGTACTGGAGTTTGCTGGGAAAGAAGGATATGTGATTGAATCTCCATAGTGCGTTTACTTATTTTCTCATTTGACAGCCTTTTCGTAAAGGACGTCTTAACACCAGGTGTGGGTAGGAGCATAGGTTTAAATTAGCCCCAGTCTGATGGGGAAGAGAAGCTAAACTAGGTTGGACCTGTGCACAGGTGATTCAGGATGGGGCAGGAGGCACTGGGTCAAGAAGCAGGGTCCAGGCACAGCTAGCCAGGTAGTCTAACTGGGTCTAAGGAGTACCTCTCTGTCCAGCAAATACTGAATCCTCAGCAAACTGCTACTAGAGCCCTAATTATATCTCAGAAACTCCACTGATTCTCTCCCTTCAGCTTTAGGCCTCCTACCTAGGGAGAGAAGGGGAACACAGGTGATGAGGCAGCACCCAGCTTCAGAGCGAAACAAGACTAGCTCCCTCATGGGGCCAGGGTTCCAGATAGATGGGCCTGAGCTGCCATCTACTGACTAACTGGATGTACTGCACAGGCTATTGCCAGGGTCCAGCCTTTCTGCCCAGGTGCAGAGGGAAGGGGGCCTAAGGTGGCCGAATCCTTTGGTCCTTAAGCAGCCTTGAGAAGAAAGGGCTGTCATCTCCTGTGTCTTGTAAATGAAGAGGAGGCTGAGACTCCGAGAGGTGACAAGAGGTAGTAATAACTCACTTAATGTTTGCCAGACTCTACTAAGCACTTTACATTCATTATCTCCTTGAACCTTCTCAAGAATCCCATGAGATTTATCCCCCTTTTACTTGTTGTGTCTCTGAAGTCCCTTTATTCTGTAATAGTTTCGCTTTCTAAATGCCATTTATTCGCTGGAGACACCAGGTCACTTGTGCTACAGAAGGTCTCACAACCTGAAGTTGGGTGATAGTTCTTCAGAGCGTCATTTCACTCGACTCCAGTCTCTATAAGCTGGCCTCGAGCTCTAAAGGCTTACTTAAATTCAGGTTCAATTGTTTCAAGCAAGACTAATTCATGTGTACTTTCTATTACATCTCATCAGGAGGCACGTAATGTTTGATTGTCCTACTTCTCGTGATGTTAAGATTTGACTGATGTTAAAGCAATGCAGAAAAATGCTGACTTTCTGAGTCTGTCATTCCTTTACTAAGTTGGAACTGGTCTTTATTTATTTTTTATTTTGGAACTGGTCTTTAAAGAAGGCCTTTTAGGTTCTGGCTCCAGGTAAGATGGAGCAGCCACAGAACCTGAACAGAATGCACAGAGCTACATGAGGACTCTGAGAAGTAAACAGTGGCAGCTGGAGTGGGAAGGAAAACTAGAATTCGGGGTGCCGCTGAATTGGTCGTGAGTTCACCTTTTTTATTCCCCCCTGGTATCTGCCAGCCTAACTCAAGGCAGCTGAAAACCCAGAAGTAGGCATCAGTACAACTGGAACTCCAGGAGAAACCCTCTATTTCAGGCTTGAGGCGTGAGAAAGGGGTGTCCTGAGAGTGGCAGCAGAGGCCCACGGACACCTAAAACTCTAAGGGAGGGGAAATATCCCCTTTGATCAGAGGAGTAATGGTCTCAAGTGTGTGGGTGAACACCCTGCTCCTTTTTTTCTCTCTCCATCATCCCAGCAGATGGCCCCAACGCAGGAGCAGTAGTTGTGGGAAGTACATGTCAGAAGCGGGGGGCGTAAATAAAGCCCCAGATATATGGCTGGAAAACCAAGAAGGGAGCCTCAGGGAAACGAAGTACCAGGGAGACTGTGGAGGAAACAGGGAGGAGCTCAGGACAGTAGTGAGCCCATAAGTTGTTTGTGACTTCCTGGCCTCACTCCTAGCTGTGCATACAGAGATCAGGCCCTAAGCAGCGTACCGTAACCTTTGAGAACTGAACTGAGAAATAGGCCATGGCTCGGGTCCCAGACTGGCCATTGGGTGGCACACATGCAAAACAGACCTGAACAGACATCAAAACCACAAGCCACAGAGGGTTGGTCAGAGCTTGTGGCCTGAATCCAACCTAGTCAAATGCTTGCTTCTGAATTTTTTAAATTGTCCATAGAATTTAAATAAGACTGAGAGACTCCTAATAGGCAAAATATCCAGGATGCTTGGCATATGAAGAGCCAGGAAAATCTCAAGTCAGCCAATGCTGAAAACTATCTAACAAAGACTTTAAAGCAGCTATTATGAAAGTGCTCCAAAAGCACGGGTGAACACTCCTAAAGCAAACGGAAAGGTGGAATGTCTCAGAAAATAAATAAAAGATTCATAGAAAAGCCACATTGAAATTTTACAACTGAAAAATTACATTAACCAAAAGTTAAAGAACTCACTGGATGGCTCAATATGGCAGAGTGGACAGAAGAAGAATCAGTGAACTGGAAGATGGATTGATTAAAAGTATCCAGTTGGAACAACATGGACAAAAAAAGATTTACAAAAATGGAGCCCCAAGGATCTGTGAGACCACATGAAAAGGTCTGATTTTGTGTCATTGGAGTCAGAGAAAGAGGAAACAGTGCAGTGCAGAAAGCATGCTCGAAGAAATGAGAGCTGAAAACTTCCCACATATGGAGAAAACATAAACTTACATATTCAAGAGGCTTTGAAAACCACAAACAACATAAAGTGTCTACCTGCCAAGCTTTGGCATTTGGGGGACTACTCATGAATCTGTGGGGACCATGGCTGACAAGGCATTATCAACACTGAGGTCATTCTGCATAGGAAAGGTAGGAACACGAGCCAGTGGAACTCTCATTGTAAAGCCAGGTTCCCAATATTTTTGTTGATGGTAAGCCACCAAATTATGCAGTTGTTAAGTCCAAGTCGATCCGTTTCATAAGGCAGTTCTTCAATAGTTAAGCAATTGTCTGGACATTTCTGAAATCTGGGTAATATTTTTGTGGTTCACAACTTCAAACCATTCTATCAGTGAAGGATTTTAGTAAATGGGAGTTCATTATATTGTTAAAAAATAAATGAACTAATAAGAGAGAGCCTGGGAAGCACCAATCATACTAGTATATTATAAACCAAGAAGTATGATTAATCCAGTTTGGTACACCTGAGGTACAAGTGGAAACAATAAAATAATTATAGTAATTTTCAGAAGGGTAGAAGAAAATAAAGGAAAAGGAAGGGAAGGAGGAGCAGGTAGAGGAAAAGGGGGGAAGAAGAAGGTTTCTTTTCAACTATTTAGTAACTCTGAAATACACTTCATACAGGAAAGGCATTCTTGATTCCTTCTGCCCTTTTTTAAACTCAATTTTAAAATAAATTAATTGGTGCCCTAGTTCATATATGTGTGTGTGTGTGTGTGTGTGTGTGTGTGTGTGTGTGTGTATAGTTTAAAATAAGATTTTAAGTATCATCATGAACTAATGAATTTTTAGGATGTGATGCATTTCTTTCAATCAGTTGCGTTTTGATGTGCAAATTGTCCCATCTTAGGCCAATTTGGCTCCTATATCCTTTTGACATGACCCCAATAGTCTTATATATAGCTTCTTTGCTTTCTTACAGAATAGGATATCCCAAGATCACTTTGTACACTTTATACCCCAGGATTAGAATCAATCACTTCTCAAACGATTTCTGGTTCATTTTATTAATAAGTGGTATTTAGGTAGCCACCATGTCGTTTCTTTACAGGCTTGTTGGTCCGTGACAGCATATGACCCACGAGAGGCCCCAATATGCCGATGAGGATGTGACAGTGAGTTTGGAGTGGCATTCAACTCTGGAGGTAATAAAAGCACCCAACAGAAACTCTTTGAGAAGCTAAAAGAAGCTAAAGCACTTAAAAACATATTAAGTGGGTATCACTTCTTGTCTTGGAATGTTCTCAAATATAGCATGAGAGAACCATGGTGGCAATGTGGATATAAGACCAAAAAGAGATGGCAGGGCTTCCCTGGTGGCGCAGTGGTTGAGAGTCCGCCTGCCGATGCAGGGGACGCGGGTTCGTGCCCCGGTCCGGGAGGATCCCACATGCCGCAGAGCGGCTGGGCCCGTGAGCCGTGGCCGCTGAGCCTGTGCGTCCGGAGCCTGTGCTCCGCAACGGGAGAGGCCAAAACAGTGAGAGGCCCGCGTACCGCAAAAAAAATTTAAAAAAATTAAAAAGAGATGGCAGCAACAGACCAGGGTGCACCTCTGCAGTCTGTTTTCTAGTCTCCACAGCCACCTCCTGCCTCCGCGGGTTCCACCCAAGGATTCTCAAAGCTGTAGGAATGAGATTTTTTTCCAGCGTCTTTCCTCATGGTGCCTCCCCATGTACCTTCTTGTGGGCTGTGGTAAACTATCTCTCTGTAGTAAAAACACCCATGATACTCCTTTCTCTACTGCCTCTCTCACATATAAGATGGCAGTATTAAAATTGCTTGTGTATTTTATTTCTTATTAGTCATCCATTTTATACACATCAGTGTATACGTGTCAATCCCAATCTCCCAAAAAATTGCTTATATTGAATGTACTGTCATATTTCCAAAATTATTTTCATGGTAAAATAAAAATATCCTCTTTGAATATGCAAAAAAAAAAAAAGAAATTGTATTTAGTTACCAGAGTCAGGAAGGTGTGGGTCCTCGTTGCTACAGGGTTTTCATGGCTTCTAGGCCTTTTCATTGAACAGAGCTAGAAAAATTGTATTTTTTTAAATGTGGAGGAAAATTATAAATTCTTACTATATTTCTAATTGAAATACAAAATTACATGGTTTTTGCTTCTTTGATTTTTAAAATTTTTTAGATTTTTAATAAGCTTTTTTTTTTTTTTTGTGGAACGCGGGCCTCTCCCTGTCGTGGCCTCTCCTGCTGCGGAGCACAGGCTCTGGATGCGCAGGCCCAGCGGCCATGGCTCACGGGCCCAACCGCTCCACGGCATGTGGGATCTTCCCGGACTGCGGCACGAACCTGTGTCTCTTGCATCGGCAGGTGGCTCGACCACTGCACCACCAGGGAAGCCCTAATAAAAGTTTTAAAGGTTACTTTCCATTTACATTTATTATAAAATATTGGCTATATTCCCTGTGTTGTACAATACATCCTTAAACCCAATAGTTTATACCTCCCACTCCCTCACTCCTATATAGCTTAACTTCTTTGATTTTACACGTTTTTATCTTTCCTCTTAAAGATAAGTTGAAAATCCTGATTTCAAAAGAAATTAATATAATTGCTCATTTGATTTATCTCACAGCAAACCTATAATAGTTTCAACGTGACAATAACAGTAAGACTACTGAATATAGTTTAAGATTTCTTTGCAGTATTTTTTAAGTCTTACTGAAGTATAGTAGATTTACAATGTTGTGTTTAATTTCTGCTGTACAGCAGAGTGACTCAGTTATACATATATATTCTTTTTCATTATGGTTTATCATAATGAAATTAGTTGAATATTGAATATAGTTCCCTATGCCATATATATATATATATATATATATATATAAAATCACATCTTTTCTTTTGCTATTTTATTTTGTTATTTATTTTTTTATACATATATCCCCATATCTCCTCCCTCTTGTGTCTGCCTCCCACCCTCCCTATCCCACCCCTCTAGGTGGTCACAAAGCACCGAGCTGATCTCCCTGTGCTATGCGGCCGCTTCCCACTAGCTATCTGTTTTACATTGGGTAGTATCACATCTTGTTTATCCATTCACCCGTCAATGGACATTTAGGTTGTTTCCATGTCTTGGCTATTGTAAATAGTGCTGCTATGAACATAGGGGTGCATGTATCTTTTCAAATTACAGTTTTGTCTGGGTATATGCCTACGAGTGGGATTGCTGGATCATATGGCAACTCTGTTTTCAGCTTTATGAGGAATCTCCATACTGTTTTCTATAGTGGCTGCACCATTTTACATTCCCACCAACAGTGTAGGAGGGTTCCCTTTTCTCCACACCCTCTCCAGCATTTATTATTTGTAGACTTTTTTTTTTTTTTTTTCTTTTTTTGCTGTACGCAGGCGTCTCACTGTTGTGGCCTCTGCCATTGCGGAGCACAGGCTCCGGACGCGCAGGCTCAGTGGCCATGGCTCACGGGCCCAGCTGCTCCGCGGCATGTTGGATCTTCCCAGACCGGGGCACGAACCTGTGTCCCCTGCATCGGCAGGCAGACTCTCAACCACTGCGCCACCAGGGAAACCCTATTTGTAGACTTTTTAATGATGACCATTCTGACTGGTGTGAGGTGACACCTCATTATAGTTTTGATTTGCATTTCTCTAATAATTAGCGATGTTGAGCATCTTTTCATGTGCCTATTGGCCATCTGTATGTCTTCTTTGGGGAAATGTCTGTTTAGGTCTTCTGCCCATTTTTCAATTGGGTTGTTTGTTTTCTTTGTTATTGAATTGTAAGAGCTGTTTGTATATTTTAGAAATTAAGCCTTTGTCTGTCACATCATTTGCAAATATTTTCTCCCATTATGTAGGTTGTATTTGCATTTTGTTTATGATTTCCTGTGCTGTGCAAAAACTTATAAGTTTGATTAGGTCCCATTTGTTTATTTTTGTTTTTATTTCTATTGCCTTGGGAGACTGACCTAAGAAAACATTGGTACGATTTATGTCAGAGAATGTTTCGCCTGTGTTCTCTTCTAGGAGTTTTATGATGTCTTGTCTTATATTTAGGTCTTTAATAAGCCACTGTGAGTTTATTTTTGTATATGGTGTGAGGGTGTGTTCTAGCTTCATTGATTTACATGCGGCTGTCCAATTTTCCCAACGCCACTTACTGAAGAAGTAGTTTTTGATTTTGTTTTTGTGGTAGTGTTTTACATGATTTGAAGAAAAATTTTTCTCACTGTAGTTATGCTACCTCCTTGGTATAGATGAACTCATTTGTTTCAATTTGTTTTGTATTGTTAAGAATTGATATTATTCTTTCTTCACTTTATTTTTTTAACTATGTAAAACATTCACATGGTTCCAAAGTCAAAACTATATAATGGCCTAAATTTACAGAATCTCACTTCTGTGTCTATCTTCACCCTGTTTGTTCTGTCCCCTCAGCAGCTTTTCACATGTGTAAAAGCTTTTTTCTGTGAAATGTATGTTCCTGTCTTCTTCCATTTTTCTAAAGAATTGTTGGTCTTTTTTCCCTCAATTTTGAAGATGTTTAGGCCTTTATTTGTGATTTCAGTAGCAAATATTTTCCTCGTTGTCACTTGTATTTTAGCTTTGCTTATGATGTTTTGCTATGCAAAGAAAAATTAATATACAGTCAAATTTATCATTTTTTTTTATTGCTTCTAGATTTTGAGTCATAGGAAAGTTTTTCTTCTCCCAGGACATTAAAGTAGTAACATTTAAACTGTAATTGACAACTTGCTGAAGGCTCAATTTGTGTGGACTAGTTTGAGAGTTAAAAACTCTGGGAAGAGTCTGTCATACAGAGTGAAGTAAGTCAGAAAGAGAAATACTGTATGGTAACACATATATATGGAATCTAAAAAAAAAAAAAAGTGATTCTGAAGAACCTAGGGGCAGGACAGGAATGAAGACTCAGAAGTAGAGAATGGACTTGAGGACATGGGGAGGGGGATGGGTAACCTGGGATGAAGTGAGAGAGTGGCATGGACATATACACAGTACCAAATGTAAAATAGATCACTAGTGGGAAGCAGCCACATAGCACAGGGAGATCAGCTCCGTGCTTTGTGACCACCTAGAGGGGTGGGATAGGGAGGGTGGGAGGGAGATGCAAGAGAGAGGAGATATGGGGATATATGTATATGTATAGTTGATTCACTTTGTTGTAAAGCAGAAACTAACACACCATTGTAAAGCAATTATACTCCAGTAAAGATGTTAAAAAAGAAAAAGTCTATAGGGAATTCCAAAGACAATAGGGAAGACAAAAGCTCACAATACAATCCTAATTTAACTCAGTTCCTTTTACCTAATACATGATATCCAGCTTTCCACAAAAAAATCACAAAGTGTGCTAAAACGCACAAACATAGTCTAAAGAGACAAAGCAAGCTTCAAACCAGACTCAGATATGAAAGAAGTTTGAAACTATCAGAATAGGAATTTAAAATAACTATGATTTTTTGATATTGAGTTGTATGAGCTGTTCATATATGTTGGATACTAACCCCTTATGGATCATGTCATTTGTGAATATTTTCTCCTATTCAGTAGATTATCTTTTCATTTTGGCAATGGTTTCCTTTGCTGTGCAAAAGCTTTTAAGTTTAATTAGGTTCCATTTACTCATTTTTGCTTTTGTTTCCTTTGTTTTAGGAAAAAGATCCCCCCAAAATGCTACAATTTATGTCAAAGAGTGTTTTGCCTATCTTTTCCTCTAGGAGTTTTATGGTGTCCAGTCTTACATTTAGGTCTTTAATCCATTATGATTTTATTTTGTATATGGTGTTAGAGAATGTTCTAATTTCATTCTTTTACATCTAGCTTTCCAGTTTTCCCAGAATCACTTGTTGAAGAGACTCTCTTTTCTCCATTGTGTATTCCTGCCTCCTTTGTTGTAGACTAATTGACCATAAGTGTGTGGGTTTATTTCTGGGCTCTCTATTCTGTTCCATTGATCTATGTGCCTGTTTTTTGTGCCAGTACCATACTGTTTTGACTGTAGCTTTGTAGCATAGTCTGTAGTCAGGGAGCATGATTTCTCCAGCTCTGTTCTTTCTCATGATTGTTTTGGCTATTTGGGGTCTGTTGTGTTCCCATACAAATTTTAAAACAAACAACCCAATTAAAAAATGGGCAGAAGAACTGAATAGACAGTGTTCCAAAGAGGAAATACAGATGCCCAATAGGTATATGAAAAGATGCTCAACATCACTCATCATCAGGGAAATGTAAATCAAAACCACAGTGAGATATCACTTCACACATGTCAGAATGGCTATCATCAGAAAGAACCCAAATAACAAATGCTGGAGATGTGGAAAAAGGGAACCCTTGTGCCCTGTTGGTGGGAATGTAAATTGTTGCAGCCACTGTGGAAAACAGTATGGAGGTTTCTCAAAAAACAAAAAATAGAACTATATGATAACAGCAGTTCCACTCCTGAGTATATATCCCCAAAAAACAAAAATAGTAATTCGAAAAGATACAGGCACCCCAATGTTCATAGCAGCATTATTTGTAATTGCCAAGATATGGAAGCAACCTAAGTGTCCATCAACAGATGAATGGATTAACAAGGCATACACACACACGAAGACACACACACAATGGAATATTACTCAGCCATAGAAAAGAATTAAATTAGCAGGAACATGGATGGACTTGGAGGGCATTATACTAAGTAAAATAAGTCAGACAGAGAAAGACAAATACTGTATGATATCACTTATGTGTAGAATAAAAAAATACTACAGGGCTTCCCTGGTGGCGCAGTGGTTGAGAGTCCGCCTGCCAATGCAGGGGACACGGGTTCGTGCCCCGGTCCGGGAAGATCCCACATGCCGCGGAGCGGCTGGGCCCGTGAGCCATGGCTGCTGAGCCTGCGCGTCTGGAGCCTGTGCTCCGCAACGCTCCGGAGAGGCCACAACAGTGAGAGGCCCGCATACCGAAGGAAAAAAAAAAACTACAAACTAGTGAATATAACAAAAAAGCAGACTCACAGATATAGAGAACAAACTAGTGGTTACCAGTGGGAAGAGGTAAGCGGGGAGGGACAACATAGAGGTAGGGGATTAAGAGGTACAAACTATTAGGTACAAAATAAGCTACTAGGATATATTGTACAACATGGGAAATATAGCAAATATGTTATAATAACTATAAATGGAGTATAACCTTTAAAGATTGTGGATCACTATATTGTACACCTGTAACTTATACATCAACTATACACCAATTTAAAAAATTAAAAATTAAGTAACTATGATTGGTATGTTAAGGGATCTAATGACTGTGAACAACATGTAAAACAGAGGGGTAATATCAACAGAAATGGGAACTCTAAGAAAGAATCAAAAGCGAATTTTAGAAATCACAAACAATATAACAGAAATGAAGATGCCTTTGATGGACGACACATCAGCAGACTGGACACAGCTAAGTAAAGTTTAAAAAATGTGTCAACAGAAACTTCCCAAATTGAAAAGCAGAGAGAAAAAAACTGAAAAAATGGAATGGAATATCTGAGAACTGTGGGACAATTACAAAAGGTATAACAATATGTGCAATGGAACACTAGAAGGTGAAGAAAGAAAGGAAGGAACAGAAGAAATGATTGAAGTAATTAATGGCTGAGAATTTTCCAAAAGTAATGACAGACACCAAACCACAGGTCCAGGAAGCCCAGAGAACATCAAGCCTGATAAATTCCAAAAAATTCACACACAGGCATATTATATTGAAACTTGTCAAATTGTATACTTTATATGTTGTTTATCTTTTGTCAACTCAGTGAAGCTGTTTAACTTTTTTTTTAAATCTATGCCATCATTGTTCTGCTCTGACTGAAAGCTGTTATTCCCTTTTCATGGTTAAGGAATTTGAAGCGCCGAGAGGTTAAGTAACTTGCCCAGGATCATACAGCTAGTAAGTAGCACTGTCAGGATTTGAAGTCAGTTTGACTCTGTAGTCCATGCTCTTAACCACTTTGTGTAAATTAACCAAGGCCTGTGTTTCTGTTGCCAGTTTTGGAGCTGCCCCACAGGGGGCCGTCCAGTGAATGTTTACTATTGTTGAAGTAACACTTGAGCTCAGGGACACCCTCAAACAATTTAGATAGAGAAATTCTAGAAAAGGCCTGAGTTATCTCAGTGTCACAGAAATCAGCTTACAGCCCTGTAGGTATAATGGGGCTGTGATAGGGATAATACGTGTGTATCACATTCGAGTCTCTTGGATCTGAAGTTAGCCTCCCTCCTTTCCTGGGCCATGCCCACCCACACTGCCCAGCCCTGGCATCCACCTTCAGAGCTCCAGTTCACATGCTTTTAATACGATAGTCAGGGAGTGCATTGGGGAGATGAGCTGGGTAGTACATCTACCACAGGTAAGGAGGAAGAATACTGCCGTTTAGTGCATTCTGGAGTCGGACTACCCTGAGATTGAAAGCCAGTTCTGCCACCTATTAGATATGTGACCTTGGGCAAGCCACTTAACTTCTTGATCTTCTCAAATATAAATTAGGAACAATGTTCTTACCTCACAGAATTGTTATGAGTTTGAACTGAGGTAAAATGCATAGATTATGTGATATATTCAACACCATTTTGTAAGTTTCAGATAAGTCAGAAATGTCATTAATCAAACTATCTAAAATGTATTTTTTGAAAAGTAATATATGGCATATTTGTAAACATTTTATTCAAAAGTCTTGGATATTTAGTCATCAATTATACATCATATTTTCTTGTAGCTTCAAAAATAAATACAATTAATATGCATTTTAAAAATGCATAGAGTATCTTACACAGGAACAGGTACATACCACATGCACGATAAATAGTGGTTGCTGTTATCATTGCATCGATATCATCATTCTGTGGAAGGAATTCCACACAGTACGTTGTGAGACCCTAGACTAGATCACACAGTAAATTCATTGTTACCTTAGGAGAGCTTTAAAAAGGAGTATATGTCTCTTTATTGTTTAGGTTGAATTTGGAGCGATCCTGCCGAAAGCAGGGGGATGAAGAAAATGATCTCAGTGGTTTATTCTGATGCTTATGTTCTGTGCTCTCAGATTTTGGAACTTCCACAGATGAACTGAGAGGAGGAGTGACAGAATGGACAGCTGGCAGTCATCATTGTGGGCTCCCTTGTCAATAAGCTCCTTGAACGTAGGGACAAAGATGTCTTTGTTTGTGTCCCCAGCACCTAAGACAAGGTCTGATCCACAGTAACTATTCAGTAGATGTTTATTAAATCAGTCAACCCCTAAACCAAGGCTTTAGGCTGCTTGTAGAAGGTCACAAGGCGTCCTTGTTTGGGATAGCTTAGGCTGCGGATGCATGCCATCCCAAGAGCCCCAATAACATAAATCTTTCTGTGTAGAATAGTCTGACCCACTTTCAGCTTAATCCAGTCCAATGTTGCCTGAGCACCTACTTATGCAAGTTACTTATGAGCAACTTAACATGAAAGTTAAGTATTAAAAGAAAATCTCTGCTAAATACAAATTAAATACTCTTATCAGTAACATATATTATCACTGCGTGCTTCTCCAGTTCTTCTCCTTCACAGACTGCCCAGGTCCCTCTTGGGATCCCCAGCAAATGCTCAGCCCCCTGACTGAGCACAGGGGTCCACTGATTTGCTAGCGCCTTCCTGTTACTTTGAGAATACTCATAATTGTCCCAAGCCTCAGCTCCCTGAATGCCATCTGAGCTCCTGACCTTTGCATATTTTCTCCTTGTCACCAGATTCGGAACTGAAGCCACGAAATGAGAAATGCTATTTGCTCTGATTTTGTAGCTCTGGTTTTCCTCTTGCCTAATGCTTACATTTGACTTTTTTCCAAAAAGAAAAGAGAAAGGGCTCTAGATTTCTTGAAGAGATCAGGCCCTTTTACCTTCGGAACTCCTTTTATAAAAATGTCAATATTTTAAAACTATCAAACTAAACAGGGCAGATTTTAAGCAAGCTTACAGATTAGGATCATTGCAATATGTTGCAGCTAAATGTCAGAACCGGATAATGTCACCACTCATCAAAATGGCCAGCTAAGAATTGAAATGATGTAGGAACTACTTGGGTCCCTAACATTTAAGAGGTAATGTTTTGTGAGCAGATGTCAAAGTTAACAATGTTAGCCAACTAAACATAGCACTTCCTGAACATATGTTGGATGTTAGCCTATCAGCACTGATATTAATCATGCTTTGGACAGTAGACAGACTGTCTATAAATACCCAGTTGGCATCAAGAAAGAAAACTTATTTTATTTTCTGCTATTGCTGTTGAAGCCCTGACCATATCTCTTGTCATACTTGAAATAAGTTCACTGACTATTCCATCTACACCTTGTATATACTTCTGTGGTTGGGATTTACTGCCTATCTATTCTAATTCTTTGTTTATCTGTCTCTCCCACACTAGCCTGTAAGACTGTGCAGGGGTTGTAGTTTATTAATATTTGCCAGGCCTGCAATGGAATAAGCAGGGACTTGGGAGTAAGAAAAGATTTGGATCTAAATCCTGGCTCTAGAACTTTTTGTGTCATCATGGGCAACTTTCTTAACTTCTCTGAGCCTCATGATACTAATCTGAAAAACAGAGATTTTTTAAAAATTGAACTATAGTTGATTTACAATGTTGGGTTAGTTTCAGGTATACAGCAAAGCGATTCAGTTATATATATATTATTTTTCAGATTCTTTTCCCTTATAGGTTATTACAAAATATTGAGCATACTTCCCTGTGCTATACAGTAGGTCCTTGTTGGTTATCTGTTTTATATCTAGTTGTGTGTTTATGTTAATCCCAAACTCCTAATTTATCCCTCCTCCCCCTTTCCCCTTTGGTGACTGTAAGTTTGTTTTCTATGTCTCTGGGTCTGTTTCTGTAAAACAGGGATTTTAATACCTACCTGGAAGAATTGATTAACATTAAATGATAAAATTTACTATATCATAGAGGTGCTTTGGTTGTAAACAGAAAGAAGCTGTATCATTAAGATTCTTTAGTTATAAGCAACAGAGGTAAGCTCTGGCTAATTTGAGAAAAAAATATCAATACATGACAACCAAATGCAATGTGTAATCTGGGATTGGATCCTAGGTCACAGAGGGAGATTGACAGAAATGATATTATTGGGACAGCTAGTATAACCTGAAAAATGGATTGTATATTATAAAATAGCCTTACTGGGCTTCCCCGGTGGCGTAGTGGTTGGGAGTCCGCCTGCCAATGCGGGGGACACGGGTTCGTGCCCCGGTCTGGGAGGATCCCACGTGCCGCGGAGCGGCTGGGCCCATGGGCCGTGGTCGCTGGGCCTGCGCGTCCGGAGCCTGTGCTCCGTGACGGGAGAGGCCACAGCAGTGAGAGGCTCGCGTACCGCAAAAAAAAAAAAAAGCATTACTTATTCCTATATTTTCTGAATTTGATCATTATATTGTGGTAATATAAGAAAAGATGCTTGTTCTTAGGAAGTAAATAATGTAGGATTTGGAGGTAAAGAAGCATGATGTTTGCAACTCTGAAATGGCCCAGGAAAAATTATATATCATGTATATAATAAAACACACAGAGTTCAGTAAAGTAAATATGGTAAAGTATTAGCAATTAATGAATCCAGGTAAAGGTATGGAGTTATTTGAACTGTTCTTGTCACTCTATATTAATTTAAAATAATTTCAAAAGTTTTAAAATATTTAAAGAAAAAATAGTAGATTTATTAAAATAATCTTGGCACTTTCAAAATCAACAGGAAGGCTGGAGAACCAGGCTTGGAAACTAGACAGGAACAAGGACAAGGGCTATTCATCTATCAGAGTACAGCCCTGGAAAAAATGACTTTCTTCCTTCTTTTCCTCACTTTGCACAGGACTCACAATCCCAGGAGAGAAAGGACCATTTAGTGAATCAAAACAGAGGTGGGGGATAGGATCCATCAGAATGAGTTTCCAGAAGCGTTCACTATTGTATCCCTCAAAACCTAGAACAGTGCCTGGCTCAGTACATAGTAGATGCTCAAAAAATAATTTCTAATGCATGTTTATGCTCTAGCACACGACAGGCACACAAGAAACCTACACAGGAGTATTAGTTGCCTTCCTTTCCGTTTTGTATATCTAGTTCTAAGCACTTTACCAAGCATATAGCAGGTGCTCTAGGAGAGTTGCTAAGTGCATCACAGCATCGGCCTGGCCTGCAGTAGTGGCTGCAGCTTTGCTGTGAGGCTCCTCATTCAGGGATCACGTCTTCTTCCTTACTGATGAGTGGACACGCCATCTGCTTTCCAGACAGGCAACAGCTTCAAGTGTCTATGTCAAAAACAGGGAGATGTGTCAAGAAAGTATAGTGGACTGATGTTTAGAGTCACCACCACCTAATCACTGTGAAATTTGGGGAGTAAGTCTCAGTCTCTCTAAGGGTAGGCATTTTCATGTATAAGATAAGATGTCATAGCCACTAACCTACAAGAGAACTCCCTAAAGCTCTGTAACAATCATAACATAGTTCCCTAGTGCATTTACCCTTCCACTTTCCTAGGTAACTTTCTCATAATTTCTCTTCTCCCTTTCAATCATCCTTATCTTCCCCAATCCTTATGCTTAGGTGATAAACCCTCCCTTTAATGATTCTTTCCAGAACTTGTACAAACCACTTCTGTTATATTCTGTTTTCCAGAATTTAGTTACCTAGTTACATGGCTATGCCTACCTTCAAGGGAAGCTAGGAAATGTCTTTATTGTGGGGAACCATGTATCCAGATGTAATTCTGGGCTTCTGTTATCAAAAAAAGGAAAATGGACATTGAGACAGACTAGCAGTTTTTATTATAATGGACTTATCATGTTGTTTCCTGAGACTAGGGGCATCACTTCAAAATTTTGACTGAGATTCTCAAGTGGGCCCTAATTCTCTCTGGCCATCAAACCATCTTTCTCCAGTCCACCCACTTTCCTAAATGGTTATTTCATAGTCTTTTATCTCTTTTCAGAACTCTGATACTACTTCATATCTCTTTCTTCCTCTCCCTCTCCCCACCTCCCAGCAGAAGACCTTGCCTCCTGTTTCCTCATGAAGTAGAAGCAAATTAAAGAGGACTTCCAGAACCTTCCATGACCACATATACCCACCAACCTGCGTGTGTGCCCATGTACTCTACCTTCTCCTGTTAATGCAGATAAACTACTCATAACATTCTTAGCTAAGCCTAGCCCTCCACTAGTACAGTCCATCCCAGCCCCTCTCTCCTGCTCAAACACAGCACTCCAGGCATTCTCTTCTTTCTCTTCTCTCTTTCCTGCATCAATTTTTCCTCTCTTTTAGATCTTTCCCTCCTGGTTTCCAATCCAGCATGTCAGGTCTTTGAAGTCATCACTCCTGTCCTCACAACAAGGTAAAAAGCTGAAAAAACTGAAACCAACTCTTCTTAGATCCATCAAAGAATTGAAGTGACAAGGCAGCCTGCTGCCTCCAAAACTGGAGAGACAAATTTCTTTTAAAATGCAACTTAAAAAACTGACACAAAAAAGAAATATTTATTAAGCATACTAAATTTGTACTTTAAAACCTACTCATGAGAAGAGCTCTAGGCCTACATGGCTACACTAGTGAATTCTGTTAAACATTTAAAGAATAAATAATACCAATCTTACACAAACACTTTCAGAAAATAATACCCTGTGCCTGCTGAAATTTCTCTCTCTGTCTCTCCATATCATCTATAGATATATGGTCTTTTTCCAACTGATTTGTTTAAATCAGGATCCAAATAAGGACCTACACATTGCATTTGGGCGATATATCTCTTCATTTTTCTTAAATCTATAATTTCCCCTCACCATTTTTTTTTAATGATACAAATGAATTTATTTGCAAAACAGAAGCAGACTCACAGACATAGAAAACAAATTTACGGTTACCAAAGGGGAAAGTCCCCTCACCATTTTTAGGTGGCGCAGTGGTTGGGAGTCCGCCTGCCGATGCGGGGGACGCGGGTTCGTGCCCCGGTCTGGGTGGATCCCGCATGCCGCGGAGCGGCTGGGCCCGTGAGCCATGGCCGCTGAGCCTGCGCTCACAGGCCTGCGCCTGTGCTCCGCGACGGGAGAGGCCACAACGGTGAGAGGCCCGTGTACCGCAAAAACAAAAACAAAAACATTTTTAATTGTTGAATAAACTAGTTCATTTGTCCTATAGAATCTTCTAAATTCTGGACTGGGCTTGTTTCTTCCTCATGGTAGTTTTTAATTTGTTCCTCTAACCCCCATATTTCCATATTTCCTTCTTTTGCAAGGGTTGGAAAACTACGGCCAGCAGGCTAAACCTACACCAAGCCTGTTTGTATAATTCCTGAAAGCTAAAAATGGTCATTTATAGTTTAAAGGATTGCCAAAACAAATAAACAGGGACTTCTCTGGTGGTGCAGCGGTTAAGAATCCACCTGCCTAAACTAGTTTGTCTAGTTTGTTCACTGTCGTATCCCCAGCACTTATAAGAGTGCCTGGCAATAATATTTTTAAAATAGTAGATGATTAGAGTTGTTGAGAGGATTAAATGAGATAATACATCTAAAGCCTTTAGCGTGGTGAACCTTTAGCTTGGTGAATGGTAATTATTGGTATTAACATTGTTATTATGAAACATTTTATTTCCTCTGTGTGAATCTACTTATTAATCTGTGTCAATAGTGACTTTCCAAAGGGGGAGAGGGTGAGTTTAGGATAGCACTCTGGTAGGGACTATAAAACTGACTCTTTCTGGGCTATATTTATTAGTAGCTCAATGTCACATTAACATTCTACTAGTAGGCTCTTTTAGAGAGCATTGGCTTTTCTATAGGAGGCTGTCCAGAAAAAAATCTTTTACTGTCTTTACAAAGTCTCCCTTCTCTAAATTCTCAATAAATAAAAAAGTGAGAACCAGACTGTTCTCAGACTTAGATTATATTGCTTTCAGCTTCCAGCCTCTGGGTGGAATGAAAGTTCATTTATTGCAATTCATTTTCTCTTTCTTATTCAGGTGGGAGAAGTATATATAATGAGCAGTCCTCTGAGGTTCTGCTGGTTTCCTAAAGAGCAAATTTTAACTTGGATTTCTTTTTTGTTTTGGTTTGTTTTTTAAGAATATTTTCTATTGCCAGTGTATTACATTTTAGCTACATTATGGATTAAATTGGCTTTGTTTTCTTATCATCTTTTTTTACTGAAGTACAATTGACATATAACTGTATTATTTTTAGGTATACAACATAATAATTTGTTATATGTATGTATTACAAAATGATTACTTACCACAATAAGTTTAGTTAGCATCCATCACCACACATAGTTGCAAATTTTGTTTCTGATGAAGAGAACTTTTAAGATCTACTTTCTTAGCAACTTTCAAATACACAATACAGCATTTTTAATTATAGTCGCCATGGGGTACATCTCATCTCCAGATCTTATCTTATAACTGAAAGTGTACCTTATGACCACCTTCACCCATTTGACCCGCCTCCTACCCCCCCAAATCTCATGAGTTCCTCTCATTGGAATTCTAATCTGGAACCACACATAGAAGAGGATTCTGGGAAACCCAGTTCCCAGTCATAAATGAGAGAGATAATGCAAATTTGATAATGGATAATAAAGCCCATATGTAAACAACCAATGGGTCAATGAAGAAATCAAAGAGGAAATCAAAAAATACCCAGAGACAAATGAAAATGAAAACACAGTGATTCAAAATCTATGTGATGCAGTAAAAACAGGTCTAAGAGGGAAGTTTATAGTGATACAAACCTACCTCAGGAAACAAGAAAAATCTCAAACAACCTTACAGCTAAAGGAACTAGAAAAAAAAGAACAAAACCCAAAGTTAGTAAAAGGAAATAAATCATAAAGGTCAGAGCAGAAATAAATAGAGGCTAAAAAAGCAATAGAAAAGATCAGTGAAACTAAGAACTGGTTCTTTAAAGAAATGGACAAATTGGTAAACCTTTAGCCAAACTCATCAAGAAAAAAAGAGGGCCCAAATAAAATCAGAAATGAAAGAGAAGTTACAACTGAAACCACAGAAATACAAAGCATCATAAGAGATTGCTGTGAACAATTATATGCCAATTAAATGGACAACCTAGAAGAAATGGACGAATTTCTAGAAATGTACAATCTCCCAAGACTGAATCAGGAAGAAAGAGAAAATATGAATAAACGAATTACCAGTAATTAAATTGAATCAGTAATAAAAACTCCCAACAAACAAAAGTCTGGGACCAGATGGCTTCACAGGTGAATTCTGGCAAACATTTAGAGAAGAATTAACACCTATCCTTCTCATACTGTAACAAAAATTTGCAGAGGAAAAAACACTTTCGAAAAATAAAACTACATTCAATTCAGCAATTCCACTTCTGGGTATTTTTGCAAAGAAAACAAAAACACTAATTCAAAAAGATATATGCACCCCTATGTTCATTGCAGCATTATTTAGGAAGCAACCTAAGTATCCATCGACAAATGAATGGATAAAGAAAATGGTATAAATATACAATGGAATACTACTCAGCCATAAAAAAGAATGAAATCTTGCCATTTGCGACAATATGTTTGGACATGTAGGGTATTATGCTAAGTGAAATAAGTCAGACAGAGATGGACAAATACCATGTGATTTCACTTATATGTGAAATCTAAAAAACCAAACAAATGAATAAACATAACTAAACAGAAATAGAGTCCTATATACAGAGAACAAACAGGTGGTTGCCAGAGAGGGCATGAGAGGAACAGAGGAATAGGTGAGGGAAATTAAGAGGTACAAACATTGTTACAAAATAAATGAGTCACAGGTATGAAATGTGCAGTGTGGAGAATATCGTTAATAATTATTTAGTATCTTTGTATGGTGACGATGACAACTAGACTCATGGTGATCATTTTGAAATGTATAGAAATACTGAATGACTATATTGTACAGCAGGAATTGTCATAGTGCTATAGGTCAATTATACTTCAAAACCAACCATCCAAACTCATAGAAAAGGAGATCAGATTTGTGGCTACCAGAGCCAAGGGGTCAGGGAAGGGGATTCAGATTAAGGTAATCAAAAGATACAAACTTACAGTTATAAGATAAAGAAGTACTAGGGAGATAATGTACAACATGATAAAGATAACACTGCTGTACGCTATATATGAAAGATGTTATGAGAGTAAATTCTAAGAGTTCTTATCACAAGGAAATACAGTTGTCTATGTCTTTAATGTTGTATCTATATGAGATGATGGATGTACACTAAGCCTATTGTGGTAATCATTTTATGATGTTATGTAAGTCGAAATACTATGCTGTACACCTTAAACTTACACAGTGCTGTATGTCAATTACATCTCAATAAAACTGGAAGAAAAAATAAAAATGGGAAAAATACATATGTATACTTGAGGGCATAATAATTCAAATACTCAGAGAGTCCTCACAAAGTAAATAAAAGTGTTTTTCTTTTCTGTATTTCCCTAAAATGTAGACCTTAAGCTGTTGGATAGGAAGATGCAATGAGCAAGCAGCAGTACGTTTGTACAAACATAGTATTTCTCTTGATACCTTCTCTTCCAATATAAGTGTGTAACAGGTCTATTTTTTCTTCTTCTCTTGAAAGGGATGGAAGCCTTTTTTTTTTTTTTTTTTTCCCCCTCAAGTAAGTCCAATTTTAAAGGCAAGCCTGCACTGGATGTACTGACACCATCAGAAAAGATCTATAGCAAAAGTGGATTTTAAGGAAAAGGCCTTATGTATTTCAGCTATATGTTAATGTTCTACCACTGATTCTCAGAGGATGGGGAGGAAAATGGTTATATCTCCCAAGGAAGTGTATCTGAATCTTAAGGAATTCTGATTTACATTTCTAGGAGAAAACTCAAGAAATTCTGATTTACCTTTCTGCCCACCACCCCTTCTACCAATGAATCACTGCCAACATGAGCCGGTGTTACTAATGAGAGTGTGTTTTATCCTGGAGGTTCAGAGGGAAAAAAGGAGTGAGGACCAATGTTCTATATCAAGCAAAAGAGAGATACATTTGACCAGTGTATTAGTTATCTAAAATGTAGGCATTAAAACAGTAAATATTTATTATTCTGTCGGTTTCTGTGGGTGAGATGTTTAGGAATGGCTTAGCTTGGTAATTCTGGTTCAGGGTTTCTCACAAGGTTGCAGTCAAGATGTCATTTGGGTCTGCAGCAATCTGAAGGCTCAACCAAACTAGAAGAGCTAATTCAAAGATGACTCACATGGCTGGCAAGGTGGTTGTAATGGTTAATTTTAATGACTTGACTGGGCCAAGGGATGCCCAGAAAGCTGGTTAAATGTTATCTCTGAGTAGTAGTTTAGTGTTTCTGTGAGGGTGTTTCATTATTTCTACAAGGGGGTTTCCAAAAGAGATTAGCATTTATTTTTATTTATTTTTAATTTTTTTTACATCTTTATTGGAGTATAATTGCTTTACAATGGTGTGTTAGTTTCTGCTTTATAGCAAAGTGAATCAGTTATACATATACATATGTTCCCATATCTCCTCCCTCTTACATCTCCCTCCCTCCCACCCTCCCTATCCCACCCCTCCAGGCGGTCACAAAGCACCGAGCTGATCTCCCTGTGCTATGCGGCTGCTTCCCACTAGCTATCTACCTTACGTTTGGTAGTGTATATATGTCCATGCCTCTCTCTCACTTTGTCACAGCTTACCCTTCCCCCTCCCCATATCCTCAAGTCCATTCTCTAGTAGGTCTGTGTCTTTACTCCTGTCTTACCCCTAGGTTCTTCATGACATTTTTTTTTCTTAAATTCCATATATATGTGTTAGCATACGGTATTTGTCTTTCTCTTTCTGACTTACTTCACTCTGTATGACAGACTCTAGGTCCATCCACCTCATTACAAATAGCTCAATTTTGTTTCTTTTTATGGCTGAGTAATATTCCATTGTATACATGTGCCACATCTTCTTTATCCATTCATACGATGATGGACACTTAGGTTGTTTCCATCTCCGGGCTATTGTAAATAGAGCTGCAATGAACATTTTGGTACATGACTCTTTTTGAATTATGGTTTTCTCAGGGTATATGCCCAGTAGTGGGATTGCTGGGTCATATGGTGGTTCTATTTGTAGTTTTCTAAGGAACCTCCATACTGTTCTCCACAGTGGCTGTATCAATTTACATTTCCATCAACAGTGCAAGAGGGTTCCCTTTTCTCCACACCCTCTCCAGCATTTATTGTTTCTAGATTTTTTGATGATGGCCATTCTGACTGGTGTGAGATGATATCTCATTGTAGTTTTGATTTGCATTTCTCTAATGATTAATGAAGTTGAGCATTCTTTCATGTGTTTGTTGGCAGTCTGTATATCTTCTTTGGAGAAATGTCTATTTAGGTCTTCTGCCCATTTTTGGATTGGGTTGTTTGTTTTTTTGTTATTGAGCTGCATGTGCTGCTTATAAATTTTGGAGATTAATCATTTGTCAGTTGCTTCATTTGCAAATATTTTCTCCCATTCTGAGGGTTGTCTTTTGGTCTTGTTTATGGTTTCCTTTGCTGTGCAAAACCTTTGAAGTTTCATTAGGTCCCATTTGTTTATTTTTGTTTTTATTTCCATTTCTCTGGGAGATGGGTCAGAAAGGATCTTGCTGTGATTTATGTCATAGAGTGTTCTGCCTATGTTTTCCTCTAAGAGTTTTATAGTGTCTGGCCTTACATTTAGGTCTTTAATCCATTTTGAGCTTATTTTTGTGTATGGTGTTAGGGAGTGATCTAATCTCATACTTTTACATGCACCTGTCCAGTTTTCCCAGCACCACTTATTGAAGAGGCTGTCCTTTCTCCACTCCACATTCCTGCCTCCTTTATCAAAGATAAGGTGACCATATGTGCGTGGGTTTCTCTCTGGGCTTTCTATCCTGTTCCATTGATCTATCTTTCTGTTTTTGTGCCAGTACCATACTGTCTTCATTACTGTAGCTTTGTAGTATAGTCTGAAGTCAGGGAGCCTGATTCCTCCAGCTCCGTTTTTCGTTCTCAAGATTGCTTTGGCTATTCGGGGTCTTTTGTGTTTCCATACAAATTGTGAAATTTTTTGTTCTAGTTCTGTGAAAAATGCCAGTGGTAGTTTGATAGGGATTGCATTGAATCTATAGATTGCTTTGGGTAGTAGAGTCACTTTCACAATGTTGATTCTTCCAATCCAAGAACATGGTATATCTCTCCATCTATTTGTATCATCTTTAATTTCTTTCATCAGTGTTTTATAATTTTCTGCATACAGGTCTTTTGTCTCCTTAGGTAGGTTTATTCCTAGGTATTTTGTTCTTTTTGTTGCAATGGTAAATGGGAGTGTTTTCTTGATTTCACTTTCAGATTTTTCATCATTAGTGTATAGGAATGCCAGAGATTTCTGAGCATTAATTTTGTATCCTGCTACTTTACCACATTCATTGATTAGCTCTAGTAGTTTTCTGGTAGCATCTTTAGGATTCTCTATGTATAGTATCATGTCATCTGCAAACAGTGACATCTTTACTTCTTCTTTTCCGATTTGGATTCCTTTTATTTCCTTTTCTTCTCTCATTGCTGTGGCTAAAACTTCCAAAACTATGTTGAATAATAGTGGTGAGAGTGGGCAACCTTGTCTTGTTCCTGATCTTAGTGGAAATGCTTTCAATTTTTTACCATTGAGGACGATGTTGGCTGTGGGTTTGTCATATATGGCCTTTATTATGTTGAGGAAAGTTCCCTCTATGCCTACTTTCTGCAGGGTTTTTATCATAAATGTGTGTTGAATTTTGTCGAAAGCTTTCTCTGCATCTATTGAGATGATCATATGGTTTTTCTCCTTCAATTTGTTAATATGGTTTATCACATTAATTGTTTTGCATATATTGAAGAATCCTTGCATTCCTGGAATAAACCCCACTTGATCACGGTGTATGATCCTTTTAATGTGCTTTGGATTCTGTTTGCTAGTATTTTGTTGAGGATTTTTGCATCTGTGTTCATCAGTGATATTGGCCTGAGATTAGCATTTAAATTGGTACACTGAGAAAAGCAGATGGCCCTCCCCAGTGTGGGTGGGCATCATTCAATCCACTGGGAGCTTGAATAGAACAAAAAAGGAGAGGAAGGTTGAATCCTGTCTCTGCCTGACTGATCTGGAACATCGATCTTCTGCCCTCTGCACTCCTGGTTCTCAGACCTTCAGACTTGGACTGGAATCTACACCATAGGCTGTCTGGCTTTTAGCTTTGAACTAAACCATGAGCCTTCCTGGTTATCCATTTTGCAGAGAGCTGATGGTGGGACTTCTCAGCCTTCAAAATTATGTGAACTAATACTGATCAATCAATCACCAACTAACCAAATAACCCATGTAGCTTCCTATTGGAGCTTTTGCTCTAGAGGACCCTCAGTGCTACAGTGGTGCTAGTCAGCACTGGCAGGATGCCTTAGTTCCTCACCATGTGGGCATCTTCATAGAGCTAGTTCAGTACCTTTATGACATGGTACCTGGCATCCCCCAGAGCAACGGATCCAAGAGAAGAAGATGGAAGGGCAAGGTCTTTTATGGCTTATCCTCAGAAATCACACACCAACACATGCACTGTACTCTTTTTGTTAAATGGATGACTACTGTGTGACTGATGAGGAGAGCACTCTACAAGGGATACGAATACCAGGAGGCAAGGGTCATTAGGGTCATCTTAGAGGCTGGCTACTACAACCAGTCACTAGGAAACTTACACCAAACTATATATATAATTTTACTGGGCTCCATCCAAATGGACAAATATTAAAATATTACAAAAACAGGGGTTGAATTAACAACTTTTTAGTATAATTTATGATTGATATGTATGCGTGTATATATACATATATGTGTAGGTACATTTATATATACACATATATCTCATACTCCTTCATGATATATATCATATACTAGTAAGGAATGTCAAATGAAACTTAAAATCTTACATTTTTACATCTGTCAATGTATAAGATTCTGAAAGTAAATCCCGAAAAGAAGAAGATAAATCAGTTTTCAGGGCAGGTCACATTGTCAGACATTCTTCCTTACCGCTGTTCACAGGGATTGATGGAACTCAAGGAAGCCTTGCTAAAGGAAGAAATCTATTAAAGGAAATCTTCAGGTCCCTGAATTTTTAGGCACTACCATTCTTGTGGTAGAATCAGCTTGCCATCTTTGTTCTAATATACCTCTCACAAGCTGCTTCTATAGAAAGTTCAAAACAGTTTACAGAGTCATCAATAATTTTTTTCCTGCTTGAAAAACCAGAAATAATGATCTCTTTTTGTGTGTTTAAGTGCTTACCTAATTGTTTTAGTTTTAGACCAATAGTAAGCATTGACAGTTGTGTAGATTCTAGGAAAACCTCTCTTTCATATTCTTTGTCATAAGGGCAAATTATGTTGTTTTGACTTAGCTTTTTTTTTTTTTTTTTGCGGTACGTGGGCCTCTCACTGTTGTGGCCTCTCCTGCTGCGGAGCACAGGCTCCGGACGCGCAGGCTCAGCGGCCATGGCCCACGGGCCCAGCCGCTCCCTGCGCGGCATGTGGGATCTTCCCAGACTGGGGCATGAACCCGTGTCCCCTGCATCGGCAGGCGGACTCTCAACCACTGCGCCACCAGGGAAGCCCGACTTTGCATATTTTTAAGCAGAGGCTTTTTCCCCCGAATCTCTCTCTCATTATTAATAACATTATTTGTCTATATCTGACCTTACATGGCAGGGGGTGGGGGTGGGGGAGAGGTAATCCCTCAGGAGCAGGAGGAAACTTCCTTAAATGAAAAAGTATTTGCCAAAAGTCTACAGAAAAGATCATGCTCAACAGCAGTGGCATACCAGTAACACAACTGTAGACAATTTAAAACAATAATAAAACAGGCCAAAAGCCAATCTGCTTTTTATTTGCAGTTATAAACTAAAGCTGTGTTTGTGATATAGTATTCCTCCCTGAAAAAAACATTTGAGCATTTGTGAACATTGCTTCTTTATATGTAACATTTTTGGGAACTTTGGGGAAAAAATTGTCCATTCTTTTCAGTCTTACCTCATCAGTGGAAAATGCTGCAAAATGTAGGTATGTATAATAGTAAAAAGACTTCCCTAGACAAGATGGAGTGCACAGTATGAAGCTGTGTGTCAATTGAAGACAGATTTTGAAAAGCTAATCTCAATCTTTGAAGTTCTTTGTGATCCAAAAGAAACTATGAATACATGAGGATCCGCTCAGATTTTACTGTCTGCCATATGTGATTTTTCTTTTCTGAGTTATCTTGTTTTCTGGTGTGAAATTTTAGAGGTTAAATATCAAAATGATTTGCAAAGAGCCAGAATCAGCTTCAAACAATGTACAGTGAAATTCCAAGCTTTAAAATTGTTCCCTGAAGACCAGACAGAAATTTTAGAGAAGGCCATTAACCATGCAATCAAAAATAAAATAAACATTTAAATAGAAAAAAATCCATTTTTAAAGAAAATGAAAGGAGAAATGATAAAAGATACTGGTCTTACAGTGCTAAAAGAAATCAAAAGGGTAATTTTGAGGGCCTTAATCATTTTCTTCAAGAACTGTACACTATTTCCAAAGCAAAAGATCAAATAATGTCAAGTCTTGCTGCCATTCAGCCATTTTTCAACAATACAGCATTATAAAGGCAACCCAGAGAGTGGGTGAAGATATTTGCAATGCATGTAACTGAGAAGCACTCACATCTAAAATCTACGCATAAGAACTTGTATAGGTTAATAAGAAAATCAATTAGGAAAAAAGGACTTCTCAGTAGACGAATTGACAAAAAACTTAGTTCACCAGAGAAGAAAACCCAATAAAAATTGACATTGAAAAGATGCTCAAAAAGAATAATCAGGGAAATGTGAATTAAAACTGCAATGAGATACAAGTATACCTCCACCAATATAGCTAAATTTAAAAGACTGATGAGACTAATTGTTAACAAGAATGTGAAGCAACAGGAACTCTCATATATGCCTAATAATACTTTAGAAAAAATGTGGTCCTACTTATTAAAGCTGAAGTTTGTATAGCCTATGATACAGCAATTTTATTCCTAGATTTTATTCCCAGATTAACTACATACATATGTACAGTAAGTTATGTACATTAATATTCATAGTGGTGTTACTTATACTGGAACACTGTTCCAGTATCGTCAGCAATGTTACCCCAAACTGGAAACAACTCAAAAATCCATCAAATTCATATGGAACCACAAAAGATCCCAAATTGCCAAAGCAGTTTTGAGAAAATATAACAAAGCTGGAGGTATCCACCCTCCCAGACTTCAGAGTATACTACAAAGCTACAGTAATCAAAACACCATGGTACTAGCACAAAAACAGACACACAGTGGAACAGAATAGAGCCCAGAAATAAACCCACACACCTGTGGTCAATTAATCTACAACAGAAGAGGCAAGAATATACAATAGAGAAAAGACAGTCTCTTCAACAAGTGGTGCTGGGAAAACTGGACAACTACATGTAAAACAATGCAAGTAGAACATTACCTCATACAATATACAAAAATAAACTCAAAACAGATTAAAGACCTAAATGTAAGACCTGAAACTATAAAAACTCTTAGAACATAGGCAGAACACTATTTGACATAAATCATAGCAGTATTTTTTTTTGGATCTGTCTCCTTAGGCAAAAGAAATAAAAGCAAAAATAAATAAATGAGATATAATTAAAAGCTTTTGCACAGCAAAGGAACTCATTGACAAAATGAAAGGACAGCATATGGAGTGGGAGAAAGTATTTGCAAATGATATGACCAACAAGGGGTTAATATTCCAAAATATACAAACAGCTCATACTACTCAATATCAAAAAAAAAAAAAAATGGACAGAAGACCTGAGTAGATGTTTTTCCAAAGAAAACATACAGATGGCTAACAGGCACATGAAAAGATACTCAGCATCGCTAATTATTAGAGGAAATGCAAATCAAAACGATGAGATATCAGCTCACACCTGTCAGAATGGCTATTATCAAAAAGTCTACAAACAACAAATGTTGGCGAAGATGCGGAAAAAAGGGAACCCGTGTACACTGTTGGTGGGAATGTAAATTGGTACAGCCACTGTGGAGAACAGTACAGAGGTTCCTCAAAAAACTAAAAATAGAACTACCATATGATCCAGCAGTTCTACTCCTGGGTATATATCTGGAAAAAATGAAAACACTAATTTGAAAAGATACATACACCCCCATGTTCATACAGCACTATTTACTATCCAAGATATGGTAGCAACCCAAATAGCCATCAACAGATGAATGATAAAGAAGATGTGATATCTATATTCAATACAATGGAATATTACTCAGCCATAATAAAAGAATGAAATCCTGCCATCTGCAGCAACATGAACAGACCTAGAGAATATTGTGCTTAGTGAAATAAGTCAGACAGAGAAAAACAAATACAGTATGATATCACTTTTTTGTGGAATCTAAAAAATACTACAAATAAATGTATATGTAAAACAGAAACAGACTCACAGATATAGAAAACAAACTAGTAGTTAACAGAGGGGTGAAGAAAGTGGGGATGGGCAAATTAGGAGCATGGGATTAAGACACACAAACTACTATGTATAAAATAGATAAGCAATAAGGATACATTGTACAGCACAGGGAATTATAGCCATTTTCTTGTAATAGCATTTAATGGAGTATAATCTGTAAAAATACTGAATCACCATACTATACACCTGAAACTAATATAATACTGTAAATCAACTATACTTCAATTAAAAATAAACAAAATAGGGGCTTCCCCTGGTGGCACAGTGGTTAAGATTCCGCCTGCCAATGCAGGGGACATGGATTCGAGCTCTGGTCTGGGAAGATCCCACATGCTGCAGAGCAACTAAGCCCATGCACCACAACTACTGAGCCTGCGCTCTAGAGCCCATGAGCCACAGCTACTGAGCCTTCGTGCCGCAACTACTGAAGCCCGTGCGCCTAGAGCCCGTGTTCCGCAACAAGAGAAGCCACCCCAATGAGCAGCCCCCGCACCGCAACAAAGATTAGACCCCACTCGCTGCAACTAGAGAAAGCCTGTGAGCAGCAACAAAGACCCAACGCAGCCAAAAATAAAATACATTTATATAAAAAAATAAATAAAATGAAAAAAACAATGCAAAAAATAAAAGATACACTCTGGCATTTACCTTATAATGTGGAAATGGATGATTCAGGAAATCCAAATAAAACCTCAGGCTAAATGAAAAAAAAACAATCAGTAGAATGGATAAATAAATTGGGTTATTGTCATAAAGTGGAATACCATAGGGCAATGAAAATGAACACACTATAGGCAGTGACATAGTTGATTCTCACAAAAATAATATTGACCATGAGAAACCATATACAAAATAACACATACTGTATGATTCTATTTACATAAAGTTCAAAAACAGGCAAAACTAAATGATAATGTCTAGTTTGCAGAGGATGTTACAATTTACTTTCAACCCCATTGTAGGAAATGCAAACATTTACCAATGTGCTGGCCAATTAACAAATATCAAACTCCAGAAGTAACTGTACAAAATCAGAATTTGTAGCAAACCATCTAGTGGCAGGCTGTGTCCAATCTCTGCTAAATTTAAATTTTTAAAGAGTGATAAAAACTTCAGGCACCCTGGGAGTAAGTATGTTTTCTTCAGTCTGCAATTTGGTCACAAGACATTATAGAAATTTATTTTCTAAAATTTCCATAAGGTCGTGGCTAAATACATAAAAATTTCCATGATTGGTAAAACCATGGTGGGCAAGATCAATATCTCAGAACGGATGAGGAGAGTGACTGGACACATATAACGACATTAAAGGTAAAAGGTATTTTTAAAAGAAAATTTTAGTCTTATTTCTAGGAGTTTATCCTGCAGATATACAGGTTCTGCATGCATAGTGTATGTACAACATACTCACTGCAGATTGCATGAGAGAAAATTGAATAGGGAAAACAGTTTAACTATATAGTTCAGCCGTATAATAGAGCAGCATTTTAATTATATTTAATTTAATTTAAAATTAACTATATTTAATTGCATATGTACATATGTATACATACATATATGTATACACACACACATACTTCTATATCTAGAAAATGTAAAGATAAATAGTAGCTACCACTGAGGATGGTATATGGAAATAGGGTGGTTGGAGAGATTTTTTTTTTTTATATGCCATTTGTCACTGCCTAAAATTATTTTTCATGTTTGTACATTGTTTTTCATAATAATAGTAATAAAAATTGTTTACATTTTTCAGAGGAAACTTTAAAAGCTGCAGTATGTAAAAGTTTCAGCAAACATCTGGAACTAACCAGATCCTTCTTTGAGGGCTGACAAGAGACTCAGGCAGGGGCCTAATTTCAATTCACTGGGCCCACATAGCAGGGCCCAGGGCAGTGGTTTTTGAACTCTTTCTTGCCCATCCACAGTAGGAAATTTATTTACATCTTGCATCCTAGTAGTTTCACAAAATAGCACTTATTATCCAAGATACCGATTTTTTTTATTCCTTTCTATTGTGCTGGTCAAAACCTACTAAATTGATTTTGTGTATCATAATTATGGTTTTACTGTCTAAATGTGCAAGCCTACTGCACCATGACCACAGAAAACATTGGTTTCAAGGAGCTTGGGCTTATCTCCAGTTTGGTTCTAGCCCTTGTCTCTTAAAGAGGGGGAGACTGTCAACATCTCCTAGCCCAGAAGGGGTGAGACATGGCTGGGTGATGTGGAGTCTGCCTGGGAAGGGCCTGGAGCCCCAAGAGAGCCAGCTGAGGAAGAGGCTCCTTCTACACTCCTGACGTCATGCTACACCCCCACCCACTGATGCCTCCTCACTCTAAACCTGAAAAGCAGCTTGGATTATAGGTTGTTTTGTTGTGGTAATATAGTATAATATAAGAAACGAAGTTCAAGCCTCAAAGTAAGTGCCTCCTGAAAGCAAAGGGAAGAAAGCAGGAAAGGATAAAATCCAACTACAGAACAAGCACTTTCTCAAACTGAGTTAAAATCATTAGGTAGGAGACCCAGGAATGTGCATTTTAGCAAGCTCTGCTGGTGGTTCTTATGCACACCGAAGGTCTGTACCTAAAAGAAATGTACACAAAATAGATGGAATGCATCTTGAGCCTTCTACTTTGGGATTTAGATAGAGTTGGTTCATGAAATTCAAGGGACTCCCTAACTCTGAAACTCATAAATGATGGAGGGTGTTCACTCGGATACAATACTCATTCCTCTATCACAAAATTCACAAGATGCTTCAGTTATTAATACTGTCAACAGCCCTGTGAAGGAAGTTTGACTTCCCAAAGATCCACAGCTGTGATGAGATCTCAACCAGGACTTCTGGTTGCCATGCTAGTGTTCTTTTTCACTATGCTATTGAAAATGATGGGGGGTGGGGTGGGATTATAGTTGAAATGGAATTTTGAGGGGAAAAAAAAGAGGATCAAAACATAGTATCTCGGGCTTCCCTGGTGGCGCAGTGGTTGAGAGTCCGCCTGCCGATGCAGGGGACACGGGTTCACGTCCCGGTCCGGGAAGATCCCACGTGCCGTGGAGCGGCTGGGCCCGTGAGCCATGGCCGCTGAGCCTGCGCGTCTGGAGCCTGTGCTCCGCAACGGGAGAGGCCACGGCAGTGAGAGGCCCGCGTACCACAAAACAAAACAAAACAAAACAAAAAACATAGTATCTCTCAAACAACGAGATATTCTTTCTTACCCAGCATTGGTAAAAATTTGAAAGTCTGGGCTTCCCTGGTGGCGCAGGGGTTGAGAGTCCGCCTGCCGATGCAGGGGACGCGGGTTCGTGCCCCGTCCGGGAAGATCCCACATGCCGCAGAGCGGCTGGGCCCGTGAACCATGGCCGCTGGGCCTGCGCGTCTGGAGCCTGTGCTCCGCGACGGGAGAGGCCACGGCGGTGAGAGGCCTGTGTACCGCAAAAAAAAAAAAATTAGAAAGTCTGACTCTATCAGATGTCATTAAAGGCATGGAACTCTGGGAACTCTTAGAAGCCTGTTGTGGGGTATATAAATTGGAACCAATTTGAAGAGCAATTCGGTAATATCTAGTAAAGCTGAAGATGCATATACCCCAGGCTTATGATCCCGAGAAACTCTTTCATGTGTATCCAGTATATTTATTGCAGCATTTTTGTAATCAAGGCAGATCCAGTTCTGTGGGACTCAAAGCCTATGTATTTTGGGAGGTTCTCTTTAAGAAAAATAATACAAAATTACAAATAGTAAAGTATTTATTTAGAATGAGAAGAAATTTCTTCAGTCTTGGAAATCCATTTCCCTTTATTCTGAGTTCCTTTATAAATGCTTTCTGATTGCTTCCTCTCTCACCCTACAATTCCTAGCAATTCCCAGCACTGCAGGGGGGAAAGAGGTGGGAGGGAAGGCAGAGGGGAGATGTGCATGTGAATAAGGGGCTCTAAATTTCATGAGCTTCATGGTAAATCCGTCTCTGTTTGTAATATAGAAACACTGAAAACAGCCCAAATGGCTATCAGAATAAGAATGGATAAATTATGGTACATTTATATAATGGAATATTAAAAAGAATGAACTAGACCTACATGGATATATCTCAAAAACTAAATTTGAGTTGGTTATTAATGCTCTGCTGTGTGTATTCCTTTAATTGACCATTTACTCATCAGTTTCTCTTTCTAGATTATGAGCTGCTTTTCTGAAAGTTCAAAACTACAAATGTGACTTTTTATGCTCTGTGCATGTACCTTACCGTTTTTCAAGTTAAGTTATAGTCACGATTGTTAGCTCCTTCAGAGAAACCCAAGATGCTTACAATATCCACTTCTTTTCTACATCTAATGTCTCCATAATTTCTGCATCAAGTACTATGTTCCTTTGTACTCTGAAGTCATGACCTTGAAATCAAGTTTTGGGTGTTGAAAGTTTTATGACTAGATTCAAGCACAATGAAAACCATGAACACTGACTGGTACTCCATGGTAGTATGGGATATCAGCATAGTGCCTACCTCTTAGAAGCTCTGAAGCTTTGCAAGTTTAGCTGGAAACTGTCAAGCCAAGCCTGGTTAAAACCTTCCCCAAAGCTGACAAGTAATGCTGACAGTGTTCATTGCACACACCTGCAGTATCAAAAGGTAACAGGAAGGATGTTTCACTTCTGTTCCTCACTTCTGTTCCTCACTTCAGGGCCCTTCAGGGAACTCCATGGATCATGGAGAGCCTGGTATGCATGCTAAAGAAAGCAAGTCCTCTTTATGTTGTAGGGAGAACAACTGAAGGGTTGCTTGATCACTGGATTACGAATGGGTAAGAGAATGGACTCTAGTGCCAAACTGCCAGTGTAACTTGGTACAAATTATGAAACCTCTCTGAGTTTCAGTTTCTCCTTTGAAAACGGGATGATGTTACTACCCCTGCTTCCGAGGGCTGTTATGAGGATTAAATGAGTGAATATGTGAAGAATATATTAACAGTATACATTAATATTAACATATTAATCCTGGAACATAGTAAGGATTCTGTGGCACTAGCCATCATTATTACCAGCAGTAATATATTCATTTTAGAAAGATCACTCTGGCAACTGTCTGGAAGATGATGAATCCAAAAGGGGAAGTGTCACTCCAACACTGAAAATAGAAATAAATAAGAAGATGATATGATTTGATACAGTACGAAGAGTGGCTTGAACTTAGCACCAGACACAAATACTGTAGTCAACTTTCAGTGATCTACATTTTAAATGAACTATCGCTAGTTTTCAGTTTCACCCACTGGTTTCCCTTGCCTTCATCATACTACTGGCCAGTGGTCCCCTGCTCAGAAAGCAACACTCTGACTTAAACAAGTAGTAGGTGACAGGGTAAAAGAAGTCAGGATCCTCACTCTCTGAGACTCAGACTTCAGTTCTTAAGATGCATACTGGGGAGGACCAGGTAAAGAAAGAAGGCAAGACAAACAGACGGCCTGGGTAGGAAGTGAGCCAACTGGTCACTATTTGTGGTCCTTTGGACAAGGTAGCATAGTCAAAGAGGAGATTTGAACTGGGATACATATCATTGGTATGTACGCCAGATTGTCTTGTTCCCCAGATTTTGCAACCAATACCAAAGACATACTTTTTTTTTAAGGCCCATAGCTACATAATTCAGAAGGCACTTAGCTGCAAGCTTCCATATTTCTGTTCTCAAGGTTCAGGAAGTGTCCAAGAACTTTGTATTTTCATGGGTGCTATTTTCTAGTCTGTTTTGAGAACAGTTTTACAATTCTTCCAGGCTTTTTGCCCTCCTGGCAACTGTTCTTGGCTACCTTCTGGCAGGAAACACTTTCCTACATCCCAACCTGGCAAAATGCTGATCCTCCTCCAAAACTTAGCTTATTTCCTTTTGTAGGCTACCACTTCACCTGGCTTATACATTTATATTGGTACTTATTAGTTTATATTACAATTCTCTGTTTTCTTGCCAGTCTCCATGTCTAGACCATGAGTTCCTTGATGGAAGGGACAATGGTTTTATTTCCCACCTTGGAGAGACTGTATAGCATGACAGTTTAGTGGATGGAGCCAAGATTTCCAGGTTTAAATCTCACATTTATAGAATGTATATCCTTGAGCAAGTCATTTAACTTTTCTGTGCCTAAGTTCTCTTATCTGTAAAATGGGCATAATAATAGTGCAACTTTAAGTAACTAGCCCTTCTTTCTTTTAATCAGATAGAAAACTAGTTCATGAGTATCAATGAGTTACAGAAAAAAAATTATTTTTGATACGTTTAAAAGGTGGTCTAGGGCTTCCCTGGTGGCGCCGTGGTTGAGAGTTCGCCTGCCGGTGCAGGGGACACGGGTTCGTGCCCCGGTCCGGGAAGATCCCACATGCCGCGGAGCGGCTGGGCCCGTGAGCCATGCCCGCTGAGCCTGCGCGTCCGGAGCCTGTGCTCTGCAACGGGAGAGGCCACAACAGTAAGGCCTGCGTACCGCAAAAAAAAAAAAAGGTCGTCTAATACATGAAGGGGTCATTGTTTCCAGGTCAAATAAACGCAGATAACTGTGTTGGAAAAGGAAACAGAGAGGCTCAAAGATTCTGGCAGGCAATGCCCAGCAATTCCTCCACTGTCTCTCCAACAGCTTCACACTGTCAAGCTTTCTCTGACTACCCCGTTCCAAGTCTCTTCACTTACTCTTACCTGTCAAAGGGTTGCCTTCTGTAGCAAGCCATCTTTGGCATCCCACGCTTAGGCTGTGTCAGGGAACTGATCACTCTTTTATTCAATTGTCTGTTTAGATGTCTGATACCACCCAACTGTGACTTTAGCAGGGGCTCAGAACTCCGAAAAGACTGATCCCCTCACACTAATCCTCTCAACAATCAAGTCTCCTTCTGGTCCGCTTTCCTTCTGCATCAGTCACTCCTCGCCCTTCACTTTGCGTTCCTCAGCATCACCCGGAAGCTTTAGAAATGAAGACTCTTATACCTCGCCCCAAGCGGGTTACCTAGTTCCTTCAACGCTAACCTCTACAACCCTAGCGTCTTAACTCCGCCCCATCTCAGCTCCTGACCCCGCCCCTTCCTCCGCTTCGCCGCCTCTTTACATGGAGTCACAAGTACGCATGCTCCCTCTGAACTTCCTCGTAGCGTGATGACGTTAGCGTTGGCGTGGTGACGTAGGGGTGGGTGCCGCGCGTGTTTCAGCTAGGAGGAAGCGCGTGAGTTTAGAAGCCACGCGGGGTTGTGGGGTGTCCCGGGAGCTCAAGGCGTGCGCTTTCTCTTTGGCCGTTCGCCGCTGAACGTCTTGTGTCCTTTCCGCCCTTTCGGGGTGGGGGAAAGCAGAGCTTCTCCACGAGCTGGGGCCCGTGAAGGAGAAGGGAGCCAGCGGGGGACTCTGGAGTGCCTGAGGGCAGGGCTGCGGCCCGGAGGAGGCGAGGAGAAGAGAGGGTTCCCGTAGGCAGGGTCCGCACGCGCTGGGATCAGGGCTGGTCCCGAGAAGGGCCTGGGGCGGCCGCGCTATGTTCGGGGCCCGGTGCCTGCTCCGAGCCCTGCGCTCCTGTTCCTCGGCTCCCTGCCCAAGGCACAAACCTTCAGCCAAACTGAGCGTGCGGGACGCTCTCGGGGCCCAGAACGCAAGTGGGGAGCGCGTTAAGGTCCAGGTTAGTGTATCGGAAGGCGGTGGGTTTGTCTTTTTCGTTGACTGATATGGCACGTCCACGTCTAGGCTATCCTTGTGCTGTCGGGTCGGACAGAACGACCGGCAGGGCAAAGTTAGAAAATGTAGACAATCGTGTGGGTCCACGTTTTTCTCCTCTCATTGGTTACCGTTAGTTTTGCCTGGAAAGTGCTGGAACTTTGCTTTCATGATACAGGTTATTACCCGTAAACTTGTTAATCATACAGCAAAATGAACGAGCCCCTTTTCTTTTGTCCCTCATAACGTGTGTCCACAGTTATATAGCTCCTTGAGTGCAGGAACTATGTCTTACCCGTCTTGATAGTCACACATAGCTGGCGGTAAATATTTGTTCAACTAAACCATACCTTTTATTGAACTTTTAACCACCTCAGTGCCTAAAATGGGGCTTTGCATAAAACTTATGTTAATAAATTAGGAGAACGAGTGGAGTGTAGCAGTCTGAAAGAGCTCTGGAGTCAAGCTGCCTCGGTTTAAATCTCTGCCGCTTAGTAGCTTGTTAATTACGGGCGTGTCACTTAACGTGCTCTAAACCTCAGTTCCCTCTTATGAGAATGGAGATAATAGTCCTTACCTCACAGAGTCCTGAATATTAGTTACAAAACATTTAGAGCAGTGGCCCACCGTGAATAAATGTTAGTTGCTATCATTTCTCTTGTTAATAATAATGTTTGCAGCGGCTCCACACAGAAGGTACCTCCTTAAAGGAGCAGACCAAGCAAGGAGGTTTGACTTACTAGGTTGCTGAAACACACTGATGCAGTTATTTTTGCTGTCCTCACATATCCTTGATTTTTAGCAGTATGACCAATTTCCCCCTCTTTGCATTTCTTTGGGTTTCATATTCTTTCTATTATCCAAATCAAAACTTTTTCCTGCATTAATCTATTAATTCGACATACATTAATACCTTTGTGTGCTAGTCTAGAGAGGATTCAAAGATGAAAAGAATGGAACATACTCGCTAGGTTAGAGGCTTTCACTTTAGTGCTGTGCAGTGTAATTTAGAAGTATCTGAATTGAGTGGTACTGTAATTGTAAAATAGACACTAATTTTGAAGAACAAAAGAATGCAAACTATCTCAGTATTTTTAATATTGATTACATGTTGATACATATTTTGGGTTCAATAAAATATACTATTAAAATTAATTTAACCCATTTCTTATGTAACCACTAAACAAGTAAAATTACATATGTGGCTCACATATTTTTGTCAGACAGTCCTGGTCTGATGGATAAGACAAGAAATGACAACAATGTGATAAGTATTAGTGGTATAAATAGAAAACTTTGAGAATACAGAGAGGGAAGTTCTTAACAGTGTGAGGAGGTCAAAGAAGACTTCTTGCGTGAGGTGACATTTCAGCTGAGTCCAGAAGGATGTGTTCCTCAGGCACAGGAACCAGGGATAGGGTGGAAATATCATTTCAGAAGAGCTTGTTGACAAGAACATGAACTTTGAACTGAGTTCTGTGTTTGAATTCCACCTGTACTACTTGGTAACCTTGAGTATTTAACAAGGTTATCCTAACTTCTCTAAATATGTTTCATCTCTAAAGTGATAGTTCTTGTGAGGATTAAGTAGAAAAATACTTAAAAAGAGCTTAGGACAGAAGTACATTAAACAGTGCTCCATAAATGTTAACTTTTACTAACAAGTAAAAAGCAAGACATTGGTGCTTTGGATTGGGCGTGTTCAATTTATGAAGGGCCTTGTATGTGAGACTGAGGCAGTTTACGCTTTATTCAGCGTAGCCCTGGAGAAAGATCAAGCACTTCCTAGTAGACTTAGGTTTAAATTCAGGCTCTGCCGTTTACCAGCAGTGTGGCCTCAGGCAGGTTATTTAACTTCTCTGAGCCTTAATTCTTCACTTGTAAAACGGGAATAATGATAATCCACATTGCTGTTGTGAGGAGGAGGTGAAACAGTATATGAAGAACGTAGTAATTAAAATGTTTGTTACATAGTAGATGTTCAGTACATGATAGATATTCTTCCACTGGATATATTCATGGATTTTCTACTGTGTGCCTGACAATAGCCTTCAATGCAACTAAAAATGTGATTCCTAAATCCACAAAATATCATGGACATGCAAATAAGTAATAGACGGGCTTTAATAACAGTGTCTATTAGGGTGTGGTGGGGATACAAAGAAAGTCAGGATCAGTACAGTTTTTCTAAGTAGGATTATCTCACTTTTCCCAAGCACATTTGATGGTTAACCAAACACCATCAACTGTTCACAGTTGTTCAGAGGCTGCTAGAATATCCTCTCAACCTCTATGCTAGTTAAATTTAACTAGCATAGAGGTTGTCATCTGTGAGAGAGCTGTTTTTAGTGTTCTACTTGAAGACATCTCATTTGTACTCATGCATACCTGTCATTTAAATTCAGAGTGTCTTTGAAAGTTTATGTGCTACTTAATATGATCATAATAAGTTTCTTGAGAACTCTTTTAGTATGATACTTTGTAAAAAAGAAAACCCCATAAAGATGTTTCTAGTCTATAACTACATAATCTCCCTTCTGGGAATTTAATATAAAAGGAGAAAGGAACCAAAATGTGTACCCTATTACGTGTAATGGTGGGGGAGAGGGGCAGGGGCAGGAAGAAAACCTGGAATATTAGGGGGATTGGTTATGTGAATTAGGCTCATCAACCTAACGGGATTTGGGACATCTTATTCAGAATGATGAGTTTCATTAACAAAACGACAACAGCAAAAAAGGTGGAATGCCAAAGCTGTATTTCACTGTGATGAGGATCATATAAAATTATATATGCATATTGGTAAACTAAAAGCAATTGATTTGTTCAGGCGGGATTATGAAGACTTATTTTTTTTCATTTAGTCCTCTGTGTGTATGTGTAATGAAAATATAAAATGTTTGTATTTTAAACTCACATTTAGAAATATTTCTCATTAGGGATGGATTCGTTCAGTCCGATCCCAGAAGGAAGTCTTGTTCCTGCATGTAAATGATGGGTCATCTTTGGAAAGCCTTCAGGTTGTAGCAGATTCAAGCTTTGACAGTAGGTGAGGTTTTTTTGTTTGTTTGTTTTAAAGAGTACTTTGAATTTTTTTCATCTCCTCTGTTCCCCATTTCCCTAATCTAAGTGTTCATATTGCTCCCTCAGTGATCTTTCTAAACAAATCTTCTTTTCATAGCTTTGAGGCTCAAGTCCAAATACTTAGAATCAAGATCCTTCTCTCCTCTCTCTAACATCTTCACATGACAATATCCCCCACCTATCCTTTGCTTCTCTCTCAACTATGTGCAGCTCTTAACCCAATTAAAGGTAAAATCTTCTATCATTAAATGGTTTAGGGACTTCCCTGGTGGTCCAGTGGTTAAGACTCCATGCTCCTAATGCAGGGGGCCTGGATTTGATCCCTGGTCAGGGAATTAGATCCCGCATGCCGCAACTAAGACCTGGTGCAGCCAAATAAATAAATAAATAATAGATTACTGTTTTGAGAGCAAGGTTGGTATTAATATGAGGGCTACATGTAAGATCTTGTTTATGCTATTGTTTTGTTATTATAGAGAACTGGCCTTTGGGAGTTCCGTGGAAGTTCAAGGGCAGCTGGTAAAAAGTTTGTCCAAAAGGCAAAATGTGGAACTGAAGGCAGAAAAAATTGAAGTTGTTGGAAATTGTGATGCCAAGGTATGTGTTGTGACACGATTATGGAGGCCGTTAAGGCTTAATTTAAAACATTAGCAACGTTTTAAGTGTGATTATTGGGAAGATGGCACTTGGAACTTTTCGATTGTGACTTCTAGGTAATTGAAACAGGCTATAGACTGAGGAATGTAGAAAGAGTAGCAAAAAGTATTTATGTAGATGGCTGGAGCCTTGGGAGTGAGAGCTAAGTGATAATACTCTGTGTATCTCTGTGGTGCCTGTCACTGTTGAGATTTGCCACTTTACAAGCCTGCCTAGTCAGCTGCAGTGACAAAGACATACCAGGGCAAACCACATTCTTAGGAAAGCTCTGCCTAGAAATTACTTTTGCATGATCTAGAACTGTACCATCTGGTGCAATAGCCGCTAGCCACCCATGGCTATTTAATATTAAATCAGTTAAAATTAAATTAAAAATTCAGTTCCTCAGTGACATTAGCCACATTTCAAGTGCTCAGTGATCACATGCAGCTAGCAGCTACCGTACTGCATTGCACAGGTACAGATCATTTCTGTTTATCACAGAAAATTCTGTTGGATGGTGCTAGAGTGTGGGGATGCTTAGGCTGAACAAAGATAAGAAATTCTACATTAAGACATGTTTATTCCTGTTTTTGCAAGACTCTTCTGTTAGTAGCTTTTTATGTATAGCCTGATAAAGAGGTTAGAGGGAATAAAACCATAGATTATCAATCCAGTTTCTATTTGGAGAAGATGAGACCCAATCAGGTAAAATGGCTTGCATTAGGTTATATTGCTGATTAGTGGCACAGCTGAAGTTTATGTGCTAGCCATTTTAACCCCCTGTGGTTTAGCTATACTCATCTTCAAATATTTAATGAACAAAAAATGAGGAATATAGGGAAATAGCGTCATTTTAATTCAAATTCATTTTTAGTTCCTTTGGATAATTGAAATGTTAACCATTTTTATTTTTGCTTTTTTAGAGGGATGTTTGATTATTAAAAATTTGCCATGTGTTTTACTCTTCTTAAATTGTTTTCCCTTGGTGGGTATTGATGCTTTCCACTACTCTTCCCCCTTATTTCAGTGTCATTTTTAAGTATTCAGCATTAGGGAATTCTGAACCCGCTAACAGTCCCCAGATTCCTATTAATGTGATCATATTGTCACTTTCGTAGGTATGGGACCTATTTCTATATGACATAAATTAATGTGTGCACAAGGCCTAAAAGGAATAGATAGCTATGTTGGTAGCCTGTTTTAGAGTTCTTTTACTTAGCTTCTCTGTTATCTTTTTTATTGAAACTTTGGTTTTGGTCTGAAACTTTTATCCTATCTTCTCAATCTTGTAAAATGAGTGGGGGCAGGGAAATTTTTCTAGGTAGAGTCATAATTTCCTTTAAAATTTTTATGAATATACATTACTCGTCCAGATGATACAAAGCTGTTGACCCTCGCTCATGTTCTGAAACAGCAGCACATGTTGATAAATGGTGATAAATAGTGCTAATTGATTATGAGCGCTTGTGGACTTTCAAGACATTTGGGCAATTTTAAAATTCAATACCAGCTGTGTGTATACAGCTGTAGAAAACATAATGTTTAATATCTACAATATTCTAAACTCATGTGTGCCAAACAGTGGAGTGTTTTGGGTAACTATATCCTAATCTCTCTATTTGTAAGTAGTGATTGATAGCTAACGGATAGAAATTTGATAAATAACAGATTAGCCTTGGTGATAATAAGTAACTTTGCCCAAGGTTCCAAAGCTAATAAGTAGTAGAGCTGAATTTAAACCCACATCTTTCTGATTTCACTCACTGTCCTAACTTGGTAGAATTAATGTGGACCATGTTCAGTTATGTTAAGAAATAAGGAACAAAAGCGTCTTAGTTTTATTCTAAAGCATTACTATTTAACAAACGCCCTGTAAACTGATTTTATAAAACAGTATTTCTTTTAGCTTCTAACTTGTTTTTCCTTTTATTGTCAGGCTTTCCCTTTTAAATATAAAGAGAGGCATCCTCTGGAGTATCTGAGACAATACCCTCACCTTAGGTGTAGGACTAATGTTCTGGGTTCTGTACTGAGGGTTCGCAGTGAAGCCACAGCTGCTATCCATTCTTTCTTTAAGGTAAGGAGCTTTGCTTCTAGGTGTTCTTTCTTGTGAAGAAGTTGAATAATTGTAATACTGGAGTATTATCCTGAAAGTTCTTCGGGTTATTTATTCCAAGCACCCTTTATTGTGTGGTACTTTTTTCTTTGGCTGATTTTAAATTTTCTGTTTATCACTGGTTTTGAGTAATTTGATTAATGTGTGCCTTGGCACAGTTTTCTTTATGTTTCTTGTGTTTGGAGTTCATTGAATTTCTTGGATCTATGCATTTTAATTTTCACCAAGTTTTTCAGTCATTATTTCATCAAATATTTTTATGTTACCTCTCTCCTTTGGGGACTTCAGTTACCCATATATTAGGCCACTTGATGATATCCCAATAGCTCTCAGATGTTCTTTTCTTTTTAAAAAATCTTTTTTTTCCAGCGTGTTTCTTTTGGATAGTTTCTATTACTATGTCTTCAAGCTTACCAATCTTTTCTTCTGCAGTGCCTAATTTCTTATTCCTATCCAGTGCATTTTTCACCCCATATCTAAGTGAAAGGCTTCATATCTAAGTGTTTGATTTGGGCCTTTTTTTTAGTGTCTTCCATGTCTCTACTTAACTTTTTTGAACATATACAATACAGTTTTAGTTAAAACTGTAGTTTTCATAGCTGCTTAGTAACTTTTTACGTCCTTCTAACGTGTCAGCTATAAGTCAGTTTTAATTGATTGATTAGTCTCTTCATTATAAGTTATGTTTTCCTGCTTCTTCGTATATCTGCTAATCTCTGATTAGGTGCCAGACCTTGTTAATTTTACCTTGTTGGGTGCTGGATATTTATAAAGCTTCTTAAGCTTTGTTTTGGTATGTAGTTAAGTTACTGGAAGGGTCTTGCTTTTATGATTTGTTAAGTAAATCTGGAGCAGTGCTCAGTCTGGGTCTGATTATTCCCCACTACTGAGACAAAGCCTTCCTGAGTATTCTACGTAGTGCCTTGTGAATTACAAGATTTTCCAGCCTGGTTTGTGGGAGTAGGCATTGTTTCCAGCCACATACGAGCACCAGGCGCTGTTTCCTCTAATCGTTGTGGATGGTTCTTTCCCTGGCCTTGGATAGTTTCCTCACTTGCATGTGCTGATCATTCCTCCACCTAATACTCCAGGGTGACTCCCTGTACATCTCTGGAGTTGTTGGACAACTGTCTGCTCTCTGGTACTCTGTCCTGTCAGTTCTAGCCACTTTGGTCTCCTCAACTCAGGGAGTCTGCTGGGCTCCACTTTATTTCTCCCTTCTTCCTGCTGTGGCCTGGAAAATCTCAAGGTAGTAAGCTGGGCTGCTGGTAGGGTTCACTGTGTTTGTTTCCTGTCTCTCAGGGATCACTATCCTTTGTTGTCTGATATCCAGTGTCTTGAAAACCAGCATTTCATGTGGTTTGCTTGTGGATTTTTTTTTTTTTTTTTTGCGGTACGCAGGCCTCTCACTGTCATGGCCTCTCCCGCTGCGGAGCACAGGCTCCGGACGCGCAGGCTCAGCGGCCATGGCTCACGGGCCCAGCCGCTCTGCGGCATGCGGGATCCTCCCGGACCGGGGCACGAACCCGTGTCCCCTGCACCGGCAGGTGGACTCTCAACCACTGCGCCACCAGGGAAGCCCTGTTTTTGTTTTTTTTTGTTGTTTCAAATGGGAGGGTAAATCTAGTTCCTATTCCTACATTTTAGTCGCAGACATTTTATATACAGTAAGCACTAATTTTAAAAAATTATTGGTGTTGATCAAGTAGATTGATCTAATGCCTAAAGACATTTTGTCTCATTTAGCTTTGCTTTTCAGCCATTTCCCCCAACCCGGGAAAGCCACAGTGGAATGTAGTTTGTAAGTTGATGAGGTGAACGGACCCTCCTTCCATGTGGTGGATGGAAGGGCTCCAAAAGCAAGAGTGACCCAATGGATAAAGTTCAGTATTATTCCATGTAGTTTTGGAACTCTTCCTAATCCACTTCTCCAGATCCAGCTCACTTGCAAAGATTGTCTGACAGCGTACCCTTCCCTTGGACAGCATCCAAACTCATGCAGGCCCAGCCCTGCCATAGCACATGAAGGAAGTTCTTGCTCTTTGAAAAGCTCCTTAAGAGGTAATTTTTGATGTGACAGCTAAAAAACATCATGGCTTTAAAACATAAGAATAAACAAAGGAAAATAAATCACATTATACAGTGTCATCCCATTATAGTGTGAAAGGGTGTGTTTACATATGCTCTCATAAACTTTCTTATGCATCTTCCATATGGCTTTTTTTAAAAATAAATTTATTTATTTATTTTTGGCTGTGTTGGGTCTTCGTTGCTGCCCATGGGCTTTCTCTAGTTGCGGTGAGCAGGGGGCTACTCTTCATTGCAGTGCATTGGCTTCTCATTGCAGTGACTTCTCCTGTTGCAGAGCACGGGCTCTAGGCGCGCAGGCTTCTGTAGTTGTGGCTCGAGGGCTTAGTTGCACCGCGGCATGTGGAATCTTTCTGGACTTGAACCCGTGTCCCCTGCATTGGCAGGTGGGCTCTTTACCACTGCGCCACCAGGGAAGTCCCATCCATATGGCTTTTCAATAGTGCTTGAACCATACAAACAGAAAATTTGTTCAGATGTAAAAATCTTTTTTCCCTATATGGCTTTAACAGCTGATAAAGTCAGTGGATCTGCTTTAATTCTGAAAGTTTTATGGATTTCTGGCCAGTAGGTGGTGGTATTGGCAATCTATTAACAAGTGGGCTTTACCTAATTTATACATTTCTTATTACTTGAAGTTTTCACAGGTATGTAAATAATTTTAAAATAATAAAAAACATTAGAAAACTCTGAAATCAAGGAATAAGCAAAGTAAAGTAAAATTTAAAAAACATTTTTGGTGGTTGAAAATAATGAATTTTAGCACTGTTGGTGATGGTTATAAAGGTAGGTACTTTTGAGTCTTATAAATTCACTTTTTAATTGTAAAGCTCTGGAAAATATAATCCTGATACCTCCTTCTAAGATGTCACCCACTTGTGTATGTGACAGGATTGAATTGTTTAAAGAAATAATGGGAGTACCCAGGACATATTAAATATTATTTATATATTATCCTATATTTGGTACTGTTTCTATGTTTGTTACTTTAGGCTCCCTAAAACATGTTAAGAACTAAAATGTAAAATTTTCAAAAATTTCAGACCTTGAAAATATAGGGAAAAAGAAACTTGAGCACAAACCTTTTAGTTAGGATACTTTAAGGATCTAGAGTTTTTTGGTTTGAGTATCAAAAATGTTTAGTGTATAACTTGCTTTGCTTATAAAATTGACACATTTGCTGAGTACTAAAACATGACTATCTAGAATTCTCAAAAAATGAGTTATTTACAAGAGCTGAGTTTCTCAAATAATAGGATTATCTCTTTAGGCACCAATTTTTTTTCTAATTTCCAGTGGCAGTTATCCTAAAATGTATTACATACTTCCCTGGCTTCCTGAAGTGAGCCAACAGAAAAGAGTTTGCCCTTTCCTGGTGAGTTGAGGTTCTTCCTCTGAGTATCAGATTGTTCTCTTCTCAGTATGGCAGTGCCTTCAAAGCCTGTCATGGTGAGGAGTGTTCTTTGACCCTGCGTTGAATGACCCTAGACTGCTGTGTCTTTGAGTTCCTGTGACTGCTTTTTATGGGGTGTTTTTTTGGTTTTTGTTTTGTTTTTTTGGTCTCTTGCTGTCACTTTTTGTCGCCAGTGGTGTGTCTGTGGCTAGCAATTGCTGTCATGTTTCTTTTTTGTTGAGTCTGATTAAATAATATTTATTTTGTGTGTGTTAAAGAAAAATATAGTCCATGACTCTTTGAGTGATGTGTATGGGCCTTAGTACATGAATTTTGTAATTTTCAGATACTCATTCATTGCCTTATAAATATCTGGTTATAGCAATGTGTATCTATCAAAATACTTAGATATTTAGAGGTGATGGGTGGGATCTGAATAATTGGGCCAAAATTTTTGACCCCTTCTCTGGCCTTCATCTCTCTTATTAGGAACCCCTTTGCTGTGGGATAGGATAAGTACCTGACAGTGGAACCCCACTGGAGGCAGCCTCTGAGAGTACTCCTGCTATTTATTTTCCTACTTCTCTATCCACTTTCTCTTTTGTGGACTTTGTTCTCGTCTTTGTTGTTCCTTTGTACCCTCTCCTGTATAACTTTTGGTGGTAATGATATAGACTTTGATATGATAAGCCTTGCTAGCACTGTTAAGGCTTAAAAAGCTGATGATGCCTTTTGAAAGGTTTAGCATTATTTGAGAATTGAGAATAATTCCCACTATTTGAGTGATTAAAAAAAAAATCCCATACAGTTATTTTCATAAGATTTACAGCATTGTTCCTTGTGGCAGTTGACCAGTTCTAACTTAGGCAATTATATTTAGCCGTTAAATTTTCTCCTCCCTCTCGCCACCCTTGTTTCCTTTGGATTTTTCACTTCCTTTCTTTGTTTACTGCACTCATGCTCATAGTTGCCTTATGTGGAATAAATGATTCATGTCCATAATTCTTGGCTTCTAGGAGATAAAAATTTTATGCAGTAATGTTATTGATTCTATTTCATTTGTTCTCTATAATGTGCTCTGTGCAGCACCTCACCACACGTTGTTCCCAGATTAAGTACATATTTGAACACTTACTGAGACTCCTAATTTATAGCTTGAAAATTTAATCAGTCTACATCATAAGGCAAGTTGTTGGCTGGATACTTTGTATCATAGCCAGAATACTTGAATTCAACCTTTTTAGGAAGGAAGGGGTAAATTTGGGAGGCCCCTGGTAATACACTGACATATTTTACATTCCACCAGTAGGTACTGGCAGAATTTAGCAGGATTAGATGGATATATATGAACTTATTGTATTGATGTCAAGAACAAAATGTTTACATTGAAAACATACTCTTATGCCTTTGCAGAATAAATTCACTTTAGCTGCCTCCACCCCCACCCTGCAGCATTTATGCTGTCTGTAACCTTTCGCCTACATCCATAGTCAAAGTGAAAGAAGCATAACCTTGAAGTTGCTGGGTTATTTCAGTTTTACTAGCAACAGCTTTTGTGGTTCACTAATGGAAATAGTCTCAGACTTTAGAGCAGAAGGATTGCAGTTGGGTGCCTTAGTAATGGATGGGTTTGCTGCTCACAATCTTCCTTGAGGCAAAGGAAGTGCACTGCCTGTGCCATGTGCGGTGCACTGTGCCATCAGTTTAATGACAGACTTCCTAAAAATCATTCCTGCCTTTTTGCTGTTTATTTCTGCGGTCCCTGACTGTCAACCTTAATTTATCTCCTTTTTGGTGGTTTGTTACAATTGAGGGTCTCATTCCAAAATAACAACTTAATATTGATCACTTTTATTCCCTTAGCAGTGTGGGCAACATCATTATGCATTAGCCCTGAGTGAGTGTGCGTGTGTGTGCATGTGTGTTAAATCACTATCAGTATGTTGGAAAAGTGGGAAGAAGAAATGGCACCAGAGAGAGATCCTGAGCACCTAGGTTCTAGTCCCGGCTCTGACTCTGACTCATTGTATGATTTTGGCCTCTCATTAAATCTCTCTGGGCCTCAATTTCCTTGTCTTTCCAGTGAGGAGATTGGACTAGATATTGTCTAAGTCAGTTCTGATTTAAAATTCTTTGTGCGTAGTAAACTCTCCATTTGATATTTTAATAGTTTTATTTTGGGGATTAAGGAGGGATTTGATATGGCATTCTCTTAGTGCTATTTGAATCATATAATGAAGTGTATGTTCTTGGAAGTGTTTCACATACAAATATACTGAGAAAAGTGGTTTCTCTTTTTCTTCCAGGACAGTGGCTTTGTGCATATTCATACTCCAGTAATCACATCCAATGACTGTGAGGGGGCTGGAGAACTTTTTCAAGTTACGGTAAGCTGTGCTTCCCATCTTGGGGGATATATTGCTCTCTGATATTTTTCATTTGAGGGTTTGCTTTAAATTTAATGAGAGTTATGTGGATAGAACATGAAACTTTGTTGATAATAATCCTTAAAAAACGTGCATAGAAAATTCACACTTCTCTAATTTTCTGTCCAACCAGCTGTATTACCTACGTTGTGACTGAAGGGAGTGGATTTTTAATTTAGTACTCTAGTTGCCTTTTTTATAACTGTGAATTGGTGAACTAGAGAAATTTGAAGAAATTAATAAAAATTCTAAGAGATCTTTTCTGCAAATTCAACCCCCAAGTTATATTTTTGGGTGTAACTGTTATTTTAAGAGATGGAACTAAAATAGAAAAGCATACATGTGAATATTTTCTTTTTCAGAGTCTTTAGAAAATATATTTTTCATAAGAAATTATTTAGTCTGTATACCTCATGAACGCTTTTAATTCTTTGTTCAGCAATTATTCTTTGAGCTCCTGCTATGCACCACATATTGTCAGCCTGCTCTTGTTGCAGGAAATTTAAAAGTTACCAGTTTTTCTTACATGTCGGCAATTGAAAGCCTTTCATTTACCAATTAGACAGCCTGTTTAAAATCATTGACCAGTAGTATAAGGTACAAAGAGAAATGTATGTTGATGAGTGGTGCTTTTTGTATTTCTTTCATTTATTTACTGATTTCTGTATCTCTGAGAAATCAAGATTCTTTATATATTTGGGTGATTTCATCAAATGACAAGACCTGTACAAAACTACTCTCTGGTTCAGTATATTCTGATTCTTGATAATGATGCTTTCTCTTCATATTATTGAACAGCATATTCACTGGGAGAAGTTATCCTGATGTGTCAAAATCATTATTCAAAATAATAATCAAATGCTGTCTTTCTTCATATGTGGTTTGAAGAAATCTAGATGATAGCCTTCTGCAAAAAGCAGAATAAAAACGCTTGGTTGAACATTTAAAGTAGGAGTGTTAGCATCTGTATATGAGTTCAAAGAAGGCAGCAGATGATAAAATAACAATATGTAAATTGAAGAAAACATTCTCTTTTAGCCATTTATGTTGTTAATTTTCTCTTTGCACCTTAATAGTCATCTGAATATTGAAGTGAAGAAGAATTACCCACCTTAAATACATTTCATGATCCCTTAATCTAAACTACCAAATATTAAAAAGTAAATGATAGAGAAGGAAATGTATAATCTAAAGGAGTTTTTTACAAATATAAAGGGAATTATTAAAGAGACCCAAGTTAAACAAGTAAAAAAAATCTGTAACAAACTTAAATAATTATAAATTTGGAGCTAACTGCTTTACCACCAGAGAAATCCCCTAAGCAAGTCTGAATGATTACAATATGTGCATTTTGGACACTAAACAACACAAGGTAAATTACCAAATAAGAATAAATACAGAGAAAGGAGGAAGATGTATTTTTTTTTTTTAAATCGGGGCTTTTTAAATTTTATTTATTTATTTTTGGCTGTGTTGGGTCTAAGTGACTGCACACGGGCTTTCTCTAGTTGCAGGCAAGTGGGGGCTACTCGTTGCAGTGGCGTCTCTTGCTGTGGAGCATGGGCTCTAGGCGTGCGGGCTTCAGTAGCTGTGGTACGTGGGCTGAGTAGTTGTGACTCGCAGGCTCAGTAGTTATGGCACATGGGCTTAGCTGCTCCACGGCATGTGGGATCTTCCCAGACCAGGGCTCAAACCCGTGTCCCCTGCATTGGCAGGTGGATCCTTAACCATTGTGCCACGAGGGAAGTCCGAAAATGTATTTCTGAAGCTAAACAAATGAGAAGTGTTCTATGTTCATAGTACTCCAGGGCCAGGTTGAGGAATTTTATGTAGTGGAATTAGGCTTTGTCTATTCAGAGTGTCAGAAAGGTGCTCTTGAATTCATTGATACTAGGCTCCTGCATTCAGGGTCTAGCACAGGTTTCAGCGGTCTGTGGCTTTTGTTTTATGAGCCCACTGTCTTTGTTGCTTTCAGCAGTTCAGCTCCTAAGATTTGTCTTCTGCCTACCAACACACTCTCCTCTGAAAGCAGTGCTCCTCCTTATTCCCACCTCACACATCTCTACACTTCCAAGCTTCATTGTGTGGATTTCTTCCGGACTGCATGTAGAGGCATAGGGGTTTGAGTCTTGGCACCCTACTGTTAGGAGGAAGTGAAGTGTCACATCTAAGTCCTTGCTTCTCTTAATAGTGCTCTTTTTTGCTCTGATAACAATGAAGTCCAGTAACTACTTAAAGATAAGGATGCCTGGTACATACTCAGGTTTGAGGACAGCAGTAAGATGCCACCTTGAAATGCACAGTAAGAACATAATACACTGTTGAGAAGTAAATGCATGTCCCATCATTTTAGTTTTGTTTTTCCTCATTCCCATTTCCTGCTTTAAGATTTCAGGTATTTGCTAAGGTTTGGGGACTCCTGAATACACATGTAGGAAGTTGCATTCAAAAGCATTAATTTGTTATTCAGCAGACCTTTGGTACCATCTGTGTTCAAGATTCTGTGCTGTTAAGGGGATACAAAGATGTACTCAGGGCTCTGGTTGGTGAAGCTGGTGAGTTGGCAGGGCATAAGAGAGGAAGGAGCATGCTTTTCATTCACTGTTGATGTTACTTATGCTACAGTATTCTTTGGTTGTACACCTTTTCCTTTTTGTCTTAGAGCCCTAGCTGAGTTCCACAATTATGTTTGATCTTTATGATTCTGGAGTAACTAGTTTGTCTCTGAGAAGATAAAAGAGATTAAAGGCAAGAATTAGGGATTGTGGCAAAATCTAGACGTTGATAGGAAATAAGGTGAAACTGTTTTATGTATATACTTGAGGTTACAGTGTTACAAGTTATAAGTGGTATGAAATCTAGAGGGTAATTAGGTCTGTGAGGATTGACTTGGTCAGAAACATCTTCAAAATAAGTATGTGACTTAACTGTACCCTAGGGAGAGTACTTCAGGTAGGGGAGGAATGTGAGCAGAGTCAAGTAACTAAAATGAGTGTGGGGTTTTCACTGGACGCCGGATGGACAGATTAGAAGGTTTATGTTGGTGAATCATAAAAAGTAAAGTTGGGAATGAGAAAATGGAGCAGGTTTTAAAAAAACAACTTTATTGAGATACATTTTACATACCATAAAAATCAGTCACTTAAAGTATACTGTTCCGTGGTTTTTAGTATATTCACAGAGCTGTGGAAGCATCACCACAATCTAATTTGAGAGCGTTATATCACCCCAAAGTGAAACCCAGTACCCATTACCAATCCCTTCCTGTTTCCACCCCGAGTTCTAGGTAAGCACTAAACTGCTCTCTATAGATTTGCCTCTTCTGGAATATTTCATATAAATGCAGTCATACAACATATGGGCTTTTGTGTCGGGCTTCTTTCATTTAGCACAACGTTTTTGAGGTTCATACAAGTTGTAGCATGTATCAATACTTCATTTCTTTTATATCCAACTAGTATTCTATTGTATAGATATCCAACGTTTTATTTATCCATTTAGCAGTTGATGGATGTTTGGATTATTTCTACCTCTTGGCTATTATGATTAATGCTACTGTCAACATTTGTGAAATCATTTGGATGAGTATATGATATCATTTCTCTTGAGTGGAATTGCTGGGTCACATGGTAGCTTTATGCTTAATATTTTGAGAAACCACCAAACCATTTTCCAAAGTGGCTGCATCACTTTATATTCCCAACAGCAGTGTGTGTAGGTTCCAGTTTCTCCCCATTATTGCCAACACTTATTGTTGCTCTTCATTTTTTTTTAAACATCTTTATTGGAGTATAATTGCTTTCCAGTGGTGTATTAGTTTCTGCTTTATAACAAAGTGAATCAGCTATACATGTACATATATCCCCATATCCCCTCCCTCTTGCGTCTCCCTCTCATCCTCCCTATCCCACCCCTCTAGGTGGTCACAAAGCACTGAGCTGATCTCCCTGTGCTTTGTGGCTGCTTCCCACTAGCTATCTGTTTTACATTTGGTAGTTTATATAAGTCCATGCCACTCTCTCACTTCGTCCCAGCTTACCCTTCCCCCTCCCCTTGTCCTCAAGTCCATTTTCTACCTCTGCATCTTTATTCCTGTCCTGCCCCTAGGCTCTTCAGAACCCCTTTGTTTTTTTTTTAGATTCCATATATATGTGTCAGTGTACGGTATTTGTCTTTCTCTTTCTGACTTACTTCACTCTGTATGACAGACTCTAGGTCCATCCACCTCACTACAAATAACTCAATTTCGTTTCTTTTTATGGTTGAGTAATATTCCATTTGTATATATGTGCCACATATTCTTTATCCATTCATCTGTTGATGAACACTTAGGTGGCTTCCATGTTCTGGCTATTGTAAATAGAGCTGCAGTGAACATTTTGGTACATGATTTTTTGAATTATGGTTTTCTCAGGGTATATGCCCAGTAGTGGGATTGCTGGGTCGTATGGTAGTTCTATTTTTAATTTTTTAAGGAACCGCCATACTGTTCTCCATAGTGGCTGTATCAATTTACATTCCCACCAACAGTGCAAGAGGGTTCCCTTTTCTCCACACCCTCTCCAGTATTTATGGTTTGTAGATTTTTTGATGATGGCCATTCTGACCAGTGTGAGGTATACTTCATTGTAGTTTTGATTTGCATTTCTCTACTGATTAGTGATGTTGAGCATTCTTTCATTTGTTTGTTGGCAATCTGTATATCTTCTTTGGAGAAATGTCTATTTAGGTCTTCTGCCCATTTTTGGATTGGGTTGTTTGTTTTTTTGATATTGAGCTGCATGAGCTGCTTGTAAATTTTGGAGATTAATCCTTTGTCAGTTGCTTCATCTGCAAATAATTTCTCCCATTCTGAGGGTTGTCTTTTCGTCTTGTTTATGGTTTCCTTTGCTGTGCAAAAGCTTTTAAGTTTCATTAGGTTCCATTTGTTTATTTTTGTTTTTATTTCCATTTCTCTAGGAGGTGGGTCAAAAAGGATCTTGCTGTGATTTATGTCATAGAGTGTTCTGCCTATGTTTTTCTCTAAGAGTTTGATAGTGTCTGGCCTTACATTAAGGTCTTTAATCCATTTTGAGGTTTTTTTAAAATTATTTTTATTTATTTATTTATTTATTTATTTATTTTGTGGTACGCGGGCCTCTCACTGTTGTGGCCTCTCCTGTTGCGGAGCACAGGCTCCGGACACGCAGGCTCAGCGGCCATGGCTCACGGCCCCAGCCGCTCTGCGGCATGTGGGATCTTCCCGGACCGGGACACGAACCCAAGTCCCCTGCATCGGCAGGCGGACTCTCAACCACTGCGCCACAGGGAAGCCCCCATTTTGAGTTTATTTTTGTGTATCGTGTTAGGAAGTGTTCTAGTTTCATTCTTTTACATGTAGCTGCCCAGTTTTCCCAGTATCACTTATTGAAGAGGCTGTCTTTTCTCCATTGTATATTCTTGCCTCCTTTATCAAAAATAAGTTGACCATATGTGTGTGGCTTTATCTCTGAGCTTTCTATCCTGTTCCATTGGTCGGTATTTCTGTTTCTGTGCCAGTACTGTATTGTCTTGATTACTGTAGCTTTGTAGTGTAGTCTGAAGTCCGGTGGCCTGATTCCTCCAGCTTCGTTTTTCTTTCTCAAGATTGCTTTGGCTATTCGGGGTCTTTTCTGTTTCTATACAAATTGTGAAATTTTTTATTCTAGTTCTGTGAAAAATGCCATTAGTAGTTTGATAGGGATTGCATTGAATCTGTAGATTGCTTTGGGTAGTATAGTCATTTTCACAATGTTGATTCTTCCAATCCAAGAACATGGTATATCTTTCCATCTGTTTGTATCATATTTAATTTCTTTCATCAGTGCCTTATAGTTTTCTGCATACAGGTCTTTTGTCTCCTTAGGTAGGTTTATTCCTAGGTATTTTATTCTTTTTGTTGCAATGGTAAATGGGAGTGTTTCCTTAATTTCTCTTTCAGATTTTTCCATCATTAGTGTATAGGAATACAAGAGATTTCTGTGCATTAATTTTGTATCCTGCTACTTTACCAGATTCATTGATTAGCTCTAGTAGTTTTCTGGTAGAGTCTTTAGGATTCTCTATGTATAGTATCATGTCATCTGCAAACAGTGACAACTTTACTTCTTCTTTTCTGATTTGGATTCCTTTTATTTCTTTTTTTTCTCTGATTGCCGTGGCTAAAACTTCCAAAGCTAGGTTGAATAATAGTGGTGAGAGTGGGCAACCTTGTCGTTTTCCTGATCTTAGTGGGAATGGTTTCAGTTTTTCACAACTGAGAGCAATGTTGGCTGTGGGTTTGTCATATATGGCCTTTATTATGTTGAGGCAGGTTCCCTCTATGCCCACTTTTGGAGGGTTTTTATGATAAATGGGTGTTGAATTTTGTTGAAAGCTTTTTCTGCATCTATTGAGATGATCATATGGTTTTTATCCTTCAGTTTGTTAATACGGTGTATCACATTGATTCATTTGCATATATTGAAGAATCCTTGCGTTCCTGGGATAAACCCCACTTGATTATGGTGTATGATCCTTTAAATGTGCTGTTGGATTCTGTTTGCTAGTATTTTGTTGAGAATTTTTGTATCCATGTTCATCAGTGATATTGGCCTGTAGTTTTCTTTCTTTGTGACATCTTTGTCTGGTTTTGGTATCAGGGTAATGGTGGTCTAGTAGAATGAGTTTGGGTGTGTTCCTCCCTCTGCTATATTTTGGAAGAGTTTGAGGATAGGTGTTAGCTCTTCTCTAAATGTTTGATAGAATTCGCCTGTGAAGCCATCTGGTCCTGGGTTTCTGTTTGCTGGAAGATTTTTAATCACAGTTTCAATTTCAGTGCTTGTGGTTGGTCTGTTTATATTTTCTGTTTCTTCCTGGTTCAGTCTTGGAGGCTTGTGTTTTTCTAAGAATTTGTCCATTTCTTCCAGGTTGTCCATTTCATTGGCATATAGTTGCTTGTAGTAATCTCTCATGATCCTTTGTATTTCTGCAGTGTCAGTTGTTACTTCTCCTTTTTCATTTCTAATTCTATTGATTTGAGTCTTCTCCTTTTTTTCTTGGTGAGTCTGTCTAATGGTTTATCAATTTTGTTTATCTTCTCAAAGAACCAGCATTTAGTTTTATTGATGTTTGGTATTGTTTCTTTCATTACTTTTTCATTTATTTCTGCTCTGATCTTTATGATTTCTTTCTTTCTGCTAACTTTGGCGTTTTTTTGTTCTTCTTTCTCTAATTGCTTTAGGTGTAAGGTTAGGTTGTTTATTTGAGATGTTTCTTGTTTCTTGAGGTAGGATTGTATTGCTGTAAACTTTCTTAGAACTTCTTTTGCTGCATCCCATATGTTTTGGGTCATCGTGTTTTCATTGTCATTTGTTTCTAGGTATTTTTTTATTTCATCTTTGATTTCTTCAGTGATCTCTTGGTTTTTAAGTAGTGTATTGTTAGGCCTCCATGTGTTTGTATTTTTTACAGGTTTTTTCCTGTAAAAAAATTGATATCTAGTCTCATAGTGTTATGGTCAGAAAAGATACTTGATACGATTTCAGATTTCTTAAATTTACCAAGGCTTGATTTGTGACCCAAGATATGATCTATCCTGGGGAATGTTCCATGAGCATTTGAGAAGAAAGCGTATTCTGTTCTTTTTGGATGGAATCTCCTATAAATATCAATTAAGTCCATCTTGTTTAATGTATCATTTAAAGCTTGTGTTTCCATATTTATTTTCATTTTGGATGATCTGCCCATTGGTGAAAGTGGGGGTGTTAAAGTCCCCTACTATGATTGTGTTACTGTTGATTTCCCCTTTTATAGCTGTTAGCATTTTCCTTATGTATTGAGGTGCTCCTATGTTGGGTGCATAAATATTTACAATTGTTAAGATTCTTCTTCTTGGATTGATCCCTTGATCATTATGTAGTGTCCTTCTTTGTCTCTTGTAATAGTCTTTACTTTAAAGTCTGTTTTGTGTGATATGAGTATTGCTACTCCAGCTTTCTTTTGATTTACATTTGCATGGAATATCTTTTTCCATCCCCTCACTTTCAGTTTGTATGTGTCCCTAGGTCTGAAGTGGGTCTCTTGGTGACAGCATATATATGGGTTTTGTTTTTGTATCCATTCAGCCAGTCTGTGTGTTTTGGTTGGAGCATTTAAACCATTTACATTTAAGGTAATTATCGATATGTATGTTCCTATTACCATTTTCTTAATTGTTTTGGGTTTGTTATTGTAGGTCTTTTCCTTCTCTTGTGCTTACTGCCTAGAGAAGTTCCTTTAGCATTTGTTGTAAAGCTGATTTGGTGGTGCTGAATTCTCTTAGCTTTTGCTTGTCTGTAAGGGTTTTAATTTCTCCATCAAATCTAAATGAGATCCTTGCTGGATAGAGTAATGTTGGTTGTAGGTTTTTCTCTTTCATCACTTTCAATATGTCCTGGCACTCCCTTCTGGCTTGCAGAGTTTCTGCTGAAAGATCAGCTGTTAACCTTATGGGGATTCCCTTGTATATTAGTTGTTGTTTTTCCCTTGCTGCTTTTAATATTTTTTCTTTGTATTTAATTTTTGATAGTTGATTAATATGTCTCTTGGCGTATTTCTCCTTGGATTTATTCTGTATGAGACTCTCTGGACTTCCTGGACTTGATTAACTATTTCCTTTCCCATATTAGGGAAGTTTTCAACTATACTCTCTTCAGATATTTTCTCAGTCCCTTTCTTTTTCTCTTCTTCTGGGACCCCTAGAATTCAAATGGTGGTGTGTTTAATGTCCCAGAGGTCTCTGAGACTGTCCTCAATTCTTTTCATTCTTTTTTCTTTATTCTGCTCTGCAGTAGTTATTTCCACTGTTTTATCTTCCAGGTCATTTATCCGTTCTTCTGCCTCAGTTATTCTGCTATTGATTCCTTCTAGAGACTTTTAAATTTCATTTATTGTGTTGTTCATCATTGTTTGTTTGCTCTTTAGTTCTTCTAGGTCGTCGTTAAACATATCTTGTATTTTCTCCAGTCTGTTTCCAAGATTTTGGACCATCTTTACTATGATTAATCTGAATTCTTTTTCAGGTAGACTGCCTATTTCCTCTCCATTTGTTTGGTCTGGTGTGTTTTTACCTTGTTCCTTCATCTGCTGTGTGTTTCTGTGTCTTCTCATTCTGCTTAACTTACTGTGTTTGGGGTCTCCTTTCGCAGGCTACAGGTTCGTAGTTCCCATTGTTTTTGGTGTCTGCCCCCAGTGGCTAAGGTTGATTCAGTGGGTTGTGTAGGTTTCCTGGTGGAGGGGACCGGTGCTTGTGTTCTGGTGGATAAAGCTGCATCTTGTCTTTCTGGTGGGCAGGACTGTGTCCGGTGGTATGTTTTGGGGTGTCTGTGACCTTATGATTTTAGGTAGCCTTTCTGCTAATGGGTGGGGTTTGTTCCTGTCTCGCTAGTTGCTTGGCATAGGCTGTCCAGCACTGTAGCTTGCTGGTCGTCATTGAGTGGAGCTGGGTCTTAGCATTTAGATGGAGATCTCTGGGAGAGCTTTCGCTGTTTGATATTATGTGGAGCTGGGAGGTCTCTGGAGGACCAATGTGCTGAACTCGGCTCTCCCACCTCAGAGGCACAGGCCTGACAGCCGGTTGGAGCACCAAGACCCTGTCAGCCACACGGCTTAGAAGAAAAGGGAGAAAAAGATAAAGAAAAAGATAAAGTTGTTAAAATAAAAAATAATTGTTAAAAATTAAAAAAATTTTAAAAGTAATAAAAAAATAGAGAAAGAAAGAAGAGAGCAACGAAACCAAAAAACAAATCCACCAATGATGACAAGCTCTAAAAACTATACTAAAAAAAAACTGGAAAGACAGAACCCTAGGACAAATGGTGAAAGCGAAGATATACAGACAAAATCACACAAAGAAGCATACACATATACAGTCACAAAAAGAGAAAAAATATATATATCGTTGCTCCCAAGTCCACTGCCTCAATTTTGGAATGATTCATTGCCTCTTCAGGTATTCCACAGACGCAGGGTACATCAAGTTGATTGTGGAGCTTTAATCCGCTGCTCCTGAGACAGCTGGGAGAGATTTCCCTTTCTCTTGTTTGTTCGCACAGCTCCTGGGGTTCAGCTTTGGATTTGGACCCGCCTCTGCATGTAGGTCGCCTGAGGGCATCTTTTCTTCACTCAGACTGAATGGGGTTAAAGGAGCACCTGATTCGGGGGCTCTGGCTCACTCAGGCCGGGGGGAGGGAGGGGCACGGAGTGCTGGGCGAGCCTGCGGTGGCAGAGGCAGGTGTGACGTTGCACCGGCCTGAGGCACACTGTGCGTTCTCCCGGGGAAGTTGTCCCTGGATCACGGGACCCTGGCAGTGGTGGGCTGCACAGGCTCCCGGGAGGGGAGGTGTGGATAGTGACCTGTGCTCGCACACAGGCTTCTTGGTGGCTCCAGCAGCAGCAGCCTTAGCGTCTCATGCCAGTCTCTGGGGTCCGCGCTGACAGCTGCGGCTCGTGCCCGTCTCTGGAGCTCGTTTAGGCGGTGCTCTGAATCCCCTCTCCTCGCACACCAGGAAACAATGGTCTCTTGCCTCTTAGGCAGGTCCAGACCTTTTCCCGGACTCCCTCCTGGCTAGCTGTGGCGCCCCCTTCAGGCTGTGTTCACGCAGCCAACCCCAGTCCTTTCCCTGGGATCTGACCTCCGAAGCCCGAGCCTCAGTTCCCAGCCCCTCCCTCCCCGGCGGGTGAGCAGACAAGCCTCTCGGGCTGGTGAGTGCTGGTTGGCACCGATCCTCTGTGCGGGAATCTCTCCGCTTTGCCCTCCGCACCCCTGTTGCTGTGCTGTCCTCCGTGGCTCCAAAGTGTCCCCCCCGCCACCCCGTCTCTGCCAGTGAAGGGGCTTCCTAGTGTGTGGAAGCTTTTCCTCCTTCACAGCTCCCTTCCAGAGGTGCAGGTCCCATCCCTCTTTTTTGTCTCTGTTTTTTCTTTTTCCTTTTGCCCTACCCAGGTATGTGGGGAGTTTCTTGCCTTTTGGGAGGTCTGAGGTCTTCTGCCAGCGTTCAGTAGACGTTCTGTAGGAGTTGTTCCACATGTAGATGTATTTCTGATGTATTTGTGGGGAGGAATGTGATCTCTACGTGTTCCTCCTCTGCCATCTTGAAGGTCTCCCCTTGCTTTTCTTTTTTGGTTATAGCAATACCAGAGAGTGTGAAGTGGTATTTCATTGTCGATTTTCTCTTTGCCTTTTGCTTTTGATAGTTTACAATTTATATGTAAATATGTAATTCATATTTAAGCTTTTAATTACAATTCTGTGTCAGAATGTGGTAGATAAATGATCACACATCGTGAAATTAAATTAGGCTGAGAAAATCTTGTTATACTTCATATAACAAGAACAGTATTCAGGACTAGAGTTTATACATTTAAATAATTCTTAAAGTGAAGAATGAACTGAAAGTCTATTAAATGGAACCCATGAAGATGTGTAATTTTATATCCGAATCTTATACTGTGGGCATTCTTATACTGGATCTCATACTGTGTACTGAGGTTTGGCATTAGATGGGTTTGCTTTTTTTATTATTGTGGATATTTACATAATATAAAATGTATCAGTGTAACCATTTTTAATGAACTGTTCAGTACCATTATAGTCACAGTGTTGTACAACCATCACTACTATATTTATTTCCAGAATTTTCCAGCACCCTAACAGAAGCTCAATAGCAAAAACTCCTCATTCCCTTTACCTCCAGCTCCTAGTAATCTCTCATCTACTTTTTGTCTTTGTGGATTTCTGGCTATTTCATATAAATGGAATCATACAGTGTGTAGCCTTTTGTGTCTGATTTCTGTTAACATGTATGAGAATTTCATTTCTTTTTATTACTGAATAATGTTCCATTGTATGGATATACCACATTTTGTTTAGCCATTCATTCATTGACGGACATTGCGTTGTTTCCACCTTTGGCTTTTGTGAATAATAATACTATGGACATCCGTGTACAAGTTTTTGTTTGAACACCTGTTTTCAGTTGTTTTGAGTATATATTTAGGAGTAGGACTGCTGGGTCATATGTTTATGTTCTAATTTAACTTACTGAGGAACTGCCAAAATTATTTTCCACAGTGGCTGTACCATATTATATTCGCACCAGTGGTATGAGGGTTCCACTTTTACCACATTTTCACCAGTGCTTGTTATTTTCAGTTTCTTTGATTATAGGCATCCTGATGAACGTTAAACAGTATCTTGTGGTTTTGATTTGCCATTCCCTAATGTCTAAGGGTGTTGAATATCTTTTGTGTGTGCCCGTTGACCATTTGTATATCTTCTTTGGAGAAATGTCTATTTCAGTCCTTTGCTCATTTTTTAATTGGCTTATTTGTCTTTTTGTTTTTGAGTTATAGGATTTCCTTACTCTAGATACAGATCTGTCTTTTTCCCTCTCCATCAGCAGTGTGAAGCCTTTGATGTTGCCCCTCAGGGGATACAGCCTTGGGTGTGCCCACTATCATCCAGAGCTGGCATTGATTCTGGCAGGGCTCTTTTGGCTATTTCTTTCCCAGACCATACCCAGCTCTTAAACTCCACTAATTGCGGCTGCTTGCTCTGTTGTTTTCAGCAGTGTTTGGGGGCATAAATTGCTTCACAGACTAATCCAGTCAAATTCAGGCTTCTTTAAAGATGTACTTCCCAAGGTCAGTGTTTAAAATTTATTCTGACCACAAAAGATCTCTTCTGTCTCTTTCCATTTCTCTCCAGCAAACCAGCAGGTCTGCAGTTTAGCCTTTATCTCCAAAGAATATCAATCTCTTCTCAATGGTCTTTCACTACAACCACTGTTTTTAAGAGCACTCTTAGGTTTGAACCTACCCACAAGTGAAGTCAATTCCTCTGGGAAGAGATTTGGAAGTCTGGTTTATGGCTGCTTCTAGCCCCAGTGAAAATCTCTGAATCACGGCTGTGGTGCTGGGGGCAGGAACAGTGGACACTTCTCTTTAAGTGACATTTCAGTTTAGGAGCTGAGTGTTCAATTGAGTGGGTGGCTGTAGCCCCAGGTCTCCTTGGCTTGCCGCTCCTACCATGGAAGCCTTACCCGGTGAGCTGGGGCAAGATAATCCAGGTCTAGTATTCTTTGCAGGGCCTCACCCAGGGTAGAGCCTCTGTCCCAGGAGCAGGGACTGGGGAGAAGGGAGCCCCCACCTCTCAACCACACTCACCCACAGCTTAGCTTCAGCAACAGGTAGCTGTGGGCAAGGTGAGAAATGCTGGCGTGCTGTGCTGCTCATCATGTCAGGATAGTCCTCTTACTGGGAGCTGGGCTTCAGGAGAGCCCTGTGTCCTTGGCTCTATCAATCTGGAGTGGAGGTTCTGTCGTGCTAAGCTGTGATGGGGAAGGGTGGGAGCAAGATTGTCATTCAGACACCACAAAAGTTCTTTGTCCTTATCAAGTTTTAGTAGATTTTCTTGAATAGGTGTTTCTTCATTTTCTTTATGACCTTAGGACCATTTTCAGAGGTGGCTGGGGTGGGGGTAGGGTTTGTTTTTTTTGTTGTTTTTTATTTTATAACTTTCACCAGTTTCACTGAGGAGTGGGTCTGCGGGACTCCCCACATTTGTCATGCCAGAAGTGTCATGCCAAAAGAAAAAAGAAGCCAGTCACTTTTGGACTACTTTTTATTGCCACAGTTCTCAACTTCCTACTTGTAAAATGTGAATAACACTACACTTAGAGCTTGTAAGAAAGAGTAAATGAAATGACATATGAAAACTTAAAATTGCTAGTCAAAAATAAGGAAAACTTAATATGCAGGAGCAGGCTGATGTAAGCACCAAAGGTTTCTCCTTTCCAAATTGTTGTGCATTCTAGAAATGACAATAAGAAGTTACTGGGCCTCAGGAATTTTGGTGCTTATCAATTTTTATGGCTAAGTTATTTATGGAGCACATCGTTTTGGTTCTGCTTGATGTTTTCACTTTTCAATACTCTTCCCTGTTTCTTTTAAACTTTTTAGATGGGATGAGGGCTAACCCAGGTCAAACCTCTTCTCAAAGCAACTCTTTTTCAGCTAACGTTAAATCTTTTCATTCTTTCAACTCCTGTTTAGTTGTTATCTCCTATTTTAACATTCAGTTGTTCTTTAATGGTTTTTTGACATCAATTTTGTTTCCTCATCTAGATTGCAAGCTCCTTACAGGCAAGAACTGTATCCTCCGCACTACCTGACTACAACCCTTTGAAGTAGGAATTAGTTTGCCTTTAGAAGGGCAGAAATGACTTGTCTCTTGTACATCATTGTATGTACAAGATAGTTAATATTTAAGCCTCCTTTTTCTGAAAAGTACTGTGTGATGGAACATTTGGATACTTGTTGATTATATTTTCTGTGGACTTTTAGCTTTGCACAGCTTTCAACCTTAAGACTAGTCATTTTCATAACCAACAAGAACCTTCTATTATATAGCACAGTGAACTGTATTCAATATTTTGTAATAATCTGTAAGGGAAAAGAATCTGAAAAAATAGGTACATATGTATTTATAACTGAATCACGTTGCTGTACACCTGAAACTAAGACAACATTGTAAATCAACCATACTTCAATTTAAAAAAAAAGAAAAAAATAGCTAGTCATTTTCTTTTCTGTTGAGGATGTCTATTTCTATTAAGGAGGTACAGATTTTGCATGTCAAAAATGCCTAGGACATATCTGGAAGAAAGATAATAATGTTCAACAGTTCACAGTAATGTTCACCCCTGGGCATGGGGCCTTCTGTTCTATATTCTTTGAATTTTTGATCATATGCATATATTACTTAAAAAACAAAAAAGATAATATATGTAAAAGGTACCCAGTTCAAAAGTTACAAAAGAGCATAAAGTAAATAAAAGTTTCCCTTCTACCCCAGACTCCCAGCTACCCAGTTCCCCTTCCCATAGGTAGTCACTGTTACTTATTTCTCTCTAGGGAGTTTGTACTAACTTTTATTTTTGTCAGCAGTATGCATGGGTGCTGTTTCTTATGAATCAGCTGTCAGAGTGTGTTACCAAATATTTAAAATTTTTCCAATTTTAATTAGATGTATTATTTTTCAATTAAAAAATAATAATTTTAAAAGGGAAAGGTAGAAAATGCTACACTAGATTAGGATAAGCAAATCTGAGATCATTCAAAGGCACTGAGAAGAGAACTGACCCAAAAAGCTGGTATGCTCCCAGCCATAATGTGTTTTTGCCGCTTCCACTGTGAAGTGAGGATCTTGTAAATTAACACCATGGTTAAAAAAAAAAAGCTTCTGTCAGACTGTGAACTGATACAGCCTGCTTCTATTCAAAAGACTAAGATATTTCTTCCATCATGTGGTATCCACCAAGTGGAGTGCATTCTTAAAATGATCTCATCCCATCAGCCATACAGCCGGACTAAAATTTACTGTTTGATTCATCCTGTAAATATTTAAGTCTCCTTTTTCTGAAAAGTACTGTGCTGGTCCTATTTGACTTAACAAAGTTATTTCTGTTCCACCTCTCAGCAACATGAATTTGCAAGGTATTTTTAAGTGGGAAAAACAAAATCCTACAATAATAAGTGCCACCAAAGTAATGTGAATTTGCAAACTAGACATATTAAGAAAAGATTGTAGATATTATAGGATACGTATTAAGTCAGTTCATTAAAATATTTTTAAAAATACTGTGAAATCTGAATCCAGTTATGCTTGAGTTCATAATTTTTAGTTTTAATTTGATTCAGATGCCGACATTTTAACCTGAGTGTGGATCAAAATAATAACATCTAACATTTGTAAAGTACATTAAATCAACTAATATCTGTATAGGAGTTTACTATATAATCATGTATGTTATTTTGTTGTTTTTTAATAATGTTAAACTATTAGGCAAGTTTTCTAAAAGGAATAATCCACTTTATTAGCTTTAACTAATCCAAGCAGAAAGAGAAAAAGCATTTATTGAATACCAAATATATTTCAGGCACCATGTCAAGTTCCTTTATATATATCATATAATCTTTTCAGCAACCCTTTGAAGTAGGAATTAGTTTGCCTTTAGAAGGGCAGAAACGACTTGTCTCTTGTACATCATTGTATAATGTCAGACACACGATAGTCGCTCCATAAATATTGGTTGAATGAGTTATCTTTTTTTTTTTTTTTTTTTTACATGAGGAAACTAGGCTCAGAATTTATCAAAAGCCACACAGTAAGAGACAGAGTTGTAGTTTAAACAAGATCTGTTTGGCTGTAAAGTAAATGCTGTTTGTCACACCATAATGACTCCTGAAGTTGGCTTTTGAGAAAAGATACCAAAACCTTGACTAAAGTTCTGAGATTATTAAAGAAGACTCTTTTTATTAGGTACAGACAACTGTTAAGAATGAGCACCACACTGAAGTAATGCATCCTTGTCATTTCTTTTTGACCATTCTTCCAAGACAACCTTCCTGCCCTCCCAGTTCCATCTCCCACCCTATTGCCACTGTGCTGATTTTGTTTTATTATTCCCATGCTTTAAAAAAATAGTTTTGCCACGTGCATGTACCCCTAGGCAAAATATTGTTTCATTTTGCATGGTTCTCAACTTATACACATGGAAGCATACTATTTTTCTGTGATGAGCTTTTTTTTCTCAATATTATATTTCAGTTAAATAAGAATCTCTGGGAAATAGGACTCAAGTGTTAGTATTTTTTAAGGCTCTCTTGGTGATTCCAATATGCCTTCAAGGGTGCATACAGAATAGTGGAAGTGCATGTTCATAGCTTCAACTTCGCTAGAGAAATCCAAATTTTTACAAGGGAAGAATGAATTTAAACTCCCACCAGCAGGGTGTGCTGTTCCACGTCTTTGCCAATATCCAATATTTTCAGTCTTAAAATTTTGCCAATCTCGTGGATATAAAATGGGATCTTGATGTGATTTTAATTTGTTTTTCTCTGATAACTATTGAGATTGAGAATTTTATCTTATGGTTATTGGCCACTCATTTTCTCTTCTATAATATTTTCTATTGTGTTATCTATTTTTTTTTTTTTTTTTTGCAGGTTTTATTTATTTATTTATTGAAGTATAGTTGATTTACAATGTTGTGTTAGTTTCCGGTGTACAACAAAGTGATTCAGTTATACATGTGTATATTCTTTTTCAGATTCTTTGCCCTTATAGGTTATTACAAAATATTGAGTATAGTTCCTTGTGCTATACAGTAGGTCCTTGTTGGTTATCTATTTTATATGTAGCATATCAGTGTTTTTATATTCTGGGTATCAGTCTTTCGTTGAGTATATTGTTGCAAATGTTTTCTCCCAGTTTGTGGCTTGCCTTTTCTCTTGTTTTAATATGGTCTTTTGATAAATAGAGTTCTTAATTTTAATTTAGTCAAATTTAATCTTTTCCTTTATGTATTGTGCTTTTCTATCTTGTTTAAGAAATCCTTTCTATGTTATCTCCTAAAAGTTTTATAGTTTGTGCATTACACATATATGTCTTCAGTCTTCCTGGAATTGAATTTTGGATAAATGTAAGAGTCCAATTTTCTTTTCCCAAAATGGATAACTAATTATTTCAGTACTATTTATTGAATAGTTCATTTCTCTTCCTGTGATTGCAGTTGCCAGCTCTTTCATAAATCAAGTTTCCATATATGTGTGTGTCTATTTCTGTGTGCTCTATTCTATTCCATTAGCTTTTCAGAATATCCCTGTGCCAGTACTCACTCTCAATTGCTGTAGCTCTTTGATAAGTCTTAATAGGTAGTAAAGCAAATCCTCCCACCTTATTTTAGGAATTTCTTGGCTCTTCTTGATCCTTTTCTCTTCTATATAAACTTACAAATCATCTTGACAAGCTCCAAAAAACCCTGTTTGCTCTTTAATTGGAACAACATTGATTCAACGGATCAGTTTGGAAAAACTGGTATCTTTATGGTATTAAATGTTCCTATCACTGGACATGGTATATTACTCCTTATGTTTAGGAATTCCTTAATATTTTTCAATAGAACTTAATAATTTTCTTTATGAAGATCACAAACATCTTTCTTACATTTATTCCTAGGTGCTTTATATTTTTGTGGTATTATAGATGTTCTGTGTATCTTTGGAAAGAGTTTCAGTTTTCGGGTATAGTGTTCAACATATGTGTATTAGAACAAGATTATTAATTGTATGTGCATACTTGCAGTATACTTACTGATATTTAGCCTTCTTTACCCACCATTTACTGGTGTGTTAAAATCCTCTGGTATATTTTTTCATTTTTTCCTCATACTTTTTGCTTTATGTATTTTTCAGGCTCTGTTATTGGGTATACACAAATTTAGAATCACTTCTTGGTGAAATCAGTCTTTAGGTATATAGTGATCCTTTTTCATCTATTGTTTGATTAATTTAACCATACCAACTTGTTTTGTTTTAATAAATTTATTTATTTTATTTTTGGCTGCGTTGGGTCTTTGTTGCTGCACACGGGCTTTCTCTAGTTGGGGTGAGCGGAGCCCACTCTTCATTGTGGTGTGCAGGCTTCTCATTGCTGTGGCCTCCCGTTGCAGAGCACAGGTCCCAGGCACGCGGGCCTCAGCAGTTGCAGCACGTGGGCTCAGCTGCTGTGGCTTGCAGGCTCTAGAGCGCAGTCTCAGCAGGTGTGGCGCACAGGCCCAGTTGCTCTGTGGCATGTGGGATCCTCCCGGACCAGGGCTCGAACCCGTGTCCTCTGCATTGGCAGGTGGATTCTTAACCACTGCACCACCAGAGAAGCCCTGCCAACTTGGTTTTGATCAGTATTAGTTGGGTATGTTTTTTTCTTTACATCATCCATCCTTTTATTGTCAACCTTTCTTTGTCTTATGTGATTCTTAGAAACAGCATATAGCTCAGATTTTTAAAAAAATTTAATCACTTAGTTTTTGCCCTTTTTACCATTTAATTTAGTCCACTAATGTTTATTTGGATTGCTTGTGCATTTGGATTTTAAAAACTATCTTATTTTGTGCTTTTTGTACATTTTTTTCTTTTAAAAAAATTCATTTTTTGGCTTATAAATTAAAATTTTTTTGTCACTATTAGTTTAGAAGAGACTGGTAGGGGTAAAGGAGAATGGAGAGTTTAAGGCAGTGCTTCTCAATCTTGACTGCATGTTGAATTCACCTAGGAACATTTAAAAGTATGAATGCCTAGGTTCTGCTCCCAGAAATTCACATTAATTGGTGTGGGGTGCAGTCTGGTGTGGGGAAATTTTAGAGCTTACCAGGTGCCTCTAATATATAGTCAAAATTGAAAGCTATTGCCCCCAGAGAAACTCTTAAATATATATCATCAGATGTAGACATAGGCTAAAAAGCTAAATGATCATTACCAATACCCTTTTCTCCCCATACTCATAGTTGCTTTACCTTTACCAACCAGAGGAATTCACTAGCTAGTTCAATTTTTTTCTGGTATATACTTGTGTGCACAGATTTGTATTGTGTCATACGTTGAGAATGTTGAATTAAAAATTTCTTTTTAAGTTCAGATGAGCTGGTCTTCAAGAAATCTTCCTTTATCCAGAAGATAAAGCTGACACATGAAATTGTAGACAGAATAAATATTTAACTGGTTTTTTTAAGGGCAGTTATACAGAATAATTTATATGGAAGTATTACATGTCAGAGGTGGTTCACATTTCATAAGTCTGTTAGGAGAGTTTTCTGACAGAGAGAAACTAGGCGCTAGAGTGATCAGAGATGTCCACGGGACAAAGTAAGCAGTTTGTGACCAAACCTTTTTGATATTTCTGTCTTTGATTTTTACCCCCAATTTTATCTTTCACTTTTTGCTTCCAAAATAACCCAGATTCATCCCAGGTCCCTTTCCAGAAAGTTACATTGGTAGGAGTTTGGGGAAGGGTGAGGCCCATGGTGAAAAGCAAGCATATAGGATGAGTTATTGATGTACATCACTTACTTAATGCAATAATTATTTTTTCCCAATTAATACTGAGTACATAACATGAACTGTGAATATAGTGGTGAAAAAGTAGAAGTCTTTCTCCTCGAGAATGTATATCCTTGTAGGAAGGGAGACACAATAAGTAAATTATAAAAGTAAAACTTATAGTATGTTGGGAATTGTGGTAACTGCCTCTAAATATGGCTCTCTAGGGCTTCCCTGGTGGCGCAGTGGTTGAGAGTCCGCCTGGCGATGCAGGGAACACAGGTTCGTGCCCTGGTCCGGGAAGATCCCACATGCCGCAGAGCGGCTAGGCCCGTGATCCATGGCCGCTGAGCCTGCGTGTCCAGAGCCTGTGTTCCACAACGCGAGAGGCCACAACAGTGAGAGGCCCGCGTACCGCAAAAAAAAAAAAAAAGATGGCTCTCTAGTATTCTCTGCTTCCCAGTATTCATACCATTCTGTTGTCCTGTCCCACCCTTCATTTGGGTTGATTCTGTGTAACTAACAGAGCAAGGTAGAAATGAAGCTTCCTTACCTAGGTCATAAACCTCAGTTTCTGCCTTTGGTGTTTTGGAATATGAGCTCTGGGGGAAGCCAGCATCTGTATAAGACGTCTTGACTAGCAGCAGATCTCCATGCTTTGTGCTAGCCCAGACCAGTCAGGTGGGAAGGCTGAGCGGTGAGTCAGTGATTCCTGGCCAGCACCCCGCTGTTTGAGCCCTCCCAGCTGAGGCCCCACACCTGTGGTTGAAGGAGTCCTCTTGGATGTTTAGCGTGATTGAGCCTTCAGATAACTTCAGTCCCTACAACCATTGGCTGTAACCACATGAGCAAGAATCGCGCAGCTGAACCCAGGCAACCCACAGAATTATGAAAGATAGCAATAGATTGTTTTAAGCCACTAAGTTTTAGAGTGATATATTACTTGGCAATAGATAATCAGAACAGATGGTGCTTAGTACTGTGGAGTAAAGAAAAGAGGGAAAAAGAGGTTAGGGAGTGCGAGAGGGAGAGAGGAGGAGAGAGGGGGAGAGGGATTGATTTTCAATTTTAAATTGGGTGGTTGGGGAAAGCCTCACTGAGAAGATAATTCAAACAAAAACACGATGGTTGTGAGAGAGTGCATAATTATTGATACCTGGGGGAAGAACATTCCAGTCAGAAGGAACAGCAAGTACAAAGGTCCTGTGGCTGGAGCTGCCTGAAATTTTGAAGAAATAGCCGTGAAGGCCAGTATGGATGGAGCATACTGAATGATGGGAAGAATAGTGGGAATTGAGGTCAGACAGGTATGAGGGGTTGAGAGTAGGTACACATTGTATACGGCCGTGATAAGGTGAAACACTCTTTTTTATATATTTATAATTTATTTTATATATTTATACAAATATATTCTAATAATCCCTTTTCTCTCTTAAAATGAAATATAGATAATATAAGCTTTTTATGCACTTAAAAAAGAAAATAATAGTGTTCCCAACTTAATATAAAGAAGACATAAAATGAAAGTGATATAGTTTATTTCATTATGTAAATACTATGGTATACAGCTAGCCTTTATATAGAGTGGCTGACTTTAAGAGCTATAAATTAGGACTTAAATGGGTGTGTTATATTGCTTACTCAAATACTGTGAATAGTAATTGTGATGGGATTTTGTGAAATGGTAAATAATTATTGATAAAGTTCTACACCAGAGTGTAGCCTTCCCTTAATTTACATGGAGGAGGCAATCTGGAAAATTCAGAGTATATTGAAAGGACAAAATTCACATAATTCACTACCATGAATGTTCCATGGGATATTTGGAACTCTGGTAATACCCACTAAACTGCAGAACCTCTCCTTAATCACAGTGATAATCAGAAACATTTCCACTAGGAATCTTAGATACAGGACTTTGCAGGCCATTATAAGAATTGTAACTCTGCATGAGATGGCAGGTCATTGCAGAGTTCTAAGAAAAGGAGTAACATAAATCACTGGTGTCTTAATGAGATCATTCTGGCTGCTGTATGGAGAATAAATGGTGGGTGGGTACCTACAGAAGAAGAAAAAACAGTTGAGTCTAATGCTGTAATCCAGGTGGACAGATGATAGTGATTTAGACCAGCATTGAAATGGTAGATTCTAAAATGTGGTTGGATTCTGAATATAAAGTAGTTTTTGCATATCAGTACCAGGGCACATTTTTGTTTTCTTTTGCTTTTATTATCTCTACTCTTAGCCTATATTTTCCCAGAAGTAGTTATGTTAACTAGTTCACCTCTGCTAGAGACCTTTGAACTTTTAGTATGGAGGGGATTTTTTTCTACACATGCTTGTTTCCATTGCTAATTAAAGTAGAAAGTGGATTTTCCTTTTTTGTTTTAACATGAATTTGCACGTTCTTACAAATACATAAATTAGAATTCAGTTAAGTACTCATAAATGAAAGAAAATATCAGCTTCATAAACACTAGGAAATCTTTTGAGCTTATACTCTTCAGAGCCAGTGCCATTTGATTGTTTTGGGGAATGGTTTTTGTTGGAAATTGTACATTCACTTTATGGATACCATCCTTGAGGGGAGCATTCCATGGAAATTTACTTATTTATTTATTTAATTTATTTATTTATGGCTGTGTTGGGTCTTCGTTGCTGCACGCGGGCTTTCTCTAGTTGCAGCGAGCAGGGGCTACTCTTCGTTGCGGTGCGCAGGCTTCTCATTTCAGTGGCTTCTCTTGTTGCGGAGCACGGGCCTTAGGCGCGTGGGCTCAGTAGTTGTGGCATGTGGGCTCAGTAGTTGTGGCTTGCAGGCTCTAGAGTGCAGGCTCAGTAGTTGTGGCACACGGGCTTAGTTGCTCCACGGCACGTGGAATCTTCTCGGACCAGGGCTGGAACCCGTGTGCCCTGCACTGGCAGGCAGATTCCCAACCACTGTACCACCAAAGAGGTCCCTCTGTAGAATTTTTGACTCAGGAGACACTTTGATCCCCCCAAAATATGATGTGAATCTTTTTTGGGTAACTTTGGAATAGCATCAAAATGATGACATTTGTAGATTATCCTTAAGTACCACAGCCAGAGGTGAAGGATGACCAAGCTTTTCTGGTGCAAGTGTCATAACTTGCTTGCACCTCACAGCAACTGCAAGAAAATGTGATTTTAGTTATAGTTGGTTGGATTCAACTTTTATATTGGGAGGAGGCATGGGAGATAAGGGAACAGCTTTCATAGAAGGAAATTTGATAAGGAATCATGATGCTTAGTGCAGTTTTGTTTTGTAAGTATTTATTAAGTGCCTACTGTATTTAGTGGTAGCCAGGTCCTTTAGCAGGGATAAAAGAAATATAAAATAGTCTCTGCCAAGAAGGACCTTATATTCCAGTAGAGGAGATGGGTACATACAGAGTTGAATAACATTATAAAGCAGTATACAATTAAGTGGTGAAAGATTGGTAAAACATTCTTTCTCAGCGGGGAGAGGGGCAAGTGCATTCCAGGAGGAAGATACAGACCCTCAGGGTAAGGATGACTAAGGCAAAATGGGGAAACAAGATCAATTACGTTTGAAGAGTATAGTCGATATGTTTTTCTCTTTCTGAGTGTTTTTAATGGAGAATAATAGGAAAGAAGCCCAGAAAGGTAAGATAGGTTAAGACAGAGTAGAGGACACACTGCAGAACCAGTGAGGATTTGTAACATGGGAAAGATGTAAGGAAAGCAGCAAGACCAGATTAGAAGAGGGAGAGAGGAGAGTAGGAGGTAGCAGGCCATGGGTATAAAATCTAGATGTGAAGTGATGTGCACCAGGTCTTGAAGTAATGGTAAAAATAGAAAGAAGGGGACGAAATAAGTTTTTAGGTGTTGAAGAAAACATCTGGAACCAATATTTCATGATCAGAGAAGGCTAAAGGGAAATTTTTCTGATAAGTAATGTTCCAAATTGGCCTTTACTAGTTGAATAATTCCCTCTCACCTCCTCCTCCCAAGATTCTCACTTTTTCCTTTATCACACTTAGGTGGTAGGAAATGTCCATTTGGTTGATTTGTATGAGTGGTTTAGGAACTTTGGACAGCAGATTTCCCTTATCACGGAAGGGCTAGAAAATGGGATGAGAGGATAGTTAGTGGAACTGGGACCATATCATATTCATATTTGTAGCCCCAGTCTGACAACTAGTAAGACAAAATTAACAGTTTTTGAATGATAATGAAGAAAATGTTTGGTACATTTTCCCTGACCCCTTTACATTTGGGAGCAAATTTGACTTTCAGCAATTTGCATTGTTTCTTTCCTAAAATAAAAAATAATAATAATAAGGCAGCATTGTCTGTTCACCTTTTGTTTTGCCCTAGCTTCACCCTCTAATCTCGCAGACTCCAGATCTCTTCTCTTGGTTCTTTGCTTGTTCTTTCTCAGGCTGCTCAGCAGGAAAGCAGACTGTTTACAAACAGTTTAAGCTAATAACTTCCTTTCCTACTGATCACATAGTTACCAAAATGAAACCTTTCTCAGGGCCAAGAGTGGGTGTTCTAGTTAGTAGGTATTCTGGAATGTAAATGGATCCTTATTTTAAGAAAGATTATTTTTGTACTAGAAGTTCAGTGTACACCAAGATACACATATTTGTAGCAACTGGAAAGTAATGGAAACATAAACCAGACTTGTTGGAAATTATTAGATTAGTGAAAGGCCTACTTACATGGCTTGTTAATAACAGGAGCATCTCCAAACCAACAAAACCAGCCAAGTAAGGTGCAGTTAATTGAGCCTGTTTCCCCTGGCGTTAGTTTTCATTTCATCTATGAGGTGCAGCCTGATGGCATGCCAGTGCAGTTCCCATAGCATGATGGCAGCCCCCTTTGAGACATAGCTTGATGGGGAACATAAAACTTAAAAACCACAAATCTTTGGGGACTGTATGACAGATTAAGTTCCTGTGTTTTGTTTTATATGATCAGAATTCCAAACTTACAAGAGACTAACACTTCTTTTTAAAAAGGTTTTTGAATCCAATAGCAATATTTCTACTGCACAGGAAAAGAAAATAGGGGAGCAACCTCATATATTAGAAATACAATGGTTCTGGAAGCTGAGAAATCTGGAATCTACTATGGGTCTTGCAAAAAACTGGTTTCGTTATGACATTTGGCTTAACATTTAACACAACATTTTTAAGCTTTCAGGTTTTGTTTTGTTTAGTTTTTTAATAAAAGGGACATTCTGTTAAGGTCTCATCTAACTCAGAGGTTCTTTGATTCTTTATCATCTGTATCACAAAAGACATAGCCTCTCTATTATCCCTTAATTGGGGTAAGGAAAGAAAACAGGATATTCACTGGTTATGTGTTGCTTACAGATGGTGAATACTCTCTCTTTCCTTCGTGCTCTTTAAGGGAAATTGCAGATTAGGGAAAACAGGGTTGTTGCAGATTAGCAAAAACAGGGTTGCATGCTGTTTTGATTTGAGACCTCTTAAGTTTCTGTGCCATGCTTCATCTTTATGCGTTCTGTTCTCAACTTTTCCTCTCTGGGATTATGAGTAAACAGAATAGGGGGAAATGTGGGGGGACAAAGTCGAAGATGGGAAAAGAGTAAAAGGAGGTGAAACAGGATGTAGGTGCTTCAGTAACTATGGAGGTCAAATAAATGTATTTTCCATTGTTGACTATATTGCTTTCCACTATTCAGTTAACTGCTGCTTACTCTCTCCTTGCTACATATTTTACAAGGAGACAGAGTCAGACAACTGGAGGGCAATTCAAAATATTTATTTAGTATTTTCTTGCAAGACCTCAAAGAACCAGGGATGATTTTAGAGCCCCATAATATGAAACTCAGTGGGGGATACACACATCTAAAAATATTTAGTAGTTCTTGCTTTCCCTTTTCTTGGTTCTGGATTTTCTGTCTTCCATTGGCAAAACAACCTAGCAAAAAAAATTTTTCTATTGTACAGATAGAGAAAGACTGGGTTACATTGTTATACTATACTAATAAACTTTATATGATCAGGGAAAGGTTAGTTGAATCATAGAATATTAGAGTAGGAGGGACTTTAAAATCATCCATTGTGATTTTCAAATGTCTTTGCTCTGAAGTCTTTTCCAAACAACATCTTACACCGAAACCTGATATATAAACTAAATGAAAGTAATGACTGTGTTTATCAGGCAGCTCAAATCTGCATTGTTTGGTTGATAATTTTGTACTGATCACCTATATAAAATGTCTAGCAAAACATTAGAAAGTTGGGAGATTGCAGGTCTTAGCTATGTAGGACTTTGTACATATTAGAGGATTACCCTGACTCCTGCCCGCTAAATGCCCCTACAGATTTCCAGAATATTTGCTAGGTAACATTATCATCACCATTGAGAAACACTAATCTATAATTTCTCCCCCAGTCATCTCACCCAGTTCCAAGGTTTTGTATACCATCTATACACTGATGACTACAAATATATATCCAGCCCCAGCCTCTCTCTCTGAGCTCCAGATTTATAGAATCAACTGCCTGTTTGGCATTTTTCCCTAAGATGTTTAATATGCATTCATATATAATGTGTCAAGTATAATTCTAGATTTTTTCCCTCCAGAGCCTCTTTCTCTTCCAGTCCTTCCCACCTCAGCAAAAGTCACTGCTATCCACTCAATTGCTTGAGTAAAAAACCTAGAAATGAAGCTTAATTCATGTTTCCCCTGCCTGTCTTCCCTAAGCCCATATCTAATTTATTAGTAAATCCTGTTGACTTATCTCAACATAAACCCTCAGTCTCTCCATTTCTATTTCCAATGTTACCTGTCTAATTCAAGCCACTACCTTTTCTTGTCTTGTGATCAGTCTCCCCACTTACACTCTTATCCCCTTATTATCTATTCTCCATTCAGACACTAGCATAATCTTAATACACATAATGCCACAACCCAGCTTAAAACATTTCAGCTGTTACTCTGTGTTCTTGAAATAAAACTTAAACTGCTTATCATGATGTATAAAGGCACTACGATGATCTTACTCCTGCCTACCTCCCCAACCGAATCTTTTAACTCTCTAATGCCTGAGCTTGTCAAGCTACGGTAACCTACCTGGAATATTCCCATTTCCGAGTATAGCAAATACATTTCTCATCCTTCAGGTTCTTTTTTTTTTTTTTTTTTTTGCGGTACGCGGGCCTCTCACTGTTGTGGCCTCTCCCGTTGCGGAGCACAGGCTCCGGACGTGCAGGCTCAGCGGCCATGGCTCACGGGCCTAGCCGCTCCACAGCATGTGGGGTCTTCCTGGACCAGGGCACGGACCCGTGTTTCCTGCACTGGCAGGCGGACTCTCAACCACTGCGCCACCAGGGAAGGCCCGTCTTTCAGGTTCTTGCTTGCATGTTTCTGCTTCAGAGTGCTGCCCTTCCCACTCCGCCCATCCCTGACTCCCTTATCCCAATTTGTAATTACCTTGCTTCTTTAATAGTTCGTATGTTCATTTTCTTTCTTCCCCATTAGACAATCAATGTAAGCTCTCAAAGAGAGCTGTCTGATTTATTGCTCTGTCTCCACGGTTTAGTACAGTTCCTGGATGAATGAATGATATGTATATATAGGTTATTACAGAAGTACATAAGAGGGTCATCTGTCCTAGCCTAGGCACAGAGTAGACATTAGGGGTGGCTGTTAGTAGTAAGAAGGCTTCATGGATAAGTGATTTCATGAGCTGAATCTTGAAGACAAGTAAGAGTTAGCCATGTGAATAGAAGAGAGGACTTCTGGGTAGGGGGAGCAATGTACTGTGTACAATAACCCAGAGGTTAGTGAGAACATTTTGCAGTTAAACATGACTAGTATGTTAGAGAGAGAAAGCTTTAGAATGGTAAATGCCAGAAAATGAAGTTTTTAAAATGCCAGTTCAAGGGAGGCTATGGGGAACCATCAAGGGATTTCTGTACTGTTTTCAGAGTAATCAAAATTTAAGTTTTATAAAGATTATTCTCTCAGGAAGCTTGAAGTTTGATTGGAGATTTTCAATCTATGAGACTCTGAAACTTCTGCCTGTAATTTCTTCTGTTTGGGCATCTTCTATTTATTAAAGCTTTGTGTATGCCTTGACTGTGTTAAGAAACTCACTTTGCTTCCTGTTGAGGGGAGACAGATTGTTTGGGTTCAGCAGTTCTCCAGACCGCTTTACACTAAAAAGTTATGGAGGACCCTGAAGAGCTTTCATTTACATGAGTTATAGTCTATTGATATTTGCCATATTAGATATCAAAGCTGAGAAAAAATGTAAATATCACTTCACCTAAAATTAATCACTTCATTATATTTTGGCATAAATAAAATATTTCTGTGAAATATATATTTTCTAAAACAAAAAGAATCAGAAGAGTGGTATTGTTATACATATTTGCACATTTCATTAATATCTGTCTAGTATAAGACATATGGATTCTCTTAGTTGTGTCTGCATTCAGTCTGTTGCAATATGTTATTTTGGTTGAAGTGTATTAAGAAAATCTAGCATCATACAGGTTTGTAGCTGGAAAAAGGAGTGTTCTGATAGCCTTTTTAGATGATTGTGGCTGTTCTGTGTTCTATACCACAACTCAACAAATGGTGGTTTCTTAAAGATTCGTTACAATGTGGAATCTGTACTGGTGTCTTAGGTACTGATCACTCCGCTTGCTGTTGCTTGTGCCTGGAATACTCCTCCCAGTTCATACCATAACAAATATATTTTGATGCTTTCATACAATGTTACATTGAAATCCTTTGGTTTAGCTTAAAATTTGAGTGACTCTTTAACCCACGTGTAACTTTGTAGCATCATACGTTGTTATTTGCAAAATACTGATTCTCTGAGTTATGCAGATCTTTTAAACATTTACATTCATTAATATCACTCTCAGTCTCATCATGAAAGTCTTTAAAGGTTGGAAGCTATCATATTCACAGTGGCAGATTCACAGTTTCCAAAATCTCTTTCCAAAGTTTTTGCTTCAAAGCTCAAATTTTATCATTGGTAAAAAAAAATGCTGTCAGTTGTTTTCCTTATGGCAATAGGTTCCCTTCAGTCATTTCTGAGGAAACGTCACCCAAGTATACAAGACTGAATAACCATGTCAGTCACTCTTTCAAGTAAAAAATGGTGTTCCATGCTATAAAACAGCTTGCTCAGCTCTCAGCACAAACAATTATACAAGTGCTTTTGCTTGAGATGGAATTGTACTTCACCATGCAGACAAGGGCTTTATGTGTACTTCCTGTTTTGTCACACCAAGTATTACAAAGACAATGTACTAAAGGTCAAGATTTAATAAAATTAATTATTGAAACAGCTTCTTCAGAGACATTCTTTAGTGAAGCTGACTTTTTTTTTTTCATTGTGAGCACATGGTGGTGAGGAATATGTACCATGACTATAGTACAAATTTAGTCCCCTGCCATGATTTGAACTGAGATACCAGCAGTTTTACCCACGACTGTTGCATCATCAGTGCAAATATCAACACAGTGACAAAGACAAGTAAGTTATTATACTATTATAATGACAATAGTTTTGACCTCACAAGCCTCCTGAAAGGATCTTGGAAAACGCCAGGTAACCACAAACCACATATTGAGAATCACTATTTTGATATAATGCACTGTATATACTGCTGGTGGCAAAGGACATTGGTGTAGCTATTTTGGGAAACAGTTTGGCATAATCTATGTCAGAGACATCCATACCCAATGACTCAGCAATTCTACTCCATACAAATGCATATCACTAGGTATTTACAAAAATGTACATTAGCATTATTCATACTGGTTTCAAGCTGGAAACAATCCAGATGTCTATCAACAGCAGAATAGATATATTGTAATAAAATCATACAATGGAATACCCTACTACCATAAAAATGAATGAACTACAGTAACAGACAACAGCATGGGTGAGACTCAGAACTAAAATTTTGAGTGAATAAAAGTCAAACATACTATATGATTGCCTTTATATTAAGTCAGAAACAGAAAAGTAATATAAAGGGTTTTTTCCCCAGCTTTATTGAGGTACAGTTGACAAAATTTTAAGATATTTAAATTTTACATCGTGGTGATTTGATGTACTTACACTTTGTGAAAGGTTTCCCACAGTTGACTTAATTAACATGTCCACCACCCCACACATTTCCCTTTTTCTTTCGAGGGGGGAACATTTACATTCACTCTCTAAGCAAATTTCACTTATATAGTATAGTGTTTATCAACTGTAGTCACTGTGTGAACGTTAGATCCTCAGACCTTATTCATCTTGTAACTGAAAGTTTTTACCCTTTTACCAACCTCTCCCTGTTTTCTCCACCTAGCCCCGGCAAGAACATTCCTACTCTCAGTTTCTGAGTTTGACCTTTTTTTTTTTTTTTTTTTTTTAAGATTCTACGTATAAGTGATAGCATGAGGTATATATCTTTCTCTGTCTAGCTTATTTCCCTTAGCATGGTGCCTTCCAGGTTCATCCATATCATTGTAAATGACAGGATTTCCTTCTTCTTTAAGAGTGAATAATAGTCCATTTTGTGTGTGTGTGTGTTTGTGTGTGTATCTCATATTTTCTTCCATTCACCTGTTGACAGACAAATTGTTTCCATACCTTGGCTATTGTGAATAATGCTTTTATGAATATGGGAGTAGAGATCTCTCTTTGAGATCATGATTTTGTTTCCTTTGGAAAACTTTGAGATATAGACCCAGAAGTGGGGTTGTTGGATTACATGGTATTTTTAATTTCATGAGGAACCTCTGTACTGTTTTCCATAGTGGCTGTACCAGTTTAAATTCCCACCAGCAGTGTATATGGGTTCCCTTTTCTCCACGTTCTCGCCAGCACTTAGCTCTTATATTTTTGACAGTACACATCCTAACAAGTGTGAGGGGGTATCTCACTGTAGTTTTGATTTTCATTTCACTGATGAACAATGATGTTGAGCATCTTTTCTTGTGCCTGTTGACCATTTGTATGTTGTCTTTGGAAAAATGTCTATTTAGGTTCTTTTGCTATTTTTTAGTTCACTTATTTATATGTTATTTATTTTTTGCTGTTGAGTTATATGAGTTCCTAGTGTATTTTGGATATTAATCCTTTATCAGATATGTGGTTTGAAAATATTTTCTCCCATTCTGTAGATTGCCTTTTCATTTTGTTGGTGGTTTCCTTTGCTGTGCAGAAGCTTTGTAGTTTGGTGTAGTCTCACTTGTTTAGTTTTGGTTTTGGTGTTAAATCCGAAAAATCATTGTCAAGACCAATGCCAAGGAACTTTTCTCCCTGTGTTGAAGTTCTAGGAGTTTTATAGTTTCAGGTCTTACATTCAAGTCTTTAATTCTTTTTTTTTTTTTTTTTTAACTCGGGGTTGACTTTTGTGCCTTTAGTCCATTTTGAGTTAATTTTTGTATATGGTGTAAGCTAGGAGTCCAGTTGCATTCTTTTGCATGTGTCTGTCCAGTTTTTCCAACACCATTTATTGAAGAGACTGTCCTTTCCCCATTATATATTCTTGTCAAATTAATTGATCTTATATACATGAGTTTATTTCTGGGCTGTCCTGCTCCATTGATCTATATGTCTGTTTTTATGCCAATACCATTCTGTTTTGATAGCTTTGTAATATAGTTTGAAATCAGAAAGCATGACACCTCCAGCTTTGTTCTTTCTCAAGGTTGCTTTGGCTAATCAGGGTCTTTGGTGGTTCCATCAAATGTTGGGATTGTCTTTTCTGTTTCTGTGATAAATACCATTGGGATTTTGATAGGGATCACATTGAATCTGTAGGTCACTTTAGACATTATGGGCATTTTAACATGTTAATTTTTCATATCTGTGAGCACAGAATATCATTCAGTTTTTTTGTGTCTTCAGTTTCTTTAATCAGTGTCTCAGTTTTCAGTGTACAGGTCTTTTACCTCCTTGGTTAAATTTATTCCCAGGTATTTTATGCTTTTTGATGCAACTGTAAATGGGGCTACTTTTTTTTCTCTGATAGTTGTTGGTGTATAGAAATGCAACAGATTTTTATGTATTTATTTTGTATCCTGCAACTTTATTGAATTTATCTATTGTAACAGCTTTTTGGTGAAGTCTTTAGGATTTTCTATATGTAATATGTCATCTGCAAATAGTAACAATTTCACTTCTGATTTGGGTGCCTTTTGTTTTTTTTTGCCTACTTGTGCTGGCTAGGATTTCCAGGACTATGCTGAATAACAGTGGTGAGAGTGGTCTTCCTTGTCTTGTTCCTGATCTTAGAGGAAACACTTTCAGCATTTCAGCATTGAGTTTGATGTTAGTTGTAGGCTTGTCATATATGGCCTTTATTATGTTGAGGTACATTCCTTCTATACCCACGTTGTTGAGAGTTTTTATCATGAAAAGATGTTGAAGTTTGTCAAATGCTTTTTCTGTATCTATTGAGAAAACGTTGATTGAGTTGCAGATGTTGAACCGCCTTTGCATCCCTGGAATAAACCCCACTTGATCATGGTGTATGATTCTTTCAGAGTACTGTTGTATTTGGTTTGCTAACATTTTGTTAAGGATTTTTACACCTATGTTCATCAAGGATATTGGCCTGTAATTTTCTTTTCTTGTAGTGTCCTTACCTGACTTTGGTATTATCAGGGTAATGTTGCCCTTGTAATATGAGTTTGGAAGTGTTTCCTCCTCTTATTTTTGGAGGAGTTTGAGAAGTATTGGTATTAGTTCTTTCGATGTCTGATAGAATTCACCAGTGAAGCCATCTAGTCCTTGACTTTTCTTTGTTGGGAGGTTTTTTTTTTGGTTTTTTGGGGTTTTTTTTTTTTGCGATACGCGGGCCTCTCACCGTTGTGGCCTCTCCTGCTGCGGAGCACAGGCTCCGGACGCGCAGGCTCAGCTGCCATGGCTCACGGACCCAGCAGCTCCGCGGCACGTGCAATCCTCCCGGACCGGGGCACAAACCCGTGTCCCCTGCATCGGCAGGCGGACTCTCAACCACTGTGCCACCAGGGAAGCCCATGTTGGGAGGTTTTTGATTATTGCTTCGAACAGATTTTCTGTTTCTCCTTGATTCAGTCTTGGAAGGTTGTATGTTTCTAGGAATTTATCCATTTCTTCTAGGTTGTCCAATTTTTCAGTGCGTAATTGTTCATAGTCTCTTATGAGCCTTTGTATTTATGTACTATCAGTTGTAATGTCTCCTCTTTCATTTATAATTTTATTTATTGAGTCCTCTCTGTTTTCTTCTTGGTAAGTCTAGCTAATTGTTTGTCTGTTTTGTTTATCTTTTTTTAAAAACAGCTCTTTTATTTTTTTTCTATTGTCTTTTTAGTTTTTCTTTCATTTCTTTCCATTCTAATCTTTGTTATTTCCTTTCTTCTGCTAACTTTGAGTTTAGTTTGCTCTTCTTAGAAAAGTACTATAATGTTTTGGTGGTCAGGTTAATAGTTATCTTTGGGAAGGAAAGAGGAATTGTTGGGGGAAGGGACACTAGAGTCTCCTCAAATGTTGTTACTCTTCTATCTTGTGATAGATGTGAGCGGGGGCTACTCTATCTTGTGATCTGGGTGGTAGTCACATAGGCATTAATTTTGTGATAAATCATTGAGGTGTACTTTTTCCTTTTCTGCATTAGTGTGTTGTATGTCACAAGAGAAAAATTATAGAAAAAAGAGCACATTATAAGATTTTTAGTGGTATTTCAGCAAACTGCTTTTAGTAGAAACAGACTATTTGTGTTTCATACATAAATTATTACCAACTTTTTAAATGCATTAAACCTTGCTACCCCTGCATCAAAAAACTGCTTTTTCTAGAGTTTGAACATGTTTAGAAATTGAATTTTTTGTTTATATCAAGTGAGATTATATTCCTTATTGCTAGTATAGTATGCGTCAAAGTTCCTAATAAAGAATGTTTTAGATAATATGGTGATAATTAAGTCAGCCCTGTTCCCCAGTATTTATTTAATTATTGGTTTTATCATTTAATTCTGAAACCTCTGGGCACATTTAAAAAGTTTAAAAAATAAAACCCCCCACATTCCTATTTCTGCGTTTTATCTTTGCAGTAAACAAGCGAGAGTAATGATCAAGTTGTATCCTGTATGAATACAAACAACCTCCTCAGCTTCCTGGTGCTACCTGCATTCTGTCTGAAGACTTCCTTTTTTATAAATAAATTAATTAATTTATTATTTATTTATTTATTTTTGGCTGCGTTGGGTCTTCGTTGGTGCGCGCAGGCTTTCTCTAGTTGCGGCGAGCGGGGGCTACTCTTCGTTGTGGTGCGCAGGCTTCTCATTGTGGTGGCTTCTTGTTGCAGAGCACGGGCTCTAGGTGCGTGGGCTTCAGTAGTTGTGGCTCATGGGCTCTAGAGTGCAGGCTCAGTAGTTGTGGCACACGGGCTTAGTTGCTCCGTGGCATGTGGGATCTTCCTAGACCAGGGCTCGAACCCACGTTCCCTGCATTAGCAGGTGGGTTCTTAACCACCGCGCCACCAGGGAAGCCCTGAAGAGTTCTTTATCTCTCTACTGTTTACATTTGCTGAGACTAATAGAAAAGAGACCATTTCTCTTGGCAGATGAAGGATATAGCATGTGGATCACAGAGATCCATATGTTTACTGGCTTTTTTTAAAACAGACTTTACTTTTAAGAGCAATTTTTTTTTTTTTTTTTGGCAGTGCCGCATGGCATGTGGGATCTTAGTTCCCTGACCAGGGATTGAACTCATGCCCCTTGCATTGGAAGCGTGGAGTCTTAACCATTGGACTGCCAGGGAAGTCCCTAGAGCAATTTTAGGTTGACAGCAAAATTGAGTGAAGATACAAATATTTCCCATATAGCCCCTGCCCCCACCCATGCTTAGCCTCCCCCATTATCAACATCCACCAGAGTGGTACATTTGTTACAATTGATGACTCTACATCGACACATCATTATTCATCAAAAGCCTGTAGTTTACATTATGGTTCACTATGCGTTTGGACAAATGCATAATGAGATATATCCACCATTATAGTATCATACATAATAGTTTCACTGCACAAAAAATCCTCCACCTCCATGTTCTACCTGTTCATCCTTATCTCCTCCCTAACTCCTGGCAACCACTGACCTTTTTACTTTCTCCATAGTTTTGCCCTTTTCAGAATGTCATATAGTTGGAATCATATAGTATGTAGCCTTTTCAGATTGGCTTCTTTCACTTAGTAATATGTATTTGTTTCTTCCATGTCTTTTCATGTCTTGATAGTTCATTTCTTTTTAGCATTGAATAATGTTCCATTATCTGGATTTATCACAGTTTATTTATTCATTTACTGAAGCACATCTTGGTCGTGTCCAAGTTTTGGCAATTATGAATAAAACCTCTGTAAACATCTGTGTACAGGTTTTTATGTGGACATAAGTTTTCAACTCCTTTGGGTAAATACCAAGGCGTGCAATTGCTGGATCGTATGACAAGAGTATGTTTAGTAAGGAACTGCCAAAGTAGCTGTGCCATTTCACATTCCCACCAGCAATGAATAAGAGAGAGTTCCTGTTGCTCCGCGTCCTTGATAGCATTTGGTGTTGTCACTGTTCTGGATTTTGGCCATTCTAATAGATGTGTATGGTATTAACTGGCTTTTCAGCATGCTTGGCCAGGATACTGCTTGTGAGTTATTTTCTATGGATCACATGATTTGTACCTCCATATTCAGCCATTAAGATGAGCAGCAGTTAGTTTTTGTTTTTTTTTTTTTGCAATCTATGAGCCAGTTTTTCTTGCAGTGTTGGTATACCTAAAGAAATAGGAAACTTGGGGAAAGTTTTATAAGTTCCTTCAGGCTGTTAACAGAGCAGTTGATAAGTGAGTGAATAAATTAGGACTTTGTCAATGTAACCTCCTTCAGACATATTCACAAGTTTCAAAAACTCTGTAGCTCAAAGCTTCATATTAAATAACTTTTGTTTCACAGTATTGACCCATGAAATTTAAAAATATTGGAGTTCCTTAGGGACGTTGTATCTTACTCATTACTATATTCTTGCATTTAGCCTGGTACCTGGCACATACTAGTCACTCTGTAAATATTTATTGAACTGAAAAATGAATTGAAGTAGGACCTGGAAATATGGGCGATATCTATTTGAGATGAGACACAAATTTATTTATCAGTGGAGAAACCTTGGAAAAGTCTCCATGTTAATGCTAAAGAACACAGTCATCAAAAATGCTTGAGTAACCAGGAATTAAAATATACTATAAAGCCTCAAAATTAAAATGGTGTGATATCAGTACACAAATAAACCAATGGGATAAAACTGAAAGCTCAGAAATATACCCAAGTTCATGTGGAAATATATAAAGATACTATCTCAAATCACTAAAGTAAGTGGTGGTAGGTCAGCTTGGTGGCCATATACAGATCTTTTTCTACTTACAATGGGGTTACGTCCATAGTTGGGCAAAATCATCTAACACAAAGCCTGTTTTATAATAAAGTGTTGAATATCTCATGTAATTTATTTAATATTGTACTGAAAGTGAAAAACAATGGTTTTATGCGTACAAAATGGTTAAGAGTATCGTTTTTTTACCCTCATGATTGCATGGCTGACTGAAAGCTGCAGCTGCTGCCAGCATCATGAGTATCATACTAGCAGGGAAAAGAGCAAAATTCAAATTTTGAAGTATGGTAGCTACTGAATGCGTATTGCTTTCACACCACTGCCAAGTTGAAAAATTGTAAATCAGACCATAGAGGACCATCTGTAATTGTGTCAATCAGAGATAAGTTGCAGAATTTTTATTTACATTGTGGCAGATAGTGTGATGTGAGTATATGTTGGGGTTTTTTTCTGCTTAGTCATCAATTTAATACACATCAGTGAATACATGTCAATCCCAGTCGCCCAATTCATCATACCACCGCCTCCATCCCCCCAACTCTTTCCCCCCTTAGTGTCCATACGTTTGTTCTCTACATGTGTATCTCAGTTTCTGCCCTGCGAACCTGTTCATCTGTACCATTTTTCTAGGTTCCACATATATGCGTTAATATGTGATATTTGTTTTTCTCTTTCTGACTTATTTCACTCAGTATGACAGTCTCTAGAGCCATCCACGTCTCAACAAATGATCCAATTTCGTTCCTTTTTATGGCTGAGTAATATTCCATTGTACATATGTACCACATCTTCTTTATCCATTCGTCTGTCGATGGGCATTGAGGTTACTTCCATGACCTGGCTATTGTAAATAGTGCTGCAACGAACATTGCAGTGCATGTGTCTTTTTGAATTATGTTTCTCTCTGGATATATGCCCAGTACTGGGATTGCTGGGTTATATGGTAATTCTATTTTTAGTTCTTTAAGGAACCTCCATACTTTTCTACATAGTGGCTGTATCAATTTACATTCCCACCAACAGTGCAAGACGGTTCCCTTTTCTCCACACCCTCTCCAGCATTTGTTGTTTGTAGATTTTCCAATGATGCCCATTCTAACTGGTGTGAGGTGATACCTCACTGTAGTTTTGATTTGCATTTCTCTAATAATTAGTGATGTTGAGCAGCTTTTAATATGCTTCTTGGCTATCTGTAGGTCTTCCTTGGAGAAATGTCTATTTAGGTCTTCTGCCCATTTTTGGATTGGGTTGTTTGTTTTTTTGTTATTGAGCTGCATGAGTTGTTTATATATTTTGGAGATTAATCCTTTGTCCGTTGATTCTGTCCGTTGATTCATTTGCAAATATTTTCTTCCATTCTGAGGGTTGTCTTTTCGTCTTGTTTTTGGTTTCCTTTGCTGTGCAAAAGCTTTGAAGTTTCATGAGGTCCCATTTGTTTATTTTTGTTTTTATTTCCATTACTCTAGGAGACGGATCGTAAAAGATCTTGCTGTGATGTATGTCAAAGAGTGTTCTTGCTATGTTTTCCTCTAAGCATTTTATAGTGTCTGGTCTTACATTTAGGTCTCTAATCGATTTTGAGTTTATTTTTGTGTATGGTGTTAGGGAGTGTTCTAATTTCATTCTTTTACATGTAGCTGTCCAGTTTTCCCAGCACCACTTATTGAAGAGACTGTCTTTTCTCCATTGTATATCCTTGCCTCCTTTGTCATAGATTAGTTGAACATAGGTGCATGGGTTTATCTCTGGGCTTTCTATCGTGTTCCATTGATCTGTGTTTCTCTTTTTATGCCAGTACCATATTGTCTTGATTAATGTAGCTTTGTAGTATAGCCTGAAGTCAGGGAGTCTGATTCCTCCAGCTCCGTTTTTTTCCTTCAAGACCGCTTTGGCTATTTGGGGTCTTTTGTGTCTCCATACAAATTTTAAGATTTTTTTGTTCTAATTCTGTAAAAATGTCATTGGTAATTTGATAGGGATTGCATTGACTCTGTAGATTGCTTTGGGTAGTAGAGTCATTTTCACAAAATTGATTCTTCCAATCCAAGAATATGGTATATCTCTCCATCTGTTGGTATCAACTTTAATTTCTTTCATCAGTGCCTTATAGTTTTCCACATACAGGTCTTTTGTCTCCTTAGATAGGTTTAATCCTAGGTATTTTATTCTTTTTGTTGCAGTGGTAAATGGGAGTGTTTCCTTAATTTCACTTTCAGATTTTTCATCATTAGTGTTTAGGAATGCAAGAGATTTCTGTGCATTAATTTTGTATCCTGCTACTTTACCAGATTCATTGATTAGCTCTAGTAGTTTTCTGGTGGCATCTTTAGGATTCTTTATGTATAGTACCATGTCATCTGCAAACAGTGACAGTTTTACTTCTTCTTTTCCAATTTGTATTCCTTTTATTTCTTTTTCTTCTCTGATTGCCGTGGCTAGGACTTCCAAAACTATGTTGAATAATAGTGGTGAGAGTGGAGATCCTTGTCTTGTTCCTGATCTTAGAGAAAATGCTTTCAGTTTTTCACCATTGAGAATGGTGTTTTCTGTGGGTTTGTCATATATGGCCTTCATTATGTTGAGGTAGGTTCCCTCTGTGCACACTTTCTGGAGAGTTGTTATCATAAACAGGTGTTGAATTTTGTCAAAAGCTTTTCCTGCATTTATTGAGATGATCATATGGTTTTTCTTCATATGATGATTTTATGGTTTTTCGTCTTCAATTTGTTAATATGGTGTATCACATTGATTGATTTGCGTATATTGAAGAATCCTTGCATCCCTGAGATAAATCCCATTTGATCATGGTGTATGATCCTTTTAATGTGTTGTTGGATTCTGTTTGCTAGTATTTTGTTGAGGACTTTTGCATCTATATTCATCAGGGATATTGGTCTGTAATTTTCTTTTTTTGTAGTTTCTTTGTCAGGTTTTGGTATCAGGGTGATGGTGTCCTCATAGAATGAGTTTGGGAGTGTTCCTTCCTCCACAATTTTTTGGAAGAGCTTGAGAAGGATGGGTGTTAGCTCGTCTGTAAATGTTTGATAGAATTCACCTGTGAAGCCATCTGGTCCTGGTCTTTTGTTTGTTGGAAGATTTTTAATTACAGTTTCAGTTTCATTACTTGTGATTGGTCTGTTCATATTTTCTATTTCTTCCTGGTTCAGTCTTGGAAGGTTATATACCTTTCTAAGAATTTCTCCATTTCTCCAGGTTGTTCATTTAATTGGCATAGAGTTGCTTGTAGTAGTCTCTTAGGATGCTTTGTATTTCTGCGGTATCTGTTGTAACTTCTCCTTTTTCATTTTAATTTTATTGATTTGAGTCCTCACCCTGTTTTTCTTGATGAGTCTGGCTAATGGTTTGTCAATTTTGTTTTATCTTCTCAAAGAACCAGCTTTTTGTTTTATTGATCTTTGCTATTATTTTGTTTCTATTTCATTTATTTCTGTTCTGATCTTTATTTCTTTCTTTCTTTCTGCTAACTTTGGGTTTTGTTTGTTCTTCTTTCTCTAGTTCCTTTAGGTGTAAGGTTAGATTGTTTATTTGAGATTTTTCTTGTTTCTTGATGTAAGCTTGTATAGCTATAAACTTCCCTCTTAGAACTGCTTTTGCCGCATCCCATAGGTTTTGGATTGTCGTGTTTTCATTGTCATTTGTCTCTAGGTATTTTTTGATTTCCTCTTTGATTTCTTCAGTGATCTCTTGGTTATTTAGTAACATATTGTTTAGCCTCCATGTGTTTGTGTTTTTTATATTTTTTTCCCTGTAATTCATTTCTAATCTCATAGCGTTGTGGTCAGAAAAGATGCTTGATATGATTTCAATTTTCTTAAGTTGACTGAGGCTTGATTTGTGACCCAAGATGTGATCTATCCTGGAGAATGTTCCGTGCACACTTGAGAAGAAAGTGTAATCTGCTGTTTTTGGATGGAATGTCCTATAAATATCAATTAAATCTATCTGGTCTATTGTGTCATTTAAAGCTTGTGATTTAAAGCTTGTGATTTAAAGCTTGTCATTGTGTCATTTAAAGCTTGTCATTTAAAGCTTGTCATTTAAAGCTTATTTAATGCCATTAATTTTCTGTCTGGATGATCTGTCCATTGGTGTAAGTGAGGTGTTAAAGTCCCCCACTATTATTGTGTTACTGTCGATTTCCTCTTTTAGAGCTGTTAGCAGTTGCCTTATATATTGAGGTGCCCCTATGTTGGGTGCATAAATATTTACAATTGCTGTGTCTTCTTCTTGGATTGATCCCTTGATCATTATGTAGTGTCCTCTTTTGTCTCTTGTAATAGTCTTCATTTTAAAGTCTATTTTGTATGATATGAGAATTGCTACTCCAGCTTTCTTTTGATTTCCATTTGCATGGAGTATCTTTTCCCATCTCCTCACTTTCAGTCTGTATGTGTTCCTAGATCTGAAGTGGGTCTCTTGTAGACAGCATATATATGGGTCTTGTTTTTGTATCCATTCAGCAAGCCTGTGTCTTTTGGTTGGAGCATTTAATCCATTCACATTTAAGGTAATTATTGATATCTATGTTCCTATGACCATTTTCTTAATTGCTTTGTGTTTGTTCTTGTAGGTCCTTTTCTTCTGTTGTGTTTCCCACTTAGAGAAGTTCCTTCAGCATTTGGTGTAGAGCTGGTTTGGTGGTGCTGAATTCTCTTAGCTTTTGCTTATCTGTAAAGCTTTTGATTTCTGCATGGAATCTGAATGAGATCCTTGCTGGTAGAGTAATCTTGGTTGTAGGTTCTTCCCTTTCATCACTTTAAGTATATCATGCCACTCCCTTCTGGCTTGTAGTGTTTCTGCTGAGAAATCAGATATTAACCTGATGGGAGTTCCCTTATATGTTATTTGTCGTTTTTCCCTTGCCGCTTTCAGTAATTTTTCTTTGCCTTTAATTTTTGCCAGTTTGATTACTATGTGTGAATATATGTTTTTTCCCAAGGAATATCAGGATAATAATGCTATGGTAATTTTTCATCTTACTCTTATCCCATCTTCAACATATTTCTTTAGTGTTTCGTAAAGCCCTTTAGTATTTTCTCTGATTTGAGAAAAATAGGATATAAAAACGTTTTTTAAAGTACTATACAGTGAAATAGATTTTTGGAATTAGAGCTTTCATTTATTGTGTAAAATATTTTTTAACATAAACCAACCAGAAAACTTTGGTATCTCATTACTTGCCTCAGGCTTACTGATTTTTGTCATTACGGGTTTTTTGACAGTGCGTGAAACAGTTGAATTTTTATTTTATTTCTTTAATTATGTTTAGCTTAATTTAGTTATCTTTTTTCTTTAAGGTACAGCAGAAATATAATCAGAGATTTGGATAGTTTATTTTTAAGTTGGTTATTTTGGATCTTAGAACTCTTTTTCCCTTACAGAAATATATAATAATTATATTTACAGCACAGCCATGAGACTCTTTAATGCATCATATAGATAAAAATACTACAACTATTAATGTAAACTTACAGAACACTCTAGTAATTAGAACAAAAACAGTGAACCTGAATAAAGTAAACTATTTTATGCTTGAAGAAAATAGGAGAATGAAAAGTATTGACACTTGTGGGAATCACACAATAATATGCTGTACATTTTTAAGAGCTGGAAATACTGATCTGTGTTTTTTTGTAACTTTAAACATACAGAAAAGCACAGAGAATAATACTATAAACAACCAAATGCCATCACCCAGCTCAATGTTTTGCTTCAGGAACTTTTAAAAATAAATAAAACATAGCATTTTTTAGTATTATGTTTAATTTTTACTTGTGACTCTCACAGTGCTTGATGTGTGTTTGGATCGTTTTAAGACTTGCAAGCATAAAGAGGGAAGGAAATGAAGCTGTCCCAGAGGTAACTAGAGATTTGTTAGGGAGCAGAAAGGTGTATGAGAGGATATATGGAGAGATGCCTCCTTTGGAACTAAGTGAGACACAGTCTTGAGAAAGGTGAAAAAGATGATGTTGAAGAGCTATTTTTTTCAGTGATCAGAAGATTATATTGATGATACTATCTCATCATCTTTTCTAAATCTTTCTGTTTGATGGATGTCAGAATTAGGGATTTGCTGTTGGGAAGGTAGGAAGAGGATAGATGTCTTTTATATTTAGTCAAAAATGGTATTTGATTATATAGGATATCTACAAATTATGTGTGAGTGGGAGTGGATAGGAGGAAGATAGAATCATAGTGGTCACACAGTTTACATTTCTGAAGAAAATGAAAAATTTCCTCTAAGCTACTTTAAACTTACAATTATATACTGTATTGAAAATACATTCTCTCCCTTTTGTGTTGTTTAGAATACTTGTCAGTGTTCAACTGATGGTGATACTAAAGAAAAACCACAGAAAACACCTATTTACAGTTGTGCTAGAAAAGTAATGGAGAATTATTTATAAGCAATATAGTTTAAAAAGTTAATATAGGAAATAATTTATTTCTGTAATAGTACCTGCTTATCAGTACCTTTGTTTGAAAACAAACATGACACTAAATGTGCACTAAAGATACCTTTTAGACCAGCAATGCCATGACACTTTGCTAGAAGCTTTTATGGTTCCTTGTGCTTCTTCTCATTGCTGATCCCCTCACTCACAGTTGACATCACTTTTTGGTCAACAAGCATTTATGGAGCAATTACTTGTCTCTGGCACTTTGCTAGGTGCTTAGCATACCAACATGTATAAACTCAATTCCTACTCAAAGAACTCAATGTCGTTTGGCCTTCTCTTCTTTTAGCCTGCCCCAACTATTTTCATTATAAATAGAGCAGTGTTAGACTTTACTAACCACCTACATTTTTCCTGGTATTTGACTTTGTTCCATACTTTGTTCTTGGCTTTTTGATTTTCCGATTGGTGCTGACCAGAGTAATCCACACCACTATAGGACAAAAGATTAAATCGTTAGTATTTATGTGATCAAGAATACACAGGGGGGCTTCCCTGGTGGTGCAGTGGTTGGGAATCTGCCTGCTAATGCAGGGGACACGGGTTCAAGCCCTGGTCTGGGAGGATCCCACATGCCGCAGAGCAACTAGGCCCATGACCCACAACTACTGAGCCTGCGCTTCTGGAGCCTGTGCTCCGCAACAAGAGAGGCCGCGATAGTGAGAGGCCCGTGCACTGCAATGAAGAGTGGCCCCCGCTTGCCACAACTGGAGAAAGCCCTCGCACAGAAACGAAGACCCAACACAGCAAAAGTAAATAAATAAATAAATAAAACTCCTACCCCAACATCTTCTTTAAAAAAAAAAAGAATACACAGGGAATAAAACCAGTATACTTTTTATTCTGAGTACTTGCTGGTAATACCTCCGAGTCCCTCTTAACAAATATGCTATTTTAAATTTATTTTATGAACAGGTAATGTAGTTAACTGTTCAAAAGGTACCAATTTAAAAGTGCAGAAGGGAATTCCCTGGCAGTCCAGTGGTTAAGACTTCGCCTTCCAATTCAGGGGGTGCAGGTTCGATCCCTGGCTAGGGAGCTAAGATCCACGTGCCTCCTGGCCAAAAAACCAAAACATAAAACAGAAGCAATATTGTAACGAATTCAATAAAGACTTAAAAAATGGTGCACATCAAAAAAAATCTTTAAAAAAAAATTTTAAAAATCAAAGTGCAGAAGGATTCCATCATACCTTGTTTCCCGGTAATCTAGTTTCCTTCCCCAGAATCAACCATTGTTAAGTATTTCTTATGACTCCTGGAAATAATGTGTGGTTAAGAATAGAGATTCTTCTGGGCTTCCCTGGTGGCTCAGTGGTTGAGAGTCTGCCTGCCGATGCAGGGGACACTGGTTCGTGCCCCGGTCTGGGAAGATCCCACGTGCTGCGGAGTGGCTGGGCCCGTGGGCCATGGCCGCTGAGCCTGTGCATCCGGAGCCTGTGCTCCGCAACGGGAGAGGCCGCAACAGTGAGAGGCCCGCGTACCGCAAAAAAAAAAAAAAAGAATAGAGATTCTGGAGCCCAACCACCTTGGTTCATGTTCTTTGTCATATTAGGCAAGTTAAGTTATTAACCTCTGTGTCTGTTTCCTTCTCTGTAAATGGGGATACTAGTACTTACTTCATTGGATTGCATGTAAACTCCTTAGCACAGTACATGGCACAGAGTAAGTGCTAAGTGCATATTGGCTATGGTTGTTTTTGTAGAAGTATGTGTGTCTGAATGTGTATTTTTTTTAACCTTAGGAATACAGAGTTTAGTTTAACATAATTTTCATTCACGGCACACTGTTGTTATAGGCCCTTGTATCCTCTCACTGTGTAACAAAACCATTTATTCTTTCCTGTGAGTCTACAGGTCATCTGAGTGGTTCTGATCTGGGTTTGGCTTAGTCAGCTGATGGATTGACTGGGAGCTGGGCAGTCTAGGATGGCCTCATGTGGGATGACCCATCTCTTCTCCTCCATCATGCTAATCAGGGTGTGATCTCTTTGGTGGCATAGGTCCAAGAAAGAATGTGAACTTCATAAGCATGTTTTCAAGCCACTATTTTTGTCAATTTTGTTACCATGCCATTGACCAAAACAAGTCACATGGCCAAGCTCAGGGTTAGCATATGATATGCCAAGGGGTGCTGATATGGAGAAGTGTGACAAATTGGAGCCATTAATGCAATTAATCTATCACAGTCCACTCTGTAGTAACTGCAGTCCAGCACTTGGTCATTATCATAGAGCTACTGTTGGTCAGTAGTAAGGAGACAAGCTAGAAATTAGAGATCACCAGCCACCACGGTGAGTGTGTCACTGTGTCACACTGCCACAGTGTTCTGAGATTAATGACTTCAGTTTCATTTTCTCTTCTCAAATGTTATGCTCATTCCTCTCCAACAATAGATGGCCAACTGAAACCTGGAACCATGCAGGAAAGGGGATTCTAGGAAACAGTCCTCAGTTTAGGTGGGAGTAGTAATGCCAAGCTGACAAAACGCCATCCAGCATAACTCCTTTCTTGTTTTAACTTTTCCTCTTTATCCTAATCCCCACTTCCATTCCTCATATTCTCTTGGAGGCACTCACTTTAATATCTTTGATATATCTTTTATTATGTATATAGCCTCATAAAATATGAGTGATCTTTTATGTATATTTTAAATTTACATTAATGATAATATGTATCTTACTTTGTTTCCTACTTTTTTCCATTTAACTCTTTGTTTTGAAATCTGTCCATGTTGCTATAGGTACATCTATTTGTTGCTTGTCATTGCTGCAGAATATTCATTGATATTTGTCTGCTACAATTCACTTACCCTTTCTAGTAATAGACCCTTAGGTTGTTTCCAATTCTCAGTTACATCCAGAAAAAAAAATACTGCAATACATAGTCTTATACATATTCCCTAAGAGACTTGTGTGAAAATTTCTTTAGAATGGATATCCAGGAGTGGAGTTCCTTGGTCATAGGGTATATACATTCTGAATTTCACTATGTTATCCAGGATAGCAGTGCCAGTATAGACTATATTGACATTACCTGAGGGTTCCTGTTTTCCTATGAAGGAGTTTTCTATAGATTTGTAACTTAGTGACTTAAAACAACATCTCTTTATTAGTTCACAGCTCTATAGTTCAGTAGTACAGAATGGCATGGCTAGGATCTCAGGGTCTCACAAGCCCAAAACCAGTGTGTCAGCTAAGCTTTCTATGTTTTCATCTGGAACTTGAGGTTCTCTTCCAAACACATTCTTGCTCTCAGCAGAATTCAGTTCTTTTTGGTTGTAGGACTGAAGTTCCCATTTTGCTGCTGGCTGCTGGCCAGATTGCTCTCAGCTTCTAGAGACTGCTCTAAGCACCTTTCCCTGTGTCTTCCTCCATCTTCAAGCCAGCAACAGCGTGTCACATCCTTCTCATGCTTCAAATTACTGACTTACTGTTCTGCAGCCAGCTGTAGAAAACTTTCTACTTTTAAAGGGCTCACGTGATTAGGTCAAGAACACCCAGAAAATCTCCAAATCCTGAGGCCATCTGATTTGGAACTTTAATTAAATTTTCAAAATTCCTTCACATCAGTACCTGGCTTAGTGGTTGAATAAACCAGGGGCTGAGAATCTTGGGACACATCTTAGAAATCTGCCTACCACATCCTGAATCTACCTCTACACTTGATATTATACAACTTTCTAATCTTTGTCAGTCGGATATATGCAATGAATTCTTCTTAAAATGCCTTGTTTTAATTTGTGTTTCTCTAATTCGTAGTGAATTTGAGTGTTTCTTCATACATCTTAACCTTTTGAATTTTCTTTTCTGTAAATCTGCTTTTCATATCCATTGCCCAGTTGGGGAGCAGCTTATTTTCTCTTTCTTGTTTTCTTCACAGGAGGTCCTTATATTTTCTGTCCATTAATCACTTGTCAGTTCTAGAAGCTGAAAATATTTTATCCATAATACAATATGTTCTGTTTAATTGCCTATATCTTCCTTTATTAAATAGAAATTCTTAACTTTAATGTTGCAATTTGAGAATCTTTTTTAAAGAAATCCATTCCCACTGGCAAAGTCACAAAGTTGGATACTTAATTCATATATTTTTATTCTTTCTTCATTACTAATGGAAGTATTTAAGATTGTGAATCTTAAATTTGCAATCCCATGTTAGTAATTTTTGACCCTGTCATGTCTAATAATTACTTGTTTATGTATGCTTTAAAAAAAATTGAGATGAAGTTCATGCAACATAAAATTAACCATTTTAAAGGGTATATTTCAGTGGCATTTACTACATTTACAGTGTTATACAACTACCACCCCTATTAAGTTCCAAAACATTTTCATTATCCCAAGGAAAACCCCATGCCCATTAAGTATCACTTCCCATTTACCCTTCTCCCCAGACCATTGCTCTCACCGATTAGTCTCTATGGATTTACCTACTCTAGATATTTCATATAAATGGGATCATACAATATGTAGCCTTTTATGTCTTTCTTTTACTTAGCATAGTGTTTTCAAGATTTATCCGTGTTTTAGCATATATAAGTACTTCATTCCATCTTATGGCTAAATAGTATTTCATTGTTTATATATACTACATTTTGCTTATCCACTTATCCATGTTTCCACCTTTGTTGTGAATAGTGCTGATATGAACATTAATGTACAAGTATCTATTTGAATACTTGGAGTTTTAAAATTTTTATAACCATTTTTTAAATTGAAGTATAGTTAATTTACAATCTTGTGTTAGCTTCAGATGTACAGAACAGTGATTCATTTTATATTTATGTATATTATTTTCCAAATTCTTTTCCATTATAAATTCTTACAAGACATTGAATATAGTTCCCCATGCTAAACAGTAGGTCCTTGTTTATCTGTTTATACATAGTAGTGTGTATATGTTAATTCCACACTTCAATTTATCCCTCCCTGCCCTTTCCCCTTTGGTAACCTTAAGTTCGTTTTCTATGTCGGAGTCTATTTCTGTTTTGTAGGTAACTTCATTCATATCACTTTTTTAGATTCCACATATAAGTGATGTCATATGATATTTGTCTTTCTCTTTCTGACTTACTTCACTTAATATGATAATCTCTAGGTCCATCCATGTTGCTGCCAGTGGCATTATTTCATTCTTTTCTGTGGCTGAGTAAAATTCCATTGTGTATGTATATACCACATCTTCTGTATCCATTCATCAGTCGATGGACATTTAGGTTGCTTCCATGTCCTGGCTATTGTAAATAGTGCTGTAATGAACATGTGGTACATGTCTCTTTTTGAATTATGGTTTTCTTAGGGTATATGCCCAGTAGTGTGATTACTGGGTCATATGATAGTTGTATTTTTAGTTTTTTAAGGAACCTCCATACTGTTTTCCATAGTGGTTGTATCAGTTTACATTCCCACCAACAGTGCAGGTGGGTTCCCTTTTCACCACACCCTTTCTAGCTTTTATTGATTCTAGATTTTTTGATAATGGCCATTCTGACTGGCGTGAGGTGATAACCTTGTAGTTTCGATTTGCATTTCTCTAATAATTAGTGATGTTGAACATCTTTTCATGTGCCTCTTGGCCATCTGTATGTGTTCCTTGGTGAAATGTCTATTTAGGTCTTCTGCCCATTTTTTAACTGGATTGTTTGCTTTTTGATATTGAGCTGCCTGAGTTGCTAGTATATTTTGGAGATTAATCCTTGGTCAGTTGTTTTGTTTGCAAATATTTTCTTCCATTCTGAGGGTTGTCTTTTCATCTTTTTTATGGTTTCCTTTGCTGTGCAAAAGCTTTTCAGTTTCATTAGGTCCCATTTGTTTATTTTTGTTTTTATTTCCATTTCTCTAGGAGGTGGGTCAAAAGGATCTTTTTGTGATTTATGTCATAGAGTGTTCTGCCTATGTTTTCCCCTAAGAGTTTTATAGTGTCTGGCCTTACATTTAGGTCTTTAATCCATTTTGAGTTTATTTTTGTGTATGGTGTTAGGGAGTGTTCTAATTTCATTCTTTTACATGTAGCTGTCCAGTTTTCACAGCACCACTTATTGAAGAGCCTGTCTTTTCTCCATTGTATGTTCTTGCCTCCTTTGTCATAAATTAGGTGTCCATATGTGCATGGGTTTATCTCTGGCCATTCTGTCCTGTACCATTGATCTATATTTCTGTTTTTGTGCCAGTACCATACTGTCTTGATTACTGTAGCTTTGTGGTATAGTTTGAAGTCGGGGAGCCTGATTCCTCCAGTTCCATTTTTCTTTCTCAAGATTGTTTTGACTATTTGGGGTCTTTTGTGTTTCCATACAAGTTGTAAGATTTTTTGTTCTAATTCTGTGAAGAATGCCATTGGTAGTTTGATAGGGATTGCATTGAATCTGTAGATTGCTTTGGGTAGTATAGTCATTTTCACAATATTGATTCTTGCAATCCAGGAACATGGTATATGTGTCCATCTGTTTATGTCATCTTCGATTTCTTTCATCAGTGTCTTATAGTTTTCAGAGTAAAGGTCTTTTGTCTCCTTAGACAGGTTTATTCCCAGGTATTTTGTTCTTTTTGTTATGATGCTGAATGGGATTTTTCCTTAATTTCTCTTTCCTGTCTTTCTTCGTTAGTGTATAGAAATGGAACAGATTTCTGTATATTAATTTTTATTCAACAACTTTACCAAATTCATTGATGAGCTCTAGTAGTTTTCTGGTAGCGTGTTAGGCTTTTCTATGTATAGCATCATGTCATTGCCGACAGTGACAGTTTTACTTCTTCTTTTCCAATTTGGATTCCTTTTGTTTCTTTTTCTTCTCTGGTTGCTGTGGCTAGGACTTCCAAAACTATGTTGAATAAAAGTGGCGAGAGTGGGCATCCTTGCCTTGTTCCTGATCTTAGAGCAAGTTCTTTCAGCTTTTCGCCGTTGAGTATGATGTTAGCTGTGGGTTTGTTGTATATGGCCTTTATTATGTTGAGGTATGTTCCCTCTGTGCTCACTTTCTGAAGAGTTTTTTTTAATCAGAAATGGATATTGAGTTTTATCAAAAGCTTTTTCTGTATTTATTGAGATGATGGTATAGTTTTTATTCAGTTTGTTCATGTGATGTATCACATTGATTGATTTATGATATTGAAAAATCCTTGCATCCCTGGGATGAAGGATGGTGTACAGTCCTTTTAATGCATTGTTGTTTGAATACTTGGTTGTAATTCTTTTAGACATATACCTAGAGGTAGAATTTGTATGTTGTATGTATAATAATTCTTGTTAATCTTTTTAAAGAACCACCAAACTCTTTTCCCAAGTAACTGCACCAGTTTACATTTCTAGTTTCATCCCATTATGTTCAAAAAAGGTAATTTATCTGATTTGTTGAGACTTGTTATGTTCTAGCATATGGTTGATCTTGGACAGTGTCCATGTGCACTTGAAAAGAGTGTGCAGTCTGCTATTGTTAGGTGGAGTTTACCATTTTTAAGTTTCCTCTTTCTTGATTCAGCATTTGTTTGGTGACTTTAAACCTTTGATGCTTATAGTTTTTACTCATTATTTTCAGTTTTTCTGTAGAGGGATAGGCCTTTGGAGCTACCTATCCCACCATTGTAAGATTTTTTTTTTTGATGTGGTCCATTTTTAAAGTCTTTATTGAATTTGTAACAATATTGCTTCTGTTTTTATGTTTTGTTTCTTTTGCCGCCAGGTATCTTAGCTCCCTGACCAGGGATCGAACGTGCACCTCCTGCCTTGGGAGGTGAAGTCTTAACCACTGGACCACTAGGGAAGTCCCCAGCAATTACTTTTTTAAAAAATAATTTATAATGTCCCTTTAATATCCTGAAATAAAATATATAGGTAATATAACTTAATACATACAGAAGTTTTTAAAGTCACTGTAATGCATTCACTGTAATATAAAGGAGAACTGAAAGGAAGTAATTTATTAAAAAGTAGTATGAATTTCAGTATTTAAATGCTTACATATGACATTGGAAGGCATAATGAAGTAGTGATATGTTTTTAACTTTAAATAAGTTGGATTTAGAGATATAAGAAGCTCAGACATCATTTTGTACAAATGCTAATAAATGAGATACTAAAATCAAGTCCTAAATATTAGACTTTTTTATATGTGCAGGAGATGAGAGAAATCACTTTTAGAGAAGTCAGGATAAAACACCAATACAAATTATAGACTAAAGAAGTGAGGAAAAGGAGAAAGTATAATATTCTTATAAACGTGCTGGGCCTGATTTGAAATATAATTATTTAGTAAATAGTAAAGAAATATCAGAGAACATGTCTTTTATTTTGAAATCCTAACATAAGTCGAATATTTTAGTATTGAGTATTTAAGTCCTTGGAAACGATATCCTTTAAGTGATAGTGGGTTTCAAAGATGATTTTTATAAAGCAATAATAGGACGTTTAGGACCAGGTAAAAGTAAGTTTTAAAAATAATAGGCAATTACAAAATAAATGAATGATTTCAGTTGGTAATTTTACACTAGATTTCATATTCATACACACGCATAACCATACATGATATGCAATATTTTTAGAACAAACGATGGAATTAAATATCTTCATTTCATGTGTTTCTATAATTCAGTAGTTGGTACTAAGTCTCTTAAAAGGAGTCGTACATCCTGTATTGAAAATTTTATATTGGCTTTGTTGCCTTTACAGCACTTGTTTTAGTGCACCATCACACAAAGACATTTTCAGATCACAATTTGAAATACAAGAGTAGGTAAATTAGCTTCCTTCCCCCAAATGGATATAATGGTCATAACTTGATCTAGAAGCTTTCTTAATTATACTATTTAAATTATGTTTGATCTCCAAATAATTTTTTATCTTAACTGTTAATAAGTGTTGGCTGACGTATTTCCTGTCAGTTTCAAATGGAATAATCACTCTATCTATACTGTAAGTTCATAAAAATCTTTAAATCTAAATGTTCATCATATCTTTTAAAGATATGGTCCTGCTTTATCTCCTAGTTGTCGGGAAGAATAAGTGAAATTAATGTGTTTAAAAGTTTATAATGTGTTTATAAAAATCTGTATTAAAAGTGTTATTATTAATAATTTAATAATAATATGACAAGACATGTTTTAGAGGCTATTCCCTTAAAATTAAATCTCAGTCATGGGTCAGAATTTTAAAAGACTATGTAATGCCTCACATTTAAAACTTCTAGTTCATAATTTCTTGCTTCAGCTTGCCCCTCAATCAAAATCAGTTTTTAAGAAGGAGTATATTTTGTGACAAAAATAGTTTGTTCTTTGGTTGTTATATATTTTGAAAAATATGGAGCAAACTTCCTTGAACTTAGCACTTTCCAAACAGGAATTTTCTCTTTTAAGTGTATACTGAAAGCTGCCCTTTTTTCCCGTAAGAATGAACCTGTCCTCATATATGTTTAATAGCGTATGATTTTTTAGTTGTGGCACAAACGTGAATATGAAAAGCAGAGCAAAACATCTAATAATAGCTTTTTATGGCTTGTGTTTTCTTTTGCAGCCTTCAAGCAAAATAAAGGTACCTGAGGAGAATTTCTTCAATGTTCCTGTTTTCTTAACTGTCTCAGGACAACTTCATCTAGAAGTGATGTCAGGGTACAGAGTTTTCTCTTTTGCTTTAATGGACTACTGATGTTGGTTGGGTGAGAGTGTAATAATGTTTTCTTTCCTGATGCTCAAACCTAAAAATTGTAGTTCATGTTTGTGATTAGTCCACTTCAATTCACTAAAAGTACATTTAGATTGACAAATTTGACAATATCCAAATTTCTTTCTAAAAAAATCACATTAGTCTAGACTTTGGTTTTTGGTGAAGAATGTAACACTGGAAATATGAAGTTGTCGTTTTTTTTTTTCTTTTTACTAATCTTTGCTTAAATCTCAAAACACATAATCAAAATATAAGTGTAATTAATCATGTTTATGAAAGTAAAGGCAGTTATAATTTACACCTAGAAATTATAAGAGAGGTACCTGGAACAAGTGGAAGAAAAAATATTTTTTTAATAATTGGTTTAAAGAAAGAAAATTAACCCACAGAGTCATCATGGGAGATGTGTGCCCATTTAGAAAGTATTAGAAGTCAGCTCACATTAATTTTAGCCACTCTCAGACCTCTGGAAAACCACTATAATCCTTTTTGCCCTATTTTCTTTCCTTTTGGAGATTGGACAGGAAAATCTTTAAAGTCCTGTCTAAATCTTATATTCTCTGATTCTGTGGGTAATTTCTTAATGCCGACTCAGCAAGTAATGAGTCTCCTACGAAGATGTAAATATCTTTGTTTTCTCATACAGAGCTTGAGACTTAAAAATCTCTTCAGGAAATGGCTCCAGTAAAAACAGGGAATCTTGTATTTCCCATTGTTTTTAAAATGCACAGGGTGGAAAAACAGGGGAAATAGAATAGTGTTCATGTTTACTTTTTTACAGACTTTACTGGCAAGATGGAGAGTGTCAATGGTGGAGTAAAGAGGGTCTTGAAAATAATATATACTTTACTTAGATTTACCTTTGACAAAGATATTATTTGATAATTCCAATAACCAAATAATTGACAACATTATCAGAATACAGTGCAGAAAAACTATAATCATAATAGCCCTGTGAGACTGTAGGATTTGCAGAGCTGTATGTGGGAAAGGCCATGTCAAGCATGTCATGGAAAGTTCCTTATGCCTGTCAAAGTATAATTTAAAAAAATTAAAAACATGATTCATAGAAATATAAAATATTTTATTCAATTCAGTAATTACTGAAGAAAATAGTAAGGCTAGTTCAAAGACTATTTGGGGAGCTGTGGATTCATACGCAGTTTAATAAAAGAATTTTAGAATAAGATTGCTAAGTTAGTTATGAACTGGTTAATGTCCCACAGACCGATACACCCTAACCTTTGGAATTTTCTCTTCTACATGACAGAAATGATTTGCAACTCTACTGGACAAAAATCTATAAGTGAACATGTAACTTTACTTAATCTAGGATATTTAGTTTGATAGTAAATAGAATAATGGAGCAAAGTTCATTCCCCTAGGTAGTTAAATAACCTTTGAGTGGGTCTGTGTCCCCACATTACATTGGAAGGATGTTCTGTCTACCTTTTAGCTTAATCCAAGTTTTGGATAACCTTTCTTAACAGGCTTTCATTATTTATTTCTTTTATCTGTAAAGTTAGAGACAACATATATTCCCCTCAGGAGTGTCATAATATGGGAAAGGTATAAATTTACCAAGTTTCTTGGTTATAATATCACTAGTGGATTAAATATGTTCCCTCTTTACCAGTAAAGTGCAGTGAACCAAAGAACACAATGTACAGTGAAACTTGACAGAAGCTTATATTGGCAGAATATGAGGTTTTATATTTTTAATGTGTTATGAAGTATTTCTGTGTCAATCAAATGTTCCTAGTTTAATATGCATAGTTCTAGTACTATTAATATACAGTACATCATGTTTCAGATTAATACATGATTTAATCTCCAGTAAGAAATTGTTAGTCTTCTTTCTAAAGAAGACTAAATTTGTCTAAATTTAGTTTTTCTAAATTTTATTTAACAGACTTTTAAAATGGAGTAAATGGTAGTTAAATTTAGAAGGTTAACATTTTCCAAAAGGATATCTATGTTGGTTTAGTGGGTTTATGGCTCCATTTTATTTATTTTATTTGTTTATTTTTTTTGGCTGTGTTGAGTCTTCGTTGCTGTGCACGAGCTTTCTCTAGTTGCGGTGAGCGGGGGCTACTCGTCGTTGCGGTACACGGGCTTCTCATTGCGGTGGCTTCTTTTGTGGAGGCGCACAGGCTCTAGGCGCACAGACTTCAGTAGTTGTGGCACGTGGGCTCAGTTGTTGTGGCTCGCGGACTCTAGAGCACAGGCTCAGTAGCTGTGGTGCACGGGTTTAGTTGCTCTGCAGCATGTGGGATCTTCCCGGACCAGGGCTCGAACCTGTGTCCCCTACATTGGCAGGCAGATTCTTAACCACTGCGCCACCAGGGAAGCCCTATGGCTCCATTTTAAAGTTTAATTTTGTTGTTTTTAAAATAAACGTTCTATTTTTGAATAATTTTTAAATGTAGAAAAGTTGGAAAAATCGTGCAGACTTCTTAGATACCTCTCACTCAGTTTCCCCTGTTGTTAACATCTTACGTTACCGTGGTACATTTGTCAAAACTAAGAACATTACAATTAACTAAATTCCAGAGTTTATTTGGATTTCACTGGTGTTCCATCAATGCCTTCTTCCTTTTTCCAGGATCCACTGTAGGGTACCACATTACATTTAGTTGTCATGTTTCCCTAGTCTCATGTAGTCTGTAACAGTTTCTCAGTCTTTGCTTGCTTTTTATGACTTGCAGAAAGTATGCCAATCTGTATTTTTCTGATGTTTTTCTGAAGTTTTAGGGAGGGTTAGAAAAAATACCACGGAGGTGAAGTGCTATTCTTGTCATATCATGTCGGGGGGACTTGATATCCATATGGTGCTATTAACCTTCATTACTTGGGTGAGGTAGTCTTTGCCAAGTTTCTCCACTGAAAATGTACTGTTTTTCCCTTTCTCCAATTTATTCTTTGGAAGTGAGTTATTAAGTACACCCACCTTCACTGGAGGTAGGAGTGAAGGGTTGGGAAGTGGGAGATGGAATTATGCTTCATCTCTTGAAGGGGGGAGTATTTGGAATTCTTCTGTATGGATGATTTATGTCTCTTTGCTCTTGTTTATTTATGTCATCGTTTATATCAGGATGGACTGATGTATATTTTATGGTTTGGGTTATATTTCAATGCTGTGCTATTTACTTTGTTGTTCAAATTGTTTTAGTTGTTGGGAATTCTTTCAGATTAATTCTTGTATCCCTTTCACATGCCCCTATCCTTTTGTCTTTTGAGTACTTCCTTATTTTCTGGCACTATAAGATACCCCAGATTTGTTTGTTAGTTTGTTTCATCTTTTTGTGATTGATGAACCTACACTGACGCAGTACATCGTTTACTTAGGGTTCACTCTTGGTAGTGTATGTTCTATAGGTTTGGTCAAATGATGTCATACAGAATAGTTTCACTGCTCTACAAATCCTCTGTGTTCCTCCTATGCATCCCTCCCTCCCTCCTAACCCCTGGCAATCTTTTTACTGTCTCCAAAGCTTTGCATTTTACAGAATGTCATATAGTTGGAATCATACAATATGCAGCCTTTTCAGACTGGCTTCTTTCACTTAGTAATAGGCATTTAAGTTTCCTTCATATCTTTTCATGGCTTGATAGCTCGTCTTTTTTTTTTTTTTTTTAACATCTTTGTTGGAGTATAATTGCTTTACAGTATTGTGTTAGTTTCTGCTATATAACAAAGTGAATCAGCTCTATGCATACGTATATCCCCATATTCCCTCCCTCTTGTGTCTCCCTCCCACCCTCCCTATCCAGTCCCTCTAGGTGCTCACAAAGCACCGAGCTGATCTCCCTGTGCTATGCAGCAGCTTCCCACTAGCTATCTATTTTATATTTGGTAGTGTATATATGTCCATGCCATTCTCTCACTTTGTCCCAACTTACCCTTCCCCCTCCCCATGTCCTCAAGTCGATTCTCTACATCTATGTCTTTATTCCTGTCCTGCCCCTAGGTTCATGAGAACCTTTTTGGTTTTTTTTAGATTCCATATATATGTGTTAGCATAGTGTATTTGTTTTTCTCTTTCTGACTTCACTCTGTATGACAGACTCTAGGTCCATCCACCTCACTACAAATAACTCAATTTCATTTCTCCTTATGGCAGAGTAATATTCCATTGTATATATATGCCACATCTTCTTTATCCATTCATCTGTCGATGGACACTTAGGTTGCTTCCATGTCCTGGCTATTGTAAATAGTGCTGCAGTGAACATTGTGGTACATGACTCTTTGAATTATGATTTTCTCAGGGTATATGCCCAGTAGTGGGATTGCTGGGTCATATCTAATTTTAGTTTTTTAAGGAACCTCCATACTGTTCTCCATAGTGCCTGTATCAATTTACATTCCTACCAACAGTGCAAGAGGGTTCCCCTTTTTCCACACCCTCTCCAGCATTCATTGTTTGTAGTTTTTTTTTGTTTGTTTGTTTGTTTTTCCCCGGTACGCGGGCCTCTCACTGTTGTGGCCTCTCCCGTTGCAGAGCACAGGCTCCGGATGTGCAGGCTCAGCGGCCATGGCCCATGGGCCTAGCCGCTCTGCGGCATGTGGGATCTTCCCGGACCGGGGCACGAACCCGTGTCCCCTGCATCGGCAGACGGACTCTCAACCACTGCGCCAACAGGGAAGCCCTGTTTGTAGATTTTTTGATGGTGGCCATTCTGACTGGTGTGAGGTGATACCTCATTGTAGTTTTGATTTGCATTTCTCTAATGATTAGTGATGTTGAACATCTTTTCATGTGTTTGTTGGCAATCCGTATATCTTCTTTGGAGAAATGTCTATTTAGGTCTTCTGCTCGTTTTTGGATTGGGTTGTTTGCTTTTTGATATTGAGCTGCATGAGCTGCTTGTATATTTTGGAGATTAATCCTTTGTTGTTTCGTTTGCAAATATTTTCTTCCATTCTGAGGGTTGTCTTTTCATCTTTTTTATGGTTTCCTTTGCTGTGCAAAAGCTTTTCAGTTTCATTAGGTCCTATTTGTTTATTTTTGTTTTTATTTCCATTTCTCTAGGAGGTGGGTCAAAAGGATCTTTTTGTGATTTATGTCATAGAGTGTTCTATGTTTTCCTCTAAGAGTTTTATAGTGTCTGGCCTTACATTTAGTTCTTTAATCCATTTTGAGTTTATTTTTGTGTATGGTGTTAGGGAGTGATCTAATTTCACTCTTTTGCATGTAGCTGTCCAGTTTTCCCAGCACCACTTATTGAAGAGGCTGTCTTATACTCTTGCCTCCTTTATCAAAGATAAGGTGATCATATGTGTGTGGGTTTATCTCTGGGCTTCCTATCCTGTTCCATTGATCTATATTTCTGTTTTTGTGCCACTACCATGCTGTCCTGATTACTGTGATAGCTCATGTCTTTTTATCACTGAATAGTATTTCGTTATCTGGAAGTACCTTGGTTTATTCATCTATTCACCTACGGAAGGACATCTTGGTTGCTTCCATGTTTTGGCAGTTATCCCAAGCTTATTTTTTGTTTTCCTTACCCTAGCCTTAGAATCAGCCATTTCTCCAAGGAGCCCTAGTTCCTTTTATTGGAAAATGGTATTTAGAAACCAGGACTTAGTCACTGGGTATCTTGCTGCTACTGGGGAATTATTGCTTCTAAGCCCTCTCATCAGATAGAGCTATAAATATGTTTTTTAAATAAGAGAAAGCTAAGTGTTTTCATTACATTTTGCCTATAAATAGTGGGGTGTAAGTTAGGTGTTCATTCTGAAAGAATTAGACATGTCCTAAATTGAAAAACTTACACTTAAGAAATGTTATGTAATAAAATTTTCCATTTTTTGGTCAGTTAAAGCCAGAATTGGAGGAAGGCTCAGTCTAATGTATTTAAAAGAATTTTTGATTATTATAGTCTTTCTTTCTTTGTTGGTTTTGTTTTTTCTTTTTATGTTTTGTTACAGGTGGTTTTTCTTATTTCCTTCTTATGAATGTTTTTACTAAGCTATGAAGTCGTGCATATTTCAGGATAAAACTGATGCTTTCCTTTTGAACATTGCTATTAGAAGTATAAATTAGTACAGGCTCTCTAGAGAAATAGCTTTGCACCCAGAATTTTTCTTAAGGAAATGATCTGACAACTCTATAAAGATGTGTTAAAAAAATGTTGAAAGTAACTTCATCTATACTAATGAAAAACTACTAACAATCTAAACATTTATTTAGGAAGGTTGATTAACCGTCAATATACCAAGAAAATGTTCATCACCATTTACCATCTGGAAGTAATGGACCTTATTTTTAGTAAATATTTTTAAGTCATCTTATGAATAATTTGCAGAAGTAAAAATAAAGGAAAAATGACAGCAGAAACTAACACAACATTGTAAAGCAACTATACTCCAATAAGAATTAATTTCAATATTTTAATTAATAAAGGAATAATGAACATCAACTTTATTAGAATTTTAGTAAGTATTTAAATATAACAAACCCAAATTTTTAAGAACTGTATTATTTTTTTTTTGAATTTTCTTTTTTTTTATAGCAGGTTCTTATTAGTTATCCATTTTATGCATATTGGTGTATATGTGTCAATCCCAATCTCCCAATTCATTACACACTCACACCCAAGAACTGTATTATTAAGAGATAATTTACTTACCATAAAATTCACCAATTTAAAGTGTACCATTCAGTGAGTTTTAGTATATTTTCAGTTTTTCAAACATTACCATAAGCTAATTCAAGAATATTTTTATCACCCAAAAAGAAACTTTTTCCCATTAGCAGTCATTGACCATCCTCCTTCCCACCCTAGGCACTACTGATCAATCTACTTTATGTCTCTATGGATTTTCCCATTCTGGATAATTCATATAAAGAGAATCACACAATATGTAGCGTTTTGTGGCTGGTGTATTTCACTTTGCATAATATTTTCAATGTCTGTCAATGTTGTAGCATATGTCAGTATTTCATTCCTTTTTATTGCCAAATAACAGTCCATTATGTGAGTATACCACATTTGTTTATCCATTCAGGTAGTGGAGATTTGGGTTGTTTTTACTTTTTGGCTATTATGAGTAATGTTCCTACGACTGTTTGAGTACAAGTATTTGTGTGAACGTGTTTTCATTTCTCTTGGGTGGGTACTTGGAGTGGAATTGATGGGTTACATGATAAGTTTAATTGTGTGAGGAACTGCTAGGCTGTTTTCCACAGTGGCTGCAGGAAATTTACAATCCCACCAGCAGTGTATAAAGGTTCCAATTTCTCCACATCCTTGCTAACACTTATATGTCTTTTTTATTGTGCCATTTTACTGAGTGTGAAGTGGCATCTTATTATGGTTTTCATTTGCATTTCCCCAGTGACTAATGTTGAGCATCTTTTCATGTGCCTGTTGGCCATTCAGATATCTTCTGTGGAGATATGTGTCTTTAATTTCTTGGTTCATGTTTTTAGTTGGGTTATTTGTCTTTTTATTATTTAGTTATAAGAGTTCTTTATATATTCTGGATACAAGTCCCTTATCAGATATATGATTCACAGATACTCTTTTATCATTCTGTGTGTTTTTTCATTTTCTTGATGATGGTGGCAAACCCAAATTTTTATTTTTACTTTTCTGGGTTTTGAAAGTACCCCAAAGAGATGCAGCCCTTTGAATGTAGCCAGTTGTTTATCAACTTCCATGCATGAACCTGGAATATGTCTATACTTTAAATACAGATTCAAATTTCAAATACATCTTTAATAGGCTTTAGCTTATTATTATTTCTGGTTCTTGGCAGTTACATTATCAAAAAGAACTTTGACAGCTCTTAATTTTGTCGAAGAGGGGATGGCCATTTTTTTGCTCCACAATTGCAAAACATTTTTGTTTTCAGATTTCCTAAATACTAATTAGAATGATCAAATCAATGAATTTTTTCATTTCTACATGTTATTCTTTTCTTTTCAAACACCTTTGTGTATGCACTAACTTTCACTGTTTGTCCACTTATTTACCATATCAAGTAAATTTTGATGTGCAAATACCATAAATAGTGAAAGAATATTGTCACACAAGGAAAAGAAATAAAAGGAATCCAAATTAGAAAGGAAGGTGTAAAACTGTCATTGTTTGCAGATGACATGGTACTATATGTAAGAAATCCTAAACATGCCACCAAAAAATATTAGAATTTATCAATGAATTCAGCAAAGTTGTAGGACACAAAATTAATATACAGAAATTTGTTGCATTTCTATACACTAACAGCAGACTGTCAGAGAAATTAAAAAAAATAATCCCATCTAAAAGAATAAAATACCTAGGAATAAATCAAACTAAGGAGGTGAGAGACCTGTATTCAGAAAACTAAGACACTGATGAAAGAAATTGAAGATGACACAAACCGATGGAAAGATATGGGTTGAAAGAATTACTCTTGTTAAAATGACTATACTACCCAAGGCAATCTGCAGATTCAGTGCAATTCCTATCAAAATACCAATGACATTTTTCACAAATAATGTAACAAATAATTCTAAAATTTACAAAGAAACAAAAGACCCCAAATAGCCAAAACAATCTTGAGAGAGAAGAGCAAAGCTGGAGGTATCACGCTCCCCGATTTCAAACTATACTACAAAGCTATAGTAATCAAAACAGTATAGTACTGGTACAAAAACAGACACGTAGATCAGTGAAACAGAATAGAGAGCCCAGAAGTGAACCCACCCTTACATGGTCAATTAATCTATGGCAAAGGAGACAAAAGTATACAGTGGGAAAAAGCTAGCCTCTTCAGTAAATAGTGTTGGAATAACTGGACTAATTTCTCATACCATATACAAAAACAAACTCAAAGTAGGTTAAAAATTTAAATGTAAGACCTGAAACCATAAAACTTCTACAAGAAAACATAGGCATTTGACATTGGTCTTAGCAATATTTTTTGGCTGTGTCTCCTCAGGCAAGGGCAAAAATAAACAGATGGGAGTACATCAAACTAAAAACTTCTGCACAGTGAAGGAAACCATCAACAAATAAAAAGGTCACCTACTGAATGGGAGAAGATATTTGCAAACAATATGTCTGATAAGGGGTTAATATGCAAAATATACCAAGAACTCATACAACTCAACAACCAAAAATCAAACAACCCAATTAAAAAAATGGGCAGAGGACCTGAATAGAAATTTTTCAGAGACGACACACAGATGGCTAACAGGCACATGAAAAGATGCTCAACATCACTCTCATCAGGGAAATGTAATCAAAACTGCAATGAAATATCACACCTGTTAGAATGGCTATTATCAAAAAGATAACAATTAACAAGTGTTGGTGAGGATGTGGAGAAAAAGGAACACTCATGCACTGTTGGTGGGAATGTAAATTGGTGCAGCCACTATTGAAAATAATACAGAGATTCCTCAAAATATTAAAAATAGGACTACCATACGATCCAGCAATTTCACTTCTGGATATTTTTCCAAAGAAAACAAAAACATTAATTTGAAAAGGTGTATACACCCCTGTGTTCATTGCAGCATTATTTACAATAGCCAAGATATGAGAGCAACCTAAGTGTCCATTGACAGATGAATGGATCAAGATGATGTGGTATAATATATAGTGGAATTATTAGCCATAAAAAAAAGAATGAAGTCTTGCCATTTGCGACAACATGGAGGGACCTACAGGGTATTATGCTAAGTGAAATAAGTCAGAGAAAGACAAATACCATATAATTTCACTTAAATATGGGTTCTAAAAAACAAAACAAATGAACAAACATAACATAAACAGAGTCATAGATACAGAGAGCAAATAGGTGGTTGCCAGAGATGAGGGGGTAGGGAAATGAGTGAAATAGGTAAGGGACATTAAGAGATACAAGCTTCCGGGCTTCCCTGGTGGTGCAGTGGTTAAGAATCCGCCTGCCAGTGCAGGGGACACGGGTTCGAGCCCTGGTCCAGGAAGATCCCACATGCCGCAGAGCAACTAAGCCCGTGCGCCACAACTACTGAGCCTGCACTCTAGAGCCCGTGAGCCACAGCTACTGAAGCCTGCACGCCTAGAGCCCATGCTCTGCAACAAGAGAAACCACAGCAATGAGAAGCCCATGCACTGCAGCAAAGAGTAGACCCCGTTTGCTGCAGCTAGAGAAAGCTTGCGCACAGCAATGAAGATCCAACACAGCCAAAAATAAATAAATAAAATAAATTTAAAAAGATACAAGCTTCTAGTTAACAAAATAAATGAGTCACAGGGATAAAATGTACAGAGTGGGGAATATTGTCAATAATAATTGATATTGTACGGTGACAAATGGTAACTAGACTTAGTGTGGTGATCATTTTGTAATGTATAGAAATACCAAATCACTATGTTGTGCACCAGTAGCTGACGTAGTGCTGTAGGTCAATTATACTTCAAAGACAAAAGAAACAAACTCATAGAGAAAGAGATCAGATTTGTGATTACCAGAGGCAAGGGGTGAGGAGAAAGGGAATTGGCTGAAGGGGGTCAGAAGGTACAAACTTCCAGTTATAAGTAAGTACTAGGGATATAATGTACATGATTAATATAATTGCCACTGTTGTGTGTCGTATAAGAAAGTTGTCAAGAGAGTAAATCCTAAGAGTGCCTATCACAAGGAAAAATATGTTTTTTCTTTTATTTTGTATCTATGTAAGATGATGGATGTTCACTAAACTTACTGTGGTAGTCATTTCATGAAGTATTTAAGTCAAGTCATTATAAGGTGCTTATACAGTGCTGTGTGTCAATTATATGTCAATAAAACTAGAAGAAAAAATTTTAATAAATATTTAAAAATTAAAAAAGAAAGAATATTGTTACATATCCTTTTAGCAGAATAGTATGGTCCAAGTTCTTATTGCAAATTATTGTATGATGAAATCCTTACTGTGGGATGACTAATTGGATGAAAATACCATATTTCCTTTTTGCCCATAGAAATGTATTATTCACTTACCAGTTCTTGCGTTTGAGAAAATTGATTTAGGATATTGTTATCTGAGGGCTCACAGTCTGAGAATTCACTTATACAACCAATTTTACCGACATCATTAGAGACTAGATTTTACTATCTGTCTCTCCCCTTCATTTCCTGGTTTATTCAATGTTTATGAAGTATCTTTATTATTTTCCTTCTGTTTGTCATTTTGAGGAAAAAATAATAGATCTCAATTCTCAACTGTGTTCTCTGAAAACTACAGAAAAGACCACAACAGTAGTGTCTCTGGGCTTTTCTAATACCTTCTTGGAAAATGACATGATAGTTTGTATACTGCAATAAGAAAACTGAAGATGATGCAATGGAGATGGTTCATCTCACTGTGCATCTCTCTCTTATCTACTATGTATCTTAAGCATCCATCATTCTGTTCTCAAAACATTTTACTCTTTTTTAACTTAAAATTAGGAATAATTGAGTAATGATGAAATAATTTCTAGAATGATGAGATAGCAAAATGTTTCAATATACAAGAAAGATAAGATCACTAAAACCTCATATTTTCTTAGATTCATGAAAGAATTCAATGGGTTTTATTCTATTAGAAAAAAATAGTAGAAATTTATCTGTCTCTTGGATGACTGTAATGTCTTGAATTGTGTTTCCCCAAAAGACAAGTACTGTGAATGCAACCTTATTTGGAAATAAGGTCTTTGCAAATGTGATCAAATTAAAATACTGGATTAAGGTGGGCACTAAATCCAATGACTAGTATCTTTATAAGAGAAAGGAGAAGGAGATTTGGATACAAAGACACAGAGAAGATACACACAGTGGGAGAAAGGCCATGTGAAAGCAGAGGCAGAGATTGAAGTGATGCTGAGGAATGCTAAAGATTGCTCGGAGCCACCAGAAATTAGGAAGAGGCAAGGAAGGATTCTTCCCTAAAACCTTCAGAGGGAGCAGGGCTCTGCCAACACCTCAATTTCAGACTGCTAGCTTCCACAGTCTAGAGAGAATAAATTTCTGTTGCTTTAAGCCATGTAGTTTGTGGTAAGTTGTTATGGCCGCCTTAGGAAAATAATACAACCTCTAACAAAGTATAAAAGTCATGAAATACTACTTTTTAGAAACAGCTAAAATTGCTCAACAGAGAAACTAAGAAATTAAAACTGGGTATAATGGACCTTAGCAGTAAACTGAGGGTTAAATTAATTATGATTTGTCTAAACGGTGGATTACTGTACAGCCATTAAAATTTATGATAAAGCTCTACAACGTGTTGTTAAAAGAAAAAAGTGGTCATGAAACAGGGAGTAGAATGTGATTCCAGTTTTTTACAATGTGTGTGTATGTACAGGTGGGGAAAAAGTCTGGAAAATATGCACTAATATTCAACTTGTAAGCAGTGGCTATCTCTGCTCATTTTTATTGTCTTCCTTAAACTTGTCTTTTTTTCAGATTTGAAAAACTAATGTTTATTACTTTTATAGTGAGAAAAAATTAGATATTTCTATTTGGGGAGAAAAAAATCAGTTTGGTCGAGTTAATTTCATTCCAGTCTGATTAATTGGCTGCTTTGTGACTGGTATGAGCAATCCTAAACTCATTCCCTTGGGTTATCTCATCAGTTCAGATGCTGAGCTCAGAGCCATGAAACATTCACACTCAGGATGAGCTTATACTGTTAAGTGGCTGCCGTAATATGTCAACATGTGAACCTGATTTAAACTGAGGTACCCCTTATAACTGGGTGTGAAATTGTCTTCCATCCCATATGACTTTCTCATTCTTCATACGTTTGATTCTTAGATGCTTATCTGAAATTTATTAATTTATACTCATTTGATTTTCAGGATCTTATGGCTATTTTATTCATGCTGTGCATTTTCCTGTACCTCTGTGTTTCTAATACTTGTCCTCCTCTAATGCTGTTTCTTCCGTACCTGTTCATTACTCAAGGCTCAACTGAAAAATTACTTCCTCCTTGACTCCTTCCCTGTTTTCCTCTCAACAGATTATTTTTCTCTTTTTCTGTTTTTTTATAGTACTCACCTACTTCATGTCCTAAAGACAAAAAAAAAGCTGCTTTTGTTTTTAATGTTTAGCCAGTTTGTAGCTCTTTTCATATGTCTATCTCATAGATAAATATTCCAAATATTTTTATCTACGAAAAGTAGTAATTATTTAGTGAGTATTGTTAATTGAATTTGTAAAGCACAAATTCTCATTCTTCAAAAATTTTCTGTTACTGTTTCTACTGTAAAGTTTAGTCTACGACAGCAGTTAACATCACTACTTTTACTCTGTTCATGAAAATGATATAACCATGAAACTTTGAGACCTTCAATTACCTTATTGTTTCCTGAACGTGTGTGAATGATGATGATTGTTTATGCTGTTCTCTTGATTGTGGGACCTTAAAACACATAGATTTCTTCTTCTAGTGTATTATTTATGTTAAAAATTAACCCTGTTTAGATAGAAATATGAATTAACAGACTATTGATACGAATGACTCAGGAACTTCATTCATTATTCATTTGTTTGTATTATATAGCCAGGGGATGAGCATTTCAGGCAAATTGAGCAGAAGATGCAGAGACTTTTTAGTAGGAATATTTAGCTCGCTTGGGTGCAAACAGAGAATGTGAATATGTGGATTAACCGGGGTTGGGTATTACCAGATTAGTATGATGGAAGTAGATAAATACAGAAGGTTATAATGATAGATCAAGGAGTCTATGCTTCGGTAAGGAGAGAAGTGAGGAAATAAGGCTAGAGAGTGATGATGGCAAAAGTGGTAGGCTTAAAGAATTGGAGATCTTACTGAAGAACTCTTGGTGTGGAAGTATCGATACTAGAGAAAAAAACCTGGACAAATACAAGGTGATAGTCAAAGAATGGTATTGTGAGATTCATCTCTCTAACATGGAATCTCTGCTCAGCTCCCCACCTATAAACTAAAGTGCCAGTTGCTTTCTCCAGTTAGCTGTTGGATACTCATCTCAGCATGTTAAAAACTGAATTCAACATCTTGTTCTCCAAATCTTTTTTTTCCTTCTGAAGTCCCTATCAGAGGAAATGGCACTACCATTCTTCCATCCTTGTCAGAGCAGCTGTATGGATAGCACTTTTAAATGCTTCTTTTCACACACCCTTTGCATCCTTTCAGTCATTTGCGTCCACTTCCCTTTGCTTCAGCTATCCTAAACTGTTTATGATATTCTAATCACATCATCCTGTTTCACTTATTTGTGTTCCCTTGCATATGTTGTTTATTTCTACCTAGAATATCCTTTCCCCATGCCTTTGTCTAGCTAACCCCTGCATATCAGTCTAAACTCAGCTTAAGCATGATCTCACCCAGAATCCCTACCCGCCTCTGCACCCACCACCCCCATATCTTTCTTGTTTAAATGCCCTTCTTTTGTATGCCCATGTTGCTTTATTCTTACCTGTTTTGTAACACTGGAATCATTAATTTTTTCCTCTGTAGCGTAGACGCTGAGCTTTTGAATTTAGGGACTGTGTTTAATTTTGTAACTCTATTACTTAATACAGAATAAAGACTTAAATACCTGTTGGAAGAGGGTTTCTATCAATTTTATTTATTTAAGAATGTTGAGATTATCTGTTTGTATACTTATCTACCCATTAGCCCATTAGTAAATTCCTCAAACTGTATCTTGTTTCTCTTTGTCTTCTTAGTTTCTATTACTACCACTTATGTGATCCAGGGCTCAAAAATCAGTCTTAATTCAATTGAACATTTGTTGAGAGCCAAGTGTGTGCCAAACACAGCGTTAGGTGCTGAGATACAGAGATCAACAAGAAAGATATGATTCCAACCTTCCTGACCCTATACGGTCTAATGAGCAAGACAGACATTAAATAAGAAATTAGAAATGTAGTAGCTGTTGTAAAAAAGATTGTCCTGAGGGCAAGAAGAGCATATGGCAAGGGAATTTCACCTTGTCTAGGTTGAATTTAATTTAGAGGTAACCTTATCGGTGGAATGATTACATGAGAGTGCATTTTAAAATGTCATTTATATTTAATGACCACTGGCTATTATATTTGGTTTGTATTCTATTGCTTTTCTGTTCTTGGAACAACAGACCTCCAGTTAATACAACTTTTCCTCACCATTATTACGGAGCATTTTATGGTATAGAAAGAATCTTTTAGTTATCTCAGTACATGTTAATCTGTATTTTGCAGTGGGACATCTTTTGGCACTTTTATGTCATGTTTGATAGTCATTCTTGAATGAATTTTATTTATCCAAATCATCAAAAGCTAGAAGATTATCTGGCTTCTCTGTCCTGTTCCTTTGTCCACTTCCAAATACTTAGAATCTTTTGTTATACTTTATATGAAAAGGTTATGACTTTATATCCTGTCTGACTTTAGAACAACAGCCAGGATAAGTGGGATATGAATGTTACGGCTTAACGAAATGGTTGAAGTTACTGGATATATTTAGCATAGGGAAGACAAAGGTGAGACATGATTTAATAGTTCAGATCTATTTGGTGGGCTTCTGTGAGAGCCTTGTGTGCAGTTGAGTACAGTTGACCGTTGAACAACATAGGTTTGAATTGCACAGGTACACTTACCGAAGAATTTTTTCCAATAGTAAATAAATACTACAGTACTACACAGTCTTCGTTGGTTGAATTCACAGATGAAGAACCGCAGACAAGGAGGAACTGCTGATAACAGAGGGTCAACTATAAGTGATACTCAGATTTTCAACTGCACAAAGGGTGGCATCCCTAACCCCGAGTTGTTCAAGGGTCAGCTATAAACGATTTTTTAAAGAACAACTTAACTGAAATATAATTCACATACCATAAAATTTACCCTTTAAAAATGTACAATTCAAAAACAAAAATAATAAAAAATTAAAATTTAATGTGCAATTCAGTAGTTTTTTTATTCACAGAGTTTTACAGCCATCATCACTAATTTTATATTTTCATCACTTCAAAAGAAATTCCCATTCCCCTCTCCTCTCAGCACCTGGCAAACACTACTGAATCAGAAACAGTGGGAGTGGGCCCCAGCAATCTCCTGTAACAAACCTACCAGATGATGCTGATGCTGCTGAGGACTACTGCTCTCAAGAAAGACTCTCTGTTCCCTGGTTGGTGGGGACTTCTGGTGTCCGGCCATTCTGGTGGGAGAGGGGAGGGGGTTGACATCCATGCGTGAACTCTCAGTGAATCTCCATTTCCCCCATCCCCTGCCTCACCATGGGTCTGTGTGTAAGTCATCTTCTTTCTGCTGCAGTATACTCACTCTGTGTTCCAGATAATGGCATCCATGCTTTAATGCATTGGTCATCACTCAGCCATCCGTTTTCTGTCCTCCAAAGATTTGCTGAGATCTCTTGTCTACTGAAGTCCCCCTTCCTGTTTCTTTTAATTTTTTTATTATTATTTTGAGGTTGTCTTAGGAAGGAGTGAATATAAATATCTGTTCTTAATTCACTATTTGAACTTCGTTTTTACTAGCTTGAGAGGTATTAATTTGCTTTTCTTTAATTGCTAGTTAATGTACTACTTGCTTAATGATTTAATTTCTCTGTCTCAATGTGTTAACTCTGCAGTATCTGTATACCTCCTTGGAATTCTAAACATTGGGTTCTCTCCCCATTTTTAGCATTACATTCCTTTGTGAGAGAGATTACTAACATGCCTTTTCTCTACTTCAAGTGTATAGGAGAATAGCCCTACTACTCTTCTGTTATCTAGCTCGCTGAGTTCTTGTTCAGCAGACAGAATATCTGAAGTACTGAGTGCTTTTAAAATAAGCAGTTTGGTGTGAGTTATAAAAAAAAAAAATCGCAGTCAATCCTTTGAGTAATGATAGTTATAGAACTTATTTTGCATGAAATGCAGTGCCTATTGGCATTGTCTAAAAGCAAATGCAGGTTACTATAGTGAGACATCAAATTAATACTTAGTAATTTGTCCAATATGGACAGTAATTGGAGCTATTAAAAGCAAGACTGATGATACTTCTTTAAATTACTGTAGAATCTTGTCCAAATTCTGTTTTGTTCAGGTGGCTTTAATTACTTTTTTAGAAGGGGGAAAGAAAGCTGTGTTGGTTGCATGTTTGCAGAATTTAGGTTGGATTGGGAACAGAGAGAATTTATGTCATTTCGACTTTTTTTTTCCCCCAGCTTGTTTTCTTCTATCTAAAAATATCTGTGGCTATTCGTTTATTGAGCAATAATTTTCATGTTCACCCAAATGGCATGTAAATGTGTTGGACACCAAGGAAGCTGTTAAGAATATGGGACAGCCCCATTGATTGACATGTAGAGGGTTAACCAGTACTGTTATGGAATTAATTAGCTACTAAGATAATGTTATCTCTCCCCCAGAGTACTGAATTTGTTAAGTGAATGGTTCTGTTAATTGAGGAGATTATAGTTAGAGACACTTAAGTTGGAATTCTAGCTTCCTTACATACTACTTTTATAAGCTTTATGACTGAGCTTCTACTTCCTAACCAAAAAGATAAATTGTAATGGTGACCTTGCAGAGCTGTTGTGAGAATTAGCTGCTATGTAAAGAAAGCCCAGTGTTTATCACAGTTTGACACTGAAATGGTTAAGTGCTGTGATGGTGGTACTGATGACAGCTGGGACCTGGAGAACCCAGGGTGATTATGAAGGAGTAGCTAAAGAAAGAAGCCAAGGTGGTATAAGCAGAAAGAATAGCTGACACCTAGTAATCAAGTTGTTTTACAACAGTAACAGAATTGGAGTTTACGCATAGCAGAGGATTGGGACAAATTGTGAGTCTGCCAGGATTCAGGACTCAGAAGACATCAAACTAAAACCAGTGACTGGAACGAAGGAAGGGGTTAGGACACAAAAATCAGATACCTGTCATAATTTGAAGACCAAAGCAGAAATAAACTATAAGAATAGTTTAGGTCCTAATCTGTCCTCGGAGCTGTGGTCAGTTACGTTGACAGTGAGGTTCACTGTGTTCTGGATTCTTCTGTACTTTGAAGGAGATCATTGCTGTGCCCCTTCTGTGGTTCGATGAGCCTAACTCTTCACCTTTTATGCTACAGTTGGGACAAGATTATAATTTAAATAGTTAAGTAATGGAATAAGCCAATGTACAATCTCTTTTCGTTATTGTTGCTTCTCAATCAACTTTATTGAGTATACTTCACATACCAAAAAATGCACCCATTTTAAATGTACAGTTCAATAAATTTTGAAAAATGTCTAAACCTTTGTAATCTCCACTGTGATAAAAAACAATACTTTTATCACCCTAAAAAAATCCCCTCATTGCCATTTGCAGTCAGTCTCCCTCCCCATCTCTGTGCCCTAGGCAATGAGTGATCTGTTTTTTCTCATCATAGATTTCCCCTTTCTAGAATTTCATATACTGTTTATATAATATTTAATTTTTATATAAATGGTATCATACAGTATTTAGTCATCTCTATATGATGTCTTTCACTTAACATAATACTTTTGAGGTTCATCCAGTAGTTTGTTCCTTTATTTATTTATTTTTTTGTGGTACGCGGGCCTCTCACTGTTGTGGCCTCTCCCCGTTGCGGAGTACAGGCTCCGGACGCGCAGGCTCAGCGGCCATGGCTCATGGGCCCAGCCGCTCCGCGGCATGTGGGATCTTCCCGGACCGGGGCACGAACCCGCGTCCCCTGCATCGGCAGGCGGACTCTCAACCACTGCGCCACCAGGGAAGCCCATTTATTTATTTTTATTTTTGGCTGTGTGGGTCTTCGTTTCTGTGCGAGGGCTTTTTCTAGTTACAGCAAGCGGGGGCCACTCTTCATCGCGGTGCGCGGGCCTCTCACTATCGCGGCCTCTCTTGTTGCGGAGCATAGGCTCCAGACGCGTAGGCTCAGTAGTTGTGGCTCACAGGCCTAGTTGCTCCGCGGCATGTGGGATCTTCCCAGACCAGGGCTCGAACCCGTGTCCCCTGCATTAGCAGGCAGATTCTTAACCACTGTGCCACCAGGGAAGCCCAGTTTGTTCCTTTTTAATGCTGAATATTATTCCATTGCATGTATATACAACTTGTTAATTCATTCATCTTTTGGTAGAAACTTGGGTTGTTTCACCTGTTATGAATGAAGCTCTGTGAAAATTAATGTACCTATGCCCATATTATGTTCATATATATTTTCATTTCCCTTGGGTAAATACCTAGGAGTTTCTGGGTTGTATGGTAAATGTATGATTAACTTTAGAAGGAACTCCCAGAACAGTTTTCTGAAGTACTTGTACTATCTGGCAATGGATAAGAGTTCTGTTTGCTCCATATCTTTGACAAAAATTGGTATTGTATTTTTTTAATCATCCTAGTAAGCATATATCTCATTATAGTTTAATTTGCATTTCTGTGATAACTAATAGTATTAAACTTTTTTCTCATGTGCTTACTGGTCATTCATATATTTTCTTTTATGAATTGTCTTTTGAATTAATTTGCCATTTTTATTAGGTTGTCTTCTCATTATTGAGTTATAAGAGTTCTTTTCCTTTTTTTATTAGTTGAAGTATAGTTATTTACAATGTTATGTTAGTTTCAGGTGTACAGCAAAGTGATTCAGTTATACATATATATATATTTACCTATATATATATGTATATAGGTTTTGTGTATATATATATATATATATCAATCAGTTCTTTTTCAGATTCTTTTCCATTGTAGGTTATTACAAGATATTGAATTTAGTTCCCTGTACTATACAGTAGGTCCTTGTTGTTTATTTATTTCATATATAGTAGTGTGTATCTGTTAATCCCAAACTCCTAATTTATCCCTCCGCCCCGCTCACCCTGCTTCCCTTTTGGTAACCATAAATTTGTTTTCTATGTCTGTGAGTCTATTTTTTGTTGTGTAAATAAGTTCATTTCTCTCATTTTTTAAGATTCCACATATAAGTGATATCGTATGATATTTGTCTTTCTCTGTCTCACTTCACTTAATATGATAATCTCTAGAAGTATCCGTGTTGCTGCCAGTGGCATTATTACATTCTTTTTTATGGCTGAGTAATATTCCATTATATATATCACATCTTCTTTATCCATTCTTCTGTCGATGGACACTTAGGTTGCTTCTGTGTCTTGGCTATTGTAAATAGTCGTGCTATGAGCATTCGAGTGCATGTATCTTTTCAAATTCAAGTTTTTGTCTTTTCTGGATATATGCCCAGAAGTGGGATTGCTGGATCATACAGTACCTGTATTTTTAGTTTTTTAAGGAACCTCCAGACTGTTCTTCACTGTGGCTGAACCAATTTTTATTTCCACCAACAGTGCAGGAGGGTTCCTTTTCTCCACACCCTCTCCATCATTTACTATTTGTAGACTTTTTGATGATGGCCATTCTGACTGGTGTGAGGTGATACCTCATTGTAGTTTTGATTTGCATTTCTCTAATAAATAGTGATATTGAGCATCTTTTCACATGCCTGTTGGCCAGTTGTATGTCTTCTTTGGAGAAATGTCTGTTTAGGTCTTCTGCCCATTTTTTGATGGAGTTGTTTGTTTTTTTAATATTGAGCTGCTCGTATATTTTGAAATTAATCCCTTGTTGGTCGCATTGTTTGCAAATATTTTCTCCCTTTTTGTTGGTTGTCTTTTCGTTTGGTTTGTGGTTTCCTTTGCTGTGCAAAAGCTTTTAAGTTTGCTTAGGTCCCATTTGTTTAGTTTTGGTTTTATTTCAATTACTCTAGGAGTCAGATCCAAAAAACTATTGCTGCAATTTATGTCAAAGAGTGTTCTGCCTGTGTTTTCCTTCAGGAGCTTTATAATATCTGGTCTCACATTTAGGTTTTTAATCCATTTTGAGTTTATTTTTGTATACGGTATTAGGGAATGTTCTAATTTCATTCTTTTATATGTTGCTGTCCAATTTTCCCAGCACCACTTATTGAAGAGACTGTCTTTTCTCCATTGTTATATTCTTGCCTCCTTTGTCATAGATTAATTGACCATAAGTGTGTGGGTTATTTCTGGGCTATCTATCCTGCTCCACTGATCTATGTGTCTGTTTTTGTGCCAGTACCATATGGTTTGATGCCTGTAATGTTATAGTGTATTCTGAAGCCAGGGAACATGATTCCTCTAGCTCTATTCTTTTTTTCTCAAGACTGTTTGAGAAATAGTCTTGGCTATTCGGGATCTTTTGTGTTTCCATACAAATTCTAAAATTTTTTGTTCTAATTCTGTGAAAAATGCCATTGGTAATTTGATAGGGATTGCATTGAATCTGTAGATTGCCTTGGGTAATATGACCGTTTTAACAATATTGATTCTTCCAATCCAAGAACACAGATCTTTCCATCTGTTTATGAAGTTATAAGGATTCTTTATATGTTCTGGATACTAGCCCTTTATCAGATTTATGTATTGCAAATACCTTCCCCCAGTCTGCCTTTCCTTTCCATCTTTTTTACAGTGTCTTTTGAAGACCAGAGTCTTTTATTTTGTTGGTGTATACTTTATCAGTTTTCTTCCTTATATGATTCATGATTTTTGTATCCTATTCAAAAGGTTGCACAGATTTTCTTCTGTGTTTTTTCCCTAGGAATTTTATAATTGTAGCTTGTACGTTTGGGTTTGTGATCTCCCTACTAGTCTGTAAGTTCCTTGAAGGTAAAGGTCATGCCTTATTTATGTCGACATTTTCCATAGTGGTTAGTAGCCTAATAACTATTTGTTGAAGAAATAAATAAATTTGACTTTATGGTAGAAAATGATGATTGTAAGGTAAGGACACATAGCTAGGCCCTAAGCTGCTGTATCTGTTTCTTCTTGGCTGATATGATCTGTGGGCTTGAATTACTTATGTGCTTTTGACTTATTTCATCAATCTCTTCTAGTTGGGGAAAAAAATGTCTCCAATCAGAAAATGCATTAATGAACTTGGAATAATATTATATTCAATTTATTTAGATATTTCAAAGTACCCGTATTATATGAAAGAAAAATTTCATTTTATATTCCCATGTTGTTGGTACGAGTTCTTCTTTGTATGAATTCAGAAATTTTTGTGTCTTTTAAGAAAAATCAATATTTTAAAAATTCACCTGTAAGCTATGTGCATGAATTATAGAAACCACTGAAAAACTTCTGTGTATTTTACTTTACCAAAATAAATTTACTTCCTTTTCTACAAAATAAAAGGAAACTTCATCTTTGCTCCTCTAGAAGAAATTGCTAATAAAGAAACTCAGCCATGGTTTTTGCTTCTTTCTCACAGTAGAAATTGTGAGAAAGAATTTGTAACAAATAAGCTTAGTAACATACATTAGTTGGTATTCATATTATTTTTGTTTCTCCTGATGTCAATCCCAACTTGATCTCTCATGATATACCCCCACACTGAAAAAAATAAAACCTGTGTTTTGCCACTTGAAACAGGTTCATAGGACAGTAAACTGCTGTGCCACATAAATGTCTGCAATTTGGAGAATGTGCAAAACCTTAGCCATCCATATTTCACATTTAAGAGGCTGATTTAGTATATGAATTATGATTGAGATTGCGAGATAAAGACAAAAACCTAAAGTTTTTGTTTCTGGAACATCATTTAGTGACCTTCCTTAGTTTCTTCAACTGGGTAATTCTGTGCTTTCCTCCTGATTCTACTTCAGGACAGTAGAGTATGAGATTCAGTGAAAACATTTCAACTCTAGTCAGACAGTACTTCAGGGAGTGCTGTACAAGGAAATATCTCAAAAATTTTTGTGCATGCCCCCTTGTAGCCAAAATATGTGTTTGATTTGATAATGTATTTCATATATAGCTGTTGAGGATTGGGTGTGACTTGGGAGTTTGAAAATAACTGCTCAGATCCAAATCCAGAGTCTCTCTACATTTTGTGTCAATCATACCATGATCTATATCATTAAGAATATTTGTTTTTAGTATCTATTACAGCACTAGCTGTTTCTTTGTAGCATTGAGAGATGTATTTATAAGTGAAGCCAAATCAGAAGATGGAGGCAGTATCCATTTCATCATGTATCTGTTTTGGATATTCTTTCTCAGGGAGCTACGACCATTGGAGAATAGTTCATTCATCCTCATCTTGATGATGAATAAAATGACTTATAGTTTGCTCGCTTTGAGTAAAGAACCTAGAAAAGCCTGATTCTGAGAGTTATGCACTCATATAGACGGAAAGTTAACAAAAGTTGCAAGTATGGTTTACTGAATAATTCTGCCGTTGTGCATTAATGACTCTGAAAGTCATATCAGAAGAGGGGAAAAGAGGTCTGGTATGGCAGAGCAATAGATGTGGGAAAAACAGGATATGTGTGACTGGGCACTGGAACAAATTCAGAAGATGTACCCAATAACTCTCTCCTCCGTTGATCCCTTTCCTCATGTTCCATTGTCTGAATGCACATTTTTTTCCCAGTTGATTGTCTTCTGCATTTATTGAGATTTCAACAGTTGACTTCAGTGCTGGACAGCAGAACTTACTACAGTCACGGGAATGCTCTGATCCGCACTGACCAGTATGGTAGCCACTAGCTGTATGTGGCTATTTAGCATTTGAAATGCAGCTAGTGTGACTGAGGAACTGAATTTTTATTAACTTTATTTAAATTTAATTAGTGTAACTATAAGTAGCCACCATGTTGAACAATGCAAACTTACCATGTGCTGTTTGGCAGTTTCTTTTGCCCTTAGCATAGTAATGATGCTGGGAAAATGTAGGTATTCAGTATGTATTAATATTTTTTGAATTAAATTGAATATACAGTCAGAAGGGAAAGGTCAGAAGCTTGAAGAACTCAGTGGTGGCTTGGTAGGTGTTGTGAGCTCTGTTGCCAATGCCTTCCCTTTAAATTTTAGTATAATTTTGTTATTTTATGGTTTCAGTGCGTCCCATTAGCTTGCCCATCCTGACTCTTTTTTGATATCTAAATATTGCATAGACACAAAATTAAACATCTTAAATAGATGTATGGGTAAAACAAAGAATAATGATACAATCAACACCTGAGTCCCCCAAAATGCTTCAATTCTTTAGTCTCCTGCATATTCTTTTCTAATCACGTCCTCTTCCCTCCCCATGAAAACTAGCTACTAATCTCAATTTTGTGTTTATCATTCCTTTCCTTTATGGTTTTATCACTTATGTTCATATTTATAAATAATACACAGTTTAGTTTAAAAGTTTTTATATTTTGTATAAATAGAATCATATGTATATATTCTGTGACTTAGTTTACTCACTTAACATTATACTCCTAAGTTAGATCCATGCTGTGTAATGTTTTCACTACTGTAGGGTATTCCCTTTGTATGAATATGCCAAAAATTATCTATTTTACTACTGGTGGATGTTTTTTCCTCATGTTTTGCTAGTGCATACAGTGCAACTGTGAAACAGATTTAATTCGTCTTTCACTTGGTACACATGTGAAAGACTTACTGCAGGGTCCAAAAGAACATTTCTCTATTCTGTTTGTGTCTGTCTTCATCCTCTTCTCCTCTTCCCTCCTTCCTCTGCCTCCACCCCCTCCCTCTCCCACTCCCCCACCTTCTAGAATTCAGGGAAGATGAATGCAAAGAAATAGAGACTTTTCTGCATTATTCCTATAAGCTAAATGCTCCTTTGAAGGGAGCTTGCCTCTGTTTCTAGTCTGCCATGATCCCTTTGTGCTTTTATGTTTATAGACCAAGCTCTGATTTGGAATCTGTCAGGAATATTAGAAATGTTGTATATCATTCTTAGTCCATAGCTTTTATGCAAATCGTACCCTTTTTGTGAAATAACACCTTTTGTATCGTTGGTACCTTTTACTTTCAATCATAATTGGTAATTAGAAGGTCTAGATCAGTGGTTGGAATGTCTCAAGAGCTTTTTTAAAAATACAGATGCATCAGATTTCAGCTCAGGTCCCCAGAAAAGCAGATTTAATTGGTTTTTCTGGGCATCAAGATTAGGGTTTTGTTTGCTTGTTTTGTTTGTTTTTTTAACTTTTTATTTTATATTTGAGCATAGCGAATTAACAATGTTGTGACAGTTTCAGATTCACAGCAAAGCGACTCAGTCATACATGTACATGTATCCATTCTCCCCCAGACTCCCCTCCCATCCAGGCTGCCACATAACGTTGAGCAGAGGTCCCTGTACTATACAGTAGGTTCTCGTTGATTATCCTTTTAAAATATAGCACTGTGTACATGTCAATCCCAACCTCCCTAACTATGCCTTCCCTTCACCCTCCCCAACCCCCGTAACCATAAGTTCATTCTCTAAGTCTGTCTCTTTCTGTTTTGTAAATATGTTCATTTGTATCATTTCTTTTTAGATTCCGCATATAAGCGATATCATACGATATTTCTCTTTCTCTGTCTAACTTACTTCACTCAGTATGACAGTCTCTAGGTCCATGGTCCATCAGTGTTGCTGCAAATGGCATTATTTCATTCTTTGTTATGGCTGAATTATATTCCATTGTATATATGTACCACACCTTCTTTATCCATTCCTCTGTCAGTGGACATTTAGGTTGCTTCCATGTCTTGGCTATTGTAAACAGTGCTGCAGTGAACATTAGGGTGCATGTATTCTTTCAGACAATGTCTTTCTCCAGGTATATGCTAAGGAGTGGGATTGCCGGGTCATATGGTAGCTCTATTTTTAGTTTTTTAAGGAATCTCCATACTGTTCTCCATAGTGGCTGTACCAATTTACATTCCATTCCCACCAACAGTGTAGGAGTGTTCCCTTATCTCTGCACTCTCTCCAGCGTTTATTGTTGGTGAATTTTTTGATGATAGCCATTTTGACTGGTGTGAGGTGATATCTCATTGTAGTTTTGATTTGTATTTCTCTAATCATTAGTGATGTCGAACATCTTTTCATGTGCCTCTTGGCCATCCATATGTCTTCCTTGGAAAAATGTCTATTCAGGTCTTCTGCCCATTTTTTGATTGGGTTATTTGTTTTGATGATATTAAGCCTCATGAGCCGTTTGTAAATTTTGGAGACTAATCTCTTGTTGGTCACGTCATTTGCAAATATTTTCTCCCATTCTGTGGGTTGTCTTTTTGTTTTGTTTATGGTTTCCTTTGCTGTACAAAAGCTTTTGAGTTTAATTAGGTCCCATTTGTTTATTTTTATTTTTATTTCCATTACTCTAGGAGACAGATTGGAAAAGATATTGCTGCGATTTATGTCAGAGAGTGTTCTGCCTGTGTTTTCCTCTAGAAGTTTTATAGTGTTGTGTCTCACATTTAGGTCTTTAATCCATTTTGAGCTTATTTTTGTGTATGGTGTTAAAGAGTGATCTAATTTCATTTTTTTACATGTAGCTGTCCAGTTTTTCAGCACCATTGTCAAAGAGACTGTCTTTCCACTATCGTATAGTCTTGCCCCCTTTCTCTTAAATTAATTGACTGTTAGTGCATAGGTTTATTTCTGGGCTTTCTATCCTGTTCCATTGACCTATCGTTCTATTTTTGTGCAGTACCATACTGTTTTGATGACTGTAGCTTTGTAGTATAGTCTCAAGTCAGGGAGTATGATTCCTCCAGATCCATTTTTCTTTCTCAAGATTGCTTTGGCTATTCGGGGTCTTTGTTTCTCCATACAAATTTTAAGATTTTTTGTTCTTGTTCTGTGAAAAACTGGCTTTGGTAATTTGATAGGGATTGCATTGAATCAAGATTGTTTTCTGAAGTATTGATACCATAGATTATTCTATGCAACCAAGATTGAGAACCACCCTAGGTCACTTGTTCTCCAAGTGTTGTCCTTGGACCAGGAGCGTCAGCATCACCTGGCAACTTGTAGCAATATAAACTCTCAGGCCTACCCTAAGACCTACTGAAGCAGAAATTCTGAGAGTGGGATCCAGCAAGCTGTGTTTTATCAAGCCCTAGGTGATTCTAATCATGCTAAAGTTTTAGAACCACTGCTCTAGGTCATCTAACTATTTCTAACAAAGCCTCCTTTAACTCAAGTTTAACCTTTTAGGATCCACAGTGTTCTGTGTTATCATTTTTTGTAACCTAAAATGGAGTGAAAAAGTATCCTGATTGACCATCAAAGCTTATAAATGACTGTCCCCTTTCCACTAAGGAGGGGCTGTAGATAAAGCATAAGACAGAAAAAAGCAGCTGTAAGTGGTAGGAAGTGACACTTGCAGACATAACAAGTGGAAGAAGGAAGGTGTATCAGGAACAGCCACCAAGAATGAAATGACCTTGTATAGAGAGGCAAAAACCAATCAGATAACAGTGACATTAAGGTACAAAACTTCTCTTTGGAGCATATGGTAGTGTTTTGTGGGTTTATGGGACCGTTGATCAACTGTGCTGTACTTTGTTAGTTTTGAAGAGTGCACACATGCAGCACAACAGAAAGTGGGCCATGGAGTCAAATTGTGTTGGTTAAAACCAGCTTTGCTGGTTTTTTTTGTTATGGCTGAATTATATTCCATTGTATATATGTACCACACCTTCTTTATCCATTCCTCTGTCAGTGGACATTTAGGTTGCTTCCATGTCTTGGCTATTGTAAACAGTGCTGCAGTGAACATTAGGGTGCATGTATTAATTACTTACTGCTCTGTACTAATTACTTAACTTGTCTAAGCTTCAGTTTCTTCCACTGTGAATGAAGTGAAATCACCTGCCTTATAGAGTAGATAGCACCACTTGCTATCTCCTTACAGAATAGCAAGAATAAAATAAAACGTGTAAAGTGACTAATGGACAATTAGTTTCAATAAACTTTTTAAAAATTCTATTTTGATAAAATTCAGTACACATAACATGAAATTTACTTTTAGTGACATTGTATAACCAACACCACTATACAGTTCCAGAACATTTTTGTCACCCCAAAAGGAAACCCCATACCCGTGATGCAGTCATTTGCCATTCCCTCCTCTCCCTAGCCCTTGGCAGCCGCTTTTCTGCTTTCTGTCTCTATGGATTTGCCTAGTCTGGATATTTCATAGAAAAGAAATCATACCGTACGTGGCCTTTTGTTTTTTGTTTTTTTTTGTTTGTGGCTGCGTTGGGTCTTCGTTGCTGCGCGTGGGTTTTCTCAGGTTGTGTCCAGCGGGGGCTACTCTTTGTTGCAGTGCGTGGGCTTCTCATTGCGGTGGCTTCAGTTGTTGTGGAGCATGGGCTTTAGGTGCATGGGTTTCAGTGGTTGCAGCACACGGGCTCAGTAGTTGTGGCTCGTGGGCTCTAGAGCACAGGCTCAGTAGTTGTGGTGCACGGGCTTAGTTGCTGCGCGGCATGTGGGATCTTCCCAGACCAGGGCTCGAACCCATGTCCCCTGCACTGGCAGGCAGATTCTTAACCACTGCGCCACCAGGGAAGCCCTGGCCTTTTGTATTTGTCTTTTTTCATTTAGCATCATGTTTTCAAGGTTCATTTATATTGTAGGATATATTAGTACTTTGGTCCTCTTAATGGCTGAATAATATTCCATTGTATGGATATACCACATCTCTTTTATCCATTAATCCATTGGTGAACATTTGGATTGTTTCTACTTTTTGGCTACTATGAAAAATGCTGCTTTGAACATCTACATACAGGGAGTTTTTTGAACACTTGTTTTCATTTCTTTGGTGTTTGTACTCAGAAGTGGAAATGCTGGGTCATATGATAATTCTATTTTTAACTTTTTAAGGTATCACCAGACTTTTTCACAGCAATTGCAGGATTTTACATTCCCACCAGCATGTGCAAGGAGTTTCTCCACATCCTCACCAACACATGTTATTGTCCATTTAAAAAATTATAGCCATCAAAAATTTTTTTAAGTATATTGATTAGTGATCTTAACTTTTTTTTAAGGTAGTAGTTCTTAATCAGGAGTTCACATAATAATTACTTGTAGAACTTTTAAATATACTCATGACCAGAACCCTCCCTATATTTTCTGAGTGGAAGTCTCCAGAGGTAAAGCTCAGAATTAATACTCCTCCTTAAGAATCATTGCCTAATGTAGTGGTTCTCAAAGTTTGATCTGGGGCCCTCTGAGACCCTTTCAGAGAAGTCCTTTGAGATGAAAACTATTTTCATAATAATAGTAAGCCACTGTTTTGTGTCTTTCTCATTTTTATTCTCTCTTGAGTATACAGTGAAGTTTTCCAAAGTCTTCATAACATGTGATAGCAGAACAGATTTAATGCATAAGCAGTTATGAGAACCCAGCTGTCTTCTATTAAGCCAGATATGAAGGAGATTTACAAAAATGTAAAACAGTGCCACTCCTCTTATGAATTTTTATTAAAAAGATGTTTTTATGACATAGGATGGGTTTATCATTGTTTTTAAATGAGTTAATAAATTTTTTAAAATTTTATCAGTTTTAATGATAGATATTGGTAGACATAACCTACATAAACAAAATCTCTTGCACTGACTGAAAGTATAAAGAGATCTTGAGACCAACCAAATCAGAACTGTAGACCTTTGGAAAGAAAAGAGATGCACACACAAAAAAACAAAAACAAAACTCTTACCCATTTGTTGAACACTTACCATATAGTTAATATTACATTAAACTTTTTACATATTGTTTCATCTTTATAATAACCTCATGACAAATATATACTTAACTTCATTTTCACATGGGAAAATTAAGTCTCAAAGAAGTTAACTTGGCTAGTTCATAAGTGGAGGGCCCAGAATTTCAATTTAGGTGTTTAGAGTACAGGCTTAACTTAATCACTGTGATGACCTTTAAAAAGTATGGGTCATCAGTACAGGACTTGAGCCCAGGAAATTGTTGATAGTTCAGTGCCATAATGACTCATCTACTGCTACAGTATCAGGCCTCAGAAAACCTTTGAAATCTTTGTAGACTTAAAATAACATGTAAATACCATGTGGTGCATGTACCTAAATTAAAGTTCTCACATGGTCTCTTTCATGGTCCTCAGTACAAGGACTGCTAAATATGAGAAATACAAGAGGGATAATCTAGGCAAGGCATGAATAGATGCAGTTGACAAAATGTATACCTTTTTTAAAAGGTGATTTTAGTATCTTGTTAAAAATGTGAGGACAAATACACAGAAAGAACAATTAGCAAACTTTGACCCTTGAGAAAAGTGTTATTTTCTGGGACTTCCCTGGTGGCACAGTGGTTAAGAATCTGCCTGCCAGTGCAGGGGACACAGGTTTGATTCCTAGTCCGGGAAGATCCCACCTGCCGTGGAGCAACTAAGCCCGTGCACCACAACTACTGAGCCTGTGCTCTACAGCCCTCGAGCCACAGCTGCTGAGCCCAAGTGCCACAACTACTGAAGCCCACAGGCCTAGAGCCCGTGCTCTGCAACGAGAGAAGCCCGTGCACCGCAGCAAAAAGTAGCTCCCACTCGCCACAACTAGAGAAAGGCCACACGCAGCAATGAAGACCCAACACAGCCTAAATAAATAAATTTATTATTTTTTTAATGTTATTTTCTAAATTCAGTCAGTCCTCTGAAGAGTCCATCATTACAGGAATGATGAAGTAGCAATACTTGTTTTAACATGTTGGTATCCACTCGCAGAAGCCAAAGAGGCAGGTGCTTCTCTGTTTACGTAGAATAAGACTAAGGGAAATTTTTTTCATGTGGTAATACTTTAGTTTCTCAAAAAGTAAAATCTTTGCTTACTAGAGATGTTCATCTGATCTAGTCCTTTTCAAAGATATACTTGTTGCCTACAGAGCAAAAATAATATATGGGCAGTCTTTTCAAAAAACTGATTCTTTTATCGCCTAGTGCCTTCTGTGAAAAATTATTTCAGGGAATAGCAGAATTTTTTGCTTAGTAATTGATATTCTGTTTACCACCTTCCTCTTACTCCTCTATCCTCACCCCCATCCCAGTGCTGTTTCAAAGGTTCAAAGTTTGGGGATCAGCATATTTTACAGAAAATCAGTTAGTTATTTGACAAATTTTAATTGTCTAGTGTGTGTCATGCACTGGGTTAAGAACTGAGGATACTATAAGGAACCAAAAAATAGATAAGGTCACTCATGAAATTTACAGTCTAGTGAAAGAGATGGACATTAAACAAATAATTACATCTGTATATGTCATTTATTTTAATTTTAAGAGGCTCTATGAACAGTAGTACATGGTGTTATTAAAGACCCTAATGGGAGGATTGACCTGGAAGGTTGGAAGAAGACTGAAGCCAGTGTGGGGGTCAGGGGAGGCATGAGTTCTGTTTGTGACAAGTGAAAGGACTAAATAGGCGGATGTATGCTTCTGGAGCTTAGAGAAGAAGTCTGGGCAGGAGATACAAATTTGTGAATTGTGTGCCAATAGGTAATTAATTGAAAATTAATTGATGGAAGTGAGATCATTTAAGGAGAATGTATACAGTGAGAAAAGAGATTCTAGGACTACGGTTCAAAGAGTGCTAGTGTTTAATGAATAGCTAGTGTATGTAGAAGGAGACAGAGGTGGAGATCAGATAAATAGGAAAACTAGGAGAATACAGTGTTAAATATTCCAAGAGGAGAGAGTATTTCAAGGAGTATTAAATAAAATTCAGACTCTCTTTACCGTGGCTCACAAGGAAGACCCTACATGTTCTGATCCCTTCCAAACTCTTTGACCTCATCTCTTACCATTCGTCTTGCTGCTGGCCTGCTTCTGTTCTTCAAACTTGTCAGGCTCTTTCCTACCTTAGGACCTGTGTGCTTCATATTCCCTTTGCTAAATGTCCTTCCCCCAGTTCATATGCTCATCAGAGAAGAGTAGCCAACCCTCCAGTCCCTTTAGCAGGATTGTTGTCAGACTCTGTCGAACTTTGAATCTCATTATACAATTAAGATTAAATTTGCTTGGACCTCAAATTCAGTTCTAAATCAGATACTTAGGACATGTTAAAGAAAATTAATTTTGCAGAAATGTTTAGCAGTTGTGGTAAAGAAGAAATTTTTAGATTTTACAGTGCATCCTCGCTAAGACATCTTGTTAAGAGTTGATGAATGGTGAGAGCTACATCTCTTTATAAACCCATTCACCAAGTGTACTATTGCAAGATAGAGGAAAGGGGGTAAGCTGAAAAGGAGGTGTCTGGTGTCCACTCTGTTAGGCATGTAGAAGCAGTGAGTGACAAATATGTCACAGTATTGATAATCCAGTAGATACAAAGCAGTAATAATATAGATGATTGTTTTCTGGATGATGGGAATACCACTTGACAAAGACTGTTTTAAAAGTCCGTTTAAAGTTGTCTTTGAGTTCACCTCAGTTCAATGAATGTTTCCTGAATGACAGTAGGGAAGTGATAGGAGGTTGGGAGTGGGCAGCCTTAGGGAAAGTTGCTGATCCCCCATATGCTGAACGATAAGTTCTTCCCCAGCTAAAAAGGCAGTAATTCCTCTTTTCTTTCAAAATATAAAGATTAGCTCTTAAATTTCAGGGCCAGAAGGAATAAATGGCAAAGCAATCAGTGACTACTTTATAATAATCCACTTGCCAATGTAGGGCTTCATAAAACTCCACACAAGGGAGAAAGTGACCTTTGCAGAACCATTTTTTGGTAACTTTACTTTTTATTTTTAAAAAGCCATTTTTGTAGTTATCTTAGCTGATGTGTATTGAATGTACTTTTGTTATCTTAAACGTCAACTCCAAGCTCATGGACTTTCCATATATAGCTTCCCTTTCTCCATAATTGGCACAAGAATGATTCTTAGTACTGAGTGTTTTCTTTCTCTGCTGGTCTCTTCTCACAGCAGTACTGGCCTTTCACCTGGTTTTGTATCTTATTTTAGTAATGGCCTTGTTCTCAGATCTTATTTTAACTATGGCTTGGGCCAGGCCTTGCTGCAAATTGCTTTCATGTGTGTGGAAGACGGAGGAAAAAGAAGAAATCAGCATAAATTAAAATAATCGTGATTTCACATGGACCTAGAAACAAAATTATGTAAAAGATACTAGAGAATAATGCCAAACTGCCTGCACCTCCCACTCATGTAAGAATTTGAAGACCAGAAAGGCTAAATGTCTTGCTAAAGTTTACAAAATATTGATTAAAATTTATCTTCTCATTATTTGCATGAAAGCAGCATATCCTAGGGAGCTATAATTTTAATACATAAAACAAATAAGCTATTCACAAGGAAGAGAAATATACCAAACTACTCACCCTAGTTATCTTTGAGAAGGCGGGGAGTGCATATTACAAATTTTTCTCTCTTATTTACTGGGTTTGTCCATGTTCAGTTATGAGCATCATTATTTTAATATCATAATGAAGGCTGTGATCATTAGAGTCAGAGCTAGAGTTGAATCTGGCCTCTACCACTTGTTAGGCTATGACTATAACTTTTGAAAAAGCTTCTTAACCTCTCTGAACTTCAATTTCTTAGACTGAAAAATAGAAGTAACAATGTATCCTTTATTGAGTTATAATAAAGGAGTTAACTGTAAGGTTCTCACATCTAATGCCTGGCCCACAAGGAGCACTTGCTAATGGTAGCCACTATCACTACTACTACTTTCACTACTGTATTATAGAACACTGGACGCTGACCTGGGGTGATCTTTATTGAATGATTTAAACATTTATCTGCTTAACAACTTGATGCTAAATTAGGGAATTTGTCAACATACCTTCCAGCTTATTTTATCTTTTTGTTAATTCAGAGAAAGCACCATGGCCATTGATTTTTACTTTACCCTATTAGAATAATACTTAACTTTGGGGTACCACAATTAGAATCTAATCCTTACTAAAATAAAAATCCTTGATCCTCTTCTATATTTTATACAAGAGAGTTTACCCTGTATTGCTAGAGAAAATCATTAACCATTGTTAAATAAAAAATCCCTATTGTTAAATATCTTGGAGCTCCCTCCCTATCCATGTGAGAAGTAGGTGCCCTTGTGACTTGAATCTGTAGTTCTTTTTAGATACCGTTGTTTTCTCTGTTTCTAGTACCTTAATACATATATAATGTGTCTCTTTTGAACAGCAATCCCATTGGCCTCCTTGTATTTCAGGATGATAACTGCCCATTTCTTAGAAGTCTTCCTCAGAGCCTCCAAAGTAAATTCCACCAATGCCATGGAGTTTCTATTCATGCCCTGGAAAATTTCAATAGAATATTCTTTGTTATTAGTGAACATCTGTATGTACAATTTCATGTGATGCAGTGCCAGAAAAGAATGTCGTTTTATTTATTTAAATATACTATTGCCAACCTACCTAGAGATCGCATAGTCATAGATTAGAAGCTCGAGGTCCTGTAATTTTTGAATTTATTGTTTGGGGCAGACCTAAATTGTTTGTCCCATTTTAGCTATTGAGTAACAGCCACAGTAAAATATATCTGAGTATTTTTCTGTACATTATTTGTAATGTTACTGTTTATAAGGATGTTGTGCTTTTCCAGTTTACAACTGAAGAAGCCTGTCATCCTCATTATTATTCATTCAACTTGAGCACCTGTTTTATCTTAGGCACTGAAGTTGCAAAGATGAATAAAACATTTTTCCTACTGTAGAATATTTCATAGTTTATTGAGGGAGAAAGATACAAAATGCACAATTATATTTCTAAGTGATACAGTCTGTATAATAAATGTATAAACAAAGTGTTACAGTCATAGAAAGGAGGGAACAATAAATTTGGGGGTGTATGGTAAGGTTACAAAGAGAAAGTGACATTTAAGTCAAGTCTTGAAGGATGGATGGGAATTTGCCATTTGGAGAGAGAGGAACAAAGGACGGGCACTACAGAGAGGGGACAGCCAATGAAAAAGCCTAAAGGCATGTGGGGCATGTAAGGAGAGTATCCTCAGTGTGCTGGAGAAAAGGCTTTGTGAAGGAAGGTCCAGTCAAAGTTAGGAGTTTGAATTTTAACCTTTGAGTAGGGGAGAACCATTGAAGATTTTTAAATTAGGGCTGATATAATCAGATTTGAGTTTGAAAACGTATAGTAGTTTGGGACTGGAGGAAGAAAGGCAGGTTACAGACACAAGAGTTGACACAAGACAAAGTTGTGGAAATAAAGAAGAGTCTCTAGATCTGCAAGAGTTTCCCTAGGTATAAACAATATAATTCTGTGATCAATATGATAGGGAAGTATGTGGGCGGTGAGGGAGGGATGGGGATCTGGTTTGGGTGACGAGGTGGGTTAGCTAAGATTAACAGAGCTGGGGAAAATGTACTGTTCATTATTTTGTTTTTGCTTGTTTTGGGGAGCAAGGTAAGAGTTTTCGTTTTGGACAAGGTAAGGTCAGTGTTTTTAGGAACATTCTAGTAAGCAAGTCTGGATCTGAATCTTGGGAGAGAGGTTATATAGTAATATTTTGAATTCTTACGGTTTGTTTTTCCATTAAAAACTAAGATTCTTGGAGGGTAACTGATCATGGTCTCAGAGAGGTGGCTGTAGAACCAAGACATAAATTCCTAAGCTCCTTACCAACTAGGCCTTAACTGAAATGGCCTTTGAAAGAAAAAATAAATCTCATGATTTCCACTATAATTGTTTCACTGTTTAATTTCCCAAAGTATCTTTACTTAAAAAAAAAACAACACAACAAAAAAATACTGGTATGTATATCTACAATCCGTTTTCTGTACTGTTTTCTGATCTTGATATTATTTGACTAATGATAAATGAAGAGTGTTGAGGATAACAGCTAAGGAGCCCCAAACCTCTTGTTTTGTTCTAGCAAAACCTTAAAATTCAAAGATTATTTGGTCCTCGGGACTTCCCTGGTGGCCCAGTGGTTAAGAATCCGCCTGCTGGGCTTCCCTGGTAGCACAGTGGTTGAGAGTCCGCCTGCCGAAGCAGGGGACACGGGTTCGTGCCCCGGTCCGGGAAGATCCCACATGCCGCGGAGTGGCTGGGCCCGTGAACCATGGCTGCTGAGCCTGCGCGTCCGGAGCCTGTGCTCCACAACGGGAGAGGCCACAACAGTGAGAGGCCCGCGTACCGGAAAAAAAAAAAAAAAGAATCCGCCTGCTGATGCAGGAGACACGGGTTCGATCCCTGGTCCGGGAAGATCCCACATGCTGCAGAGCAGCTAAGCCTGTGCGCAACAACTACTGAGCCCAAATGTCACAACTACTGAAGCCCACAGGCCTAGAGCCCATGCTCAGCAACGAGAGAAGCCACTGCAATGAGAAGCCCACACACCGCAATGAAGAGTAGCCCCAGCTCACTGCAACTAGAGAAAACCCGCGCACAACAACGAAGACCCAACACAGCCAAAAATAAATAAATTAAGTAAATTTTTTTTAAAAAGGGGGCTTCCCTGGTGGCACAGTGGTTGAGAGTCCGCCTGCCAATGCAGGGGATACAGGTTCGTGCCCCAGTCCAGGAGGATCCCACATGCCGCGGAGCGGCCGGGCCCGTGAGCCATGGCCGCTGAGCCTGTGCGTCCGGAGCCTGTGCTCTGCAACGGAAGAGGCCACAACAGTGAGAGGCCCACGTACCGCACAAAAAAAAAAAAAAGAAAGAATGAAGGTGTCATGTTCGCTTCTCTGCAGAAATTTAAAAATAAGAATTTTTTCCCCGTTTATGTTGTTGAACTATAGCCCTTCTTGAAAACCAGAGAGTAAAGCAGACAGTTCTTCAAAATCCACCCCACCCCCCAAATGTCAGGGCTCACTGAGCATTGATTAAAACTCCTAGGTGGGCGTAAAGGACTTGAGTAGGCCTAACAAGGCAAATCACCATACATATCTGATAATTTTTTTTCATATATTTAGAAAATGATTGGCTTGCCTTATCCACATGAAATTCTGGTTTTGATTGTTACTATCTAGATTCTCTGTGTGGCTTCTTGGGCTGTGGTATTTTTCCTTTACTTTGTTCTCAATTGCTGTGAAATGTAGTTGCCTGCTGTTTAAGGCAGCTGCAGTAGAGTGCATCCAGAAGTGGTTATAATTCTATATTTAGTAAGCCATAGGGTTTGTAAAGCATTTGCAAATTCCTTTGGAATAAAATGGTTTCTATAAATGTAACATTTTTAATGAAACTATTATAATCACCCATTAAAGAAATGTGGCAGCTAATACGTGTGGATTTGTGGACAAGACAGAGGCGCAGAACTTTTTTTTTTCTTAAGAGCTTACTGAATATTTTAAATACTTAAAATTAATCATGTGAATCCTGTTTTTACACTGTTAATCTTGAATTGCAGAGCTTTTACTCAAGTGTTTACCTTTGGTCCAACATTCCGAGCAGAGAATTCTCAGAGCCGGAGACACCTGGCAGAGTTTTATATGGTAGAAGCAGAGATTTCTTTTCTTGAGAGCCTTCAAGATCTCATGCAGGTAGGTACTCAAGTTTTAAAATAATTTCTAAATGTCAGGCATCTGTGACATTAAAATGCTTCTGTATACATTTTTACCTCTGACGTCTGTGCCTTACAGGTGTTCATAGAATGAAGAAGATGGAGAACTAATTAATAAACATCTACTGAATGCTGTTAGTGTAATAGTTTTTAAAGTACAGGAATCAAACAGATTTAAGTTCATGTCCAAGGTCTGCCATTAACTTTGTTATGATGTTACCTAACCTTAGTGATCTTTAGCTTCCTCAGCTATAAAATGAGAATAATAGTAGCTATTTCATTAGGTTATTGTGAGAAGTAAATGAAAGATTATGTATGTATAATGTAAAGCATCCAGTATGGGATCCGGCACAAAGCAGGCTTAGTAAATAGTAGCTCTTGATATTTGCTAGGCAAATAAACAAAACGTCTTTATAGTTAGAGAAACATGTCTATAGCTATAGTATTAGAAAGCATCCACAGGAGCTGTCAGAGCTCTGGGACAGGGATGAAGCTGGAGATATAGTCAAGAGTCAGCTCATGAAAGAAAGACTGTATTTAAATGCCCTGCTGAGGAGTTTGAACTTAATCCAAAAGATAAAGGAGAAAGTTCTCAGCTGGGAAAGGCCATGGTCAGAGTTATATTTTAGAAGTATCTCTCTAGCAGCATTATGAAAAATGATTTAGAGGGAGATAAAAATAGGGGTGGGAGCCTTTTCAGGAGGCTGTGGCCATAAATCCATATAGAGCACACAAGTCTGGAGATGGATGGACCAGGATTTGATTATTAGCTCAATCACTTACTGGCTATGTGACCTAAGACATGGGACTTAATTTCTCTGAACCTCAGTTTTCTTATCTATAAAATGGGAATAATAATTCCTATTTCATATATTAATTCATAGGATTACAGAGATAATATATATAAGGTGCTTAGCATAATTCATGACACTTAGTAAGTACCCAGAATGTGTTAACTGTTGTTATGAATTCTCTATCCACTACCATTTTGGTTAAGATCTTAGTTTGGAATTCTAATTACAGGATGTTTATTTTAGCAGTTTTCATCAACTCTTACTTCTTTCATTCTACTCTTATTCACCCAGTAAATGACCCAATTCCACTTAAAACAGAAATACCATGTATACTCCCAAATAGAATGGAGTCACAATTTTATTATCCTGTCTTAGGTTGGATTTCCTAGAAAATAAACCCTAAAGCAGAGATTTGTGTGCAGGTATTACTGGGGAATGCTCTCAAGAGAAATACCTGTGAGGAAAGGAAGAAAGCAGCATTGGGCAGAGGGACAAGTTAAACTGTGCTGCATTTACAAACAGATGCCTTAGCCAATTCCCTGAGAAACTTTGGAGCTAGAATGGTCTTTCATAGTTGTCCCATAGGAGGGCAAGTGCCTCCTCCTGTGAGCCAGTCATTGGATGCGGGCTAGATGGGAAGGGGTTGTAACCTTGGGTAAGGCAGTCCTCCTGGCCTGGGCAGTTCCTGAAGAGGGACCCAACTATGTACCATCAGCAGTTACTGTTCCTAGCGGATAAAGATCTTGGTCCTAAAGGGATGTTGTGGCCACACACCACAGTGTCCACTTGCATATACCCCTTTAACATCTCCCACCGATTTCTCTAGACCAGTGTCCCGAAGGGGATATTTTTGGTGTCCCTACTAGGGAGTGGGTGGGGGAGTAGGGAAGACGGGTTGCTACTGGCATCTAGTGGGTAAAGGCTAGGGATGTTGTTCAGTATCCTGCAATGCACAGCCCCCTCCCCGCCAGCGAAGAATTATCTGGCCAAAAATGTCAATAGGAACACTGTTGAGTTAATCCCTTTCTAGATTTAGGGATTCAGAATCTGAGCCTTACCAAGTCAGTAAAATTCCTTAATCAGCTTTCAATTCGAGCTCACCACCCAATTCTTTTTTTTTTTTTTTTTTCACCCAATTCATTATTATTCTTTCACTCAGGCAATGAGAGTATTGTAAAGAATGGAACCACACGTTTTACCTCCTATTTCTGCCTTGTCCCTGTCTCCGCTGCCCAATATAATACCAGAGGGAAAGATTATAAAGATAATACATTGTTAGAATTTATTAAACATTATAATCTTTGCTCTATAATTATGTATTCTGTAACTGAATAATTCTTATTTATTTGGTCGTCCACTGAGTGGTTCTCAGGGCATACACTATTGAATAGTTTAATTAATTGGAATATAAACTTCTTCCTAAAGACAGAAGAAAAAGGTATATTCTTTCCAAAAATAAACTCCTACTTCTCTCAGTGTTCTCCCTTTGATAAATTGAATTCTGTGGAAATTATTATCTTGATGAAGAGCAGTCTCTTAAATACAAAATCAGAATATTATAACAGGATATTTTCCTCTTATGACGTATAAGCAATTAAATATTATTATTTTAATACTATTGAGAAATATATATTTTAAAACATGAGGGTTATGTTAACCCTTCAGTTAAGTTTCTGTTTTATTATAAATATATTTATAGAGTGTAGTCTGAAAGTCAAGGTTAGAAAAGCCAGTGATATCCTTCTTCAAATGGAAATGTTCTGCCCTTGAAAGACACTGCTTTAACAGCCCCAGCTGTTGAAGTCTTCATCTTACCGATTGTGTATTGTGTCCCTCAACAATGCAAGCATACTATCCAATCTACCTGTTCTTTTTTCCTCTCAATATACATTGGCTTTTTGCAGTGATTGAGGGATATAACGCTTCATAAATCATTCAGTTACTTAGTGATTTCTTTATCTCACTGCTAGATTGAAGGTGGTTATAGCCTCAAGGCAAAACATCTTTAGCCTCCTTTTGCTCTTCTTTCATCAAGTTATTCCTTACTTCTCTACAAAATATATGTATAATATAAAAATGCAAAGTATATATAAAAAGAAATGAAAAATATTTTATATATGTACATAAATCTATCTGGTTGTCACTTGATAATTAAGTTCTTTCCTATATCTGACCATGTTAAATTACTCAGACGCTTATGCCCCACTGTGTTTCCAGTGTTGGTAGGGTGTCCAGTGATTCAGAGAGGAAAGGAAGATACCTGCCTGTGGGGCAGCCTGGTCTTAATTCATGTATGTGTCTTTATGAGGACATATCTGAAAATCACAATATGATTTCATTGACATCAAAACAAAAATTTTAGTTTGGATTAAAAATATTTTAGAAATATTTTTCATTCCAGTCACTTTTTTCTTCTGAGAACAAGTTTTTCCCATGAGACTTTTATGGACACCCCTGGTAGAACGAATTCTTATACGCTGATTTGTGTCGTTACTTTATACTTTAGCAAAGCAAAAATGTATGTATTTAGGTGTAGATAGATCTCATTGCTTCTCTAATCTTAAAGTTTACTTTCATTTACCAATGACTGAATGAAGCACTTTTCAAAACGTTCCACTCTTCACAACTGATGTTTGTTGCATGCTTCTCTGATCTGGGCACTAAGCTAAGTCTTATACATGGATTATCTCATATAATTCTTACAACAATCCTGTAAGCTAGGTACTGTTAACTGTCCTGACTCTACAAGTGAATATACTGAAATTTAGAGAGGCATCAGTTTGTTTTAGCTGTTCATTTGACAGCCCACTTCAATACCAGTATTGAAACTGTTAACAGAAGGTTCAGACATGGTTCTTTCTTTTTTTTTTTTAACCTTCTCTGAGAAGTTGTGATGCCCCCTCTAATCAATATGGAAACTGAATTAACTTGATGTAGTATATTCAGGAAGTAAGAGGCCTAATGGATTTATAGCCATTGAAACCTGGAGAGCAGTCCTTACAGGGCCCTAAACAGGTTTTTCATGAAGCTTACATGTCAGGCAATTCTGTATCATTTCTCTTAGGTTATGGAGGGCCTCTTCAAGACTACAACAATGACAGTTCTCTCAAATTGTCCTGAAGATGTTGAACTCTGTCATAAATTCATAGCTCCTGGCCAAAAGGTAATTAGCTTTGTGGATGAAGCCCTGTAAATATGTTAATTACATGTAAGGAATATAATTACATTTAATAAATTTTCTTTTTTCTCTTTTCTTACCAAGGACAGATTAGAACATATGCTAAAAAACAACTTTCTAATGTAAGTAGATTTATACTTTCTCTGAACTTTATTCATAATTTATCATCGTATTTATCACACTGTATTAAATTTTTTGTTTGTATATCTGCTTATCACACTCCCTAGACTCAAGGGAAACCCGTATTTTAATTATTTTTATAGCTCTTATGTCTGGTTCATCGTTGATAATCAGTGTTTCATGAATAAATAAATGAATAAATCATAGCAAGATAATGTTCATAGTAATTATTAACTATATTCCTACAATTCAGACTAATTCGTTAGTAATCAAAATCTGGCTTGATTAAAAAACATGCTTTTAAGATAGGTACATGTAATGTCTGCCCTCTATTTTTCTCTTATTTCAGTCTTCCTTCTTTTTCTTTACCTTCGCTTGCTAAAATCTGAAAATATATTCTGAATTGTTTTTTTAGCCACTATTTTAAAACCTAAAGATCTGTGTTTTAAATATAGCACATACATTATTGCTTCATTTCCACTATAATCCTGTTCAAGTAGAACTTGTTATTGGACTGGTGGTTTATTCAACCAACCATATTAATCAGATAGGCTATTCTTTTCACAGTTTATTCAACCAACCATATTAATCAGATAGGCTATTCTTTTCACAGTTTATTATGAAACACATACTTGATATGGAAAAAACAACAAGCAACTTCTTATATGCAGTACAAATAATTCATATAAGACTTAGTATTCAGGGTATTTACAATGTGTAGAGGAAGTAAGTTTGATAATCTGAAGAAAAGAAAATTGTCTCTGAACATAAGTTAGTATCATTTTTCCCTTGCTATCTTAAGTTTAGGAAGTTTTTCTTCTAAGAGAATAAAGAATTCAACCTGTCCTTGAGAAGGGGAATAAGAAAAACTTGGCAGACTTAGCTGAGAATATCAGGTATCAGCCTAGACCTTCAGGCTACCAGTTAAAAATGATGAGTCGTTGAGCCTGACCCAATAACAAGGCAGCAGCTGTGGGATCAGAAAAGGAGGAAATAGGAGCCCCGTGATAGAGAATCGAAGGGCAATGAAGTACAAGTGAAGGCTTTTGAAACTTTTCCTTTCACTTAAATGTATATTGAATGTTTACTATGTGCCAGGCATTGTCCTAAAATCTAAAAACTGTTTAAAAACAGTGGACAAAGCAGATAAAATTCCATGCCTTCACTGAGCTTATATTTCTGGTGGAGGTAATAATAGCCAAGAGACAAGATAAATAAGTGAAACGTATAGTCTGTGAAAATGAGTAATACTTATGGGGAAAAAAACCAGAGAAGAGAAAGAAGATAAGCCAAAGGAAGAATGAGGAGGTAGAAATTTTAGATAGCACGGCAGGGAAGATCTCACGGCAGGGAAGATCTCACTGAGATGATTTTTGAGTAAAGATCTCAAGAAAGTAAAGTAAGAGAACTAGTTATATGGGTAAGTGGGAAAAGAATATTCCAGGCAGAGGGAATAACAAGTACAAAGACCCTGAGGTTGGAGCATGCCTGACATGTTCAAGTAATAGTGAAGAGTGAGTAAGGGAAGAGGATACGAAGATAAAGTAAGAAAGGATGAGGGAGGTAGGGAAATCAGGTGGGGCCTTGTAGGGCACTGTGAAGAGTTTGGATTTTTACTTGGGTGAGGTGGGAAAGCTGTTGAAGGGTACTGTGCAGAGATCTGAGAAGATCTCAATTGGATTTAATAGGATCGCTCTGGCTATCTGTTGAGAATTGGCTGTAGTAGGACAAGAGTGAGAGCAGCAAAGCAAGTAGGAGATCGTTACAGTCACCTAGGTGCAAGTAGGTGGTGGTTTGAACCTTGTATAAGTCAGGGTTCTCCAGAGAAACAAGACCAACGCGATGTGTGTATATAAAGATTTATTTTAAGGAATTAGCTCACACAATTGTAGAGGCTGGGCAAGTTAAAAATCTGTTGGAGTGGTCCAGCAGGCTGGAGACTCAAGGAAGAGCCAAGTCAAAGGCAGTCTGCTGGTAGATTCCTTCTTTCTTGGAGGAGGCCAGTCTTTGTTCTAGCAAGGCCTTCAACTGGTTGGATGTTGTTATGGAGGGCAATCTTCTTTACTCAGGATCCACTGATTTAAATGTTAACCTCATCCAAAAAAACACCATCTCAGAAATATCCTGAATGTTTGACCAAATATCTGAGTACTGTAGCCCAGCCAACTTTATACATAAAATTAACCGTCACAGACCAGGATGGTAACAATGGAGGTAGGTGAAATTGTCCTATTCTGGATATATTTTAAAGATACAGAAAACAGGATTTACTGAGAGTGAAAAAGAGAGAGAAGGAGAGTTAAGAGTGACTTCAAGCCTTTTGACTTACACAGCTATAGAAATGGAGTTGCTATTAACAGAGATGGGGGAAGCCATAGAATATTGGGGGTGTGTGGAGAGAGAGAGAGGGGTGATATCAGGCTCATCATCATGAGGTGTCATGTTAAGATTGAGATACTTTTCAGACGTCCAGTTAGATGTTGGGTAGGCAGTTTGAGTGTATGGGCCTGGAGTCTACAGGAGAGTTATGGACATAAGCATATTGATAAAAGTTGTAATTAAGTAGGTAAGGAAAGAAGTAAGTTAGGCATCCCAAGGAATCTGTACTGGTAACAGAGAACTAGGGAGATCTTAAGAGAAGTTATCCAGCTTCTGTCTAATAAATATCCACCATTTATTGAATATTTACTATGTGCCAGACAGCGATAAACTTTAAATACATTGTATTTCATTGTACCTTCACCACAACTCTGTGAGTAGTTATTGTTGCCCTGCTGTAGATGAAGAATCAACTCAGAAGATATTAGGTGAGTAAAAGGTGAAGTGGGGATTCAAACTCATGGTCATCTGATTTCAAAGCTCATGCTTTCAGCCAGTGTACTTCCTATATCTGAAAGGGCACTGGAATTAATGCTAGAGTAGTTGTAGCTCCCCACTATCTTTATGACCCTTATGTATCATCTAACTGTTGTGCTTCAGAATCCATGTCTGTAAAATACTCAGGATGGGAACATGGGCTGTGCCATATCAGTCATTGCTATCACCATCATCCATTCCACACAGCACGAATCATAGTTGTACATTAAATTTATATGTGTGATGTTTTTTTTTTTTGGTGTCGTCACCTCCGCATGGTCAGAGGCTTGTTTGTTTTACTTATGCACTGAGTATAGTGAACTGTGTTTCAGAGGACCTGGATTCTAGTCCTGCCTCTACCACTTATTAGCCATTAATGGGTGAATTCATATTTTTCAACAAATATTTATTGACTACCTTCTATGAGTTAGGCACTGTTCTAGTCATTGAGGATTCAGTAGTGAAAATAGGCACGGATTAGTCCTTTTATGGAGTTTAGCATCTAGAGAAAAAGATGAATAGTTAAATATTTGCATGAATAATTATTTAATTACAACTACGAATTTGACTAATAGTAAATCTTTAACCTTTCTGAGCTTCAGTTTTCTCATCTATGAAGTGATAACTTGTCTGTCTTATTTTGTTGAAATGTTCAAATGCTGCTTAAGCAATATGTCAAAGACTAGATAACATGAAAACCCTCCTGCTACAAAACATCTAAAAATGCTAGTTAAAATATTATTAAATCCTTTTAAATGCATTGTTGAGTTCACTAGAATATATGAGAAGCTCCAGGAGCTAGAAACAGAGGGGACTGAACACCAGAGGGTGTACGTAAATTACATGATGCTGAGAATTCTCAGGGTGGAGGGTACCAGAGATGGAGGGGGTTTGTAGACTTTGAAACCAAAGATTTTAAAAGCCATGAGAGAATATGAGAGTAGACCTAAGCATGATGAATTAGAATCAAGATGCACCCCGAAATACACATGCATACATGTCCACACCCACACGCAAGATACCATATGACTTGTATTCTTTTGAATAGATTTCAGTGTTCTTGAGTACTTGTTATAATTGTTTTATATGAAAGTATATTATTTAAAGGACTTGTGTAGTCTTTGAATTTAGCCTTTATCAAGCAGAAGTAGAACACACTTATTTTACATTTCCTTTATAGTATTAAGGCTTTAAAAATATAGAGTACTTACCTTTTTATTTGCTCGGCATTTATTTGTGTGAATTTGAGGCAAAGAATGCTAATAATAATCTCTGTAACTTAGCAGTTGTACTCCAACAGTTTCAGAATAATTTTCTTCATTCAACAACAGAAAATTTGAAATATGAAGGTAGTTTGATATTGTATCACACAATATCACAATATCTTCTTCTTTCCTCAAAGCACTTTGGAAATAGTTTCTGGGAAGGAGAAGAAATATTATTCCCTGTACATACCAAGAAAAGTTAGTAGAGAGTTGACGAAGGCCATTAAGGATATCCAGTGTCAGGACTGTAATTTGAACTTGAAAGTTCTGCCTCAACTTAAGGTATGGGAGGAGTGTGGGGCAGAACATCTAGAATAACAAGAGATATTTAGACATGAGAGTCCTTTTTTTCTTAATAATGTAACTAACATATCAATGGCACAAAATTCTAGTGCTTCCCATTTTGACTGCTCTTATATTTCTCAGTATAATGAGTAGATCATATCAAGTAATTGATAGAATAGAACAATAGAATTTCTAAGCAGACAAGAGCTTAATATAGCCCAGTCTCCTTATTTTATAAGTACAAATACTTAATTTTTTAATGTTTGTATTTTTAGAGTTTTGTATAAAATACAAAAATTTATAAAATGCTTTCATTGAGGTGAAGTGATTTACATAGTTACTAAGTGGTAGAGTCAAAGGGAGAACCCAGAGCCCATTATCTTTTATTTTGATAGAACATATGAAACTCCAAGTGGTTTAGGCATTATCTCAGCAGTTAAGAGCTTAGACTCTGGAGTCAGCACATCAAGGTTTACTTCTTACTTACATGAGTGATTTTTGGCAAGTTATTGATCCTCTCTAAGCTTCAGTTTCCCTTCTGTGAAATGCTCATTTAAAAATTATTACTACTATCAACACCAACACCATTCTTACCTTAGAAATTATCTGTTATTTAATACTAGATTTTAGTTTGAATAGAATTTCCATCTTCTAAAAAACCTATCACTCAAAACATAGCTTTGGGGGCTTTATTTGTACTCTATGACACAACTCTTTCCAGTTAGTTATTATAGATATGAACTTCATTTTTGCTTCAGAGAATAAGTTTGTTAGGTTATTTTTTAACTCAGAGTCCTTCAGAAAGTTTGTAGATTTTTGTTTTTAATCATGCAGAATACTGTTGCAGAGAACATAGAGAAACTGACATTTTCATATACTATTGGTGGGCATACATTGGAAAAACCCTGTAAAAGGGGAACGATATCTTTGGTGGTGTCTTTCAAAATTATGAAAACTGCAAATGCAAATACTCTTGAATCCAACAGTTCCATTTTTTCCATGTGCAAAATCAGTATGAGCATAAATTAGGTATATGTAGTCATGATTTATAATAGCAGAAGATTGGAAACAGCTGAAATATCCATCGATAGATGACTGGTTAAACTAATTAGGATACATCCACAAAGTGGAATGTTATGTAATAGCTCAAAAAGTGAAGAAGTTCTTCATATACTGCTATGTAAAGATCTGCAAGGTATATTATTGAGTAAGAAAAGTGTAAAAGAGTGCATATGATATGTATGCTATGGCTGCCATCTATAAAAAAGGGGAGATTGAGTATTAATATTTGCTTATAGATGCATGAAACCCTCTGGAAGGATACACAAGAAACCAATAACAGTAATTGTGTGTGAGGAGAGGAACTAGGTAGCTATGGGACAGGGATGGAAGGAAGGTGTATACTCTTTTATTCCCCTTGATTTTTTTTTAAAAACTATGTGCATATATCACCTATCCAAACTGTTAAAACAAATTCTTGGTTTGGCTTGCGTTAGGCATGATGGTTTCTTACTGAGGTAACCAAAAATGATATTTTTCCTAAACAGTCGTACAATACTAGAATATATTTAAAAAGCCTTACGATGGCCTGAAAGAGTTCATAGGATCTGACCTCTGACTACCTTTCCAATCTAATTTTCTGGCATTCTTCTCCTTGTTCAACATGCTTCAGTTACACTGAATTTTTTGTTCCTTGAATGAGCCAAACTGTTCCTCACTTCAGGCTTTTGTACTCACTGTTCCTTTTACCTGGAATACTTTCCCTTAGGTATTTATATGGCTCATTTCCTGACTTCATGCAGGTTTCTGTTCAAACGTCACCATTCAGCAAGGCCTTTCTTGACCATCTTATCTAAAATAGCACCCCCCAAATACCTTCTGTCTTTTTATCTTGCCTTGTTTTTCTTCATAGCACCAATAGCTCCCTGGCTTATTTCTGTTTATTTGTTTATCTTTCTTATCCCCATTGTGCGTGTACATACACACACACAAACACACACACACATAGCCACACACATACACAGACACACACACACACGGATAGCAACTCCATAAGGCAGGGGCTTTGTTTTTATTTACTGTATCTCCAGTGCCTAGAATGATACCTAGCACATAGTAAGTGCTCAGTATATGCTGGATGAATGAATGACAGCTTTAGGGAGAGAGTTTTGCTCTTTTAGCCTCAGTATTTCACACCTTTTAGGGCATTAGCATAACATGAATTCAGAGAAAATCTTTATTCGCTTAAGTGACTAGCTTCTCTGTGTACACTGCAAGTGGATCAGGAGTGGGATTATTGAATGGCCATTTCTCTTCATGCTGATCAGACTTTCATAGGTCAACCTTAATTCCTGATTACTCAATAATCGTTTTTACAATCATTTGATACTCAGATATGATCTCAAAGACTGTATGAGAATAGGTCTTTCACAGTTTTCAGATGCACCAGTTAACAACAGCCATTAACCTTTCTCTGCTTTTACCCTGTTTCTCTCCAGCATTTCTTATACTGAGGCAGTGGAGATCTTAAAGCAGGCATCCCAGAACTTCACCTTCACTCCAGAGGTAGTATTTATATATATATATGTATGTATGTATGAAAATATGTTTCTCATATTTATCTGATTTCATTAAGAATCCTTTAAAATAACCTTATTTCTCTTACTAGCAGTGTGTATGTAGTATTTGCATATCTGTACATTGGCTTTTTTTGATGTTTGCCTAACCTCACTGAAATATTTAGAATGAAAAATAATTTTGAAGTAGAATCATATCATTTGGAATAGCAGTGACAAAAGGGTTATAAAGAAGTTTCCCAAGTTTAGGAAGATGAAATTCCTTAGAAAGAATGGTAATCGTAGAATATCAGTGTAGAAATCAACTAGTTCAGTGTTTCCCAAAGTATGTTCTGAATGATGTCAACAGTTGACAGGCAGAAGAGGTTATGTGATCAAATAAGTTTAGGCAACACATTAAACACGTTTCTTTTTCCGTTGAACTTTATAGAGGCTTCTGATTTGTGATCCACTTTGAAAAACACTGAGCTTTGTGTGTTTTTGTTTTTTCCCAGAACTCCTTTATTTTATGGGTAAGGATATAGGTCTGGAAAAGCCACATGATTTATCAGTGGACATGCACATAATGCACATAATTCCTATGCCAGTGCTTCTTTCCTATAATTAAGATATTGCCAGACAAGTGGGAATAGTAAGATAATGTTAAGAATCTAATACCTTTGTCTTCAAACTATTCCTTACACCAGTTCCATTCCCAGTTAAGTCAGATGCTCTCTTTAAGTTACGAGTGCCCTGTGCTTGTTATATTTATAATCAACTGACTTCTTTGTATAATTTTTTGTTTAATGTTTGTCTCCCATCCTGGAAGCTTCATGAACTCAGGGATTTTGTGTTTCTTACCAGTTTCCAGTACCTAGCATGGTACTTGGGGTTTAATAGGCACATTAGTATTTGCTGAATAAATAGATTAACAGTATTATTAAATATTCATCAGAGAGCATCTGATATACTAGTTGACTCTTTTATCAAAAAAAAAAAAATAGTCACTGGGAGAAGCCATCTAGCCAGAGATAGACTCAATATTAGGAATATTATCTTTCATCATTTAATTTCCTGAAACTTAGGGACAGTAACTGTAGAAGAAGCTCTTGGCAATATTAATAAAAATTATGATTCTGAATCAGCTTTTATACACCATGGAAAGCATACTGTGTTTTACTACAGATGCTGTTTATCTGCTAAATGCTGCTCCCTGAGATGGGGCACAGAAAGCGTAGTGTTTACTAGTTTCAGCTTTCATCATGCCAGGCCTTTGGATGCTCTTGTTAACACATCTCTCTCTAGTTTATTTATCTGTGTAACCTCAGCAGACAGCTCCACACATCCCTGATCCTCAGGGAGAAGAAGCCCTTGGCACTGATACAGGTTATTTTTAGGTCCTGCATTATATCTTTCAGCTCTGTCTTCTCCTTTGGTAATTTCTTTTTTCTCATTACAGTGGGGTGCTGATCTACACACTGAACATGAAAAGTACCTGGTGAAGCACTGTGGCGACATACCAGTCTTTGTCATTAATTATCCATTAGCACTCAAGCCCTTCTACATGAGGGATAATGAAGACAGCCCTCAGCACACAGTAAGAAAAGACATTAAATAAATTGGGGTTAGTCATCTCAGAGCCTGCAGTTTTTCCCTTGATTTAATTTCATTTATCCTTTGGTATATTTTCTTAAATTATATCATTCACTCTTTATATTTCTTAAAATGATAACATTTCTCAAAGGCACCTCTAAAAATGTGTTCCCAAAGAAGATCCCAATGTTCTATAAGCATACTCCCTCATTTCTATCGTAGGGTGTCCTCTACGTCCTCTATGTCCAGTTAAGCAGATGCAAATGGAAGTGTGTTTTGTTTTGTTTTTTTAAATTACTGAGAGCCCTAGAGCGCTGTAGAGCAATGGGCCCGGTCTCCTATCAAATACTGATTAGGAGACTGCAGTGTGGGGGAGATGTTGGGCAAGAGATAATAGTAGTGGCATGATCGGGCAAAGGAAGAGCTAGCTTGGAACAGCAGGCAGCCTAGAGTACTTTGGCTATCAAATAGAAGTAGTGAGGGGAAGGCTATGGAGGGATCGAAGAGGTCTGGGCGGATTCTCCACTTGGTCAGTCCTCTTCTGACCGTCTCTTCTCTCTCTGCCTGTCTTATCTCTTGTCTGTCTGTCTGTCTGTCTGCCTGCTCTCTTTAGCCTTTCTTGTCCTCTGTTCTCTCTTTACCCCTCAACTACAGTTGGTTTTTATTCTTCTTGTTTACTTTTTCCTTTTTTCTTTTTTGTCTCTTCTCTCCTTCACAAAATTGGCAGTAATATAGAATAAGAATATATTTGACTCTTTAAATATGTATTGGATAGTCATATATTTAATATCATTAATTGTAAAAGTCTGTGAGACAAATATATTATGTTTATCTCAAAAAAGGTCCCAAACCTAAACTTTGCCATCTTGTATTTTTCACTTGCATCTAGATAAACACCAGTAAGAAAATGTAGATCAGGACCTACCAGTAAATTAAATGACCTCGTCTTAGTATATAAGGTTATCTCTTTGAATGTATTTCCTGTCTTCTCTCAGATTACAGTGTTACCAAAGCAATATTAGGGGACTTCCCTGGTGATCCAGTCGTTTAGACTCCACGCTTCCACTGCAGGGAGCCACGGGTTCAACCCCAGGTCAGGAAACTAAGATCCCACATGCCACACGGCATGGCCGAAAAACAACAACAACAACAACAATATTAGCCTCCAGTTAGTAAGAGGTAAACACTTTCATCTCATCTCTAAGTCGCAAAACAGCCTTGACAAGAAACTCATTGTTTCTCCCATTTTACGTATAGAAAACTGGGGTGCAAAGAGACCAATTACATTTCCCAAGGCTACATGGGTGGTAAGTGACAGAACTCGTATTCAAACCTGATTGCCTCTGGCTCTGAAGTCTGTGTTCTCTTCCACGCTATCACTCTGCCTCAAAATCACAGATATAAAATTACATTTTAGCCACCGATTTTACGCATCCCCACTTTTCACACCAGCATTATCCAAAACCAATGAGCAACACAATTGATTTATGATTCTTACTTCCTCTTTTCCCTACCAACCCTCTGGTATAATCGATTATGAGAAATGAATAGGCCCACAGGTTAGCAGCAAAAAAATGAGAGTGACTAGGGCGTAGATTAGCCAATCTTAGATAATTCAATATTGAGCCTACACCACAAAACAGAGGCCTGTGTCTGTATCTCTTGGCTTTTGTATCACTCCACCCTATCCCACTTCCACCTCCCTTCCCCAGTACACACACACCATGTATTCCTCTCATAATTTTCCGAAGTAGAACACCTTTCAGTCATTCAGTTTTGCACTTCTTAAAAATACTCTGGGGCTTCCCTGGTGGCGCAGTGGTGGAGAGTCCACCTGCCGATGCAGGGGTCATGGGTTCGTGCCCCGGCTCGGGAAGTTCCCACATGCCGCAGAGCGGCTAGGCCTGCACGTCCGGAGCTTGTGCTCCGCAACGGGAGAGGCCACAACAGTGAGAGGCCTGCATACCGCAAAAAAAAAAAAAAAAAATACTCTGCTTAAAGCAGTTCTAAGACGGAAGTTTGTAGCAATACAATCCTACCTTAAGAAACAAGAAACATCTCAAATCAACAACCTAACCTTACACCTAAAGCAATTAGAGAAAGAAGAACAAACAAAACCCCAAAGTTAGCAGACAGAAAGAAATCATAAAGATCAGATCAGAAATAAATGAAAAACAAATGAAGGAAACGATAGCAAAGATCAATAAAACTAAAAGCTGGTTCTTTGAGAAGATAAACAAAATTGATAAACCATTATCCAGACTCATCAAGAAAAAAAGGGAGAAGACTCAAATCAATAGAATTAGAAATGAAAAAGGAGAAGTAACAACTGACACTGCAGGAATACAAAGGATCATGAGAGATTACTACAAGCAAGTATATGCCAATGAAATGGACAACCTGGAAGAACTGGACAAATTCTAAGAAACGCACAACCTTCTGAGACTGAACCAAGAAGAAATAGAAAATATGAACAGACCAATCACAAGCACTGAAATTGAAACTGTGATTAAAAATCTTCCAGTAAACAAAAGTCCAGGACCAGATGTCTTTACAGGTGAATTCTATCAAACATTTAGAGAAGAGCTAACACCTAACCTTCTCAAACTCTTCCAAAATATAGCAGAGGGAGGAACACTCCCAAACTCATTCTACGAGGCCACTGTCACCCTGATACCAAAACCAGACAAAGATGTCACAAAGTAAGAAAACTACAGGCCAATATCACTGATGAACATAGATGCAAAAATTCTCAACAAAATACTAGCAAACAGAATCCAACAGCACATTAAAAGGATCATACACCATGATCAAGTGGGGTTTAACCCAGGAATGAAGGATTCTTCAATATACGCAAATCAATGTGATACACCATATTAACAAATTGAAGGAGAAAAACCATATGATCATCTCAATAGATGCAGAGAAAGCTTTCGACAAAATTCAACACCCATTTCTGATAAAAACCCTGCAGAAAGTAGGCACAGAGGGAACTTTCCTCAACATAATAAAGACCATATATGACAAACCCACAGCCAACATCGTCCTCTATGGTGAAAAACTGAAAGCATTTCCACTAAGATCAGGAACAAGACAAGGTTGCCCACTCTCACCACTCTTATTCAACCTAGTTTTGGAAGTTTTAGCCACAACAATCAGAGAAGAAAAGGAAATAAAAGGAATCCAAATCGGAAAAGAAGAAGTAAAGCTGTCACTGTTTGCAGATGGCATGATACTATACATAGAGAATCCTAAAGATGCTACCAGAAAACTACTAGAGCTAATCAATGAATGTGGTAAAGTAGCAGGATACAAAATTAATGCACAGAAATCTCTGGCATTCCTATACACTAATGATGAAAAATCTGAAAGTGAAATTAAGAAAACACTCCCATTTACCATTGCAACAAAAAGAATAAAATATCTAGGAATAAACCTACCTAACGAGACTAAAGGCCTGTATGCAGAAAATTACAAGACACTGATGAAAGAAATTAAAGATGATACAAATAGATGGAGAGATATACCAAGTTCTTGGATTGGAAGAATCAACAGTGTGAAAGTGACTCTACTACCCAAAGCAATCTACAGATTCAGTGCAATCCCTATCAAACTACCACTGGCATTTTTCACAAAACTAGAACCAAAAATTTCACAATTTGTATGGAAACACAAAAGATCCCGAATAGCCAAAGCAATCTTGAGAAAGAAAAACGGAGCTGGAGGAATCAGGCTCCCTGACTTCAGACTATACTACAAAGCTACAGTAATGAAGACAGTATGGTACTGGCACAAAAACAAACATATAGATCAATGGAACAGGATAGGAGGCCCAGAGATAAACCCACGCACATATGGTCACCTTATCTTTGATAAAGGAGGCAAGAATATACAATGGAGAAAAGACAGCCTCCTCGATAAGTGTTGCTGGGAAAACTGGACAGCTACATGTAAAAGAATGAAATTAGAACACTCCCTAACACCATACACAAAAGTAAACTCAAAATGGATTAAAGACCTAAATGTAAGGCCAGACACTGTCAAACTCTCAGAGGAAAACATAGGCAGAACACTCTGACATAAATCACAGCAAGATCCTTTTTGACCCACCTCCTAGAGAAATGGAAATAAAAACAAAAATAAACAAATGGGACTTAATGAAACTTAAAAACGTTTGCACAGCAAAGGAAACCATAAACAAGACGAAAAGACAACCTTCAGAATGGGAGAAAATATATGCAGATGAAGCACCTGACAAAGGATTAATCTCCAAAATTTACAAGCAGCTTATGCAGCTCAATATCAAAAAAATAAACAACTCAATCCAAAAATGGGCAGAAGACCTAAATAGACATTTCTCCAAAGACAGATTGCCAACAAACACATGAAAAGATGCTCAACATCACTACTCATTAGAGAAATGCAAATCAAAACTACAATGAGGTAACACCTCACACTGGTCGGCATGGCCATCATCAAAAAATCTACAAACAATAAATGCTGGAGAGGGTGTGGAGAAAAGGAAACCCTCTTGCACTGTTGGTCGGAATGTAAACTGATACAGCCACTATGGAGAACAGTATGGAGGTTCCTTAAAAAACTAAAAACAGAACTGCCATACGACCCAGCAATCCCAATACTGGGTATACACCCTGAGAAAACCATAATTCAAAAAGATTCATGTACCACAATGTTCATTGCAGCTCTGTTTACAATAGCCAGGACATGGAAGCAACTTAAGTGTCCATCGACAGATGAATGGATAAAGAAGATGTGGCACATATATACAATGGAATATTAGCCATAAAAAGAAACGAAATTGAGTTATTTGTAGTGAGGTGGATGGACCTAAAGTCTGTCATACAGAGTGAAGTAAGTCAGAAAGAGAAAAACAAATCCTGTATGCTAACACATATATATGGAATCTAAAAAGGAAAGAAAAAAATGGTCATGAAGAACCTAGGGGCAAGACAGGAATAAAGACGCAGACCTACTAGAGAATGGACTTAAGGACACGGGGAGGGTGAAGGGTAAACTGGGACGAAGTGAGAGAGTGGCATGGACATATATACACTACCAAATGTAAAATAGCTAGCTAGTGGGAAGCAGCCACATAGCACAGGGAGATCAGCTCGGTGCTTTGTGACCACTTAGAGGGATGGGATAGGGAGGGTGGGAGGGATGGAGACGCAAGAGGGAAGAGATATGGGAACATATGTATATGTATAACTGGTTCACTTTGTTATAAAGCAGAAAGTAACACACCATTGTAAAGCAGTTATACTCCAATAAAGATGTTAAAAAAAAAAAAATACTCTGGTTAAGGCTTTCCTTCTCTGTGAAGACTTCCCTAGGTTACCCAGTCTCCTTGAGCCTTCCTTTATTCTAGATTTCTATAGTATTTAAAGAATTAGTAAAACTGATTGCATTGATCTATTTTTTGTAGTCTCTGTATAAGTTTTGCTTTCTCACATGAGGTTCTTTTTCAGGATGGTGAATGTTTTATAACCACCACAGTATATGCCACTCATTGCTCATCCCTCTAATGTGACTTCTATTCAGACAACTAATCGTTCCCTCTCATCATACCACTGAAGCTCTGTAATAATTGTTATGTTATTAAGCCCAGCAGACTTTTTTTTTTTAAGAAGTCTGTCTTTTACTTCACCTCTCAGCCTTATTCATCACTATTTGTGTCTTTGTTATTCTTAACACTTCCTCCTTCTTTGGCTTTTGTGACAGCATTCTCCCAGTTTTCTTCCCTTCTCAGTGGGTTATTCTTTCTCAGTCTCCTATACAGGTTCATCCTCTTCTACTAAGCCACTAGATGTTGGAATTCCTCAAGCCTCCATCCTAGGTCTTCTTTTCTCTCCCCAAATGATTTCATCAGTACCCACAGCTTACTGTATATTTTCACACAATCAGAAATTTATGTTTCGAATCCAGACTTTTCCTCTGAGCTCTGGACTCATCTTATTGCTATTTACATATTGTAAAACCATCTCACACTTAACATACCCAAAACTGAACCCATGATTTCACTTCTTTTCCCCTTCTTCCACCACATTTGATTTTCTTTGAATATTCTGTGCTCATCTAATTGCGCAAGCCAGATTCCTGAGTCATCTTTGAAATCTTCCTCTCTCTCACTTCCCATACTGAAGCTATTACTAAGTTCTGTCATTTTTATACTTCTAAATAAATCTCGAATCCATCTACTTCTCTTTATTTCCACTTTTGCCTTTCTGCATTAACATACCATTATCTCTTGCCCAGACTACTTCAGTAGCCTCCTGCCTGGTCTTCCTGTATCCATTCTTTCTTCCTCTGAAGTCCTCTGAGTCCGTTCTCCCCATTTCAGCATGAGCTTTTAGAAAATGTAAATCTGATCATGTTCTCTCCCTTCTAAAAACCGTTCAGTGGCCTCCCATTACTCTTAGAATAAAAATCAAGATCCTTTATTTGGCCTACAAGCCCCAGTGTAGTCTGGCTGCTCCCGTCTCGTGTCTTCAGATAGGCAGGACTTTCCCTCATCACAGGATCTTTGCACATAGTCTTCCCTCAATCTAGAACAGTCTTTTTCACCTAATTTTACTTACTCTTCGGATCTTTTCTCAGTAATCATTTCCCCAGAGAAACCTTCCTTGATCCTCCAGACTGAGTCAGAGGCCTGTTAGACAGTACAGTGGTACCATGTTGAATTTCAGACCCAGAACTACTAACTTTTAATCCATCATAATCCTTAACACAGTTGCAATTTTACAGTTATTTGCATGACTGTTTAATTAGTGACTCTTTTCTCTATGCCAAAGGACTTGAGGACCTTTTTTTCACTTATCAGTGTATCCTAGTGCCTAGCATAATGCCTGGGACATAGCAGGCACCTGATATCTATTTGGTGATGTGTAGAGTGGATGAATGGGTGGATGAATCAAGCCCAACACAGTTTTAGACCCATAGTGGAGAAGTAGTGAGAAAGTGACGTGATTTACTAAGGAAGTTCCTGGGAAGCTAAAGAGCAGCTTTTACTCAAATTTTTTTGAGTGATGGCAACGTGGCATATAGGAAAGTCCAGGAGCTTTAGAATCAGGCACTCTTGGTTTCAGGTCTCAGGTCTTTGTGTTATAAACTATGTGATCTTAGATAAACCACCTAATTTCTTTGAGTCTTATTTTCCCATCTGTAAAAATAAGATGATAATATTTTCCAGGATCATGGGGATTGAATTAACCCATAGTTAATAATATATGAAAAGTACACAGCCTACTGTTAGAGGTGGTAGGTAGTCAATAAGTGTGAAGTCCCCTTTCCTTCTAAATTTTGATAAAATCTTTATTGTGTTACAGCCCAGTAACGTTAAAATGTGTGTGTGTTGCGGTGGGGGATGCCACATCATAACGTGCCATTACATAAGATTCCTTAAAAGGCAGTTCTCTCGTAGACTGCAGTCACAGATAGTACCTTTAGAAGTACCGGCAGGCCTTCATTATGACGAGTCTATCTTTTTTTTAATTTATTTTATTTATTTATTTATTTTTGGCTGTGTTGGGTCTTCGTTGCTGCACGCGGGCTTCCTCTAGTTGCAGCGAGCGGGGGCTACTCTTTGTTGCAGTGCACGGGCTTCTCATTGCAATGGCTTCTCTTGTTGCAGAGCATGGGCTCTAGGCACACAGGCTTCAGTCGTTGCGGCACACGGGCTCAGTAGTTGTGGCACGTGTGCTCAGTAGTTGTGGCTCACGGGCTCTAGAGCACAGGCTCAGTAGTTGTGGTGCACGGACTTAGTTGCTCTGTGGCATGTGGGATCTTCCCAGCCCAGGGCTCGAACCTGTGTCCCCTGCATTGGCAGGCGGATTCTTAACCACTGCACCACCAGGGAAGCCCCAAGTCTCTCTAATAATGTGGTCTCACAGCCTGAAACCTGAAGGCATTATAATAAACTTTAGTGTACTTTTGTAATTTATGCAGTGCTATAGCTTATAGCTTCTCAGAGCTAAATTATTAAAATATAATTTACTTAAACTATATACAACATTGATTCATAAGCAACCTAGATTTCTTTTCAACCAACCTATATTAATATAAAGTGTCTGCTTCCATCCCTACTTTTTTTTTTCCAGTGGTGAATAAACAGGCTTTGGGTCAGCTAACTAAATTCTGTCTTTCTTTTAGTAGGGGTGCAATAACGGGTTATGAGTAGGGTTGCAAGAGTTTCTGCAAAGGGTGCAATTCAATCTAAAAAAATTAAAACAGGTGTGTTTCACAGTTGCCTTCTTTAGAAAATCAAGAGAGAAGTATAGGGGAATGTGTAACCTATGCTTGTAACATTTGGCCAGAGGTAATGAATAGTAATATGGTATATTTTTACAGGTATAGTTTCTTTTTCTTTCTTTCTTTCCCTCACCCCCTCCAAAAAACAATAATATTAATAATGGTATGCAGCATGTAATAGTGAAAAGTACACTGGACTAAGAAGTTACTAGTGCCGGGTTTGAAAGCCACCTCTCTTACTAGTTATTTTTATGGCCTTAGGCAAGTTTCTCCAATCTCTGAGCCTCAATTTCTCCCTCCATAAAATCAGAGAATTGGATTAAATGACCTACAATGTACTAACCAGCTCTAAAATTCTCTGATCTCAGGTAGCCTAAGTCTTTGCTCATTTGGATATATAAGAATAACTTGTAAATTATCAAACATATTTGATCATTTGAAGGGGACAGATCATGGGCCTAAATAAAATGAATCTAAGCAAACATGCAAAATACTATATGCCCCTGAATTTGGGTCCTGCATAAGTCCTCCAAAGGCAGGTGGCAAATATTCATTTAGGGTATTGACTTCACAGAGAAGCCATGTGTGATTATGAAAAGTGACTGCCCAACAGTCCCTGATAGGATGCCAAGATCACCGGGTAATGTTCTAATTTTTTTAATTTTATCAGTATTACTTAGTAAATCATAAAAATTAAAGCATTAGTGGGCACTCAGTAAAGTACATATTGCGAAGTCAACTTGGAAGGGAGAGTACTCCACCAAGGGGTATCTAATGAATTTCCCTGAGCTTGGGGCTAATTAACCGACCTGCATCAAAATAACTTGACCCTCAAACCAACAGAAATAGTGATGAAGGGAATTTCCAATTTTGCCCATATCTAGGACTAATGACTATCCTGGGAATTTATGTCGAAGTAGAAAGTATGCATTTCAGTCCATCTAAAATGCTCCCAGACTAGCCATTTTACTATCCAAAGGCCATTTTCATTCCTTGCTACATGTAGCCCATCTGCATCTTCACACTGTCGCATCTGGAAGGCTCTCTTTCCTAGCTGCACCTCATTGTTTTTAGGGGCCAGATACTATCTGTATCAGCAGTTAGAGCAAAAGCTCATAGAGGCTTGAACCACAAATTTATTTCCTGTGATTTGTGAAACAGTCTTCTTCCTTTGATAATAGTACATAATATTACTCCATTGTTGGTAGCACCTGTGAGAAACTGAATAGGGAGGTGTTCGGTTTCTGTTTTTCATCAATATTTAAAAATAGGTAGCAGAAGATGGGACATTAAACTTTTTTCCCCTCTCTTTGAAGTTAGCATAGAAGAGGTTATATATTAAATATTAAAGGCCTTGTTCCTATCTAGCCTGTTCATTTTTTAATTCAAGGGCTGAGTTTTCTTTTCAGTACACTATTGGAATCAAAGAGTAGGAGTCAAAAGGGAGTGTCATAAATAGAGACCAGGGCTGTTCAGCTTAAATACCAACACACACTATTCCTAGGCAGCATGCTGCTGTAGCTGTGTGACTTGAGCAAAATCAAAACTCATACACAGTGGAGGAAGGGGTGCCAGACAGCATTCTGGCCCAGAAGAGGTGCCCAAAGTGGAATAAGTCTTAAGACTAAAGAAGTTAGTGAAGGGTGTAGTAAAAATATTTCTAGCTTAAAAAAATATATATATATATAATTTGTAGCCTTCATTGAGAACTGTGTAGGAGAGTGAGAGGACAGCAGAACTAAAGTCCTTCTATTTATTTCAAGTCTCCCAAAGATGCACAGGAACACAGTGGAGATTTGAAGTGAAATTTGGTCAGCTTTGAATTAAGAGGACATTTCCCTGTGCAGCCTGTGGGTTCTCACTTCCTCATCAAGGGCAGGATTGCTCAGCCCCTGGCTCTTTAAGCTAGCTTTAGACTCCTGTAAACCACAGACCTGCCAGCCCATCTTGGCAAACTAATCACCTGCTAATGATCTGGGCAACTTGCTTGTTTTCAGCCTTTTGCACTCTAACTGCCTTACCACCCGTCACTTGGCAAACACAACCAAGTTTTTCTCATTACTTCTTAAGAAATTTGTGTGAGTCGCTCCACATTTTGTACTTTGTTCAGCCCTATGTCATGATTTGTATTATATCTGTATGTGCCTTTTACCTCCCCTAGAGCCCTGGAGAAACAGGCAGTTCTGTAGTAATTAGCCCAGTAGTTACCAGGTGGAGACACAGATAGAAGAATCCTATCTGGAATCTCAGCCTTAACTAAGAAGTGTGGAAATTGAGGGGATTGTTATAGTGATCTTTAGGGAATGCAGTATTTTTTTATATCATATCAGAAGAAAGTGCCACTCTGTGTCTACTGATGTAAATGTCATTGTTTATATTTGAGGAATACTTTACTATACTATAGGTTCTCAGAAAGTGTGCAGAACCTCTAGGTAGGTTGGAAGATCTCATTATAAAAGGAAAGCAGGACGTAAACAGATCTGATATTGTTGAAGGGAAACCTAAAGTAACAGAAAAGAGAAGAAGATTATATGTAGGAAGAGAGGAGAAGAAGGTCTTTGTGGGCCTTTCTTCACCAAGAGATAAATCTATCCTTCATAAAAAAGAAATAGTAACCTGTAGTCATGGAACATTGATGAGGCATTAATTGGAATGCCTTACTTAAAAGGTATACAGCTCCTAAGAGGGGAAGCAACTTTACTCTCCATGTCAAGAAAACATACAGGAAATTCTCCTGCCTGAGAGTGTGAATTTTCAGACCATCCAGACAAAGAAAGGACATAGGTGAGGATGTCTTCCTTCTGCATGTCACAAAATTAGTAGTGATGTGGGACTTGATCTTCTAAACTTTTTATTCAACTAAAATAGACTATTTGGTAAGTTCTTTCCTACTGATAAGTTCCTTTCCCAGAGTACAGAGGAAGGAAATAGGGGAACTGCTATTCTGACCTGAATTCTAATTAACAATGAGAAATTGGTTGGGAAAGTGGAAGTGGAAGAGCCCAAGTAGGTGGGGGGAAAAGCTACCTGGTAAATTGTTTTATTATACATAAATGGTTGCTGCTCTGCCCTCGGGAGGTGGGGGCAGGGGTATTTACTTCCCTGCCCCATTGACATGAGCTTCGTGACTTGCATGTGGCTTACATTGGCCAACAATTGGGAGCAAACATGACCTACATACATTACTTCTGGACAAATGCTTTTACTACATTCTCATCGTGCTCTTTTTTCCCATCGGCCACAAGATCAGCAATACCTCAGAAAGAAGCCTTTTTTATCGTTTCAAGCCAGGATGGACATGCAGCATAAGTTTTAAAAATCCAATTCATTGATGTAAAGCAGTATTTCTCAATCGGGTTATTTTGTTCCCCCTTACCCCCACCCAGGAGACATTCAGCAATGTCTGGAGACTTTTTTGGTTGTCGTAACTAGGGGAGTATAACTGTTGGGAGACAGAGGGAAATCAAATATTAATACAAAGGAGGTTTATAATCAAAGATAAATATGAGTCTTACACTCCTCTGAAAATAGCATTAAAAAAACCTACAGTCCAAAGTTGACATAATTTAGACCTGCAAAAAATGCTAAGATCCAAAAAGGGTTTTTGCTTGTTTTAGCTGTGTTAGCAGCAGGACCAAGCAAGAAATGGGTCTCTTGTTTGATGCATCAAGGTTGCCTCACTTCCTCATCGCTGGCCACCAGCCTCTGCTGGACTTCCTACTTCTTATTCTTCCGTAATAGCTGATTCCTCAGCATTTTGTTTTCTTTTGAGGCAGTGGACTTTTTTAGTTCTGGCTCTTAAAGCTTTGCAGGTACTTGCAGTACCGGAATCAATCTCTGTACACCTTTGTACCTTGGAGTTTCCCTTACTTCAAAAACGTTGAAATGATAGATTTTGAATATACCTGTCCTTTCTGACAGAGCTACACAAGGATGGAATGCTATATTTCAGGGGTCTTGGTTCCCTTAAATATTTTTGTTAAATATTTGTTAAGTTTATTAATATTAATATAGTACATTAAATGTTAGTAAACAGTTAGTGTAATTATATTAAATATTTGCTTAAATATTTTCAAGCAAAGGCCAGAGAGCCACTTGGCTGTCTGTTCTCTTCTAACCCTGATTGCCTGTAACTCCAAATTTAAAACTCTGGATTGACGTTAAGAACAAATTTTTCATCACGTATCTCTTAGCTCGTAGCATATTTTAGCCATGTCTAAAAGCAGTATACTAGTAAATAATGATACCTGTCCTTCTGTGGCCATAAAAACTCCCTTGATCTTCTCCTTTCTCTGAGAAAAGAAGGGGTAACTGCAGGGTCCTGATTGGAGTCCAGCTCTATTAATTGTATAGCCTATGAGAATTTGCTCTTCACATTAGTAAAGCTCTCTTGTTTACCTAGCCAAAGCTGTGTGTTTCATTACCTATTATCCTGTCTGAGTCACCAAATCCACATTCTAAAATACTTGCCTGTTCATTTTAGGTCTTCAGGTTCATAGAAGAATTACTAAAATGTAGTCAACCAGCAGTGGTAGTGTGAAAAAGGCATGTTTGTACACACTCCTCACAAGCTTATTGAGTGGTAGGAGATTCTGTAAAAGTAGAAACCATTAGTAAATTTCCATTTGCTCTCACTTTGATTCAGCTGATGGATGAAAATCATGTCTCGTGTTTTCTCTTTAATGATAGTACTGAGGATTATGTAGCATTTGGCACACATTCTTAAATTATTACATTCTTTATTAATCTTAATTATTTATAAACTAGATATCAGTCAAAAATTCTGAAATCAGGAAACAGGAGAATGGCTTAATAGTAAAGTAAGGCAGAGTTTAAGAAAAGAGTTCATAATATAACGTGACATTTAAAGCTTAAGTGTTTTGTGTGTTATTAAATGTGTTTTATGGGTTCCTAATTTTTCATTTGTAAAATAAATCTTTCTGAGTTTTGTGCCTTCAGATTCTTGGCCCTAAAAATGTCTGCCTGGTCCCCCTTTGTTCCCCCCACCCCAAAAAAAGAATTGCTAAGTCACAAAATAATATAGACAGCAAATAAACATTCTCAAAAAGTAAATATTACTAGTAAGTGAAGAGATACAAATTAAAACATCAAGCTACCATTTTCCCCTATTAAAAAATTTTTGTTGTTTTATTATGAAAGTGTAACACACCTCTATTGCAGAAAATAAGAAAATACAAATAACATCCTGTGCGTTGATCTTTTTTTTTTTTTTTTTTTTTTTTTGCATCTCTGATGATTTTGTTAGAACTAGTTCCTAGAACTCCTGTTGCTGAGTCGAAGCATATTGCATTTTTAAGGCTTTGATTATCTTTTGCCAAGTTGCTCACCAGAAAGGTTGTATCAGATGTACGAGAGTATTGGTCTATGCATTCTCTAATCCATATTGTTTATGTTGTTTATCTTCACCATTTTGATAACTCCGAAGTGGTATCTCTTTGTTTTAATTTGATTAATGATCAGAACATATTTTACATGTCCTAACATACTTCAAATTAAAGAAAAACTTCAATGCCACATTATTTATAAGAGAAAAGACAGACACGCCGTCACACACACACACACCCCTAAATGTTCAACAAAAGGAAAGAAGTTAAATAAACTATTAAATAAACTATGATACTTCTAAACAATAAACTGTGAAGCTGTTAAAACATTAAGTATGCAAAGTATTTTTACTGACATAGGAAAAATATTTATTGAATAATATTAGCTAAGACAATTAGAATGGTAAATTTTGTATGTAATTTGATCTCTGCTATACTCTTTAAGTATATAAGAAGAAAAACCTGAAAGAAAATATGCCAACATGTAATTGCTTCTGCATGCTAATAGGTGTTTTTTAATATTTCATAATTTTTAATACTTCCCACATTTTTATAATTAACATTTGTCTCACATTTGTGCAGAAAACACATTTTTGTTAAGTATACTGCATAAATGGTGCTAGAGGGGAAACTGTCCACCTGCATTTTGTATTCTAAAGATAATATTAAACATTTGGTATTAAAACAGGGAACATGAACAGGTAACATAAATAAGATTCTGGTAAGCAGTTAAATAGCCAGTTGTCAAAATGTTAAACGTTCCACTTGCTTCAGAAGCTGACAGTTGTTGGAATGCTCTGAAAACGGAATGTTGTTTATGAGTTTTTTCCTTTTTAGGTTGCTGCTGTTGATCTTCTGGTTCCTGGAGTTGGAGAACTCTTTGGGGGAAGCCTCAGAGAAGAACGGTACCATTTCTTAGAGCAGCGATTGGCCAGGTATTGGTGAGACGTAGAAGAAACAGAATTCAGAAATTGGGGATGGGGCACTCAAAGGCAGTCATGGCAAACTAACAGAGAATAGTGCATGGGCCGTAGCTCCTGACAGACTTGGATCTCAGATTCTGTGTGACCTTGAGCAAGTTGTTACTTAACCTCTCTGAGCTTCTCTTTCTGAAAGACTAGAACTATTATATGAAACACAATGATTTTTTGCCACTATTTGTATCTATCTCTCCCTATGGAAATAGCTTTTTTTAAAGTTAATGATAGGGCTTCCCTGGTGGCACAGTGGTTGAGAGTCCGCCTGCCAATGCAGGGGACACGGTGTTCGTGCCCTGGTCCGGGAAGATCCCACATGCTGCGGAGCAGCTGGGCACGTGAGCCGTGGCCGGTGAGCCTGCGTGTCCGGAGCCTGTGCTCTGCAACGGGAGAGGCCACAACAGTGAGAGGCCCGCGTACCGCAAAAAAAAAAAAAGTTAATGATAGAGGGGTTTCCCTGGTGGTGCAGTGGTTAAGAATCCGCCTGCCGATGCAGGGGACACAGGTTTGAGCCCTGGTCCAGGAAGATCCCACATGCCACAGAGCAGCTAAGCCCATGTGACACAACTACTGAGCCTGTGCTCTAGAGCCCGTGTGCCACAACTACTGAAGCCCACGCACCTAGAGCCCATGCTCCTCAACAAGAGAAGCCACCACAAAGAGAAGCCCGCACACCACAACAAAGAGTAGCCCTTGCTTGCCGCAACTAGAGAAAGCCCATGTGCAGCAACGAAGACCCAACCCTGCCAAAAATAAATTAATTAAATTAAATAAATTTTTTTAAAAAAGTTAATGATAGAAAAGGAAAATTTTCCCCCTTAAAGTTTGTTCTTCACTTTGTGTGTGTGTGTGTGTGTGTGTGTGTGTGTGTGTTTAACTCTAAATTATGATTGGCAGACTCCTACAGGGCATAAGGACAGGCTCTGAACCAGGGAAAGGATAAAGATGGAGGGAGAAAGAAACTAAAAATATCCACTAAGCTAGCATTTAGAATAAGCAGTTTTCCCTTCCTCAGGTTTTCTACTATGTAAGCATCTTGATTTAGGTATTTGAATAACTTTATTTTAACTCACTGTTTGAGACCTGGGAAATGTATCCTTAAACACCAGAAAATGTTTTGGATATGAAGAGGAGGGAATCATGTTTCTAATCGAACCACCACTCCTGTATATGCATGGTCAGCCAACAACCCACAATGACTTCCTAAACTAACCAAGGTTATAAACCTCTGTTTTCCATGGTTTCCACTTTTACTGTGCCAGACTATTTTAAAAAATGACTTTCCCATGCTGAAGGCTTAATCTTTCTCTCCAGATAATACTAAGTTTCACAGTAACCTGGAAAAGTCATGATTGTTTGACATGTTTATTAAATTAGCCATTTGTTAAGGCCTTCTTTTCCTAATGGAGAAATGCTTAAAAAGTTGTTGATTTTCCAAGATCCGAACCTATGAATCTGTTGAGTAACTTGGTTTTGTAATCCTAATCATTTGAACGGCTCTGTTTGGTTAGCGTCCAGAAGAAAGGGGATACATATGTTCTGGGAGGACTCTTTTATCACATAGACTACTAACTCCTTAGTATTACTATAGTGTTAAAAAGTCCTGGAAAAATCGTGGAATTGAAGTGATGGTAAAACTCCTTAGATGGAAAGAATTTGAAGGTTTTCTGTTTTTTTTTAAAGCACAATAAAAATCACACATGGCAAGGAACTTCATCTGTTGAAAGATTAATTGGTCTGTTTTCTTTGCTTGCTTCCTTCCTTCAGGAAACCTTTCCTCATAACATTAAATGTTTACCTAATATCTGATAATATCCAAATTTGTCTTTCCTAATGAAGTGGATATATGTGTTTACCTGTCTCAGAGATCTGTCTGTGACTTCTGTTCATGTTTTTCATATTTTTGTATATTTGAATTTTTCATAATCTTGATCACTTTGAGGTACACAGTGGTCCCAAACACTTGTAAGGGCTGAAACTAAATTTCATGAGTACTAAGAGCTTTAAGTTTTATTAACATTTCTCAAATTGGCAAAAACCAATTTGCAGCCATATTATGAAGGCAGCCTCAGAATCTGTATTATTGTTTTAATATTGTGGAAAGAAAATTGTGTCTCTACATCACTTGTCTGTGTGTGCCTTTCAACAACCCTATATAGTAGTAATAGTACTTCTCTTATGTCACAGGATGATAAATTTATCTCAAATGAAGCCCATCTTTTGGGCTCTGGACCATACTTTCCTTCTATAGCATTTATTATTTGATAATACCTTGGACTATTGGTTTTCTTACTATTGGTTATCCTACCTTTCTTACCACCTAATAAAGGCTCGGCTTCTTAACTGCATTGCATGTTATTTAAGAGCACAGGTTTTGGTGTGTACTTCTTTATAAAGAGCACTGTGCACACAACCCAGAATAAATATTTGGTGATTAGTATATTTATCTTATTGCCATTCTCCGAAATAATTTTGTTGTTTTCCTTTTACAGGTCAGGACTGACAGAAGCCTACCAATGGTGAGAATGTAACCCCTGATGACTCTTATTCTAGCTGTGGGTCTGAGTGTGAAATAGTTTTCACTTGTATTTCCAGGGTGCTATAGAAGAGTGTTAAAACAATGAACAGGTTCTCAGATTATTTACTCCCTTTGAGTCTTTGAAAAGTAGTAATAATAATGTCTGTCATTTATTTATTACCTATTGTGTGCCAGATAACTGTGTTAAAATTTTGATGTATATTGTCTTCTGTAATCATCACAACACCCTGTTAGTAAGGTACTATTCTTATTCTCTTTTTATTATCCCTCCAGGCCTGAGGCCTAGAGATGTTAACTAACTTAAGCAGGAGCACACAGTTAGAAGCAAAGAGCTGGGACTTTGTTCCTAACCATTATGCTTCATTTTCTCTATGTGTGAAATTAGGAGCTTGAGCTAAGTGGTCCCTGAGGTCTCCACCAACTGTAGAAATCTAAGCTGCTTAGGGAAGATCATCTGTCTGCATTCCTAAGTTGTTCTGGTGTTCTTTATGCAGACCCTTTCTTCAAGTACTTTACAGTATGTACAAATTATTTATTTATATTTGTGTAATAAGACTCTTTCAGGATCTTAGTATAATAATATCAACAAAATTATTAATTCTTTTGCTGTCCTCAGGAGAAGGAAAGGTTAAATTACACACTTGCCTTTTCGTAATGAAGGAGCTGATTTCAGAGATGCAAAAAAGCCTAAAATTGGGTTCAAGTAATGGCCCTAGATTGCTTCATTATTTATCAGTAATGAACTTTGGCATATTTAATCTCTCTTGAGTCTTGGTTTTCTTGGCCATAAAATGGAATGATAATATCTACTTCACAGGGTTATTGTTAGGATGAAAGGAAACAATACAGGTTAAGTATCTACACAGAGTAGAAGCTTAGTTAAGTTTCCGTCCCCCTTTCCTTCTTTTGTTCTGAGTCTTGCTATTAGGTAGATGAGCCTGATTGTCAAGCTTATGCATTTTACCTCAGTTTCTTTCTGTCTACAAGGTAATATTCATAGTGTATAAAAACTAGTTATATATAAATCTTAATTATTGGTTTAGACCTTTTCTGGTCTTTATTAATCATTTCAATACTACTCTTTCCCAACTAAAGTTTTCAAACTCCTAACATCTCCAAATATAAATATTTATTATTTTGTTAATAAAAGAGACAGCAGGCTCAAAATGGAGTCACTTGTACTAAGCTCACATCACCAAACTGAGACTTAATACCTAACTTAATTATAGTTTTGACATCTCCCAGGAGTGGAATCTTGAACCAGGGAATCTAAAATTACCTGGTCAACACTGGTGAGGTAATCTGCCTGATAGACCCCTGCCATCTCCTAAAGGAAGGCGACCTTGCCTGAAACCACCCACTCTTTGCTAGTAATTTCCTTGTCCTACCCCCTTTTGCCTATAATCATTCTGTAGAGCTCTTTGGAGCTCTTTTCTATTGCTAGATGGGATACTGCCTGATTCATGAATCACTGAATAAAGCCAATTAAGATCTTAAAAATTTACTCACTTGAATTTTATTTTTTTAACAGTTGGGATCTGCTTCCTTTTATATGATAATCATAGCATTTTAAGGCAGAAAGGACCTTAAAAATCTCCAAGTCTGTGATCTCTCCTAGTGTTCTACCAAACTGTGAATAGCCACCCCAGGTGTCTAAGAATTTTCTCACTTCCTGTTTCTACACGCCACATGCAAATAATCTGTAACTAGTTCCATAATTTTTGTACCATCTCTTCTATAATCTGGCTACCCTAGAATCAATATAACAACAATCAAATAAAGATTCTTTTGAAAACTTGTTTTTAGAAGTAGATTTTTCCATCTGTCAAAGCAAAGGCAAGAAAAATGCTAAAGACAGAATCCCTCTTCTGAATTCAGTTTCCAGGCATTTATGCCAGTGTTTTGACATCGATGTATGAGAAATTTAAAGCCAGCTAAAGCTAGATACTGGACCTCTAGCAGCCGACTCAGATCCTGCAGGTGTTTGTGGCAGGTGGTTTGACATGCCCTTCATCTCATTTTCTCACTAAATCAAAGTGTATTCTGCCCCCATGCCTTATGAACTTAAAGTTAATTCAGCTACCAAACATTTCAATTACTCAGGACTGTGTTCCTTCCATTATTCCTGATAGTTCTTAAATACTAACTCCTGTCTTATTGATCGCTCACTTGGTTGTAACTCACCTAGTTGCAATTTGTGTTTTATTTTAGAAAGAGAAGTACTTAATCTTAATTGCCTAAAATACCAATACATGTAGTCATTGTTATTAATAGTGGGGAAAAAGGTTATAGTCTTTATCCTTGAGGAGCCGTATGACTACCAGCTGTGGTGCTTAAGTTTTATGCTGTATTTTTGTATATTTTACAAATCATTCAAGAAACTATAAACTTATTTTAATCAATATTGTATAATTCAAGAATTCCACCATTAAATGACAATAAAAATAGTTATAGAGTCTTCCTCCTTCTCTTCCGTTCCTAAAACAACTTTATCCCAGGCTGGTGTATTGGAATCGGGTTTGAATCATGAACATACCATTTTCTAGCATGTAGTCTTATGTGGGAATAGAATGTGCAAGGATGGGCTTCAGAGGCTGTGTAGCCTTTCAGAAAAATGACTCTGGACATCTTCTACTAGGCTTAAAGCAGAGAAGTCAAAGTTTTTCTTCACTCCAGTGCTCAAGAGTATATTTTTATGCCTTCAAACAATAAATCATCATATAGTGAGCATCTATTCCCAGACAGTCACTGGAGATAAAGGTTGGCTAAGATGCAGTTCCTGACCTTGATGTAGCTTACAGTCTAGTCTAGTAGGGGGTCTCTTTTTGTAATACATCAGGCAAAACTCTTCACCCTTCTCTGTGTATTGAACAATATAATTTTGGTAAGGAAAAACAAGAACGTTATCATAGATATACCAAGACATAGAAGAGGAATATATTTAAAGAAAAATAAGTTATGAGAAATTTTCCTGTAGCCTCATGAGACAAGTTTTCTGTATATAAGCATCTAACGAACTTTAAAGAATAAGGATCAAGTGACCAAAGCCCATGAATGCATGACAGGATATGCTGCTGTTTGCCTGGGTAATCTTGGACAGATCACTTTAACTTCTCTGTAAAAAGACTGGTCTACCGCAGTGATGTGACGATAACAAATGATTGCAAAAAACTTTTGAAACATAAAATTCTGTCATAACATCTGATCTTAAATGAAGCATTTATAGGTAATGATTCTCTGTTTTTCAAAATTAGGTATCTGGACCTCCGTCAATTTGGATCTGTGCCACATGGAGGTTTTGGGATGGGATTTGAACGCTATCTGCAGTGCATCTTGGGAATTGACAATATCAAAGATGTTATCCCTTTTCCAAGATTTACTCATTCGTGTCTTTTGTAGCTGAAGACTGCTTAAGGAAAACCACCCTGTGCCAGAGGTACTGCACATGAATATACATACAGGAGAATGCATGGTTGAACTGTAGAAATGCAGAAGTTTTCAATATGTAATTGTCATGCCAGAAGATACATGAAAGATACATGTGATCATGATTTTCATTGAAAGTTGAAGGCATTTCATGGAAAGATGAACTCCATCAAGAGGAGGTACTTATAGCAGATAGAATCTCAAAGCTATTGTGTCAATTAAGAAAAAAATGAAGAAATTGAACTAGATGATCTCAAAGGTCCTTTCAAACTCTAGGACAGTATGAAATTGTGTATTTTACTTTTTCAAGATTTTTTTTTGATGTGGACCATTTTTTTAAAGTCTTTATTGAATTTGTTACAATATTGCTTCAGTTCTATGCTTTGACCGCAAGCCATGTGGGATCCCAGCTCCCCGACCAGGGATCAAACCCACACCCCGTGCACTGGAAGGCAAAGTCTCAACCACTGGACCTCCAGGAAGTCCCAAAATTGTGTATTTTACTTTGTCTTTAATCAGTAGACCACTGCCCTCTGTGACCTTTGAGAAGCAACTACTAGCTAAAAATAAAATGTTGTTGGATCTTTTCTCCCTTCCCATTTAACCTATGATAAATTCCCATCTTATTCTCATTGCTTTACTAAACATTACAGAAGAAAATATTCCTTTTTCGGGTCTTGAATTAAGAAAATTGCTATTGTGAATTGAAATCTTTTTTCATCAGACTACATGGAAAATCACATTTAATAACTGTTGATCCTAAATTATAAAAGCTAACAAGATGTATTATTTAAACTAAACACTGTTGTGTTGCAGTTAGTTCATGTTAGATATTTATAACGTCTCTGATAATAAAATAGATTTTCGATACCTATGAAAGAAAAAAACAGGTTTTTAAATTCCATTTGGCCTTTTCCCAGTGAAATTTGGAAGAAAGGTATTTTCCATCCAAGATGAGGATATATAGCTAAACCTAAAGGGAGGATAATTCTGGAGTCAAAAAATAACAGGGCATATTAGAGTGAGAAGATCACTGATTTGGAACTTCGCGACCTGACGGTTCTAGCAGTCACAAGTATGAGTTTGGATAAGCTGCTTACTCTGTATGAGCTCATGCATCATTTTCCTCACAGACTTGATATAGTAATTACATGGAAGTGTGTGTGCATGTGTGTGTGTGTATGTGTTTAAAACTGTGAAATGCTACACAAATTTTTTTTAACTCTACTTTTAGTCTTCGTTGAGATGCAGATATATGGACTTATGGCAAATGGTGAACTCAGTAGGATTCATATGTATCAAATAATTATAAAAAGGCATGCATGCCTGAATAATCAATTTTCTAAGTCTCATTAGATGTCTTATCTTAGGTCACTTCCTAATGAGTTTCTATATGCACTTTATTTTAACCTAACTCAAAATCAAACAACTGGAAGGAACTGCAGAACCTAGAGTTGGAAGTCATAGGAGACGCTGAGAGGTTGTCAAGGTCGAACTTCTATCTAAAGCAGAGGGATCCTATGTACCTTGGCAGCCTCTTGGCAAGGAGCCCAGTACCCCACAGAATAGCTCATTCCATTTCTGAAGCTCTCTAATTGGTAGCTTCTGCTGAGCTAAAATCTGCTTCCCTGGAACTTTAATCCTTGGGCTTAGATACCAAGTTTAGGACAGGATAAAAGGAAAAATTAAAGCTTCCATAAGGCTTGCCTCAACCATGGGTTAGAGAGATAAATTCATTTGTTTACTCAACAGATATTACCTGAGCTTATTCTACATGCCACAGACTGTGCTAGGTGCTACATAAACAGTAGTGAACTGACCCTTGCCTTCATGGATGTACAGTCTATTAGGGAAGATATACCAATGATAAGCAAACAAATGTATTATTTCAAAATATGGTATGTGCTATAAAATTTTATGAAGAACAAGGCAATCATAGATTAGCTTGCTAGAGGGGGCATCCCTGAAAAGGCGATATTTAACCTTAGACCTGGAAGATAAAATAGAGAAACCATTTTTTTTTCTTCTTCTTCTGTGTAAAACATGTTACTTATGTTTACTAGGTTCTGCTTAAGAATATAAACAATGAAATATATATATGTAACTTATTTTTTAAATTCCGTTAAAGTATAGTTTAAAAAATCACACACAGAGATAAATCTTATTTATTTGAAAACATTTTCTTATATGAATTATTTACCCATTTGTGCTGGGTACCTAAGTTTCCCACCCCAAAAATTAGTGAAGAAGTAATTCTTTAAGAAGTGTGGCACTATCAGCTCTCCCTTTCCCTGAAGTCGCTAAATAATAAAATATACCGTATTTTATAAGATTTCAGGTTCATTGTAATCAAGACCCCTGTGGTACAGGGAGATCAACTCGGTGCTTTGTGACCACCTAGAGGGATAAGGAGGGTGGGAGGGAGGGAGACGCAAGAGGGAGGCGATATGGGGATGTATGTATATGTATAGCTGATTCACTTTGTTGTGAAGCAGAAACTAACACACGATTGTAAGGCAGTTATACTCCAATAAAGATGTTAAACAAAACAAAACAAAACACAACCCTGTGGTAGTGTTTGGGAAACAATTGTTTGGATAAAATAGGTCAAGCACTCAGATTCTGTTCCTCTTCTTACGTTTGCCTTGTAGTCCCTCTTACCTGTCCATGGCACTGCGCTTGCCACGCACATCTATTAGAAATCAGTGAAGGCTGTCTCTGTCGTAGCAGGTTGAGTATGTGGCTGTGGCTACACACATGGGCCTGAGAACACATGGGCAGACACTGTCAGCAGCGACTTGGGGGGAACGATCACCTCCAGCCACAAAACACACAACCGAGCCTATGCTCCCCTAGGGTTAGAGAAACCATTTGTGACATCAGTTAATTTGATTTGGCTTTTAAGTCTTGATACTGTATTTTGTGGAGTAAGAATCACAAACATTCACAGGCCCAAAACCTGGATGCACTAATAGTTTCCAAGGCTATTAGGGATCATGCCTGCAGTGATTTTTGAGGAGCCAGTCAGAATTGTGATGTTAACATGATGGCTGGGCATCAAAAATAACAGTGATAGAAAGAATACTGAATGAGAGAAGCCCCAGGTTCTGGTCCCAGTGCCACCATTGGCTTAACTGTGGAGCATTAGGCAAGTAAGATCATCCTTGTGGCCTCCAGTTACTTCATCTGCAGAGCTATCGCTTTGAAGTAGATGAACTCTAAGGATCCTTCTATCTCTTAATCTTCTAGGAATTTGTGATGGACATAGTCACTAATAATAATTGATTTAAAGTGTGACCTTTAGATTTTATTTTAGTACATACTAGGTCTCTGAAAACTTATAATGAGGTCAGTCGCTGAAAGTTTAACAATAGACTTAAGTGTGTTCAATGTGTGTGTATGTGAGGTGGAAAAGGCTCCTTCTCAAGGAGTCAAACATACATTCTTCCTTATCTGAGTCTCCAGCAGTATATTTCCGAACCTTCATACTTATTTGTTCATTCTTTTCTTTCACAGTTGATCACATAATGAGTATCTGGTTGAAGCCAGACACTTGCCACTTCAAACGGCCTAGTCATTTACACCTTTGGCTCAATACTTACATTTTACCAATAAGTAAACAAAAAACAAGCACTAATGTCAGACAAGGATGATAAAAATGCCAAAACTAAACCATTGCTTGCAGGCAGCATCAACAGAAGAAAACCTTTTAAATGTTGGCTTGTCAGCTGATATATGAATATCCAGATTCTACATAGAAACAGCGTTGTATAATTCTATGTATAATGAACAAAAATGTGGATTTAATAGTTAAGGATGGTCTGTTCTATAATACCATAGGGCTTAATTTGTGAGTTAAAAGGGGATTTGAGGGTATTAATTTTCACTTGAGTAACCAGTTTCCAATGAGGGAAAAATCAGATTCTGCTTTCCCAAGGTTTCCAAACATTACCTCAAAATAGTAACCCAAGTAAGAGTGTATTCTAAAACTTAGAAATGTTTTTTTCCATCATTAGTTCCCATTCTCATTTCAAATTTTGAAGAAGGTGGAGAAAAATAGTTACTTTCCATCTGGCTGTCCGCTTGCCTGCGTAAGTTGTGCTGTCGTGGGTTTGTGGGGTTTTTTTGACAGGGGGGTTGGGGGGGGATTAGGAGGGTCTGACAAGAACTTAATTGTGTGAGTGATCCATTCCAGATCTAGACATAGCTCTCCTACCCTCTGACCCAGCCCAGAGACTCTTAACTCTCACAGAACGGCAAAGGAATGGTTTGACCTTTTGTCCCTCCCAAACAGAATCTGCTAGAAGCACCCCTCTACAGTGTTATACATTCATATTCTCTATAAATTGAATCTAGACATTTCACGCAGGACTGAACAGGCATTGAAGATGCAACTGGTGAGATGGATTAACTCTACCCTTCTTTAAACCTCTTCAGGTAATTATAGATGAGAGATGCTTACTTGGATTGTTATTTTATTCATATATTTATTTGAGTAAGTGGTGAGGCAAGAACATAAAAATGCAGAGTTGAAAGACAGATTGGCCTGGATTGAATTGATAAGAAGTGTCTGGGGCGTTTTGGCTTCTGATCAATATTTGTATTCAGTCTGCAATCTAAAGTATGTATAATAAAAAGAAAACAGGTGGGAGTAATATCTGACAGTAGTTCTTCCCAGCTTCAATTCCAATGAAAAGATGGCAAAAGCATTAAGGAAAGAGTGGAAAGCCACCTTAATCACCCTACACCAAAATACTTCAGTAGGATTTCTATAAGACAGGTCTTATTAGATCATGGTTAGCACCCCTCCAGAAACTTAGACATTCCACCATTGTCAGGAGCCCTGGATTGCCCCTTGGATCAGCTAACACTCCAGCTGGCTCTTGTGCAGTTTGCTTTGGAATCCAGTGGATTTACAGCCATTATTAGTACACTGTGTGGTAGTTTCTGGGGGACCTTTGTAAAGAAATCAGGAGTTTAGATGGTTCGTAAGCTGCCATTCAGGCAGCTAATCACTGAATTAACATAGTTTATGACTTTTCAATATCCTTCTGCTACATCTTTACTGTTCATAATTGTTATTAATAATATGACTATCATTTGGACATTGCTTTACAGTTTACAGTATTTTTTAACATGTCCACAATATATTGTGGACCTTGTTCCTTTGTAGCTTACTGTGCCTGAAATTTGTTTGGTTAAATTAGTTTATTTGTTATGGAGATTGGTTATTAGGAATTCCTAATAATGAGGGGGAGTAAGACTACAAATAAAGTTCACCACTCTCAGCCTCCAGAGAAACTGAAAGCACTGAACTTCTTACAGTAATCAAAGAATCTTGCCTTTTAAGCCCCAGTGCAAAACACACTTTGGCCTCTGATTTCCTTGTTCTGTACAGGGAGAAGAAATTTAAGAATGTGATGGAAAATGATGGTTGAGCCCAAATACATTCTAGTAAAGAGAAACATTGAAAATGGAATACAGAGTCCCAGACCCAGCAGTGTACTTAAGCTCACTGTGCAGTTTTTTAAATGAGTCTGTGTTCACATTTGTCCTACTTTCCTCTTAGGATCATCCTAGAATATACATAGAAAGGTAGATGAAAGAACTTTGATAGGAATTATTAATAGCCTTCCCAAAGTGATCAGCCTTTGATATTTCAAGATGATACTCTGAAAATAGAAACTTGGTGGGCCCGTGCAGCAAAGGTTTTTTTCGTGCTACAAATACACATGTACACAGAACTGTATTTTGCAGAACCTGGCTTCTGCCACATGCAGAACCTTCTCTGCACACTGGCTCAACAAGAACTGCTGGTTTGCTGTTTTCCAATGATCCTAGATTTGAAAAATCTCTTAGAGATCATATCCCTTCCCCTGTATATGATGTATAAATTACCCTCCTCTGTATTTTTCCCAGTTCCTACTAATTTACCCACTGAACCTTCAGTGAATTAAGAACTGTCTGTCTTAAGAGGTAACTTTTTTTTAATACTTGGAGAACTCTGATTGTGACCTGATAGTAACAGAACCGGCCTCTCCATGGCATGCAAATATAATAAATTAGAAACAGCCACACACTTTCTTCTCCAGAATAGAATTTCTGTAGCTGCTCACTTGGGACAGTCTGTCCTTCCCTGAAGAGCTGCACCCCACTAGGGTGTTCGCCAGGCAGAGTATCCTTAAGGTGGGCCTTTCTCTTAGTAGAGTAATGCTTCTTTTCACTGTCCACTCAGCTGCTACCCAAGTACCCTGTGATACCAGTCTTGACGTTAGAAGAGCTTAAAGTCTCCAGTACCTCCTCCCTGTCTGTCTTACAGCCTATAGTAATTGTTCCTCCTCCTGTATCTGTAATACTGCTGAAAGATCTCAGAGTTTCAGAATGTTCAGGGCAGTACCAACCCCCTTTATTTGGGGATTGCAGAAATGGACTTGGGTCATATATAGATTTGTTGTTGAAGAACAGTAAGTTCCTTTACTGAAGATTTCTACTGATACTACATTTTCTTTGCATTGCCCCAAAAGGCAGAAACGGATTCCTTATACAGTTAGGATACGGCTGGCCAACGATCTCTTTAAATGTAATTTCCATCTTCTGCCTTCTGTGTTACAGGTTTTTGCATCAGGAAACTGTAGGGTCAGATTCCTGCCAGAAAATGTGCTGGATGTTTCGTGTCTTGGAAGGGGTATTAGACGTAGAGGGAGAAGACTCTGGTTTATGTCTGACGCTCTACTTACCAGCTGTGGAACCTTGAGCAAGTTATTTTATCTCTGAGTTTGTATACTTATCTGCAAAATGAGGATAATATTTAACTTACAGATTGTTGTGAGAAACGGCGAAGACTGTGTGAAAGGGTTTCATAAGTTGACAACACTACACAAATGTAAGGTCTCCTAAGGGAATCCTTTTCAAAACTCAAAAAAAAAATCTGTATGAAGTAAGATATTTATTACATGTTGAATGAAATATTTTATAGCCATAAAAATTATAAGAGAAAATGTGTTGAAAATTTTTTAAGTTGTACTTTGCAGTTACAACAGTGTAAAAGCTGTGCACATGGACTAGAAGCATATGGGAAAAAATGGAATCAGCTGTTTCAGGACAGTGGAATTGAGCGACTTTTCTTTAAAAATCTCTTTGGCCTGTTCAATTCAGTTCAGTAGACGCACTGTGCCAGGTTAAGTGCTCGATTCTGTGAACACAGAGAAAAATAGGATATGCTCCCACGTCTCAGGGACTCCCATTTTGTATAATCTTTGTTAAAGTTTATTATGCATAAGAATCACCTGGGGAGCTTATTACAAGTTCAGATTATCCTGATACCACCCTAGAAAGTCTGCTCCACCCTAAAAGGTCTAGGATGTAACAGCACACAGTTAGCATTCTTCAAACGGTCACCCTGAGTGATTCTAATATAGGTGGTTTAACTTCACACTGTGAGAAACCTTCAGTGAGGTTTTAATGTTTTTACTGTAAAAAGTAATAATTAGATCTGCTCATTGAAGAATTTGATTGTTCTGTCTGGACCTTTTTTTTTAATATATATATTTTTTTTAATTTTATTTTTTTGGCCGCATTGGGTCTTCTTTGCAGCGCAATGGCTTTCTCTAATTGCAGTGAGGAGGGACTACTCTTCGTTGCGGTGTGTGGGCTTCTCATTGCGGTGGCTTCTCTTGTTGTGGAGCCCGGGCTCTAGGCGCGCGGGCTTCAGTAGTTGTGGCACGTGGGCCCTAGAGCGCGCGGGCTTCAGTAGTTGCGGCACATGGGCTCTCAGGTGCATGGGCTTCAGTAGTTGTGGCACACAGGCTTAGTAGCTGTGGCGCATGGGCTTAGTTGCTCTGCGGCATGTGGGCTCTTCCCGGACCAGGAACCCATGTCCCCTGCATTGGCAGGCGGATTCTTAACCACTGTGCCACCAGGGAAGTCCCCTGTGTGGACCTTTGAGCTGGCTTCTGTGCCTCTATATCAAGGATGGGAAAGCCAGCCTGCAGAGTGGTGTTGCTCTGGAACTCATGTGGCATAGATCCTGCCACATCTCTCGACCTTTATCTCTGCCTCACTTCCTTTCTCTTCCACTACCTCTCCCATGTTTTTTCTCTGTGCATGTTTTTCTCTCCCACTCTGATTCCTCCTATGCCTGCAATACAGCAACATCCAGGTGCTTCCCCTTCCTTTCTCCACCCCTTCCCCCAACCAGATATGTCAACTTTATTGAAAAGAAACCCAACCTACTTCTAGTTTACTAACTTGTGCAGGAAGGCTCTTGTATCTAGTTAATGTTTCTCAGAAAACTTAGGAGTGGGCTATTCATGGATCAGCAACCACAAAGATACCATATGTGGACCTTTTGTGTCTTTATTTTGACTGTCATTTCACTCTTGATTAACTTTTTTCTAGTGGGTTAGCAGCCTTCAACAGAGTCCTGTCCTGCTCATCAGGCTGGAGTGTGCCCTGCATCCTGACAGAGCACTGCTTGTCTCCACATGCCTATGAACGGACTTGGGTGGCTTTCTCAGGCTACACACCTGTCACCTCTTAGTCACCTAGAATCAAAATATTAACAGCTCTAATCACACTGTCTGAGGCCATGAGGCTTTATTTCAAGAATGGTGACACTCCAAAATGCAGCTAGGATTTCTACCTTTTCATGTGTTTATATTACTAGTGTTAGTGTTTATATGACTTGCACCTCTAGATACCAAGGGTTGGTCAATGGCTTCCAGACTCCCTCCCTCCATTATGCTCCCTCAGAACCATATGAAAATACTGGTCCTCTTATATTGTCACTTGTCTTCTCTGCCAGAACGTGAGCTCCATGAGAACAGGAGAGTGTATTTATCTTTGTATGTCCAGTGCCTTGGAGAGTATCTGGAACATAGAGGGTACTCATTAAATAACTCTTGAATGAATTAGGTATCATAAATTAGGTGTCAAAAAAAAGTAAATGTACCCATCAGACAAAAGGGAGATATTCCTTAAAAAATAATTCCCAAACTGACTTTCCCCCCTCTATGTCTCTAAAATATTTCATAAATTGAATTTTTAAATTAGCCCTTTCAGCCTAAACCCAAGTCTGAAGCCACTGCCTGAACATAGAACAGAAAGTCAGGGATCAGAAGAAACTATGAGTTCAACTAGTAATTTGTCATTGTAATCTGTTACTGAAGGTGAGTTTCTAGGGCAACTCTCCAGCACTGCTTCTGGAGTACAGTGACTTAGTAGGCTTGTCAAGAACCTCTCCATGCTGTTCATCATTACATAACCAGCACCTAGCCAAGTGCCTTGCACATAGTAGGTACTGAGTAAATACTTGTTGAATGAATTATTTGATTGGTGGAGGAAATTCAGAAGCAAGTCCTAAGACGAATTTAGTTGGAGTCGCTGCTATTTTTAGTTAGTGTTTTTTTTCCACCTTGCTCTCTAAATCTAGATAAGTTTCTTGCCTCAAAATTGAAGGAGCTACTGCTTACATCATCTAATTCAGCAAACGTTAAATGATGCCTACTCTGTGCCTCTCTGTGGGAGGCACCCAAAGACAAGGAAAACCCTTACTGTTTGTCCCCATATGGGGGGACAAACTGATAATTTTGTTGGGCTGATGATTTCTCTGTGCTCCCACAATCCTTTGAACATACCTCTATTATAACATTGCCCACATACTACTATAGACATCTGCTTATCTATTTCTCTCCCCCTAAAGACCCTGAACTTCTTAAAACCCTGGTCTTACTCACCTCAGTATTCCTATGCTGAACTTGTCATAGTAGGTTCAGAAAATCTTTATTGAGAACTGAATAACATGGACTTCCAAGGTGGTGCAGTGGTTGGGAATCTGTCTGCCAATGCAGGGTTCGAGCCGTGGTCCGGAAGGATCCCACATGCTGCGGAGCAACTAGGCCCGTGCGGCACAACTGCTGAGCCTGCACTCTGGAGCCCGCGAGCCACAACTGCTGAGGCCCATGCACCTGGAACCCGTGCTCCGCGACAGGAGAGGCCACCACAATGGGAGGCCCGCGCACCACAGCAAAGAGTGGCCCCTGCTCACCACAACTGGAGGGGGCCCTCGTGCAGCAACGAAGACCCAATGCAGCCAAAAAAACGAACCAAAAAAAACACAACATTGTAAATCAGCTATATTTCAATAAAAATTATTTAAAACTTAAAAAAAAAACTGAATAACAAGTACATAAATAATAATTCCCAAGTAATATATATAGGAACATAAACATTTTGTACTTGAATAGAAATACATGCCTAAGTGTTTTCTGAGTTTCAAGTGATAGATAGTGGGTATGTCCTGCAAGAAACAAGATTGGTGTTCACGTCTCTATTAAACACGTTTCAAGGTATCTAGTTAGTTATCGAACCCATCTTTCCTCTGAGAATTCCCCCACCCCTATCCTAGCCAGTAAAACCCCAGCAGACATATTGGGGACATGAGCTTCCCTTGCTGGTAGGACTGGGATGGATACCTGACCCCAAATGGACCAGTCTCATTTTCTCTTAGAAAATTGGGGTTGAGAACGCTAGACAGTCTGGACTAGTTGCTTGAACCAGGAACATGTAAACTTAGGAGCTCTAAGACAAACATGTACCTTAAGAGACAGAGAAAGTCTGCAGAAAGAAAGAACGGAAGGCAAAATGCTCAGAGATGAAAAACCATATGGCCTCTGAGAGAGACAGACACACAGACTGGCTGCCTAGTTCTTGCTATATTTAGTCCTTGGTTGCTGCCCTTCCTGAGGCCACATTCAACTATTTCTTGGGTTCCATGGGATATGCCTCTTTTTAAAACAAACAAAAAAAACCCAGTAAATTCCCTATTGGGGCTTAAGCAAATTTTAAATGGGTATCTGCTTTTACAACTAAAAGACATTAGTACACCGTCTGACTTACGGAAAGAATTCTCCTTACTCTTTAAGCCTCATTACCTTTTCGTCACACGTACTATTCTAGAATATTTGTTGATCAAGAAATTTAGAAGAGGAATTCCTGATAAATAAGATGCAGGAGGGTACGTGATGACTTCTTTGCTTTTCAAGTTTCTTGATACTCTAAGTCACAAAAACAAATGAATGGAGACTTATTTACAGAGGGGATTGGATACACATCAGACCTTTCTTTGAACTACAAAACTGGATTAAAGAGGTTTTGAAGAACCAACACATTTGGCAGCTTCCCAAGACATCTATTTTTGAAGATTCTGCTTTCCAGAACTGTTTAAGGATGGCTTTTGTCACGGGCCTTAGCTGTGTTTCAGACTAGCCAAAACTGAAAAGTGGGAAGAGACTAAATCAGAAAGTGTGTGTGCCTAGAGCAGCCCAAACCCTGCTGCTGGGCTGGCATAAACACTCATGGCCAGATCTCAAAGTAAGATAAAGACTTTGTTCTTCAGAAACAGTTCCAAATATGAAGTTATAATGATGTCTGCCAACATGTTTCTAACGACTCTAGGAAAAGAAAACAACAAGTAAGTTTCCAGCTCTTTTCTCAGTGGACACTGGACCTTGGAGAAGCTTGCATGTAATTTGACTGCAGCTACTTTCTGTTTTTAGTTAATTATGTTAAATGTGCCTCATAACTTCCAATTCCAGTGGGGCTGTCATTTAGAAGGGTGCTGGGGGGAAGCTGTTTTAATTCTGGCTTTTGTTTCAGCCACTAAATGTAATGCCACATGATTGTTGACCCAACAGTAATCCAGTTAAAAAACAGGCTACAGAGTTACTGCATCACCAAAATTAACCCTGATTACATCAAATTATGTTGAAACAGACCACAGCTGTTTGCCCTGTTGAAGCAACCGTTTGAGAGCCCATCCAGAAGATACATCTGGGTGTCAGGAAGACACATTCTGGGTTTTATTTTTGTTTCTCAACATAAATGGAGGAGGGAAACACTCTGTTCTGCCCAGAGTGCTTGGTAGAGCTGAAAACCTTGTGATTCTCCAGAATTAAAAATCTTCATTCCAGAAGAGAAAAAAACCTGAGATCTCCTGTTTCGGTTTTCTATAGGAAGAATGTAAGAAGGAAATCCAAATCTGTTGAGTATCACTCTTGTCAGCAAAAAGAAGTGGAACTGACTAAAGAGAAGGACAGTGGGATTTTTTGTGGAGGGCTGTATGCAGTGGTATGCTGGGCTAGCTCATACCAGCCCGTGAGAATGGATTGTTAAGTTATGGAAAAAATTTGCAAGCTGATTGCTAAAGAATAATGTTAAAATTAAATTATAATTAAAAGTGGAAAATAACAGGTATTTATTGGAGACGAAGTGGACAGATTGGAACCCTCAAACATTGCTGGTGGGAATGTAAGATGATGTAACCACTGTGGGAAATAGTTAAAGAGTTCTGTAAAAAGTTAAACACAGAGTCACAGTATGATTCAGCAATTCAACTCCTAGTTATATAGCCAAGAGTATGATAACATAGGTTCACACAAAAACTTGTACATGAAGGTTCATAGCAAGATTATTCATAATAGTTAAAAAGTGGAAACAACTGAAATGTCTATCAACTGATGAATGGATAAATAAAATGTGGTACATGGATATAATGGAATATTATTCAGCCGTGAAGAGGAATGAAGAAAAACTGATATACATCAGAACATGGATGAACCTTGAAAACATACAAAGTGAAAAGTCAGACCCAAAAGGCTATATAGTATATGATTCCGATTATATGAAATATCCAGAATTGGCAAATCCACAGAGACAGAAAGTAAATTAGTGGTTGCCAGGGGATGGGGTTGGGGGAATGAGGAGTGACCGCTAATGGACATGGAGTTTCTTTTGGGATGATGAAAATGTTTTGAATTAGCAGTGATATTTGCACAACTCGTGAATACACTAAAAACCACTGAGTTGTACACTTTAAAAGGGTGATGTTTATGGTATGTGAATGATACCTTAATTTAAAAATTAAGTCATATAAACTTACAATTAAGTAAGTTATATAAAAACAAAGGGAATAAACAAAACTCATCAGTTACTAATTATTTTAATACATTTTACTATTATCTTTGCTCTTGGCGTTACGTCTATTGTATCTTTTTGATGGAAATACTAAAGGTGTATTACTGTGCATCTCTTAACTCTGCATTCAGAGACATGAAGTTGATAGCTTGAAATTGTTTGCGGGGAAGAATTGTGGGGGTTTTAGTATTTGCTCCACAAAAATTGTCACATACTACCAATCGAGATTACTACCACCACCCGAGAGCTGGGTTTTAAACTTTTACCAACACATCATTGGCTGTATAGGTCCAACAGTCGTCTTGGATAACTGGTTAAAATTAGAGAGTTAGATGAGATAATCACCTGTGGCCTTTGGATCCCCAGCAAAACAAAGACTAGCAAACCTGCACAGTAACTGTGCATGCATTTGGTGCAGAAGAAAGGGCATTTCTGGTCAGCTGTTGTATGAAACCCACTTTGAGTTCGGGAACATGATTCCCCCAGCCTTGCTAGTGTTGGTACAAGGGGTTAAGTGATAGAGCCTGGTAGAATTATCAAAACGAAGCTAGATATCAGATAAACCGCAAATGATATTAATACTTAGTCCCAGACAGGAGGGTATCTGGGGAACCTGTGTGATAGATTTGGAAACCAAGGGTTAACAAGCGAAACTTAATAGAATTACCTCCAGCTGTTCAGCCCTTCCCATCAGGCCAGTCCCTGCGGTTTAAACACTTCAGCTGCTTATAGGTACCTTCACAGGTACTGTTATCTGGTGTGGATGATCAAAGAGTTCTAGATGCCCCAGGGGTCCATAGCTCCCACTTGTCATCCTTTAAGGGTTGGTTCCTTCATTCTCAAACATTTACTGAGCATCTGTAATGCTCAGATGCTGTAATGCTCAGAACCTCCAAGCCACCATGCTTGGAGGTTCTAGGGATACAAAAATGAGGAAGATGCAGTCGTGTCCTCAAGGAACTCACAGGTCCTTGACAAGGAAACAAATATTTGCAGTACAGTGTGATAACCCAGTTTATATAGGTGCAGTGTGAATCTAAGAATGAACAACTGTGTTGGGGATTGGAGACAGTGAATTTTAGGGGAAGGGGTCTTGACATATGTTCAAGACGTAATTCAAGGTAGGAGTACTCTCTGAAGGAAGTAAGGGGTGATCATGCAAAGTAGGGTTTGGAGTACTAAGGCACTTTCCCAGGGACCTTGACAGTCTTTGTTCTTCCAAGAATATGCTAATTGATTTTGCAGCATGATCTGTGGGTACACTGATATCACCACCTTGTCAGCAGAAATGTCCCAGAAGCCTAACTGCCCCGAAGCAATTAGCACAGGTTCTTATTCTTTACAAAGGAGAAACTGGGGAACGACTTAAACGTTTACTTTAAGAAAGCTTATTTCCAAAATGTCTCCCACTGGGTGTAATGTCAAGCAACTCAGACTGTTAGCAGCCGCAGGCAGGGAGGAAACTCAGTTCAGTCTTCAACCACACCCCAAGCCCACTTCCAGATCTTAGTCCCAGCCAGATGCCAAAAGTTGATTTGAGTAGGTGGGAGTAATTTTATTGAAGGAACCAAGTGGGCTCAAAGCACCCAGGGGTTAAAGAGGCTCCCACCTCAACATGCCTGAGAGACAAGTGTCCTGCAAGTCACCAGCTGAGGGGGCCCAGCTGGTCGTACTGACCTTGGCAGGCAGCACTCAGCTCTGAAATCAACCTGTCAACTAAATTGAAAGGGAGAAAAGGCAGAAGGGCTAGGACACAAACATCCCTCCCCATCCCCAGTCCGATCCCTGACGTCAGGCTTAGCGTGGGCGGTATTAATCACCCGGCCTGGTGTGCAATTGAGGACAGCTCTCCTTCCAGCCCTTCCAACTCGCTTCTGGGAGCGTGCCACCAGCCATGCACCTGCCACTGGCCACAAACCCTCAACTCCCAGACAGGCACGGATGCAGGCTGTCGCTGACGACACTCAAAGCCACAGTGCACCCTTTAGAACTCAGGCTTTGGTGGGGGGAGGGGCGGGAGCAAAGCGTGGTGCCCATGCTTTCCTCCCAGGTGTGCATTTCTCTAATCTCTGCAACGCTCCTCCAGAGAAGCCCTCCTCATAAGATGGGTCATTTCCTGGGGATTTAATGAGAATATAGAATTAATGGCCCAAAGCGCTCCTTGCAGCCGGTCATTAATTCCCCCAGGAAATACCGGTGGTCTTTAATCAAAATTGCCTGAATTATAGACTAGTGATGCATGTCCAGGGGAGGGGGGCTGTCATCCCAACTGGTTCCGATAGATGGCGCCGATCTTCATGTAAATAAACCATTCAAATAATTCGTTTTCCATTTCTCTCCAGTGAAAACCAAGGAGCATTAAAAAACAGAACAAAAAACCAGCAGGGAGTGGAGAGAACTTAGTAAAGGCCCAGAAGCCCAGACAGGAACGTTCTATCCGAAGGCTGTTTCCAGGCCTGGCACATGCCTCAGGCTCAGAAGACTGAGCCACACCGGGGTGCAGCCCGGGACCTCAGCAGCAGTCCCTCCGCCCAAGAGCAGCCTGAGCTGGGTGCCGGCAACTGAGTAATAAAAAAGGTTGGGGGATGGGGGGTAGACCAGCAAGAAGAGCCCCTTCCTCTAAACTTTGGGGAAGGAAGGCTATGTTCAGAGAAGATGTCTGAAGTTGATACTCTGTTGTATTTCAAGGCCCCTCTTGTCATTGGCCTCAAAACATCAAACATGTTTCCACATGAAATTGTACATAACAATATTGGTGGGGGCGGGAGTGGGGGGGTGGGCGTCTTTTGCTAAACAAAATAAGACCCTCAAAAGTTTCTGGCTGAGGACATCCCTCGTGGCACAGTGGTTGGGAGTCCACCTGCTACTGCAGGGGACACAGGTTCGAGCCCTGGTCTGGGAAGATCCCACATGCCGCGGAGCAACTAAGCTCGTGAGCCACAGCTACTGAGCCTGCTTTCTATAACCCGTGAGCCACAACTAGTGAAGCCCTCGCACCTAGAGCCCGTGCTCCACAATAAGAGAAGCCACCGCAATTAGAAGCCTGAGCACCACAACGAAGAATAGCCCCCGCGCGCCGCAACTCCAGAAAGCCCGCATGCGGCAACGAAGACCCAACGCAGCCCAAAATAAATAAACTCTATTCATTAAAAGAAGTTTCTGGCCGAGTGCAGCCCAACTCCCAACTAACCGTTGCTGAACGGTCTCCCAGTCTGTCTTGAATCTTATAACTATTAAAAGATATGTAATAGAAGACTACTCTTCTAGGGAAAGATAGGGCCCGTGTACGCCTGACTTGTATCACAAACCTCAGCTGCAAACAAGCCGTGCAGATTTCTCAGACTCTGCAATCCCTGAGACTTGGCACCATGACTCAGAAGTGAATGAAGTCAGATGATTGCTTTATTTTGGTCCGGAGTCACCGCCTCCTGATTGATTTGGCAGGCTTTGAATATTTTGATATTTGTCTCACGGGTTTTAAGGTACTTAAAGCCAGAGATTAAAATGGCCATAATTCTGGTGGTAGCCCTTATATGAGGCTTAAGGATCCCTCAGTTGGAAGGCTAAGAGGCTCTGCTTCCAGCTATAGCCTGACTGTTCTGGTTTTAATTGCAATCCAGTAGCACACCGGATAGTGAAGAAAGTCGGTGAAATATTGGGTCCAGGGTTGCTGATCTCTAAACCCTGCCGGGGGCTTAGAAGGTCTATGCATATAGTAAATAATTAGCTTTTACAAACTGATTGAAGTGGTTGAGCTTTCCCCAACCCAGTGAAGATCTGTAAAATGAGAAGGATGTCCAACTGTTTGAAACAACTAGCTTTGCTGCACAGAGATAGGGAAATGAACAAAACAGCCTTAAAGTTGTACGCGGAATGTAAGATGCTGGTTCTACTCATCTGCCCGCGGCGGTTCCCTATTGATATAATGGGTTACTATCCACTTCTCAAAGAAGCTGGGGAGAGGACCTCCCTTTTAATGCTGCTTGTAAAAGTACTTTGTGAGTTGAAAAGAGCCCTTACCAAAGGTTTCTGGCGTTTTTTTTCCCCTTCTATCTACCATGCCCACCACACTGCTCAATTTGTCAGGTGTGTGCTTCCGCATGCTTTATCTCAGTTAAGTCTCACCACAACACAGTAAGAGAGGCATCTGTATCATGTGAGCCCGAGAGAGTTCTCATAACCTGTCAGTAAGTTGGAGCTCTGAGGAATTTTGACCCCAATTTCTTGCTCTACACCACCTTGCCTTCCAATTAACTATGAAATAGTACATTGACTCATTTTTGTTTCCTTGATTCTGCAAATCGTTAAGAATTTTCTTCTACTGAATTGTTTTTCCCAGAGGCAGTGTGGGAGCCAGCTGGACTTTATTTTCTGGTAATAAGAGGACCTTAAATTGCTTTAATGCAGCCATTAAAGCAATTCTCCCACTTTAAATAGCAGATGAGCAGGACCTCCCCCAACCCCTATCCACAGCCCAGAATTAGAAACTCGACTGCATTGCAAAGGCTTTGGGACCTTAGGCTATCTGTAAAATGGGAATAATAGTGCCCACCCAGTTTGGAGATTTGTGACGACAATCATGTAAGCAAGGAATGTAAAAGCGCCCAGCATGTAGTAGCCTGTTTTCTTCTTTCCGTCTCCCACCAAGGGAGCGAGAGAGTTGCAACTCTTGCTGGGAAGCGGATCACTAATTTCAGCCAGAACCTGACCCACAGAAACCTGAAACTCAGGGAATGGATAGGAAACGGGATCAGCCCTAGGGTCCCTTCCTGACGACCCCTGTGAAAAATCGATTCACGCTCGAGGCCGCGCAGTCCCTTTCCATCACCCCACCCCCAACAGGGGCGCGGCCGCCTGCCCCGCTAACTGCTTGAGGCTTCGGGAAAAAGCCAGACCCTGGGGGCGCGGCCGGCCGCAGGCGTCCTTGCAAACCTCGGTCCTCTGGGGTCCAAAGGCGCGAGGCGCTGTTTGCGTCTTTGAAGGCGGCCCGCCCGGGGGCGCGGCGGGCTGTGGGCGTGGCGAGCGCGCGCCGCCCTTCCTGCCGGGGCGCCCCCACCGCGGCCGGACTGGGAGAGCGCGCGGGTGCGCGCGGGGAGAGCGGGCGCGCGCGAGGCAGCCGGGCCGCACCGCCTAGTCCTCGCCCCGCGGCCGCCGGCCGCCCCGGCCCCTCCCTCCCCCGCGAGCTGCGCACCGCCAGCCGGCTGACCCAGCGGCCCGCGCCCGCGCCCTTGTCCGCCGACCCCGCGGCGGGCTCCAGGCTGCCGACAGCATGAGCGGCGGCGGCGACGTAGTGTGCACCGGCTGGCTGAGGAAATCGCCCCCCGAGAAGAAGTTGAGGCGCTATGTGAGTGCGGGCGGGAGCGGGTGCGGCCGGCGAGGGCGCGAGCGGGGGCCGAGGGGCTGGGGGCTCCGGGAGGGACGGCGCCGACGGGGAGGGCGGGCACCGGGGAGTGGGGGGGGGGTGCGAGGAGCTGCCGGCGGGTCCCGCGGCTCGGGGCTGTGTGAGGCTCCTGCACACCTGTCACAGGTGCGCTGCGAGGGGCGGGGCGGGCTGGCGACCAGGTTGAGGCTGCGGCTTGTTCTCGGCGGGGAGGGCGCGGCGGCGGCGCCTCTCTAGCCAGCCCCCCTGTAAAACTAAATCCAGTATTGAAGTTTGTATTAGATTGTTTTTGGAGACCGAAAGAGTTGATTCCCGGGGCTGGGGGACCATACTAACGCCGAGCGGCTCCAGCCTGCGGGGCTGGGGGTAAAGGGGGGCGTAGGCTGTGGGGCCGCGCAGCCCACCCCCCACAAAGGGCGAGGCGCCTCACACCCTTTCCCCCTTCCCTTTCTCTGACCGCCCCTCCCGGTGGCCGCCTGCTTCCTTCCAGTCCACAGCCTCTGCATCATGGGCAGCGTCAGCAGCATGTGCAGTCCTTGTATTAAGTGACTCATTTGTTTGTCCCCCTTCTTTCCCTTTATTCCGTGTGCCTCTCACATGCATCCCCCCACCCCCGATGGTGACACTGCAGTTTGGTCTTCTACAACTGGTCCGTGTTTTGTGTTGTGCAGTCCTTGGGGTCTGGTGTCGGGAGAGATCAAGGTTCTCAGTTGCCAGGTGGTGCTAATCGACAGTGTTTACTGAAATTGCTGGGACAGCCTCTCCTTTCTAAGTGAGAAGCTGGCAACATCCTGGGGAAGGTCGTACAGCCTGGTGTGAGCGGTGAAGAGGTCTGGCTTCCCCCCCGCCACACACACCAGAAGATGCCTTGCTTGGTGGGGTCAAAGTACAAGATGGTGCCAGTTTCTGAGAATTGGCTGAAATCAGTCCTGGGCTATTCGACTGAGTTTGGAAATGGAATTAAGATCGCTAAAAGATGTCCCGTTCTCCCATCCTCTTCTCTTCCCTTCCTATGAAATGCTCTTGTTAACTGACTCTCGGTGCTGGACTCTCTGGGATCAATTCCCACAGCATGGAAGTGAGCTGTTGCCTTCCAGCTGCAGTGCATCAAGGGAGCTCTGAATAGACCCTGCCCTCTGTCAGCTGCACCAGTGGCTGTCCATGGGGGGAGAGGCAAAAGCTTACCAGTTTCCTGTCTTGGCTCCCCAGATCAGAACCAAGGGACTTCTGGCCTCTGGATTGAGGAAGTGACATTCTGTTTTTCAAAGGAAGTGTGGTTGGGAGTGCAAGTGAGTGTGTATGTAAATGAAGTCAGGCTCTTATTTAGATCATTTGCTGGGGGGTAGGGGGAACCTCAGGATTTAGCACATGACTTTTTAAAGTGGACATAGATTTTAAATATAGTAGGGATGATACAATGAAGTGTTCATCTCAGTTTTAAAGCTCATTTTCAGAGACGTCCATGTAGCCAAAGAACTATAATTGTTAAGAAAGATTTTCTCCTCTTGAGGGCCATATCAATTCATTAGGAAAGGTGAATTTTTATATTAGGTTAATATAAAACTATTAATGTTACTAATGCTATTAATGTTTTTACAACTATAAAGCAAAAACAAAAATCTTTGGCCCCAAAGAGCTTCTGAAGACTATCAATAAAAGTGTAATACCATTCCATACCACCTACTGGAATAAAGTATCCAGTGAAAATGTGACTCTTAATTGTCAAGTTAGAACACTACCCTAAACAACCTTGAAACTTTGTTTGGAAACAGTTTGCAAACAAGTTGACACTGTATCTACATTGACAGATGACTACTTCAACTCTATCACCCTCTTTATGATCCATTTCTTGGGTATTTTTGTTCCCAAGCAACTTTAGCTCAAAATAACTGGGTTCAGAGGCTGTGGGGTCAACCACCTTTTTCTCTCACTTGAAGCCTATAGTCGTAAGATGACCTCAGCCTTTTCCCATCTCCCTCGCAGCTCCAGCCCATAAGACCAAACTAGTAACAGCTTTTCTTAGACTAGGGTGTGATGTGTTCCATTGGTATGAATGGAAGTCTCCCCTACTGTGGAAGTTCACTTCCCTTAGTTGAAACTGAGCTGGTTCGTGTAACCCTAAACTCTTGGGGAACGGTCTTCCCATACATCTTCTTTTCTTTGAGGGTTTTGAGAATTTCTCTTTTAAGTTAGAACCTCTGTCAGCTCCCTCTGTTCGTTAGAGGCCCAAGTTCACTAGAACCAAACTAGGAAATTTCCTAGCCCCATCGCTAAACACATACCCCCAAATTGCTGCTTATTCTGGTATATATAATAGCCATGTGGTATTATAGATTGATAAATCTTCATTATAAGAATGTATCAAGAATCTGAAACAAGGGGAAAAGAAGTTTATGAAATCTATTGCAACTATTTAAAAAAATTTTAAAAACCTACTTCTTTTTTATCAATAATTTGGGGAGGAGGTAGGTGTAGGAGTAAAAATAAATAAAGAAGCTATGGCAAATGTTACCAGGATTAGCTTTGGGGATTTCTTCAACGATGTCTTTTCCAATTTATTAATTATAAGAAAGTGTAAAAGGTCTGTTCAGGATTTGCTGTGTGCCCTGGAGGAATTACAAAAAAATGACCTCTGGAAAATGGTGAGTGTTGCCTCTGGGGCATCACTGTATGATTGCAGTGGGAGGCTGGCAGAAGGAACAGCCCTCCCATCATGCTGCAATGTGCATGTATATATGTGTGCATGCGTGCATGTGCACAGGTGTGAACACACACATGTATACATGTATATAAAGCTGAAATCAGATCTTCTTGAGGAAAAAAATACTTTATGACACACACTGCCCTGTAATTTTCTATTATTTTCACTGAGTTAAAAAATTTAGGGGAAAAGATTGGCAGCAGCACTGCCCCCTAGTGGCTAATTTGGAGAAAGTTGTGTGTTGATTCTAAAGAACAATGGAATTAAGGAAACTTTATTTGTTAAATAAGCTCATTTATTAAATATATGTGTCCCAGGCACTGGATTAGATTCTGGGAGTAAAGGTTAATCCATCCCTTCAGTCTTAGCGGATGACACTGCCGCCTTCTTCACAAAGAAGATTGAAGCTGTTAGGGAGTAGCTGTCAGCACATATTGTGACCAAATTTCCATATTTACCTGTATCCGCATGGTTCCTTATCTTTTTCTGACTTCTCAGAGTAGAAGTACTATTTCTAACTGATTATCATTTTAATAGCCATCTGTTGAGCATTTACCTGTGCCAAGCACTATGCTTAGACCATTCATCTCTTAATTTAATCATTTCAGCCCTAAGAGAAAGGAAGCGACTTGCCCAACATCACCTAGCTTTGTCCCAAAGCCTGAGCTTTTTTTAAAATTTAACTTTATTTTCGGGTAATTGTAGAAGCTAAGTAGTTGTAAAAATAGTGAAGAGATAACCCATGTGCCCTTTACCCAGTTTCTCCTAATGGTAACTTCTTGCAAAATTATAGTACAATGTGATAATCAATATATTGACAGTGATACAGTCAAGATACAGGACATTTCCATCAGCACATGATCCCTTATGTTGCCCTTTTATGGTCACATCCTCTACCATCCCACACCCACCACATCCTTAACCTGTGATAATCACTAATCTCTTCTCCATTTTAATATATTATTATTATTTCAAGAGTGTTATATAAATCGATTCATGCAATACATAACTTTTTGGGGTTGGCTTTTTTCATCCAGCATATTTCTCTGGAGATTCATCCAAGTTCTTGTAGTATCACTTGTTCATTCTTTATTATTGCTGAGCAATGTTCCACAGTATGGATGTACTACAGTTCATTTGTTTCACTGTTTACCCATTGGTTTCAATTTACATTTCCCTATGGCCAATGACGTTGAATATCTTTTCATATGATATTTGCCGTCTGTATATTCTCTTTGGTCAAATGTCTCTCTTCAAGTCTTTAGTCCCTTTTCTATTTGGATTGTTTGCTTTTTTTACTGTTGAGTTTTGAGGGTTTTCTGTATGCTCAAGATACCAGTCCTCATCAAATACGTAGTTTGCAAATATTTTCTCCCAGTCTGAAGCTTGTCTTTTCATCCACTTAACAAGGTCTTTCCAGAGCAAAAGGTTTTGATTTGGTTAAAGTACATTTTACCAATTTTACATTTCATGGGTTGTATTATTTTGGTCAAATGTAAGAACTCTTTGCCTAGCCCAGTTGCAGAGATTTTCTCCGTGTTTTTCCTCCCAAATATTTTATGGTTTTATATTTTTCATTTAAGTCCATGATCTGTTTTAAGTTAATTTTTGTATAAGATGTGAAACTTAGATTGAGATTTTATTTTATTCATTAGTAGTAGCAGTAGTAGTACTTGGCAACGGATGCCTGATTGCTCCAACACCATTTGTTGACCAGGCTGTGCTGCCTTCACTGAATTGCTTTTGCACCTTTGTCATAAAGCAGTTGGGCAATTTGTGTGGGCCTATTTCTGGGTTCTCTGTACCGATCCATCATCCCATGTGTCTATCCCTCTGCAATACCACATACTCTTGATAACTCTAGCTTTTTGATGAATCGTCAAATCTGGTAGACTGATTCCTCCGCTTTATTCTTGATCAGATTATTCTTAAATTTTCCTGAAAGGTAAATTTGAAAAGTCAGCACATCATTAGAAAATTTGAGCCATATTAAGGTATAAATAAAAATTACCTGTAATCCCATTACCCTTGAATTTTTCTTTAAACTTGTCTTCTCAACAGAGAATGTGAATGTAACAAATATAATTTAGTTCAGTAATTTATCAAGCAGCCATTATGTGCCAAGCACGCAAATTCTGGGACTACAAAGAAGAAAAAGAAAGGGTTCTTTGAGAGGTGGCCCTAACTAGAAGTAAGCCACGAGAAGAAAGCTTTCCAGCCAGAGAGACCACTGACAGCGGAGGCCAGGTGGCAAGGGCCCGAAGAGTGTGTGCAGGACACTAAAAACAGTTTGGTGTTGCTGGACCATCAGCAGGATGATGGAAGTAGTGGACTATGAGACTGGAGAGGTAGGCAAGAGAGAACATACAGGCTGGTAAGAAGAGCGGACAAGTTAAAATGGTCAACAGTGCATGAAAAGGTGCACAGCATCAGCAGTCATTAGGGAAATGCAAATCAAAACCATAATGAGTTATCACTTCACACCTGTTAGAATGGCTGTCCTCAAAAAGACAAGAGATAACAAGTGTTGGCAAGGATATAGAGAAAAGGGAACCCTTGTTGCACTGTTGGTGGGAATGCAAATTGTTGCAGCCCCTATGGAAAACAGTGTGGAGGGTCCTCAAAAAACTAAAAATAGAACTGTCACATGATCCAACAATTCCACTTCTGAGTATATATCCAAAGGAAGTGAAAATAGGGTATTGAAGAAATATCTACACCACAGTGTTCGTTGCAGCAACATTCACACTAGCCAAGATATGGAAACAACCCAAGTGTCTATGAATGGATAAAGAAGATGTGAAAGAAAAAAAATATATACACACACACATATACATACGTACATACACACACAATGCAATAATATTCAGCCATGAGAGAGAAGGAAATTCTGCCATTTGCAGCAACCTGAATGGACCCTGAGGGCATTATGCTGAGTGAGATAAGTCAGAGAAAGACAAATATTGCATGATATCACTTAGGTGGGGAATCTAAAAAAAGCCAAACTTAAAGAAATAGTAGAATAGTGGCTACCAGAGGCTAGGGGGTGGGAAAATTGAAGAGATGTTAATCAAAGGGTACAAACTTCCAATTAGAAGATGAATAACTTCTAGAGATCTAATGCACAGCACTGTAATTTTAGTTACTGTATTGTACGCTTGAAAATTGCTAAAAGAGTAGATCTTAAATGTTCTCACCACAAAAGAGAATTACGTGTTGTGAATGGGGGTATTAGCTAAAGCTACAGTGATAATGATACGAATGTATATGAATGTAGCAAATCGACCTGTTGTACACCTTAAACTTACACAGTGTTATATGTCAGTTATTTCTCAATAAAGCTGGGGGGAAAAAAGAACAGGCGAGAAGGAGGTCTTCAGAAACTAGAGTGAATTGAAGATTTGTTTCTAGACCATCCTAAGCAGCCAGGGCTTTATATCAACATATTATTTGAGTATTTAAACAAATGCTCTTTCTGGTCCCAGTTCCTGGGACAGATAGCCATATGGAAATTCCTTTTAGCAGCTTTCTGCTCTGTGGTCCTAATCACTGGATTGATTCTTCGATTGTGTTCACAACATCAAAGAGACTGCTCTGTTCCAGGGCCAGTCTCCTGAGCGTCTTGTCACTAGCATTGGGTCAGAATTTCTCATTTGGAAGCAACCCTTATGTCTACCAGCAGATGAATGGATAAATAAAATATGGATGTACATGCAATGGAATATGGTTCATCCTTAAAAAAGAAGGAAATTTTTATACATGGACTTACTACAAAATGGATGAACCTCCGTGACATTATGCTAAGTAAAGTAAGCCAATCACAGAAAGAAAAATATTGTGCGATTCCACTTCAGTGAAGTACCTAGAGGAGTCAAATTCATAGAGACTTGCCAGGAACTGGAAGGAGGGAAGAATAGGGAGCTGTTGTTTAATGGGTACAGAGTTTCGGTTTTGCAAGACGAAAAGTTCTTGAGATGGATGTTGGTGATGGTAGCACAGCAATGTGAATATTTACTGCCACTGAACTCTACACTTTAAAATGGTTAAGATGGTAGATTTTATGTTATATGTATTTTTCCACATGTTAAAAAGAAGCAATGCCTCATTTGTTAGTACTTGGCCCTGCGGATACTTTAGTGCCAGAGAAAAGACAGGATGGAATCGCTGCAGCCTTGAATGATAATGGAATGTACAGCTGCCCCTCCCCCGGCTTTATGCGTGCTTCTTTTTATTTATCTACCAGTTGTCAAAACAGTGTGTGGACTCCTTAGTAGCTTTCAGAGTGATCAGTTAAGGTATCTGGGGGGAGCATCATGAGCTCACACATTTATACACATTTACGTGTTCGAACCTGTTCTGGCTGTTGTCCTTACTGATGCTCAGACTGTACTCTTTAGCCAGTGGGAGGCGATTCAAGTTGGCCTCCGAGTCCTTTTGACATAACCTTACTAGTAGGTTTGTTATCATCTGATACGACAAGATGTTCCAGGCCTATCTTGTACGTTTCTGATCCATGCTTTGAATTAACCATTTCCTCCAAGAGTTCTTTTCTTTTCTTAAAAATGGTATCTAGAAACCACATGGGCTTTAAGGGGTGCTCAGTGCTTTTGGGTTGGTCACACACATTCAGTTTCAAATATTATCAGGATTTCATCACAGTGGCTTCATCTATCCCTTTTACTGTTTCTTTGCTCAAATATCTTAAAGCAAATTCTAGACATGTACATAAGTCTTACAAGCATGTGTGTGAAAACAAAGAAAGAAAAACAAAAATGCAAAAAAAAAGACAAGAAAGAAAAAAAAAGTCTGTGAAAATACCGTACCTTTTGTTCACATTTCCCCTGGTTAGACATTTATGTTACTTCTAATTATTCACATTTCTGTTTTAAAGGTGCAACATCTTCTGAGAGTTTCACCCCAGCTGATAAGCCCACAGGATTTAGATATCATTAACTATCACCGCAGTACACTTGGAAGATTTTCTTGGATAGGCAATCATATCTTTCCTTAGCCTGCCTTGGAAAAACGTACCAGTTGGAGGTTTGCTGGCTTGCAAGAGCAAGGGAAAGGGCTAAGGTTTATCAGTAGAGAGGTTAACATTCTTGTGAGGACTACAGGAATGAATCTGTTGTTTTGATCTTTTGATATAATTTTCTAGAGGCAAAACTGGGTGTAGTCTAGATAGGCGTACAATTTTTTGCATACCAACAGAGGCTACAGTATGTTGAGTTTAATTCCCATTAGAAGTCTAAAGATACTATCATTGATGAATAGTGGGTCTACGGAGTACATGATATTCCCCTCTGAGTTTACAATCTCGTTGGGGAAGCAGCTTGAATTATAATGGCAGACAATATAAATGGCAAAGACCAGTGCTGTAGGAGCCCAGGAGAGATTGGTCTAGTGTGGTCAGTGATCCCAGTGTCACAAGACCTATGTTTAGATTTTACTTGCCGGGGAATCTGCCATTTTACCTTTCTGCACCCATTTTCTCCTGCATTCTTAGCACTTAGTTCACGTGTCACCTTGTGGCAGCCTTTCCTGCCCTATCTTCCCCATCAAAATGAATTATGAAACCCCTTCTCCATGCTCCTGTCATTATGCCTTAGTACCATTGACTAACTTGATTTATGCTGTGCTTCCCCCAGAATGGTAGCTTCTGGACTGCACCATGTCCTTTGTTCATCCTTGTAGCCCTGGTTCCTAAAACCTAGTTATTGGTTGACTAGGACTTTATATGCTTTTAAGTCTGAACAGATATTTCTTTAAGATTGGTTACATTTCTTTGGAGAAGAAAGAGCTTGAGCTGGAATTGGATTGAAAGTGTGATTTTTTTTTTTTCTTTTAGCAGCAGGTTTCGGAAACTTTGATGGGATAGGCTATTAAAGTTGAATTATTTGGTAATATGTAAATTTCACTCTTATAAAAAAGTTATTGTAAATCAGAGTATTATCAAAAAGCAAGTAGCACCATTAATAAAAATCACCTGTAATACTCCCACTACAGCATATACATTGTTCACATTTTAGTGTATTTCCTAGTCTCTTCTTTTCTGTGTCTACAGTGTGCTTTGTATACTTTATAAAATCAGAGAGAGACTGTACCACCTTTTGTATGCTTTAAGTTATATAGTATTGAAAATATTTCCCTGTGTCACAGTCTTCTAAGACGTGGCTTTTAATGGTTGCTTAAGCATAATGTGACATAACACAGAGCTTCTCAAGTATGTGTAATATAAGGACACTTTAAACAAACATTTTTACATGTTCTTGATGTTGAATTAAATTATCTTTATTATTATGTTTCCCAAATGTCTATAAACAAAAACTATGAGGTATAAATGTATACTTACAGCCCTTCTACAATTATAAAATTTCAAATTAACTTCAGAGCCAATATAATTCACATTAATAACACTGGATATTTTGCTGAAACTAAATTGCTGCTTAAAATGTAGATATGGCCCTTATTCTTTTTTTTTTTTTTTGGCCGCATTGGGTCCTTGTGGGCTTTCTCTAGTTGCGGTGAGCAGGCTTCTCATTGCGGTGGCTTCTCTTGTTGCAGAGCACGGACTCTGGGTACGTGGGCTTCAGTAGTTGTGGGACACAGGCTCAGTAGTTGTGGCTCGTGGGCTCTAGAGTGCAGGCTTAGTAGTTGTGGCACACGGGCTTAGTTGCTCCGTGGCATGTGGGATCTTCCCAGACCAGGGATTGAACCTATGTCCCCTGCGTTGGCAGGCAGATTCTTAACCACTGCACCACCAGGGAAATCCCGGCCCTTATTTTTATGGAAGCTTCTGTTCTGTGTGCCATGCTTTTCTTTGTTTGACCTATAGTGAAACTTTGGTTCGTATAGCAAGCCATTTGGCTTTTAATTGGTATGACCGCATTATTTATATGCAGTCACCTCTGTCCTTCTTTCTCATTAGGCATCAGCCTATGAAGTTTAGAGAACTTAATACTTAACATGAATTAGATTATAAATGCAAATGCTGGTAATCAAGAAGCATCTTTCACTTGTAAGATGATCATTCACATGATTGAGACTATATTTACATATTTTAAGATCACCCTTGAGATAAAAATTCAATATTGAAAAATATTTTGAAGTGGATTTGCAGATTCCTGGGGATGACATGTCTTTGGACCCCATTTGAAAAATCCTGGTGTGACTGTAGAATGCATGGGCTCTGAGGTGGGCTCTCGGTTGGAATCCAAACTGAGCCTTCCCTGTGCTCTGTGGGTTTGAGCAAGTTTCTTAATCTTTCAGAGCTTTCATTGCCTAATCTGTGAAGTGTAGATAAGGGTAACTTTAATCAATTAATTGAATAATTTTAACTCAGAGGGGTGCAGACATGAATGCTTTTTTCCCCTCTAGTCAGAATTCCCCACTGTGCTTTGTCAAAATCTTCCTTTCCTCTAGGGGACAGATCCCTTGATGGTACCTGGGGCAGAGTCCACAGACTTCTGGTCACTCTGGGTTATTGCAAGGGCACCATGGTAACATTTCACTGTTATCTAATTGAAAGCTTTTCCTACTGCTATTGCTGACCAGACTTGTGGCTCTGGGGGTGTGCCGTGGGAAAAGGTAGATCTCTTTTACCTTTCCGTTCCTTTTCCCCGTTCCTCACCTCAGAGAGTTTGGGGCCGGGAGGACAGTCCGTCTGGGGTATTTCTTCCCTGCTCCCTTCTAGGTCCCAGAGGTTGGTGTGTAGGGATGGGCAAGAGGGAGAGGGACAGGGGTAAGTGTCTCTTACCTGGCTGCTCTTGGGTCCTCCTTGATGACGTTTACTGGTTGCCTGACCAGCACTGCCTGTGTGCCCGCCCCATGATTGTGAGTTCCTTAGAGGATAGGCTTTCTCACCGTGCTCTCCAGACCTAGAGAAGAAACTGGTATTATGTTCTTTCAACCTCTTTTAGGCCAACCCCTCCCCTTCTTGTTACCCCACAGCTGGGGCCCACTTGCCTAATGGACAGCCCTCTTGGGTGGGGACCTGGCAACAGGGCTTAAGGCCATCAATCTCCGTGGGACTTCTTTGTTTTGTTTTGTTTTGTTTTTTTGCAGTACGCGGGCCTCTCACTGCTGTGGCCTCTCCCGTTGCGGAGCACAGGCTCCGGACACGCAGGCTCAGCGGCCATGGCTCACGGGCCCAGCCGCTCCGCGGCATGTGGGATCTTCCCGGACCAGGGCACGAACCGGTGTCCCCTGCATCGGCAGGCGGACTCTCAACCACTGCGCCACCAGGGAAGCCCTCCGTGGGACTTCTTGACCAAGGGAACTCATGTCCATGCCAAACAGTGGGGGAGCAGCGCTGCTGCCCCTTCTTACCCCATTTCTCCTTCCCCTGTCCAGAATGGTCCAGGGCAGATGTGTAATTCAGTTGCCTGAGCAGATATTCACCAAGCATCACGATTTTTAAAAATTCTTATCCCAATTCTTTTTTTGTGGCATCCCTGAACTCAGTAACTGATTGATTTAGAGGAGCCCACTGTCGGGGTAGGGAGAGTACCACCCGAAAATACAGCACGACCCACTAGGTCAAAGGATCCAGGGTTCCCCCTCCCCATCTCTACTCTTCTTTTGTGAGCTGTGGAGGGGGAGGGGCAGTGCAGGGGCACAAATGGGGGCTGGATTAAAAGGATTCATACTACAGCTTCTTAATACATCCTTGAAGTAGCCCAGCCTCAGTTACTGACTGCTGTCTACTTTGTGGGAAGCTCACCTCCTCTCTATTTTTAGCTATGGGTTCTATTTGCCAATCTGGTGCAACTGGAACTTTATAAATGGCTGTGGTATTAAATATGATAATGCCAGGCACGTTGTAAGCACTCTATAAACGGTAACTGTTAGTTATTGAAGTGCCAAGTTTATTTGACTCTTCTCTTGTTAGACATTTAGGTAGTTTACTCTTTTCCACTATTTTAAATAATGCTGTGATGATCTTTATAGCAAAGACTTTTATCCTTAGGACAAATTGCTATAAATGGAATTTCTAATTCAAAGAGTGCAGTTATTTGCATGGTTTTTGTTACATCGTACCAAACTGCCTCTCAGAAAGGATAGAATTTTGCTTTCCCTGATTCTTCTTTGATCCCTGATTCTTCTTTGATAATAGATAGTATAATTTTTGAAAATACTTTATAATTTGACCGGTGAAAAAGTAGTCCCTGATTTTAATTTGGATTTATTTGATTGCTACTGGTTTGAATACATTTTCATATATTAAAGACTCGTATTTTTTTAACAAGTTGCTTGTTCAGATGATGGGTGCTTTTTGATATAAATAGGAAGATTGAGTAGCTTTAGGTATGAAAAAAAAGGGAGCTTGGAATAACTTGAGCAGGGAATCTCCAGCAGTAGGGAGGGAAAAAAATGACCACATCTGACCAGACGTGTACGCGGGCCTCTGACTGTGTGGCCTCTCCCGTTGCGGAGCACAGGCTCCGGACGCGCAGGCTCAGCAGCCATGGCTCACGGGCCCAGCCGCTCCGCGGCATGTGGGATCTTCCCGGACCGGGGCACAAACCCGTGTCCCTTGCATTGGCAGGCGGACTCTCAACCACTGCGCCACCAGGGAAGCCCCTTCCTCTTATTTATCAGTTGCCTTCTGAGACCTTTTAGCTCCGATTCCATAGATTTCCCCCGTGCAGGCTTCTTATCTTAATTTGGTTTCAAGGCCTACCTCAGATGTCATCTGCTTTGTGCCACTTCCTGGTTTCCTCCTGAAGGACATGTGTCTTCCCACATCATTCCACCATACCTCCATACAGCTCTTAGGACGATGCTGTTTGACTGTGTTTTTAGATCTCTCCCCTTAATTACACGGGCTCCTCAAAGGCAGCAATTTTTCTTTTTTTGTTTGGCACAAGCAGGAAGTAAGGTGATGAGTAAGAATCATCCTTTTTCTCTGGTAGCTCACAGTTTATCCAAGAAAATGGACATCTAAACTTACTAAATATAATGGAGAGTGTTCTGCTATGCTAGAGGTTGTGGATAATGTTACAGGGGAGTGGAATAGAGGAATTTCACTTAAAGAGGGGTAGTATCAGAGAAAGCTACGGTGAGAATGACAGTGGAGCTGGGCTTTGAAGAATGAGTAGGAGTTCATCAAACAGATGGGAGAAGAACATTTCAAGTAATGAGAACAGCTTATCAAGGGTCTAAAGATACAGGCACATGAATGTCGAGCGAAAGTATATGGATGGGGAAGGATTAAGAATGAGGTTCAAGTGGCCCCCTCTGTTCTCCCCAAGACCCCATCTTCATTACCTTTACTCACCATGATCCCTTTGCTTTGTCTGCAATATCGCCCCCTGTCTCCTCGGACACTATCAGTCATTCTGCAAAGTTACTGAATACTTATTATACACCATGCACCAAGGAAAATAGACAGAAATGGGTTCATGGACAACTTTGAATAGCATCATGGGAATGTTAGCCCCATACTGAAAATCTACACAAGAGAGTGGTGTCTTACCCAGATACTTTTTGGACTGCTAAGATTCCAAATAACTAAAACATTTTCTATTATAGCAACTATAGATAAAATAGATATTCTTAGCAATCAAAAGAGTATTATAATTTCTTTAGTTCCCCATGATAACAGTTTCTCTCAAACCAGGCTTAGGCAATCAAAGAAAATATAGTTTCATATCTTTTTATATAACTGATCTTCTTTTCTGTCAGTTCACATCTGTTGTTCCAGTTTCTTTTCCTTCATGATAAATCTTTGGACATGATAAGGCATGCCCAAAACATAGTGGCATAAAACAACCACTTTATTTAGCTCACAGATAGTATGGGTCAAAAATTCAGATAGGGCATGGCAGGGACTTGTTTCTTCTCCCAGATGTCTGGGACCTCAGCTGAGAAGACTTGAACGGCACAGCAGCCCTCACTGCTGGGAACTGGAATCATCTGAAAGTGTCTTCACTCACATAACTGTCAACAGGGTTGGGATGACTCAAGGGCTCCATTCAGCTGGGGCTGTTGACCAAGAGTGTCTGGAAGTGGCCTCTACATGCAGCCTGGGCTTCCTCCCAACATGGCAGCCTCTAAGTAATCAGACTTCTTACAGGGTGGCTCGGGGCTCCAAGAGTGAGGGTCTTAGTGGCCAGGGGGGCAACTACGTGGCCTTTTTAGTGACCTCATCTTGGAAGTCACGCAGTGTTACTTTTGCCATATCTAGTGGTCAGAGTCGTCTCAGGCCCACTCAGATTCAAGGAAAGGGAACATAGATGCCCAACTTCTTGGCAGATGGAATGTCAAAGAATTTGTGGCCATTTTTTAAAACTGCCATAATTTATAAATTTTAATTTTTCAGCATAAACAATCTCCTTTGAATCTTTTCAAAGTTCAACTTCCTAATCAGAGCCCTTTGAGTAAACACTTCATTCTTCAGAGTTCTGCCCACTTCCCTTTCTAAACCCCCAAATCTTAACTCCATCAGGGCAGGGATTTTGTTTGCGTCACTTATCTCCAAGTCCTCACCAACCCGGAACAGTGTCTGGCAAATAGTTGATGCTTAATACCTGTTACTGACTGCTTCATGAGAATGCTTACTATGTCTTTGTGTGAGTTAGAGAGAAGAGGGTGTCTGTGTGGCCATCCATACCGATGTCTGTGTGGTGTCCTCTGCTTCATTGTCTAGTTTGGAATGTATCCTGGAGTCTGTTGAGTTGTAACTAGTCCTGTCTGTCCTTTGGGTTTGATGTGCAGGAAGGAACCCACTATGGAGGTTGTGGTGCTAGACATTTGTCTCAAAGTCCCTGTGCACTGAGACCTCTTTGCTCCAACCACAGACCTCTGCTGGTCCACCAGTCTCTTAGCAACTTCTAGATGCCCTGAGTGCCAGGCAGGCTTTAGGGAGAGAGCACTGCTGCCCCAAGCTCATCCTTCTGGCTGTCTCCTGCTGCTACATCCGAGCCCTTGCTCCCATACATATATTGACACAGAGCTGAAGATTGAACTCCAGTAGCCTGAAGGCCACCCCCATGTTCTGTATGGGAAATGGGAGTCTCAGGATTTCTGCAGTTCCATTGCTCCCTAAGTTGAACTGGTTTTGGTGACAAGAAGGAATGTGTATGTGGGGAGGGGGTGTGTGAATGAGGACTGTGTCTTTGTTTACCAGTTCTACTCCCTTCCTTCCCCATAAGGCCAGAGCGAGTGGGCTTCTCTTTTACTTCCCCTTCTATAGCTGGGGCTTCTCCTATATCACATCCTCCTTTCCAACTCAAACTTAGCTGCAAATAAGGAGGCACTTTATAGATAGAGCACGTGACGAGAAACTGCTCTGTCAACAAGGGAACACAAATTAGGAAACATTTCAAAAATATTGTAACAGTTACTCTCCATTACATTGAGGCACAGGTAAAATGACCTTAACTAGTTATGGACCAGCTGCCTTCCACCAGACCACACCTTCACAACACCAGTACCATAATGGGAGCTTGGAGAGTCTGTTTGAGGAAGGTGTGAGTGCATCGTCAGGACTCTTAAGTGCTGCCCCGTCCTTGTTGCTGACTTTAAAAAGTGAATCCTTGAGTGTCAATTTTCTCTTCAGTAAAATGGGGATATGCTACCCGTCTTCTGATGGGCAGCTACTACAAGTTCAGCATGATTGTTAAATGAATGCTTAGATGATTTCCATGGAAACCAGTTTCCCATCTCATTCTTCCTGAAGTTTCCTAACACTGTTTCCAAAAGACCTGGGGTGCTTTAGAAAACATAGATGCCAGCCTGCTCTGGTCTAAATGAATCAGAACCTCTGAGGGATGGGGCCCAGGGATTTGTGTTAAAAAGTTAATTCATGTGACTTTGTGCACCCCCTGATTAAAAACCTCTGCCAAAAAAAGACTAGAGATACAATATTGTAGTGTTCTGGGGGCAGGTCTTTTTATGAGACTGTCTAAGGCTTCTGTTTAAGTTGGACTTGACCAGGTGGGAAATCACTTATTTACAGCTTGCTGTTGGGGGCTCCAAAGTGATAGCCTTGCCAAGCCTGGTTTCTATTCCAAATCCTTTGTAAACCAAGGGGACAGAGGCAAAGTGCCTCCTTATTTGCATGAGTGTCCCTATCAGGGTTTTCTATTAACTGGACTTATGGTTGGTGAGCTTTGAGCCAGTAAGTGCTATGCTCTTTTGTTACTGCACTTGGTGTGCCTGGTGTTAATGTAAACTGTCTAAAGCTGCCTGCTTCTAAACGGATGCATTTGTGTGATGGTGGACACAAAGGGATCTATATTATCCTGAAGAGAACAAAGCAGTATTATCTTTTCCTTGTAGGAAGTTATTGTGCAACAAATGCCTGAAATGTCTCCTGGGTACAAGGACCTCTGCTAGGCACAGTGAGGGATAAGCATTATAATGAGGACGCATATGAAGCTGAAATATTGGTAACCCGTGGGGATTTGGGTGGGAGGGATGGTCAAAGGGGCTTCGACTTCATAATGTCTCAATTCTTTTCTTGTTTACTTTATTAAGATATAACTCACATACCATAAAAGTTGCCATTTTACAGTGTACACTTCACTGTTTTGAGTATAATTCACACAGCTGTACATCACCACTGCCTAATTCCAGAACAATCCCCCCCCATGGCTACCCATCAAGCAGCCGTTCTCCATTCCCTTCTCCGTTCCCTTCTCCCCAAAGCTCATGGCAGCCACCCTTGCTTTCTGCCTCTGTGGACTGGCCTGTTGTGGATAGTCCATATAAATGGAATCACATACTATGTGACCTTTTATGTCCACCTTCTTTCCCTGAACATAATGATCTCCAGGTTCATCCATGCTGTAGCATTTACGTACTTCATTCCTTTTTGTCTGAATGATATTCCATTGCGGGAATATATCACATTTCGTTGAACAAGTTTAATGTGATTGTTAAAATGAACGCTTGGGTGATTTGTGTGGAAACCAGTTTCCCATCCCATTCTTTCTAAAGGACCCAGGGGAATTGTTAGGTCACATGGTAACTCTGTGTTTAACTTTTTAAGGAGCTGCCAAATGGTTTGTCTCAACTTTTTAATAAAAAGGATATATTCATACTATTTTTGTAGTTATGAACCAATTTTTAAATTACTTTTAAAATAGAACAGAAAGTATTACAGAGGATGCAAAGAAGAGCGTATATCCAGTTCTGATTGTATTCTCTGGAATTCACCAAGTTCTGTTGCTTCTTAATTTTTGATAAAGTCACAGAATCAGAACAGTAGAAGAGCTACTTCCCTTCTATCAGAGTCTCTAAAAGAAGAGATGGAGAAGAACGTGGCCTCGTTCTTCACGTCAATCTCAAATGTTTTCCCCACAGTAATATGTGATCTTCCCTGTTCATGTCAGAGCATGTTGACTGAAACTCTTTCCTAGCACTTAACACATTGTGCCAAGGAGCAAGTCACGTGTATATATATACACCTCTCTCCTAGATGACGAGGCCCTGGAGAGCAAAGAGAGACCAAGTCTTGGGCTCCTATTTGTACCACCTGTAGAGCATATGCTTGATATATGCCCATTAAATATTGACTTGAATTATATTAACATCCTTAGACTTTTCAACTTGATATTAAGAGGAAAATTCTTTTCTGACCAAGATCCCTAGTTCACTTCTCTGTTATGTGGAGTTTCTCATTCTTCTGTTTCTACCCAAAGAAATATGGTTTAAGGCAAGATAAGAGTTAACTTTTTTTTTTTTTTTTAACAAAGCAACAGTAAGCAGGACTAGTTGTGGGAGTAGGATTATTGTGTTACTTATTATGAAGCTATGTTCTCTAAGCATGTCCACAGCTGTGAGGTCAGAAGGTTGGTAGAGAGCATTTGAGTGAAGATGAGAGAAATTATTTTCTAAGAATATATTGTGAGCCATATACACACACGTGTATACATACATACACATATATAGGTATATATAGAAAAAATGTACATGAATATTCCTATTCACAAATAGATTCGTCTGTTCATATGTCTATGGGATACTGTTCTGAGCACTTCTTGTATGTTATCTCATTTAATCTTCACAGCAGCCCTAAGAGATAGGCACTTTTATTTTCTCTATTTTTGGGTAAGGAACTGAGGAATAGGGAATTTAGGAAATTTGCTAAGTTTTCTCCATTAGAAAAGAAAGGAAACAGATTTTTGACCCCAAGTAATCTGGCCTCTCTATATAAAATAAGCACATGTTTTTGTGGGACAAATCTGAGTTTGGATCCTGGCTCTACTGTTTAATAAGAATATGACCTTGGATAAGTTATCTAATCTCTCTGAGCCTCCTTTATACAAGGGGTAGTTGGCATATTGGGAGTAAAGTTCTTCATTCCACTTTAATTCCCTCTGCTACTTCCTTGTGGGTATGTCTTTGGTAACATTACACAACGTGACAATGGCAGGATGTGAGAGTGATGGCAGATTTCAACTGAGATTTTTTTGAGTTTTGTTTTGTAACTTTAGGAATGTAACTTTAGGACTTTAGGAATGCATATTTTAGAAAGTGTGTATCTAAAAATCTTGACCAGTGCTAGTACATCTAGAGACGATGACCAGGGGATCGTGTGGGATCCATGTCAAAAACGGAGTAGTCGAAGACTCAGGGCCCTTTTGGTGTGAGGAAAAGAAGAGGAAGTAGATTTCTTTTCTTCTAGCTATGAGCTTTCTTGTGCTTCAGTGTTTCAATCAGTGATTTCTGTATCTTCTTCCTATTTTCCATGGAAATGATAGAATTCCCTACATGACCTACTGACTTTTCTGGAGGCCTATTTCTAAAGTCCGATCAAAGTTATATTAAGTGTATTTTTTGAAAAACATGAGAGAATCTACGAAGCACAAAACTTTCACTGTAAGTAGAAGAATCATGGCTCATAACCACTGGTTTTGCTCTCATAACCATGGATCCTATTGGAATTCCTTGTTATTAGTAGACACGAATAAAACAAATGTTTTCTGCTCCCAGCTCTATAGGGACTTTATTAAAATTGGAGGAATAGTATTTTCCAGTGCTTTGAGCTGTTAGGAAAATAGGCTTTATTATGGCTAAGTCTGCAAACTGACTGCAAAAAGGGATGATGGGGTTAATTTCTATGCATGGTGACTTAGCTTTGTGTAGGGGCTGTGCAATACACAGAGACTAATAATTGTTGTTCTTGGAAGGTCCATTAGGCCTAAAAATATAAGTCTCCCTGTTGTTAATTGTGCTAGGAAAAAAAAAAGCATAACTCGAGTGTTCCCTTCTGTGGATCCAGGAGAGCTTTGTTTTGGAAGATGGAGGCCCCAGCAGAAGAGAGCTAAGGCAATGTAGGCTTTTACTGAGCGCCTGCAGGAGGCCTCTCACTGGGGATGTAAACGATATGGTTCTTGGCCTTCAGGAGCCTGGATTAGAAGGAAATTGATCAATCAGTCAATCACTAATTGAGATCCACTGAGAAAAGTGCTGTGAGAGAACAGAGGAGGGTACAATTAATTGAGTGAAAATGATCAGAGAAGGCTTCAGTGAGGTGTTATGTGCACTAGGTCTTAAAGGACCTGTGGAAAGTTGGACTGGAACGGGGAAGAAAGGTATTTCAGCCAGAGAGAAGACCGTGTGAAACTGGCCTCCCGACATGCTGGAATGATTGGAATGGAGCTGATAGGAGAGAGGAGTGGTGGGATTTACAAGGTAGATGGGGCCGAGTTACAATGACTCTTGTGTGTTATGTTAGGGAATTAGGGCTTTCATTCTCTGGGGACCCTGGGAACTGTGAAGGTGTGTGCGTAGGTTTTAATAGCCTGACCTCACATGTGTGATACAGCAACCTTTGGTTTTCTGATCAAATAATTTGGGAAACATTCCGTACTATATTTCTCTTTTTTTGGAGACTCTGTGTATGTAACCACATTGAAGGCTCTGAAATGATAAGATAAACCCATTTGACTTGTTTACGCATGGTCCAGTGTGTTCAAACGTGGGACCCTTTTCATTTATTTTACCTTGTATCATGTTTGGGACATACGATATAGGGAAAGGAGGAGGAGGAAGGACAGGTTTCTAGGAAAATAGAAGAACCTTGCTCACCAATCTCTCAATACTGGGGGTGGGGGGAGGGAAGGGGAGCCATTTCTTAAACCTAAAGAGAGCCCTGCACTGGGCGTGAGGAAGTCTTGGTTCTTACTCTGGCTTTGCTGTTACGTATGCTGTGTGCCTTTGACCAATTCACTGTTTTGAAACTCATCCTCCAGACACAGATGGTACTGCCCGACCACAAATAATTGGACACTGTATTAAGCAGTTTACATGCATTAGCTCATGAAATCCTCAAATCAAACCTAAAGTTAGAGTCCCATTTCAAAGATAAGAAAACTGAAGAATTAAGAGATAAAGGAACGATTCAAAGTCACTCTTTAGTAAATGAGCGTTCTTGGATGGGAGGGGGATGAAACATTTTCAGTGGAAGAAACAGTTTAAAGGCACAGAAGCGAAAAGGGGTAGGCAATCTTCAAGGAAGCACATACTGTGTATAATAATCTGCTGTGTAGCCCACTTGGAAGAGTGGTGGGAGACAAGAATAGAAAAGGTAGGTTTAGGTCAGGTGGTAGAGGGCCTTTGAATGCCATGTCTTATTTGCGTTTTATTTGCATTTTATCATCCTGATTTTCAAATGAGGCCTTAGAAATGTTATCATTCAGTGTTCCTTGAGTCTAAGGTGGTATATATTTAAACATACACTATTATTTTATGTATTTTATTTTATGGAAAAAATGCCTTATTGAAAGAGCACTCTTAGACTTACTTGGACGTGGATTTATAGTGTGTCACTCTCTTGCATACACCAAAAGGAAAATAAAAGTGAAATATATTCGTAAAGGACGCCTAACACTTCCTGATGTTCAGTTCCAGCTTTGAATCACTTTTTGACTCATTATCCGTATTTTGCTACCTGATAATTGTCCTCTATGTTATCAAGGGCACTGACAGTACATTTCTTAAAAACGTTTTAGCATTTGTTCTCCCAAGTTACTGAGACATATTCTGCGATTTTCAGTGCTGACACTTTCTTGATCTTACCAGAAGATCTTAACAAAAAGTCTTCTCACAACTACTGAGGTTCATATTTCTCCCTGAAATGGACCTTGAATTATTTGTTCAGGATTGCACTGGTCCAGTCACACCACCAGAAACGACAACCGAGTACACTCTTGTTGACAGCCATGTCCTGGATGCAGCTTGACTGTAAAAAAAAAATTCTGATTTTGATGTCAAAATGTTCCAGGAAAAAAAGAGAAGGATTTTAGAATTAACACAATACGGTAGCTTATTGAAGGTTAAACAGTGGTAGAAGCTGCAGAACCAGTATTCAGAAATAAGAAATATGCATCCTGGAGCCAGACTGCTTAGGTTCCAGGCCCAGAGCCTCCACTTATAAGCTGTGACATTGGGCACGTTTCTTCACCTCTCTGAATCTGTTTCCTCATCTGTAAAATTGAGATAGTAATACCTGCCTTACAGAGAAGAGTAACTGCAAAGTAAGTGCCTGGTTCTTATTAAGCACTCTCTGTGTACTGTCTTCTATTAGTAACATTTTTGACAGGAGGAATTAACATGTATAGAGCATTTCAGTATGTCTTCAGTGCTTAATCTTTGGCTTATTTGATAGGAGAACGTTGAGACTCGGAGAGATCAACTCCTTCACAGCCTCACTGCTAGTCAGTGGCAGACCTGAAACTTGGGACTTCTGGTTTTGTTCAGTGCTCTTCCCATTGTTCTCGTTGTCTCTCCTCCTACTGGTTATATCCAAAATACGGATACAGGGCTGTGGAGCATGCTTTGTAGTGCTAGCCTGCGGTCAGAGTGAATAGTAGTCTCAGAGAAAATAGCCACTGTTGTCCCCACCCTTGCAGTCTTGGAGGAGTTATCATCTTTGGTTGCCAGATAGGTGTGTTCATAGTTTAGATATGTCCAGACATGGTAGGGCATCAGAATAATTCTGTCCCCAGTTCTAAGATTGGGCCTGCTTTGTGTTCTCGTGGGTCACTAGCTTTCTGAAATGAGGTTAAGGTACAGGTATTATTCACCTGGTGTGAATGTCTACTTATGTTAGAAATATAGCAGGGAAGCTGTATCTGGCATTCCAGACCAAGACTTGGACCCTGTGACCTGAAAGTTGGGACATATCAGGGCCTCTCTCCTCCCTGAAGAGGCCACTGTAGCTTGCTCCTTGTCAAGCATGTCTCAGGGCTCCGATGTCACCTGTCACCAGGCATGCCTAGTTGACTATTTATCAGTGTTTCTGCTGACCTTTGTCTAAGCAGAGAGAAAGGGAAAGACAGAAGAGTCAAGACAAAAGTCCCTGGAAAAGCAAGATGCATAGAAGAATATCTTCTCCCCTGTTCCTTACCCCCAGGCTTAGCTCTTACAAGAATACCTTTTCCAGAAAAAGCAGATCCCATTGCTCTTTCCTTTCCTCTGCAGCCCTGGGGCACGGGTTATAATTAATTATCTGGGAACCACCTCTTTCTCCATTTGTTGCATTTGGCTCTTTAGTGTCCCTTTTTTTTTTTTTTAAACCAGGACACAAGGTCATTAGACTGCACTTAGTTGCCTGACATAGCGATGGAACATACAGGTTCACACAGATACCAGGGCTCACCTGAGGCCCTGAAAAGAACCTTCCTCAGCAGCAACAGATGAGAGCTAACATATGGACATTTGAGTCTAGAACACATATTTTATTTCAGAAACAAAAAGCTATGCAAAGATAAGAAATAAACAAGAAACCTTGGCTTTGCTGGTCAAAGCCAAGCCCAGAGACAAGGTAGTCCTGATCTGGTCCTACAGCACATAGCCTTTCTCTCTAAGTTGCCTTCCTTAGCGGAGTCTCTCAGAAACCTGCGTGCTTATAGCCAGATGCTTTTCTAGGAAGGTGGAGGCTGTCCTGGACGAATGATTATATTTAGCTCAACTTGATGTCATGTGTGGCCGTGGCTACGAGCCTGCTTTTCGGAGTCAGATCCACCTGCTTTGAATCCTGGTTCTTCTACCCAATAGCTGTGTATCTCAGGCAAATGTGCTTAGTCTGTTAAGCCTCACTTTCCACATCTACAAAATGGGGAGGGAACAATGCCTATCCCAGGACCGTTGTCTTAAGAAATTGTATAATGTAAGGTCAGTATGAGTCATTTAGCTTAGTCTCTGACATGTAGTAAAAGTATTCGAAGGAACTACTTGATAGCGCCTGTGCTCCTCCCAAATTCAGTCTCACACCGCACCGCCCCATCGTTCACTACCATTCAGCCACAGCAGCCTCCCTTTTTTCTCTGAAAGAGCCAAGGCCTCCCCCACTTCAGAGCCTTTGCACTTGCTTTTCCCTCTGCCTGGACTATCTCACCCTCCCTCACCCTCTCCCACACCTCTGGCTCCTTCCCATCATCCTGGTGTGAGCTAGTATCTTAAAGGAGCACAGCCAGCTGGTGAAGAGCACAGACTCTGAATTCACATCCTGGCTCTGCCACCGAGTGACTCCATGACCTTGGGCAAGTTACTTCTCTGTATCCCAATATCTTCAACTGTAGAATGGAGTAATAATACCTGTTTCATGAGGTTGTTGTGAGGATGAAGTGAAGTACTGTACTATATGTAAAGCACTTAGAATAGTGCTTGGCATGTAGATAAGCTATGTAGAAGTGATGGCTGTTATTATAAAATGTCATTTCCTCAGAGAAACCTTCCTTGACCAGTTTATCTAGAGTTTCCTTCAGACCACTGTAATGATTTATTGTGATTACTGACATATTTGGGTGCATTTTTTTTTTTTTTTTTTTTTTTGCGGTACGTGGGCCTCTCACTGTTGTGGCCTCTCCTGTTGCGGAGCACAGGCTCCGGATGCACAGGCCCAGCAGCCATGGCTCACGGGCCCAGCCGCTCCGCGGCATGTGGGATCTTCCCGGACCGGGGCACGAACCCGCGTCCCCTGCATCGGCAGGCGGACTCTCAACCACTGCGCCACCAGGGAAGCCCCTTGGGTGCATTTTTGCCATCTTATTTTATTCTACTTTCTCTCCCCCTCCCTTCCATTGGATTCATCCGGTTTCCTTCATTTCTCTTTCTCTTCCTCCCATGGTTTGGAATACACACATCCTATTTCTTTTATTTTAATGATTTTCCTTGCATTTTTTTATACAAGTTCCTTACTTAATGTCTAAAGTAAAACATCTCCCTCCTCCTTAGAATTCAGGATCCTTAGAAAGTTCTCTAATTCTGCTTACTCCCTTCATTTTCATGTTTAGTGTTGTCTGTTTTTTTTAACATCTTTATTGGAGTATAATTGCTTTACAATGGTGTGTTAGTTTCTGCTGTATAACAAAGTAAATCAGTTATACATACACATATGTCCCCATATCTCTTCCCTCTTGCATCTCCCTCCCTCCCACCCCTCTAGGTGGTTACAAAGCACCGAGCTGATCTCCCTGTGCTATGCGGCTGCTTCCCACTAGCTATCTACCTTACGTTTGGTAGTGTATATATGTCCATGCCTCTCTCTCGCTTTGTCACAGCTCACCCTTCCCCCTCCCCATATCCTTAAGTCCATTCTCTAGTAGGTCTGTGTCTTTATCCCCGTCTTACCCCTAGGTTCTTCATGACATTTTTTTTTTCTTAGATTCCATATATATGTGTTAGCATACGGTATTTGTCTCTCTCTTTCTGACTTACTTCACTCTGTATGACAGACTCTAGGTCCATCCACCTCACTACAAATAACTCAATTTCGTTTCTTTTTATGGCTGAGTAATATTCCATTGTATATATGTGCCACATCTTCTTTATCCATTCATCCGATGATGGACACTTAGGTTGCTTCCATCTTCTGGCTATTGTAAATAGAGCTGCAATGAACATTTTGGTACATGACTCTTTTTGAGTTACGGTTTTCTCAGGGTATATGCCCAGTAGTGGGATTGCTGGGTCATATGGTAGTTCTGTTTTTAGTTTTTTAAGGAACCTCCAGACTGTTCTCCATAGTGGCTGTATCAATTTACATTCCCACCAACAGTGCAAGAGTGTTCCCTTTTCTCCACACCCTCTCCAGCACTTATTGTTTGTAGATTTTTTGATGATGGCCATTCTGACTGGTGTGATATGATATCTCATTGTAGTTTTGATTTGCATTTCTCTAATGATTAATGATGTTGAGCATTCTTTCGTGTGTTTGTTGGCAATCTGTATATCTTCTTTGGAGAAATGGAATTAAGTGGTTAGGTGACTGAACAATGTATTGTTTTAGAGCCTCAAACACTTTTTCTCCATACCATTTTTATGTATGTCTGGATTGAAGATGATTTCTCTTACATGAGTTTGGAACTTTTCATCCTTAAATTTTGAGGTGGGAGAAGTTCCATTCCCAGTAATGGAGAAGTACCTTGTATCAGACTAAGTCTTCTTCAGAAAAAGTAATTATAAACTCTAAACAAAATATGTGAAAACAATTGTTTGAAGTCACTGAAGAGCTACCAGAGTAGATGGAAATGAGAGAGGATTTGACTCTAAAAAATAAGGAAAAGATATAAAATGTGGGTGAGAGCCACAGTTATGTGACTTTTCTTCTGAGGGTATTATTATCCCCCAGTATGCACAAGGCAAAGTGACTGGAACTCAAATAGAAAGCTGTACTCATTGCCTGAAGAGTTTGGGCTTGACAAAACAACTGGAAATTGAAAGGGAAAATCCTGGAAGAGGGGAACAACAGAGCCTGTGCATAAACACCCCTCACATATTTGGTTGCCTCTGAATTGTACTTGGATGAGTGAGACTTTCAGGACCCAAGGAGGAAATAACCGCTGGAAGGCTGACATTGCTGATCCGAGATTTCAGCTGCTGCTCAACACAGGGGAGACAGATTTCATACCTAGTTAGAGACCTGCCAGCTTGGAGGGTATGATAAAGACCAGAAGCTTTTCATTGAAACCCTAGAAGGACTGCAGTTTAGAATTAAAGGTTATATCCCCAAAGGGCATTACCCTAGGACTAAGGGCAGTACCAAAATAGATCTGTCCCAGCAAAGCATAAAATAAAGCCTTCAAGGTTATCCTTCAGTAACTTAACTGCCTGGTGGAACAAAAGCCACTCTTCAGAGAAAGATAATGGAAGTACAGAAAAGAAGATTGAAAAGAAAGTAAATAGAAGTTCAGTGACTTGTGAGGTAATATCAAGAAATCTAACATATGTATAATTGGAGTTCCAGAAGAAGAAGGGAGGGGGGAGGAGGAGGAAAGGGGAGAGTAGGGCAGAAAAAATATTTGAAGGAATATTAGCTGAAATTTTGCCAAAGTTGATGACAAACAGCAACCCACCAGATCCTGGAAACTCCATGAATTCCAAGCAGTATAAACACAAGGAAGAACATACCTAGGCACATCATGGTCAAACTGCTAAAAAAAACAAGACAAAGAGAAAATCCTTAGAGCAGTCAGAGGGGGAAACACATATACACACATTACCAGAATGACAGCCAACTTTTATCAGAAACAGTGGAGGCCAGGAGTTAATGTAATGACATCTCTGCAGTCCTGAACAAAGAAAACTACATCCTAGACTCTATATCCAGTTTATATAAATATATATATATATGCAAAATAAAGGCATTGTCAGATTAAAAAAAACAAAAACAGAAATTTTGTTACTAGATGACTCACAATAAAAGAAATACTAAAAGAAGTAATTCAGGCCAAAGGAAATTGATACCAGATGCAAATTTAATTCTATAGGAAGGGAGGAAGGGTGGGCATAGGAAATGATAAATATGTCACTAAATCTAAAAAATTATCTTTCTGTGTCAGTTTTTTAAAGTAAATTGATACTTGAAACCAAAAATAATAACAGTGTATTGTTTGTAGCATATACAGAAGTGAAATATATGGCAGCAAATATGCCATATTTGAATGTTTGAAATTTGAAATTGAAAGTTTCAATTTGAAACTTTGAAAGTTGAAACTTTCAAATTGAAAGTTGAATTTGAAAGTTTCTTGCATTATAATTTAAAGTGATATAATATTAATGCCAGATACACTGTGATAAATTCAGGCTGTACATTATAATCTCTAAAACAAGCACTAAAGAAAGGGAGGGAAGGATGGAGGAAGAAGAAGGGGATAAAAGCTAAAAAAAAAAAGAAAACTTGATTAAAAGAAGACAGAAAGGAGAAACAAACAGAAATAAAGTCTACTTAAACCCAGTTATATCAATAAATATATTGAATATAAATGAACTAAACACTAATGACAGAGATTGTCACATTGGATAAAAATGCAAGACTCAACTATAGTTGTAGCCCTCCAAAAAAAAAAAAGGCTTGTGTAAGAATGCTTATAGCAGCTTTATTCATAATTGCCAAAACTGAAAACACCTAAATGGGACTAGTTGTGTTCCACGACTGCAGAATTCATATTCTTTTCAAATATTCAAGTAATGCATGTTCAGGTAATACACGTGAATCACAGCTAAACTTTATTTCATCATTCAGACTAATGAGGTGGATTGGGGCACCCTCATTTTTATAAGTCTGGAAATGAGGCTCAGAGGAAGACGGGTCTTGTTCAAGATGGCAGTCATGATGAAAGATGGGATATCTCTCACCATGGAGGTAAACAGTGAACATCTGTTCAACTTTAAAATCCACGTACTTTCTACTCAAGAGCTCAAAGTGAGTTAGCTTGGGTCTTAGATCTAGAAGCCACATCTCCTGGGTCCCAGTCAAGAGCTAGAAATCTATATCATCTTCTCATTACATTCTAATAGAAATTTCTGTAAAAATCCCGTTTGCTCACTGTTGTCAGTCCAACCAGTGGGAGATCTGTTTTGTTGGTTAAGTGGGTAATAAAACCCTTTCCTAAAGGAAAGCCTCACCTTTCTTATTTTCCCATAATTTTAGGTTTATGCTTACTAAGGAGGAAGCCAGGGCAAGGAGACAGCCAAGGACATTTTAATTGAGTCAAGTGGGACATGCTTTTAATCAGGTTTTAGTGTCTAGCTTCTGGAAAGTGCATTGAGATCTCTTAATTATCTTACCAAATCTGCATTTCAATTTGGTACTCTTGAGTGTTTAGAGAGTCACTGATAAACTAACCAGCTTCCCTGCGGAGAATAACTGAAGCCTCTGGAGGAAAACAGTCCTAAATTAGACAGAAGAAGTATGAGATCACAATAATGTGAGCAAAAGGAGTTATTGATCAGATGGTTCAGAAATCTAGATCATCTTAAAAACTTGTTTATTCTGTTATTCCTTTTGAGTATGTAGTGAACACTTGCTGATTGCTTCTCCTGAAGCCACTTCCCCCTTTCTCCATCCTAGCAGTGCCTTAATTTCTTTAAGACATCTGTGTGGTTCTGGGGATGCTGGCTGCATCCACCCTTAAGGTTTGGCCAATCAGCAAGTTCCGTCCCCCTGGCCACCATGATTATTTTGGATTGGGCATGCAACCTAAGAGGTGCAGTCTAAGTAAACTCTAGTTGGTGTGGTGTGTGGGTGTGATCTGATTACAGAAAGTGACTACCAGTCCTGTACTCTGACCCTAGACTTATACAGGGGTTCGCACTGTTGTAGATATGCACTTGGAGTGAAAAGGGAGAAAGAACCAGTGCCTCCCTGTCAGGGCTGCTGTGAAGATTGCATGGGCGCTCATAAAGCACCTTGCAGAAAGTCTGGCATAAAATATAAATTCATGCTTTAAGGACTTTTTGAATTACCAATGACAGAAACTACCTCAGACAAACAAGCAAAAAGCTAGGAATGTATTGGAAATGTACTAAGGAAGCTCAGAAAGTTGAAGGAAATGTTCTAGATACCTGGGCAACTCTGAGGGCTTTATACACCAGAATCAGATTTCAGTGCCCCCAGGGCTCTCCTTGGGTCTCATCACTGCTTGTCTGTGGTTGAATTTATTTTCTCTAGGTGATAGGAAAGAAGGTCACCTGCAGCCTCCAGTCCTCCTGTCTCTGTGACCCAAAAGGCAAGGTCCCTACTCCTGAAACTCCAAATTAAAAAATCTTGGGGAAGGATACTAACGGCTTGGGTCATAGTTCCACCTCTGGCTCAAGGGCTGTGGCCAGGGATTGGAGAACTTGGTTGGTCAGATCCGGGCCACACATGCTCCACCTGAGGCTTGCCTGGTAGACGGGGAGGGGTATGAGTGGCAGCGCCACCCAGGATCATGTCTGCATGACATGAATAACAATTTTCCCCAAATGGTGCCGAATAGTAAAAAAGTGTCCATAGTTCTTTGGTATTGCTCTTCTTCCTAAGCAGATTTATTCTCCTTCTCTCTCTAATCAGGGTGGGGAGCAGGAAATAGGAATGTAGGGGGGAAGGTTAAGTGTGAATCGTATTGTTCACTTACTATGTAGTAAGTAACTTCTGCGTGTATTAGCCTATTACCTCTCATTTCATCTTTACTATAATACTGTGAGGTAGATAATATTGCCATTTCAGCCAGAAACAAGCTCAGGCTAAGAAACTAACCCAGGACCACCAGATAGCCAAGTGATGGAGCCAGGAGCCAAAGCAGGGTCCACTTGTCTCCAAAGTGTCTCCAAAGTGTACCACTTGTCTCCAAAGTGTACCATGAAGTAAGCTACACTTTCCTGGTTGGCATGCCATTCCTCCTTCCTCCCCTGGTCACTCCCACCATCTGTCCCCTATCAGAAGCCTGGATTAGAACTTGAAACCTAGGGGGAAGTCCCTGGTGGTCCAGTAGCTAAGACTCCACACTCCCAATGCAGGGGGCCTGTGTTCAATCCCTGGTCGGGGAACTAAAGTCCCACAAGCAACATGGCATGGCCAAAAAATATGTTTAGAACTTGAAACCTAGGTTCTTCCAGACCTATAAGGACATTCTTGTCTCATCCCATAGTAGACAAAGGATGTATTCTCTCTAAAATAAACAGAAATGTTTGTGTGTTGACCTAAAACTGGAGAACACATTTCTGAACACAGTGTTTTACTTAAGTAGCAAAAAAGTTGTAGCAAGAACTGGGTGGCCTGTATTTGAATCCCACTAACTACCAACTAGGCAACATATTCTGCGCTTCAGTTTATTCATCCATGAACTGAGGGTAGTGATAGAACCTAGCTCATAGGGTTTATTGTGCGGATTAAATGAGCTAATATATAAAGCACTTAGAGTACCTGCAAGGACTATATCAGTGTTAGCTCTCTTTATTAAAATGGGTTATTCATTATTAGTGGACTCTTGGTTTAGGGCCAAAACAGGCAGACTTTTCGCTTCAGGAATCTTCATTCTTGGGTTCACATCTGGGTTGTACGCATTTAGCTCTCAAAGAAACAAACCCATCTTAGTATAATCTAAGGCAGACATAACCTACTTACGATCCAGGGAGCACAGTTCTAAGGGGGAAATAGTCTCCCTGCCTGTCTGGTCCTGTTCACATACCTACTATTAACATTTTCCCCATATGTCACTTTGTCATACCTACATACTGAACTTTTAAACACTTGAGTTTAAATAAATGAGACTGTCAGATCTGTCAGACGTGAGTCTGGAGTGCACAAAAGTGACTTCCTCCAAGATACTGAAGGTGATTTGGCAGAAGGGTGGGAGGGTCTCAAGTTGATGTGGTAGGAGAGTCTGTGTACGTGGGTTCTGAATGGAATACACTTTCCTGAGTGAAGAGCTAGGACAACCTGGCAGGATTTCAGGGTTGTAAGGCTCCCAGAGAGAAACAAGAGCACTGCGTGCGATACATCAGTCAAAGAGGGAGACAGAAGGACACATCACTCACTGGCTCTTGTAAGCGTCACAGGTTTGGGGGGGGGGCAGTTCTGGGGCCCTTTCTCTGCCTCTCTCTCTAGCTCAGATTAGATTGGATCTGAAACTCATTTGTAATACATAAATCTGAAGATTTCACCTCTACATCAGCGGCCACTTGGGAACCATACCTCCATATGTCGTTAACCTATTTAGTGATTGCTGGTCTGCTGATGCATCTGTCTTTGTAATTTTACCATATATTTGGTGTACAGTTAAATGCTTTTTTCCATATGAAGCATTTTACAACAAAAACCTCCTCCATGTCTGTGAAACTGAAAAGACATACAGAAGCAGAGCCTTAGATTCTTCAAACTATATCTGGATGAAAAGACAAAAGTCAGCTACTTCAGAATCAAAGTGAATACTTGTAGCCTTTGATTTCCAAAGGCTAATATGATGGATGAGAATATTTCACAATAGTAGCTTAATTCAAATGCATGAATATTGGAAAGTGTGTGGTTTGTGGTCTTCCCTTTGTTACACACGTCCCTACGTGTGAAATAGAATTTTCGTTAAACACTGCAATTAAAACAATATCTGAATGGATTCGATCTGTTCTTGATTTGAGATCCAGCTTAGCAACTGCATTCTGGCATTTGTTTCCCTCCCCACCCCTCTGCCTGTTGTATGCACAGAATTAATAAAGCCTTAGTGTGTTTTTTCTTAGTTCTTAGTTCCCTGATGTGTCTACCCACCCACTCAGCCAGAATAATGGGTCTCACCTTTGTGCTTCTGTAGCACAGCATATCCTCAAGTTATGGTACTTACCACACTGATTGTTGCATACAGTCCCTCTCCAACTCCAATAGAATATCAAAACCTGGAAGACAGGGATATTCTTTTTCATCTTTGTATTTTTTGCATTCAGCATAATGCCTAGCAGATAATAGGCATTCAGCAAATATTTGAATGAATCATCATTTTATACATTAAGAAATGGATGATTCATGAGGTATAATGACTTGACGAACATATCTGGTCAGTGGCAGACCTGGGACTAGAACCCAGGGCTTCACATCTACCCCCACCCCCCCCACCCCCCCAGGTCTTTCATTATCATAGGTGTTTGTTGACATGGACAGTAAGGTCCTACACAGACATCATTTTATAATGAGTCCAGAAATGGCACAACAAAAGCCAAACCTGTGACAAATATAAGGTTGTTTAAAGACCCTGATCTTTAAAATTTTGTTTTTCTTTGAGAGCTGGTGAGGAGGTCATGAGATCAGAGAGACATCTATGGGAGTCAACTGTATGGAAAATCTTTATTGAGGAAGTTGGTGTTTGGGGATTATGAGACCAAATTGTGGATCAGCTTTTTAAGTCACTTGCTGGAATGTGTGACTAAGGTTGGTCTGTTTATTGTGTGCTATAATACGGTATTACTTCAGTCGAACCTTCTGGTGTATCAGATCTTTGCCAAGAGGTCTCACGGAAGGTAAACTGGGACTGGAATGTTTCACTTAACAAAAGCAAGTCTTTCAACAAGGAGGTGTTGATACCAGCTGTGTCAGACACTGTGCCGGGCTAGAGCAACAAAGACGCATAAAAAGAGCCTGGCCTCAGGGGAGCTGTCGATTCTGCTACACCCCTTAGATTGAACAGTAGTCACCCCTCATTATCTGCAGATGAAAAAGACCCACGGTTACAGAAGACCAACTGTATTCATTGTGATTCACTGTTTAATATTGAATATAAGGAACTTGAGTATCCTTGGATTTTGTTATCCGCCAGGGCTCCTGGAACCAATCTCCAATGGATACAGAGGGACGACTGTATTACGCAACGTAGTAAATCTGTTATGGAAATATGTATGGATAATCTAACAAAGGAGCTGGGGATAGAGAGGGTCTATAATAACAATAATAATAGCTGCATTAATTGAGTACCATGCCAGGCATAGTGTTCTAAGCAATTTACGTGTATTACTTCAGTATTTGTTTATGTTTTTGCAAGTTTTTCTTGTCTTGGCCCCTTCAGTATATATTAAAGGATTTTTATCTCTACGTTTAGAACCTTTGACCTTTTTTGTTTTATGACCGGGGCTCCCTAATTTGATTAGAGGGAATCATTACAACCACCTGGCAGCTTTAGATCTGGCTGTGTGTAGATAGTATGGATATCAGAGAAAAGTTATTCACATCAGTATTGACTGTTTCCCCCACACACACTTTCTCCCTGGTTCCTAACGTGGACAGATTCTTGCTTTCTGGGTCTTCTCCCAGGATTCTACTTTGTTCTAATAGGCCGAATGGAGTACAAATGTAAAAATCAGGAAGACACACTGAATCTCCACAGAAAAGAATTGAAAGATAAAGAAGAAAGACGAGAGTGCAAATCTAAAACTGGGTTTTGAGGGTTGGGTAGGTAGGTTGCTGAGTGAGACGCCCTGAACAATTGCAGTAATTGGTGAGTAGAAGATAAAAGTATGGGTTATACCCATTGAGAAACACAAGTAAAGACTGGAATTATTCTTTTTTTTTTTCCTTCTTTAACCTTTGATTACTGGAATGTCTTTAAATTCCATTCTGCCCAGGCCTAAGGCACTTAGATTTGTTAGGATTTATTCAGGTTACACATATCACTCTCCATTGTAGCTGTTTTTTTCTCCCTTTCCTTGCTTAATACTTTTTCTCTTTAGGCATATAGCTGAAAAATGAGGAATTCTTACATTCTTTTTAAGAGTTTTTCATTTAGAGGGCTAGAGTGGGCCTTGGGAATAACACAAGTTAAGTACCCAGTGTTGAACCTTAAGGGGCTGGTCAAATTTATTTGCAACACGTTACCATATTGTCAACTAAGACTTCAGTGTCTTTCTTATTTACTGGCTTTGTGGTCGCAGCTACAATCCACATCAGGCGTCACGGAAGCTCTTGCTCTCTCGGCACCTCCGGTGAGTGTTCCTGGCAGGTCTAAAGCAAAGGCAGGAGGGTAGGAGCTGAAACAGTGGCTACTGTGAAAGCACCTGGTCAACCTACAAAGGATGGTGTTTTGTACAAAGCCTGGCACAGAGCTGATATTTAGTAAAAGTGTGTTGAATGAAAAGAAGAGGAAAAAAAGCAGATACCTGCTACTCATACCAAAATCTCTTCTTTTCCACCCCATCACCACCACCACCAAAACAAAGCCATTCTGTTACATCTTGGGACATTTGCCAAAGAGTTGCCCAAATACCTGTACCTGGTGATTTTCCTACCTGTATCTATGTGTATGTTGCCCACATTGTGGACCACCATTCAGTAAGTTAGAATTGTTTGGTTGCTAGTGAGAGAAACCTGGCTATAGCAGCTTAAACATACCAGGGTTATTCTCTCACATAAAAGAAGTTCAGAGATTAGTATCGGGGTTAGCATAATGGATCCATTGAGTCTTCAGGGACCTATGCTCCTTCTGTCTTTGCTGCTGGTGAATTTCCTCCTTAACCAGCTGGGAAAGCTCTTCCCTTTCCGCTGCTACCTGGAATGTAGAAATAACACTGGTGCTCCGAAAGTCAGCGTGTACCAAAAGGTTCAAAGCACAGAGTGACCTGCTGCTGAATCTGCTCTATTGCTGCTGTCTGTATAATCTTTAGCAGCGACACTAACAATGAAGGTAATCAGTATTCTGGAAGATCCGCGAAGTGTTTCAAAGTAGTTTCTTTTTCCTAGAAAGGAAAACAGGTCATTTAGTCTCTCTGTTGTCAGAGGGTTATCAGAAAAGAAGGAAATGAGTGGAAGGATGCTGTTTGCAGGGCTCAAGTGTCCTCCCCTTGGAGCCTCCCAGGGGGTGTGGGTCCATCAGACGAGTGGGAGAATCTTCTAGGCTAGTGGAAAGAAACTGTGTCATCAACATAGCTGCATAAACCACTCCCTCACCTGGGTTCACAGGGCCTCTCCTGCAGAAAAGTATCCTTGGAGATTAGGAAAAGATTGAGACCTTTTAGGAGCTGTGGGGCTATGCAGCCTTGGTCAGGAGGAGTGTGTAGGGGGATAAGAGTGCCCTGAGGCATAGTTTGTATTATGTAATTTCAGTTCTTACAATAACCCTATTAAACGAAGTAGGATCCTCATTTTATATTTAAGGGAACTGAAGTTTTAGAGGATTTGTGTCACTTACTGAAATATCACCCCTGTAGATGGTACTGGGATTTGAATGCAAATCTGCCTAACTTCAAAGCCTTTGATTTTTTTTTCTACCTTTCTAACCAGAACAGATGTTAGACTATGTTTAAGAAGTCTCATGGGTCCTTTAAGTGACTTTACTAATAGTCACATGAAAAGTTATCTCCCTTAAGAATTGATGTTTGGAGTTCTGCTTCATTCAGCAAACATGTACTTGGCCCCAGATGTGAGCATAGCTGTCCTAGGCACCAAAAGGGGACACCAGAGAGTCAAATAATAACCTTCTTCCTAAGGAGCTCCCAGTATAGTGAATAATCATAATATAAATAATGCTAAGCAGACTAATGTTAGTAGCGTAACCTGAGACCTCCTGGTGGAGCATGGAGGGGAGAGGGAATAAGGGAAGGAAAAGAATCCCCCCCTCCTAGGTAAGAGGAGGCAGAGCCATGTCTGTCAGAGACTAACATCTGTTTTAGCCACCTGAGCTCATTTAATCTTCACAATAACCGTGTAATATCCTGATTACATGGACGAGCAACCCACCCAAAGTTTCCCAGCAAGTACTAGGTGAATAGGATTTTCTGGCTCCAAGTCCTTGCCCTTTGCATTAGGCCACTGAGTATAGACCAAGTACAGTTTTTTCTAATGTTTTAAAAAATAATACATACATGGTGGTGCGAGTCCCATTCTATACACAAGTGTATGTGTCGTATGGGACTCAGTTAATGTACCTACACAGGTTTCCTTGGTGCCACCTGCCCCCCCAGGCCCTAGTGGGCTGGCTCAATGGCAAGTCTCAGCTGCTGGGGCTTTTTCCTCATTTCCTAACACTGCTGGACGTCTCAGCCTCCCTGGGTGAGGGTTGGGCTCTGGTATGTCTCTGTCGTGCCCACTGTGGAGAGAGCCACGGCCCCTCAGAGGCCTAAGCTCTGTCTGACCAGACCCAAGAAGGCTCTGGCTCCTCCTGCCTCTTCCAGATTCAAATGTAGGGTGTGTTTTCCCCAGGGACTATCGGAGGGGCTGGGTGGCACAGCCTGGATGTTGGGAGATGGGGGCACTCAACACCTCTGCTGGCGAAGGGTAGGAGCCAGCAGGGAAATGACTCACCGTCTGCCTTTCTCCCCCCTCATTCCCCCTTCCTTCCTCACTGACCTTGTTCTTAGCTACAGTAGTTCTGTATCATCCAGGTTGAAACATTCTGAACGATCATGCAGTTGGCTGTTTTCATGTTCGACTGTAGCCAGTTTGTTAATGCACAGCCTTGTGTTTGCTTTCCTTCCTACCCTGCCTCACTAGTGTTCTTCCCCTCCCTCTGCTCAGAGATTTCAACACCTGATAGAGCAGGTGAGTTTGGTCCGAAACTCTGTTGTTTTCTGAGGAACCTGGGCAGGGTAGTAGTATTCAATGAAAAATAAGTAACTTTTTCACCCCACACTGCTCAGTTTACCCTGTCTTGCGTCTTATTATATTTCACTGAACAGTATGATAATAGGTAATATTTGAATGCTTATACGCCAGGCGCAGTTCAAAGTCCTTATGATTTTGTGCACCACAATCCTATGAGATAAACCATGGAGATAGTTCCATCTTAGCATATACAGATCAATTGCATTTTTTATTTTTTGGAGGGATGATTATCACTTTTGTTTAAACGGACCATGTTTGTAATAAATCAAAAAAGGCTGAAAAATTCAAAGAAGAAAATAAGAATTCACCCCCACATCCCATCATCAGAGAATAACCATTAAGCAAATAACATTCCATGCAGCTCTCATAGACCTCAAGCTTTCACAACCATATAGTACGCGTGAGGATAAATGCTTTTGTTATTTCTGTAATTTGCTAACACACGTGTTTCTCCCTCCCCACCCCTCACAATTTTACCCAGATATTACCTTGTGTCAAATGCAGCTGTTTTGCAGATGAAAGATTCTGGGCCAAAGCAAAAGATGTTTAACAGCAAAGTGATCTGCCCTGATGTGATTCTTCTAATGAAGGGGAATGTCCCCACAAAATGTGACAGAGATACAAGTTTCACATCCTAGAGTTTTAGCAACCAAAAGAAGCCATAGGCCATGTTAGCTGATCAGAGGTACATTTTGGGCTATTCCATTCCATTTTATTTATTTATTTTTTTGATGTAATTTTCTTTTTTTTCCATTACATTTTAGATTTAAATTTTGCAACACTAAGTTATGGCTCAAAACTAGTAGAGGTATCAACTATACGTCAATAAAAACAAACAAAAAAAAGTAGTAGAGGCACGGACTTATCAGTTAATGGGCAGTTAATGGGCAACAGAACCCCATTTTGAAGGCAGGGGTGACTAAGTTCTTACTGCAGTGAGTGCCAGTGATTAAGAGAATCAACTGGAGACCAGCAGGTATGATGAATTTTCCTGGCCTTGGCGATGTTTTACCTGACTTTGAAGATAATTTTCCAGGATCTGAGGCTGAAGATGAAAACTTACCCAATTTATTATTTTTCTTCTTTTATTTTTTCAGTTACTGTGCTGCATAGTTCCTTATATATAGTAGTCCCCCTTTTCCACGGGGGATGCGTTTCAAGACCCCCAGTGGATGCCTGAGATTGTGGATAGTACCAGACCCTGTATATGCTATGTTTTTTTCCTATATGTATATAACTATGATAAAGTTTAATTTATAAATTTGGCACAGTAAGAGATTAATAACAGTAACTAATAATAAAATAGAACAATTATCATAATATACTGTAATAAAAGTTATGTGAACGTTGTCTCTCAAAATATCTTCTTGTGATGATGTGAGATGAAAAAATGAGATGAAATGAAGTAAGGTGAGTGACACAGGTGGTGACACAGCATTAGACTACTACTGACCTTATGACAGTATGTCAGGAGGAGGATCATCTGCTTTGGGGGATCCTGGATCATCGAGCCATGAAAATGTCAATGATTGAATGTCATGAGCAGACCACGTCGATGGTTGGGGATCCAAGGCAGGACAGAGCAGGATGGCATGAGATTTCATCACAATACTAGAAACAGTGCACAACTTAAAACTTATGATGGACTTATGATGGCAGGTTAAGACCCACAGGTCAATGCAGGGGACACAGGTTCAATCCCTGGTCCAGGAAGATCCCACATGCCGTGGAGCAGCGAAGCCCGTGCTCCACAACTACTGAGCCTGCACTCTAGAGCCCACGAGCCACAACTACTGAAGCCCATGCACCTAGAGCCCGTGCTCCGCAACAAAAGAAGGCACCGCAATGAGAAGCCCGCGCACCGCAACGAATAGTAGACCCCGCTTGCTGCAACTAGAGAAAGCCTGCATGCAGGAATGAAGACCCAACACAGCCAAAAATAAATAATAAATAAAATTTTTAAATAAATAAATAGGGCTTCCCTGGTGGCGCGGTGGTTGAGAGTCCGCCTGCCGATGCAGGGGACGCGGGTTCGTGCCCCGATCCAGGAAGATCCGACATGCCACAGAGCGGCTGGGCCCGTGAGCCATGACTGCTGAGCCTGCACGTCTGGAGCCTGTGCTCTGCAACGGGAGAGGCCACAACAGTGAGAGGCCCGCGTACCGCAAAAAATAAAGTGGTTCATCTTATTTCTTTAAAATATAAAACTTATGAGTTGTTTATTTCTGGAATTCTCATTTAATGTTTCTGGACCACAGTTGACTGCAGGTAACTGAAACCCCAGAAGTGAAACCACAGATAAGGGGGGACTACTGTAGTCATATTCATTGAACTACCAGTGTCTATTTGAGTCCATTGTTGTTTCTCTTACTTAACTTTCATACAAATAATTAGTGAAATTCTTACTTTTTATAGTATGCTTTGTTCTAGTTTATATTAAAGTGTCTGCTTGTACTGTGACTACCTTTATAGCAATCTGTGTACATTTTGTTTAGATTGTAGTGTGCTTTTTAATCACCTGTACTATATTTCAGTGACTTCTGGGCAAATGTGGTTTAGCTCTAGAATCAATTTTTCTCAGAATTTCTGGGTCAAAGTATATGTGCATTTTCATTGTCAAATTGAAAGAAGTGACAAGAATCAAAGGAGAACTGAGTGGGTTCATTTTTCCCATGTATCTTTTTTTTTTTTTTTAAGTTTATTTATTTATTTTTGCTGTGTTGGATCTTTGTTTCTGTGCGAGGGCTTTCTCTAGTTGCGGCAAGCGGGAGCCACTCTTCATCGCGGTGCGCGGGCCTCTCACTCTCCTGGCCTCTCTTGTTGCGGAGCACAGGCTCCAGACGCGCAGGCTCAGTAGTTGTGGCGCACGGGCTTAGTTGCTCCGCGGCATGTGGGATCTTCCCAGACCAGGGCTCGAACCCGTGTCCCCTGCATTGGCAGGCAGACTCTCAACCACCGCGCCATCAGGGAAGCCCTCCCATGTATCTTTTAAGGTAGTTTTTTGCCTAGAATAATACGCATAAAGTCCCTGCTTTGAGAATTTGAGGTGACTGAATTTTTCTGGGTATCTTTCCAGAAAGCAAGCCTATTATAGAGCAGATGGAAATTAATCATATTAATGAGCAGTCTTAATCTGTTGATTGGCCAGGCAAACCCCATTCTTCAGTAGCAAGATAAGCTACTCCCTATTACCATATTCTTTTGGAGACCTTATCTCCTACGCTAGTCTGTGATTTCCACATGGTAAGAATTCTGTTTTGTTTTTTTTTTTATATCTAACAGCCAATATTTGTGTTAAAACATCTGTGTACCAACTCTGTATAAGCACTGTTCTAAGAACTTAGTAAATGTTTGAATTTAATTGAGTTTGTATTACAGTGTATTATTTTATACCACTTTATAGTTTGGAAAACATTTTTTTTTTCATTATCTCATTTGACCTTGAAATCAACTCTGAGAGTTGAGAAAATCAAACCCAGAGCAAGTGTGGTGTAGAGTCAGACGGCAGTTAATGACTGAACGTCCAGGCTGCACTTTGCCAGTTAGTGGCTGGACATTGACTAAATTATGATGCCTGGAGAGGGAGGGATAGAATTAGGGAGGACTTGTCATTCTTGGCTGAGCAGTTTGGACCTGTCTTGGAACAAGAAGAGAAAAGGAAATGTTTCTTGATAGCTTATTTTTAGATGAGGGCTCTTGTCCATCCAAGGCTTTATCCCCTCAATCTAGACAACAGTAGCATTCCTTAGGGGAGTGAGAAAGATGATGAGTAGTAGTTAGCTTGCCTCACCCAGATTCCATTCCTACCTCCTAAAATTTTCCCAGTTTCCACCCAGCCCTTCAGCATCAGTCAATCCCAGTCTTTGGCTGGACTTGGCTTTTTGGATTGAGGAATACCCCTCCCATTTCTGTCTTACTCCTTAGAGCTTTGGCTAGGAGCCCTTTAATTGCTGTTGACTAAAGAACTGGAGGCCAGCCCCTGCATACCGGGAATGCCAGTGGCTTTGTTAGCTGAGGAGGGCACTGCACTAGCACTGCCCTCTGAATCCCAGAGCAGGTGGAGGAAATCTAATTAGCACTTAGTAAGCCGAGGCCCCTGGGGGAATTTCTGATAAAAGGTCAGTGCAAAAGGAGAAGGAATACTGACAGACTTTTCTTAGTGGGAACTTTCAGAAATGGACTGGGGATCCACGAAGCTGGATTCCAATCCTTGCTATTAGTGGCTTTTTGGCCACTGGCGAGTCCCGCTACTTATCTGAGGTTTCATTTTTCTTGTCTGCTGTCTATTCCTTTGCTAAACAAATATTAGTTTTGTAAAATTATCATGGCATTATCACCTGGGAAGCTTTTCCCAACATTTGCCTATCCAAATGTTACTCTGGATCTATCTCCGTCGATAGGGAGTGAATGTATCTAGTTTGGGAAATGTTTCCCAGGAACATTTGAAAATATCCTTGGTGTATGCTTTTCAAAGAACTTAGCCACACACAGCAAACTTGAGGCCTAGCACAGTGTTTCCGCTGCACACAGCAGTTGCTCAGTAAATATGTCTGAAGGGGGCTTTTCCTGGGCTGTGAAGTGAGGAATTAGAAGCAGAATTTCAGTTGGGAGAAGCACATTATAAACTATCACAAGCGATAGGAGTTTTACAAAATGGGGTTGAGAGCTATTAGTGAGTGGTGAGCAGCATTTTACAAAATGAAATAGAATAAAGAGTCGCATTTGTTGTATTCAGTGCGGTTATCTCGTGAAATTTTTCAGTGAAATTTATGGGCACTTTGCTGCAATGCAATTTAAAGAGACTTTCTTGTTGGATTATGGTCAAAAGCCTTGCATCTAGACAAGGATCCGTATTGGAGTAAATAGGGTCCTAGGGGAACGAGTGTCAAGAATCAATATGGAAAAAACACTGGGAATGTAGGTTCTAGTCTTTACCCAAGCTGTTTGACTTTGAGCAAATCACATTTCCCCTGGAACCTCATATACTGCTTCTTTCTTGTTGACCTGAATGTCTTCTGCCTGACTTTGCCCCCATAAGTGCTTAGTAAGGCTTGACTTACATGTCCCTTCTCTAGCACCTACCTGATTCTGGACCACAGTGGCTGCTTATGAATACACGTTAAATGGTTGAGAACTTGCCCTCAGATCTCCAGGTACTTCTTCTGGGCTCTTCTTCCTACCTCTCCATGCAAACCTCTGTTTATAGCTTTTGAAAAAAATATATTTCTGTTTCTCTTCTGATGGAGAACAGACATTGTTTTACTCATCTGTGTATTCCCAGCACTTAACATAGTGCCTGGTACATAGTAGGTGCTTCATAAATGTTGGAATGAATAAGTATTTTTTAAAGGGCTGTGTAACAGATGATTCAATAAAACATTCATTGAACACTTATTATATACCAGGCGTGTGGTTGGTGCTGGGATAGATACAAATATGTATAAGAGAGCAATATTTTCCCTTGAGGAGCTTAGAGATTAAGAAATTGAAGCATAATAAGCACATAGAGTTGCTGACAAATCCATTTGTGTTAGTGTCTAGCTATACATGTGGATAATGTGTAACTTCCCATTTCTGCATTTGAATATTGGTCACTGAAACCAGACAGGAAGCATGTGTCTCCATCCTGATGGATCTTCTCAGGAATAAGTGAGAAACTTTGTTTCTAATGCAGTGATCTAGCAGTTCCAAAGCAGGTTAATTTGCAGGGGCAAAAGGAGCCTTGCCCTTTTCATATCCGTTACTTTTTATATCCCATTATAATAATGGACTTGTCAATTTCTACTTGCAGTGGTAGCAATTCTTGCTTTATATATTTTGAGGCCATATTTTAGGATTATGTATCTTCCTGGACCTTTGAAGTTCCTGTCTTTGTAAAGTGACCCTTTTGCCTTAATATCTCCTTGCTTGATAGTCATTTAGTTGCAGCAGCATTCTTTTGAGTAGTATACATGCCTCATGCAATTTTTTCCATCCTTTGACTTTCAGCCTACCTGTGGTCTTATATTTCAGGCGTACCTTTTAAGAACAATGTGTAACTTGATTATGTTTTGTTTAGTCTGACTGTCTTTGTCTTTTAAGTAAGGAGCTTAATTAATTCACGTTTATTATGGTTAATACAGTGAGACAGTCTTTGTTTTTAATTAATTTTTATTATTCATTTTTTGGCTGTGTTGGGTCTTCGTTGCTGTGCAGGGGCTTTCTCTAGTTGTGGCGAGCAGGGGCTACTCTTTGTTGCAGTGCGCGGGCTTCTCACTGTGGTGGCTTCTCTTGTTGTGGAGCACAGGCTCTAGGTGCAGGGGCTTCAGTAGTTGTGGCTCGTGGACTCTAGAGCACAGGCTCAGTAGTTGTGGTGCACAGGCTTAGTTGCTCTGTGGCATGTGGGATCTTCCTGGACCAGGGCTTGAACCCGTGTCCCCTGCATTGGCAGGCAGATTCTTAACCACTGTACCATCAGGGAATCCCAAGACAGTCTTTGTATTTTAACTGGTAAGTTTAACTGATTTACATTTACTGGGATTATGGAAATATTGAGGTGTATTTCAACCATCTAGTGTTGTGCCATGTGTGTTCTTGCCTTTTGGATTGAGTATTTTACTTTCCTTTTCCTCATTTTATTTTTACTCCTCTACTAATTTGGAAATTATACTCTGTTTACTCGATTAGAAGTTATCCTAGATATTCCATTATTCATACTTATTAAAATTCTTAAATGTAATTGATAATATGTTCACATGGTTTTAATATCAAATATTTGAAAAGTGTACTGTAAAGAATCTCCCTTCTGTCCTTCTGCCCCCATATGCTCAATTACAATTCCACAATGTATCTGTACCTATAATATGTATTAGCCTATATATTCTAATACAAATTATAAATGTAGATACAAATATATAAATATTCTGTTTAACTGTTTAATACAAATAGTAATATAAAGCACAACTTTCTTTATACTTAGCTTTTTCCACTTAGTAGTATATCTTGATACTCTTTCCATATTAATACATGAAGAGTTTCCTTCCCCACTACTTTTTTTTTTGTTTTTAATAGCCAGGTGGTATTCCATCAATTGATGGAACCATAACTAAATATGTTTACTGATGGACAGTTACATTGTTTTCAATCTTCTCCTTTAAGTAGATCTGCAAAATGTACTTATACCATTATGCACATATATTAGTTTGTCTCTAGATTAAATTTCTAGAAAGGAATTGTGTGGTTAAAAGATCTATACTGTTATAATTTAGATATATTGTATGTAATTTTGCCACATTACCTTCCAGAGGGTTTGGAACTTTTTACACTCCCACAGCAGTATATAAGAGTGCATGTTTTCACAGTCTTGCCAACATAGTTATCAAACTTCTGGATTTTTGCCAGTCTAATGGGTGGAAAATAGTATTTCAGTGTAGTTTTAATTTGCCTTCCTTTTGTATGTCATCACTGATCATCTTTTCACATGTTTAAAGACCATTTGTATTTCCTTTGCTGTGAACAATCTGTTCATATGCCTTGCTCATTTTCTATAAGGTTGTTGGTCTTATTGGTTTGTAGGAGCTCTTTATTTAAGAGATTGGCCTTTAATAATAGGAATTGCAAATTTTAATACAATATTTGTTACTTCTAACCCAGTTTAATATTTGTTTTCTAGCTTTGCCTATAGGGGTGTGCGTGTGTTTGCATGCTTTGTGTGTGTATACTTACACACATATTTGTTTGTGTTGCCATGCAGGATTTATAGATTTTTGTGTAGTCACTCAAATGACCTTTTGTTTTTTATGGCTTCTAGACATCATTGTGATAGATAGTTATAAAAGAAATGTACTACATTTTTTTACATCTTTATTGGAGTATAATTGCTTTACGATGTTCTGTTAGTTTGTGCTGTATAACTAAGTGAATCAGCTATACATATACATATATCCCCATATCCCCTTCATCTTGACCCTCCCTCCCACCCTCCCTATCCCACCCCTCTAGGTGGTCACAAAGCTCCAAGCTGTGCTTGTGCTATGTGGCTGTGCTATGTGGCTGCTTCCCACTAGCTATCTATTGTACATTTGGTAGTGTATATATGTCCACACTACTCTCTCACTTTGTCCCAGCTTCCCCTTCCCCCTCCCTGTGTCCTCAAGTCCATTCTCTACGTCTGTGTCATTATTCCTTTCCTGCCCCTAGGTTCATCAGAACCATTTCTTTTAGATTCCATATACATGTGTTAGCCTACAGTATTTGTTTTTCTCTTTCTGACTTACTTCACTCTGTATGACAGACTCTAGGTCCATTCACCTCACTACAAATAACTCAATTTCATTTCTTTTTATGGCCGAGTAATATTCCAGTGTGTGTGTGTGTGTGTGTGTGTGTGTGTGTGTGTGTGTGTGTGTGTGTATTATATATGTATCCCACATCTCCTTTATCCATTCATCTGTCAGTGGACACCTAGGTTGCTTCCATGTCCTGGCTATTGTAAATAGAGCTGCAATGAACATTGTGGTACATGACTCTTTTTGAATTATGGTTTTCTCAGGATATATGCCCAATAGTAGGATTGCTGGGTCATATGCTAGTTCTATTTTTAGTTTTTTAAGGAACCTCCATACTGTTCTCCACAGTGGCTGTATCAATTCACATCCCCAGCAACAGTGTAGCAGGGCTCCCTTTTCTCCACACCCTCTCCAGCATTTATTGTTTGTAGATTTTTTGATGATGGCCATTCCGACCAGTGTGAGGTGATACCTCGTTGTAGTTTTGATTTGCATTTCTCTAATGATTAGTGATGTTGAGCATCTTTTCATGTGTTTGTTGGCAATATGTCTGTCTTCTTTGGAGAAATGTCTATTTAGGTCTTCTGCCCATTTTTGGACTGGGTTGTTTGTTTTTTTAATATTGAGCTGCATGAGCTGCTTGTATATTTTGAAAATTAATCTTTGGCAGTTGCTTCATTTACAAATATTTTCTCCCATTCTGAGGGTTGTCTTTTCGTCTTGTTTATGGTTTCCTTTGCTGTGCAAAAGCTTTTAAGTTTCATTAGGTCCCGTTTATTTTTGTTTTTATTTCCATTTCTCTAGGAGGTGGGTCAAAAAGGATCTTGCTGTGATTTATGTCAGAGTGTTCTGCCTATGTTTTCCTCTAAGAGTTTGATAGTGTCTGGCCTTACATTTAGGTCTTTAATCCATTTTGAGTTTATTTTTGTGTATGGTGTTAGGGAGTGTTCTAATTTCATTCTTTTATATGTAGCTGTCCAGTTTTCCCAGCACCACTTATTGAAGAGGCTGTCCTTTCTCCATTGTATATTCTTGCCTCCTTTGTCAAAGATAAGGTGACCACATGTGTGTGGGTTTATTTCTGGGCTTTCTATCCTGTTCTGTTGATCTATCTTTCTGTTTTTGTGCCAGTACCATACTGTCTTGATTACTGTAGCTTTGTAGTATAGTCCAAAGTCAGGGAGCCTGATTCCTCCAGCCCCATTTTTCTTTCTCAAGATTGCTTTGGCTATTCGGGGTCTTTTGTGTTTCCATACAAATGGTAAGATTTTTGTTCTAGTTCTGTGAAAAATGCCCTTGGTAGTTTGATAGGGATTGCACCGAATCTGTAGATTGCTTTGAGTAGTATAGTTATTTTCACAATGTTGATTCTTCCAATCCAAGAGCATGGTATATCTCTCCATCTGTTTGTGTCATGTTTGATTTCTTTCATCAGTGTCTTACAGTTTTCTGCATACAGGTCTTCTGTCTCCTTAGGTAGGTTTATTCCTAGGTATTTTATTCTTTTTGTTGCAGTGGTAACTGGGAGTGTTTCCTTAATTTCTCTTTCACATTTTTCATTGTTAGTGTATAGGAATGCAAGAGATTTCTGTGCATTAATTTTGTATCCTGGGCTTCCCTGGTGCCACAGTGGTTAAGAATCCGCCTGCCAATGCAGGGGACACGGGTTCAAGCCCTTGTCCGGGAAGTTTCCACATGCCATGGAGCAGTGAAGCCCAGGCGCCACAACTACTGAGGCTGTGCTCTAGAGCCTGCGAGCCACAACTCCTGAAGCTCACGTGACTAGAGCCCATGCTCTGCAGCAAGAGAATCCACTGCAGTGAGAAGCCTGCACAAGGCAGTGAAGAGTAGCCCCCGCTTGCCGCAACTAGAGAAAGCACGCATGCATCAAGGTAGATCCAATGCAGCCAAAAATAAATAAATAAAATAAATAAATTTTGTATCCTGCTACTTTACCAGATTCATTGATTGGCTCTAGTGGTTTTCTGGTGTCATCTTTAGGATTCTCTATGTATGGTATCATGTCATCTGCAAACAGTGACAGTTTTACTTCTTCTTTTCTGATTTGGATTCCTTTTCTTTCTTTTTCTTCTCTGATTGCTGTGGCTAAAACTTCCAAAACTATGTTGAATAATAGTTATGAGAGTGGGCGCCCTTGTCTTGTTCCTGATCTTAGAGGAAATGGTTTCAATTTTCACCAATAAGAACAATGTTGGCTGTGGGTTTGTCATATATGGCCTTTATTATGTTGAGGTAGGTTCCCTCTATGCCCACTTCCTGGAGAGTTTTTATCATAAATGGGTGTTGAATTTTGTCAGAACTTTTTCTGCCTCTATTGAGATTATCATATGGTTTTTATCCTTCAATTTGTTAATGTGGTACATCACATTGGTTGATTTTCATATATTGAAGAATCCTCGCATTCCTGGGATAAACCCCACTTGATCATGGTGTATGATCCTTTTAATGTGCTGTTGGATTCTGTTTGCTAGTGAAATGTACTACATTTTATTCTATTACTTTTATAGTCTTGTCTTATGTTACATTTAAATCTCTGATCCATTTGTAATTTATCCTGATCTATGCTTAGGACAGACTGAGATTTGTCACAGTGTCATTTAAATCTTAAATGCCATCTCAAATCTGTCCCACAATTTGAGATGCCACCTCTATCATAAACTGTTTTTTGCATTAGTACCCATTTGTGGACTTAAAATATATTAAATTCCAATCATTTGTCTATCTCTGTATATGACCACACACTTTGTTTTAATTAATGAGGCTTTATCATATATTTTTATCATATGGTTGCCTAAGTCTCCCCTTATTGCTATTCTGTTCTTCTGTATGAACCTTACAATTACCTTTTCCTATTTAAAAATTGGTATTTTTACTGAGTTTAAATTTATAAATCCACTTAGGGAGAACTGATCTCTTTATTAACATACGCATTTTAATTTGGTTGGCCTAAAGTAACATCTTTACATTTTGTATTAGTTTCCCATGGTTACTGTATGCAATTACCACAAATTCGTTGGTTTAAGACAACAGAAATCTAATCTCTCACAGTTTTGAGGGCCAGAAGTCCAAAATCAGTGTGTCATAGGGTTGTACTCCCTCTGAAGACTCTAGGGGAGAATCTTTCCATGCCTCTCCCAGCTTCTGGTGTCTTCAAGTGTTCCTTGGCTTGTGGCCATGTCATTTCCATCTCTGCCTCCATGGTCACATTGTCTTTTCCTCTTCTGTGTCTTCTCTGTGTGTCTGTGTCTGTTCTCCCTCCTTCTCTCCTTCAAAAGGATACATGTGATTGCATCTAGGGCAAGATCTTTAACATAAGGATCTCAAGATCTCAAGATCTTTAACATGAGGATCTCAAGATCCTTGACATAATCACAATTTTTTTTTTTTTTTTTGCCATATAAGGTAATTTTCACAGGTTCTGGGGATTAGGATGTGGACATGTTTTTTGGAGAGCCACCATTTTTCTGAATTATATAAGAATCATAGGAAAATCTCTGATCATTCCTCCTAACTTATGTAATTGTCCAATATTTTAGTTCTGTCTTATTTCTAACCACACAGATTAAGTAGTATTCTTGTTTCACACTGGCAGTGTTCAAATTTCCCACATATTTATCAATATCTTTGCTCATCTTTGTCCCCTTTCATGTCGGACCTTCCATCTGGGATTGTTTTTCTTCTTCCTAAAATACATCCTTTAAAGTTGATTTCGGTGAGGTTTTGTCTGTGGCAATCTCTGTTTTTGTTTGAAAATAGCTTTATTTTGCTTTCATTGTTGAAAGAGTTTCATTAGCTATAGACTTCTGCATTGACAGTTGATATTTTTAAGATTTTTTACAGAGCATTTTTAGATTCACAGCAGAAGTATGGGGACGTTAACAGAGATTTCCCATATACCTCCTACCTGTACACATGCATAACCTCCCCATTATCAACATTCTCCGCCACAGTGGTACATTTGTTAAAACTGATGAACCTACATTGATACATCATAATCATCCGAAGTCTGTGGTTAACATTATGGTTCACTCTTGGGGTTGTACCTTCTATGGGTTTGAACAAATATATAACGGCACATATCCATCATTATGGCATCATATAGAGTATTTTCACTGCCCTAAAAGTCCTCTGTGTTCTGCCTGTTCATCCCTTCCCCCTGGCAACCATTGATATTTTTATTGTCTCCACAGTTTTGTCTTTTCCAGAATGTCATACGGCTTATAGCCATTTCAGGTTGGCTTCTTTCATTTAGTAATATGCATTTAAAATTCCTTCATGTCTTTTCATGGCTTGATAGTTCATTTCTTTTTTTTGTTCTTAATTGGGTTATGTTTGACATACAAGTATAAGTTTAAGGTGTACAGCATACTGATTTGATACTTTTATTTGCAGTGTGATTGCCATAGTAGCATTTGTTAATACCTCTTATCACATGGCATAATTATTTCTTCTAGTGTCGGTCATAGTTTATATATCTTTTTAGTGCTGAATCATATTTTATTGTCTGAGTGTACCACAGTTTATCCATTCACATACTGACGGACATCTTGGTTGCTTCCAGATTTTAGTAATTATGATAAAGCGGCTACAAACATCAATGTGCAAGTGTTTATGTGGACATAAGTTTTCAACTCCTGGGTAAATGTACCAGGAGCACAGTTGCTGGCTTGTATACTAGGAGTATGTTTAGTTTTGGGAGAAACCACCAAACTGTTTTCCAAAATAGCTGTACCATTTTGCATTCCCACCAGCAATGAGTGATGGTTCCTGTTGGCACCATCTCCTCACCAGCATTTAGTGTTGTCTGTGTTCTGGATTTTGGCCATTGTAGTAGATATATAGAGATATCTCGTTGTTTTAATTTGCATTTCCCTAATGACACATGATGTGGAGCATCTTTTCATATGCTTACTTGCCATCCATGTATCTTCTTTGGTGAGGTATCTGTTAAGGTCTTTGGCTTATTTTTCAATCAGGTGGTTTATTTTCTTATTGTTAAGTTTTAAGAGTTCTTTGTATATTTTGGATGACAGTCCTTTATCAGGTCTGTGTTTTGTAAATATTTCTCCCAGTCTGTGGCTTGTCTTCTCATTCTCTTGACGGTTATTTTTTCTTAATACATTGAAAATATTATTCTGTGGTCTTCTAGATCTTACTGTTGCTGTTGAGAAGCCAGTTGATGGTCTAATTGCTCTTCTTTTGTAGGTGATCTCTGTTTCTCTTTCAATGTCTTCTTTTTTTGCCTACAGTGCTCTTAAATTTCATTACAATATGTTGTTTTATTTTTATTTATCCTGCTTGAAATTTGTTGAGCTTGCTGGATCTGAGGTTTAGTGTTCTTTCAATTATTCTGGAAAAATTCTCAGCCATTAGCTGTTTGAATAATGTCCTTCTCCATCCTCTCTAATTCTACTTGAACTTCAGTTAAAAGAGTAGATATATGTTAGACCCCTCTAACTCTATCATCCCTATCTGTTAAACTCTCACATTTTTTATATCTTCATTTCTTGGTCACATTCTATGGAATTTCTTTGGATTGCTCTTATAATTTACTACTTATTTCTTTAGTTATATCTAATGTGCTGTTTGACCTGGCCATTGATTTTTAAATTTTGATTATAACTTTCATTTCTGGAAGTTCTGTTTGGTATGTTTTCAAACGTACTTGGTTCTTTTTTTAATACTGTCTTCTTCCTTGCTAATTTTTTCAAGTCTTTCCTCTAAATCTTAAGATATAAAAATCATAGGCGTTTTGTATTTTGTCTCTAGTTCCAATATCTGAAGCCTTTGAGGATCTTATTTTGCTGTCTGTTTTTCTTGGCTGTCACTCTTGTGGCTTATTTCTGGATGTGTGTTCTTTGTTTTGCTTTTGTTTTAAGACCTAATGTACCTTAGGACTTTATCTGTGGGAGTTATTTGAGGCCTTGGTAAAGTCTTTATTCCACCAGAAAGAATGAGGAGTTGCTTCTGCCAATATCTCGAAAATATTGCTCAGTGGACTACCTTTAGATCTTCATTTGAGGTTGCATGGATTTGATCACAAACCTGCACCAGAGCCAGCTTTTCGTTATGGATTCTTAGCAGAGACATTTCTCCTCTACTGGGTAAGATAGGACAGTTTCTTTGTGGTCCCTTTCAGTGCTGCAGATTTGTTTATGGTTCATCTCTATACTGAGGGTATAGTCCATTGGTATCTCAAGTGTATAAGGAGATTTCATATAAGACTGTCCCACCTAAGGTGGGCCCTGGGCTTTATCTTCTGTTGCCCATACCCCAAATGGTCATTGCAATGGTCACTAGTGTTTGTTACGTAGCCACAGGGCAAAAGCTGGCTTTAGCGTTCTCTTCCCTTCCAGGATATCTGCTTTTTTTTTTATTGTGATAAGGTGTACATAACATAAATTTAACCATTTAAACCATCTTTAAATATACAATTCAGTGGCATTAGATAATTCAGATTGTTATATAACCATCGCTACCATCCATCTCCAGAACGTTTTCATCTTCCCAAACAGAAATTCTGTAACATTAAACAGTAACACTCCATTGCCTCCAGCCCCTGGCAACTACCATTCTACTTTTGGGCTCTGTGATTTTGACTGTTCTAAGTACCTCATATATGTGCAATCATAGAGAATTTTCACTTTCTCTGGCTTATTTCACTTAGTATAATATCTTCAACATTCATCCATGTTGTAGCATATGTCAGAATGTCCTTCCTTTTTAAGGCCGAATAGTAATCCATTGTACGTATAAGCCAAATTTTGTTTATCCTTTCATTATTAATGCACATTTGGATGTTTCCACCTGCTTTTCATTTCATTTAATTTTTGCTCTGTGCAAATTCCTTTAATTTTTGTTCTCTCAAGTATTACTGACAGCTCAACATGATGCATTTTAAAAATTAATTTTTAGGACTATTTATTTAGCTTTTTAAATTGTTCTTTTGAGAAAGTCATCCAGAATATCTAGATCACCTTACTGCTGAAAACCAAAGTCTCGTACCTTCTATATGAAGACCAGAAGACAACTGCAGAGAACACATTTTTATATTCTTCCTTTTCGAGCATGAGAAAGAGAAGATTCTGAGATATACAGCAATTAATATGTAGCTTTATATGTTTTAATTCTTTACTTGAGGTCTGTTAGATAATATTTTTTGACATATCTATGAGAAAACCATAAGAATATCATAAGAAAACTCATCTCTGTCTTGCAGGGTTTGGCATTCTTAGCATGTTGTTGGTGCCGACACCCACCCACCCCTGCATGCCTCAGTATCCAGTAGGAGCCTTGGAAACTTGTACAGAGACATCAAAATTGTAGACTGCTTAAGCTGAAAGGGTCTAATTCTAACCCCTCTCCCCTCCACCACAGTGTCTTAAAGATGAGTTGGCCAAGGTTAAGCGACTCACCCATGGTCATAGAAGGAGTCAGTGACAGCTAGGACTTTTGTTTCCTCACTTCTGTCCCAGTATACTTTGAACTTCTGTGTCCTTTCTGTCTTTGGGTAGACATTCTAAGATACGTTAATGAGTTCTGACCTTCGTCTTTTGAAAAGTTGCTTTGGATGTTGATGAAGATGATCTGACACTGATGCATGGGTCAGAGTAGAGACAAAAATCCTCATCTAATTAACTGCTTGAAGACCAAGTAGAGTTGACCATTCATATCTTACTCCTTCCCTGTCTCCCCTATTTGTGGAGTCTTTTTAGATAATAGAATATTAGAGCTGGGAGAACTCTTGTTATCATTCGATCCAATCCCAAATTGTCTACTGGGACATTTTGGGATCGTCTGCCTGAAAGCTTTACTGTTCTTTATAGATCAGGAAACTGAAACCTAAAAGATGCAAATGATTTCCCCAAGGCCATATAAGGTATTCATAGCAAAGCCAGAGCTGTACCCAAGTCTCCTAATTCCTATTCTAGTGGAAGAGTTCCATCACATGAATATATAAACTTTGCTCTTAGTCTTCAACTAAGCTCCACCTCCATGGTCTCTGTTTTAAGACTGTGAAAAGGCCTAAGGGTGGTTTGCCTTTGAGAATAATCCAGAACCTGAAGGGTTAATAGAAATTGAATGGTGAAGTGGGAGCCTTTTTCTGCTGTCCTCAACTGGGGAGCTGCTGGGCTGTTTCACTTGCCCTGCATGTGTTCCATTACAGTATAATGATGTAATTACCAGTAATGCTGCCGCTGCTAGAGCAGTGCTGGAGAGGCAGGGTTAAGGAAAAGACTAGCCCCAGTTCTCTCCTAAGAGCCAGTTCAGCCCACTTCAGTCTATTAGATTGAAGATGCTGGAAGGCGAATGGCTTCGGCAGAGGAAAAGGTCAGATTTAAAAGCTTTTCTGGGCATGGTATTTATTGTTCCTTTTTTGACCTTCAGAAAAGTCCCCTGTGTGTTTGTCCTTGATTCTTTCCCATTAATGCTTGAAAGCCGTATTGCTGGCCAGCCAGGTCTTTGGCATAGATGGTTTTCTGTGTGGTGTTATTTGAGAAAGTGGAGCACCCTGTCTAGATCACCAGTCCTTGTGCCTTTCATACCACCATTATAGTGTCAGAGTATTTTTGATTCTTGAATAATTTAGTTTTCAGTATTTCTGCATATAAATATATGTACATCCATATATATATATATATATATATATATATATATATATATATCTCACTTCTACAGATAGGCTTAGACCTCAACAATTTCTGAGATAACATTTAAAATACAGAAAAGTAAGAAATAGGGCATAGTGCCTTAGGCAAATCACTTAACCTTTCTGTGCATCTCTTTTGAAACATATACCCTGTCACTTGATGACTCTAAGGAGGTAATCGTCATCTTTGGAACATGGTAGAGCCTTCCAGAAGTTTCCCCTTGGCGGGGATAGTCATTTCCTCCTAATACCAAGCACCTGCCGAATCCAGGGCACTGAGCTAGCGTGTACAGTGGAACATACAGCGTTGGAAGATGTCAGCTCCTACTGTCAGAGAGCTTTACCTATTTGTTAATTTGACGAACCCAAACGAAAACATTGGTTAGAATTGTAGAAAAGTGGCTTTCATACAGGTTATAAGAAGGTACAAGTTTTGCTTATTACTTCAGTGGTTCTCAGAGTGCTTTCCCTGCATCAGTACCATCAGTATCACACAGGAACCTACTAGACATACAGATTCTCAGACCCCAAGCAGATCTGCTGAATCATAAATTCTAGGGGTGGGGACCTACAGTCTGTTTTAACAACCCCTCTAGTAATTCTTATGCAACTGAAGTTTGAGAACCACTGATATTTTATGGCTTAGTACTAGGAGCCACCTGAAAATATAAAATCCCTTCTGTTTATCTAGAGCTGCAATGTCTAGTAGTCAATATAGGAGTCACTAGCCGCGGGCGGGTATTTAAATAAATTAAAACAAAGTAACATTTGAAATTCTCGGTAGCACTAGCCACCTTGTAAGTGCTCAGTAGACGCGTGTGGCAAGTAGTTACCGTACTGGCCAGTGCAGATGTAAACATTTCTGTCATCACAGAAATTGAGTAATGGTGGGCTCAGAGCAGTGGTCCTCCCAGTTTAGCATGAATCAGATCACTTAGAGGACTTAGGAAAACACAAATTGCTGGACCCCATTGCATGGGTTTCTGATTTAATAGGTCCAGCATCATCCTGAAGAAATTACACTTATCACAGGTTCCCAGGTGATGCTAATGCCGCTGGTCCAGGGAGCACACTTGGAGAACCACTAGTCCAGAGTGAGGGTTCTTGACCTAAAACCTGTAAACCTCCTAATGGAAAAATGGAAGGTAAAACAGTGTATATATCCACATAATGAAGGTTACAGGGTATAGGGCCCATAGTTTATTTTATTTTTTATTCATTTATTTTTGGCTGCGTTGGGTCTTTGTTGTTGCACGTGGGCTTTTCTCTAGTTGTGACGAGCGGGGGCTACTCTTCACTGCGGTGCATGTGCTTCTCATTGTGGTGGCTTCTCTTTGTTGTGGAGCACGGGCTCTAGGTGCGCGGGCTTCAGTAGTTGTGGCATATGGGCTCAGTAGTTGTGGTGCACGGGCTTAGTTGCTCTGTGGCAGTGGGATCTTCCCGGACCAGGGATCAAACCCGTGTCCTCTGCTTTGGCAGGTGGATTCTTAACCACTGTGCCACCAGGGAAGTCCCAGGGCCCATAGTTTAAGTCTGGTTTTCAAGTGGGTCAGCAGATCAGTCAGGAAAACTTTTAGCTGCAGTTAACAGAAAATCTCAGTAATAGTGACTTAAATCACAAGGACATTGGTGTTCATTTAGCAGACTGAGAGGCAGGAAGTTTCAGGATTCTTTCAGTGGCTCAAGCATGTCACCAAGAAAATCAAGCACTTTCCCTCCCCAGAAAACCTCTTATGGGTTTTTTGTTTTGTCAGAACTAGATGACATGCCCGCCTTTAGAGCATTCCTGGCAAAGGGGAATGGATTTGCATAATTGCTTTAGACCATTGTGATTCAACTCCTGGGGATGAATGGGAGGGGGATTCCCTTCCCTGAGACCATAGGGTCTCTACCAGTTCACTGAACAAAATGTTAGTTTTATAACAGGGATAAAGAGAAAAATGGATATTGGGTTGATAGGGATCTGCATCTGTCTCAGTGAGTGACCCGAAAAAGGTTAGGAACATCTGTTCTGCATCTTTTCATCTCATCACATGCTTTTAACTTGCTAGACAAGTAGGACCTGGATTTTCTCAACTGTGAAGGTTTACTTGGCTCTGTCATCTCAGACCTTATGACAGGTCTGTGAAGCAGTTCTGCTCATAATGGGGGTGAGTGGGGTAGAATTTAAGAACCTGATCCAAGCCTCTAGAAGTTGGCCTCAAGTCAAGCCTGAAAGCTAGTCCCCCTCTGACTTTGACCCCCAATTCTAAAAAGGGCTTTTGCCCAAAAAGTGTTCCTTTGACCAAGTCCCTGCCTTGATGCTTTAGACAGTCCCATTACTCTTTTTCTCCTACTAATTCTCTTAGAACCGGAGACCTCGTCCAGAATATTGGATTCTGCTTCCAGACTTCAGATTCCTATCTACATGCCTAGATCCCTGCTTGCCTCCTCCCATCAGTATGCTTCAGACAATCTGCTTTGCTCAGTAGAGAGATCATGTCTAAAAATGTACAATTTGAGTCTTCCATGTAGAAATGGTAAGTGAAGCACTGGGAGTTAATGAGATCATTGAAGGAGAAGATGCAAGAAAAAAAGCAGAGTGCACCACCCCCCCAGCCTACTGAATCAGATTAAAGGCATGGTCATCTATGTTTTTATCTGTCAACTCCACAAATCAAGAGACCTACCAATCACACACAACTCAACACACATCAGTGGACCTAATAGTGGTCCTTATGGCCCTGGGAATCCAAAGAGGTGCCTGATGAAAGCGATGATGGCAGCTGAGCAGGCAGAGCTCTCCACCTGTGTCCCCCTACCCCCAAGAGTAATTCTGCTTTTGTTTGTTTTTATATATCATGGTTCTGCATAAAATTTTGTATGTAGAAATAAATGGTTCCACTTCTTTAAAAAGGGGGTGGGGAGACACTGGCTTAATGATGTCAAAGGTGCCTTCCAACACTGGCATTGAGCTCCAGAGACAGCAGCTAGAATATAGGTTCTAGGCTGTAACATGTGAAACAGAAGTACTTTCTTGTTTCAGGACTAAGAACTCTGACCTGCCTGTTTTCTGGTGGTTTTAGTTGCCTTAGTCAACAGCTGGATACAGTACCCAATTGTTTGCAGCAAAAGTCCTGCAAGTCTGTTTCCTCTAAAAGCTTCTTCTGCAGCTTCCCTCCCCCCATCCTCCCAGGACAGAAGTGGACGCAAGGGGGAATGTTTCAGTTCCCCTGCTGGGTTGTGTGTCTTCCTCTCACACCCTGTCCAGAGCGTCTAGGGAGTTTTTACTTTCCAAAGCTGCTTACCAGAAACAGTTTGGCAGAATCCAGTTTGGGGGAGGAGGCTGTAGTTAAACGATCACAAAAGCACACATCCCTGTGGTGAATGAATTCTTAACATGTGTGAAGAGGGAGCAAAGGAACTTTGGTAAAATTGTTCATTACAGTTCATGCTAAATCAGGATGCTAAATTCAGGAATGGAAATGAGGAACAACCCAGAACACTACGATTTGCATTAATTAGGACGTTTAATCCCTGACTCTCAATAACACACACTCAGGATTATGACAGAATTTCAGTGTACGTTTGTATATACTTTAAAATTTTTTAATTTGGTATTGTAATGTATTCTGATACAATGAAAAGCTGCCTGTTTTTGTAGTACAGATTTCAGAAAGTAAAGCTTGGCTGCTGGGGGAATAAAGAGGCAACAGAGCAATTCTCAAAGAGGAAGTGCATGAGAATCTTAAGGGCTTAGGGGAAAGATTATTTTTGGTTATAAACGGAGGGCTTTTGTTCAAGTTGAAAAACATGACCAATCTAATCTTCTGAGGCTCAGAGAGAGAAGGTGACTTGCCAAAGTCTCACAGATGATTAGACGGTGTTAATCCCAGAACCCAGGTCTGTGCTCTCTGAGCTCAGAGTTGGTCCCTATCCTGAACTACCCCTCCAGATCTGAGTTTCCCATATATTCTCTCTGTGGCCCACTGTCTGCATCTCAAGCCACCCTCTCCTTGATCTGTTGGCCTAGCTTCAGGGGAGCTGGGCTACAGCCGGTCTGAGATAGGAAGACTGTAAATTTATTTAAACTTTCAGCATGACCCATTGGCCTCACTTTTTCCATTGTGATGAATGAAAATGTAGACAGAAGAATGTTTAAGATGGACAACTCCAAGAGAACAAGGAAAATGCAGAACAAGGAAGTGTGCCATTTGTTTTTGCTTTTAAAACGCTTATTACAGAACTTCATGTATTGTTGTTTTTTTACCTCTGTCATCTGTGACCCATTCTCTTCAGCCAAGATATTTTGGCTTTTTTTCTCTGGGAAACCAGTGGGTGGGTGAGTCTGGAGGAGCCAGGAGTTAACAAAATACCAGCAGATGCTGGAGCTGAGGGAGAGGATTCTCCTTCGTCTCACGAGCGGAGGCGTACCTCACCTCCCACCCTCCCTCCCCTTTGAGAAAGACTTGAGAGGATTTGCCAATCCTGATGAAGAAAATCTCCAGGAACTCTTCCTGTCTTTGGGCCATCAGGGCTTTGCCTTCCTGAGGATGCCCTAAGCATTGTAGGAAATAGTAGCATTGTCTTTTGAAGTCAAGCTTACCCGGTCTGATTCCAGATCCATCATTGAATCCAAACCTACCATTTACCATCTGGGTGGCTTTTGATGAGATCCTTCTGAGCCTGTTTCCTCATCTGTAATAGAGATATTAGAGCCTATCTCATCAAATTTGTTAGAATTAAATAAGGTAATGTGCATAAAACGCCTAGCACATTGCCAAACACCTGATTGATCTTCAATAAATAAAAAGGTTTCTGCAGAACCGCCCCTTTCCTCAGCAACTTGTGTACAGTTTTCATTTTCCATGTGGCCATGAGGTAGGCAATAGTAACTTTCTAACTTGATTCTAGTGGCAGTAGGAGTAGCAAAGTGCATTTGGTTTTTTTTTCCGTATCAACTTTAAGGGATAATTTACACACAGTGAACTGCATCTGTCTAAATTCAGTGAGTGTGACAGTTGTCTATACCCGTGAAGTTACTCCTACAGTCAAGATACAGAACATCTGTGTCAGCCCCCAAAGGTTCCTCATCTCTTCATGTTCTTTCCTTTCCTTTGCCCTCTGCCCCAGGCAAGCAGTCATCTCTTGTCACTATAAATCAGTTTGCATTTTATGAATAGATGCATACAGTTTGTACATGTCTGGCTTCCTTCACTCAGCATAATGATGTTTTAGATGTGTCCATGTTGTTGCATACATCTGTTTTGTCACTGAGTTCTATTCCATTGTATAGCTCTACCGCCTGTTGATGGACATTTGGGTTGTTTGCAGTTTTGGGCTATTTTACACAAAGCTGATATGAGCATTCATTTGCACATCTTCGTGTGGGCATATATTTTTACTTCTCCTGGGTAAATACCCTGGATGCGAATGGCTGAGTCCTATGGTAGTTGTTTGTTAAACTTTTTTAACAACTGCCCCCCTGTTTTCCAAACTGTCTGTTCCATTTTACATTCCCACCGACAGTATATGTGTGTGATTTCAGTTGCTTGACATCCTCACCAACACTTAGTATGGTCAGTCTTTTTAATTTTAGCCGTTCTAATGGGTTTACAGGTAACAGTATTTCATTGTGGTTTTAATTTGCATTTCCCTGATATCTAATAATCTTTTTGGGTGATAACTGGTCTAGCTTCTTTTGTGTAGTCCCTTTTCAAATCTTTTGTCTATTTTTAAAATGGTATAGTTTATCTTCTTGTTATTGAGCTTATGAGTTTTTAAACACGGTTTGGATACCAGCTTTTTGTAAGATAGAAATATGTGAGGTTTTTTTTTTTTTTTTTTTTTTTTTTTTGGTGAGGTTTTTCTTTCTGTGAAAACACGTGAATGTTTTCTCCCAGGCTGGCTTGCCTTTTCATTTTTTTAATGGTCCCATTTGGGGAGCAAAAGCTTTGAAATTTGATGGTCTGTTTTGTCTGTTTTTCTTTTATGATTTTTGTTTGTTTGTTTGTTTACCTCAAGGTCACAAGAATTTTTCTCTTATATTTTCTTCTAGGAGCTTCTACACTTATATCTGTGATCCACTTTAAGTTAATTTTTGTACGTGGTGTGAGGTAAGGGTTAATATGGAAGTTATCTTTTGAGTATCTTACGTATCAGGAACTTTAATTCTCAATAAATAAATGTTCTAAGATAGATAATTATCCCCATTTTAATGATGAGGAAAAGAAGTCTCAGAAATACTAAGTAACCTGTTCAAGTCATACAACCAAGATTCAAGCCCATGATTACGTAACACCAAAGCCCATATGCTTTCCACTCTGTTATGCAGGCATTTTGTTTTCAACATTGAATTAGAATCTATATTTTAAAATGTCCAGCTGTAACCTGTGAAGAGGATATAAAAACATGAGGTGGCACTGCCATTCTGAGGACATTCATATCCCTAGCCTGACCTTATGACATTATTCACAGCAAGGATGTCGGGACCTAGGGAATCCAGGGGTTCCATGTCAGACCATTTGCGCTGGTTTGTATTTCAGAAGCTGTAAATACAATTTTCTTGGTGCTCTGCTGACAAGAAGCCTTATTCTGAGTTCTTTTTCCATTTTATAGCTGGTCCATCAGAAATATGAAGTTAAGTGCCTGGCCACACAGACAGTTAATCCTTGGAGTACCCAGCTGGATGGCTGAGTCTCACTGTGTTTGGTTTGAGTTTTTATTTTTGGAAAACAAATAGTGAGTCAGCCTCCATTCTTTCCCTCTCTCTAACTCACTACCGCCTTCTGGAATCTCTTAGATACTGTGGTCTTGCTGGGTAAATAGTCTTTTCTCTGAAACTTCCTTTCAGCCAGGACAGAATCATGTGAGAGAAGTCCCCCATCCTCTGATATTTAATGTGCCCTCCTGCCCTTTAAAGAAAAGTCTGTTTAAGGCTGTTCACTTTTGTCATCTTCAAGGAATCTCTGAGTCTTAGTTAGCAGGACTGTTTTGTTTCTTTTAAAAAATGCTGGAGGGAATGTAAAGATAACAGGCTGTACCTCTGGGTTCTTTCTTTGCAACACTTTAGCTTTGGTAAATTCACACCCTCTTCTTCCTTACTTTCTATGAGGCAGTATGGTATAGGGAGAAGAGCATGGAACTTTGGAGTGAGAAGTTTGTAGGTTTGAATCCCAGCTCCTAGAAAGTACAAAGCAGGGGTGTTTGAGACTTATAAAGGATGTTTTTTGAGTACAGAACCCTGTTTAATAACAGATATACTGCTTTCTCTTTGGCTGAGCTGGGCAGTCTAGTTTCAAAGTCCAGCCATGGAGGGTAAAACATTGTAGTCATTCCACCTGTTAGATTGTCCAGCTACTGCCAAGTAGATCGTCCTAGTCTCTGGAAGCAAACTCTTCCGTCTTTGGTGTGATTGTTTGCTAGTGAGAAACTTAACTTACGGAGAGAAATGTGAGTTGCAAGAGGAGTAGAGGAGAAAAGACAATCTGTCTGATACAGAGAGGATCAAGTATAGGTTGATGGGAGGAAGGAGGGAACCCAGTTTACATATTTGGGAGCTATACCTCCATCTTCTTAAATACAGCCCTGAAAAACATTCATCTCTGTGTTGATGGTGGAATGAGAACAGGTGAGTGTCTCTCAGTACCATCTGGTTACCGTGCCTTCTAGGTGGCCTCATTTTCCTCTCTTCCATGGGAGTCTCCTTTGCACTTCAGTCTGGGGGCTGGTTTCTGCTTCCCCTTTGCAACCATTAAGGATTCTGTGGTCTCCACGATTACCATGTTCAAACCTACATATCCTTTGAGATACAGTTCAGGGCTTAGCTCTTCCAAGAAGCCTCCCTTGACCTTCATACACTGTTGGTGGGAATGTAAATTTATGCAGCCACTGTGGAAAGCAGGATGGAGGTGTCTCAGAAACCTAGAAACAGAACTACCATGTGACCCAGCAATTCCACTCCTGGGTATATGTCTGGAAAAAACAAAGACACTAATTCTAAAAGGTACGTGTACCCCAGTGTTCATAGCAGCATTATTTACAATTGCCAAGATAAGGAAGCAACCTAAGAGTGCATCAACAGATGAATGGATAAAGAAGATGTGGTGTATATATATATATATATATATATATATATATAGACACACACAATGGAATACTACTTAGCCATAAAAAAGAATGAAATTTTGCCATTTGCAGCAACATGGGTGGACTTGGAGTGCATTATGCTAAGTGAAATAAATCAGACAGAGAAAGGCAAATACTGTTTGGTATTACTTACACGTGGAATCTGAAAAATACAGCAAACTAGTGAATATAACAAAAAAGAAGTGGTCTCACAGAGAGAACAAACTAGCAGTTACCAATGGGGAGAAGGAAGCAGGAAGGGGCAATATAGGCACAGGGGACTAAGAGGTACAAAGTTTTAGGTATAAAATAAACTATAAGGATATATTGTACAGCACAGGGAATATAGCCAATATTTTATAATACTGGAGTAGAACCTTTAAAAATTGTGAATCACTATATTGTACACCTGTAACATTGTACAGCAACTATATTTCAATAAAAAAAAAAAGCCTTCCTTGACTATTCTGCCTAGTTTGATGGTTCCTTGGCCATCCTAAATCATTCAGGTAGCCTTGATAATCTAAATTTGTGAATATATAATGGGTACAAACTGTGTTTTGGGAAAGAGGGAATGATTACAGAGAGAGATCAGAGGTAGTACCAGTGGCCTAACACTTAACTTTGACTATTCCTTGTACCACTTTTGTCTCCTCAACTAGATTCCCATGCCTCTTCAGGATTGCCTCTTAGAAGTCTGGTGATTACTTAACTCTAACCTAAATCTCTCCTTATACGTAAGTGTAGCTCGGATTTCCTTCCATTTGCCTAGGCTTCATACTGTCTCTACAATTTTGGATACAGTTTATTTCACTTAACACTTTAAGCTTAAAAACACTTATTGTAAACTCTGAGGATCTTTTAATGGCTGCAGTGTGACTCACTCATAAAACCACTTTGTACCACTAGGACACTGGAGCCTTTGTTTTCTTAGGTAAGGAAACAGGCATCATTGAATCATTAAAGCCCCTTAGTCAAACTTGTCACATGCAGCTTACCGCTTAGGCCTAAAATTCTGTTTTTCCCTCTCTAACTGTATACAGAATATTTTGACTCTCCAACAGGTAAGATGAGAAAATTAGTCCCTTCATATCTTAAGGGACTATTGTATGGCTAAATAATACAATACAATGTATTGTATTGTATGGCTAAATAATATTTACATTCAGGTCTATAAAATAAGTGTTGAGTTTTACCTGTAGATTGATTCTAAGAATTAACAACTAGTGTATATCCTTTGCAATATTACAATTAGGTACATATCACAACAGAGCTGAGTTGCATGATTTGATTCATAGGAAGAAAATAAGGTTCAATGATCCTAAACCTGTGACATTTAAAGGAGAATATTCCAAACATCAAGATCAAATAGATTCTCTTTCTACATTACATCGCTTGCCACATTTTCTTTGCTTCGTATTTATACCTGGTCTTTTCTTTTTGTTTTCCTTGGAGTTTCTAATTGCCTTTTTTTTTCCCGGACTGAAGAAAGAAGCATCTGCCTTTACCTTATGACTACTATCATTTAGCTTCTTAATCATACTGTTTGTTGTAGGGAAATGACTTGCATCTTGACACATTCTTCTCTAAGTCCAGAGAGTTCTGTTTCTACTTTCAAGGCCTGCTACCGTTTTACTGAAGTCCTGGGTTAAATCTCCTTTCTTGCACCCCATGTCATCTTCTTTCTTAAAATTCTTTTTCCTTTTGCTTTAAGGTATCCTTGGTAGTTTTTTCAGAAAGAATGCATAGGAGTTAAATTTTCTAAGTCCTTGCATATCTAAACTGTTTTGCCCAGATGGTTCTTTAGACAACGCTGCAGTTAATCATTTTGATTTCTGCTCCTCTTCCTGACCTTGTTCTCCTTATCCTCTAATTCTGCACTATGGATTACAGTAGCCAGTAGCCAAGTGTGAGCTGGTGAGCACTTGAAACCTGGCTCATCTGAATTAAAATGTGCTGTAAATGTAAAATACACATCAGATTTCAAAGAAAAACAACCCCCCAAAATCATTTTATGTTGCTTATGTGTTAAAATGATGATATTTTGGATATATTATTAAAATTAATTTCACCTACTTACTTTTACTTTTTAAATGTAAAAATAAATTTCAAGATTATGTACGTGACTCGCATTACATTTCTGTTGGACGGTGCTGCTCTAATCTTCAACATGACACTTTTTCCAGCCTCATCAAGGAGCAGCATTGGATACTGCATGCAGTTTTTTCCCATGTTCCTTTGCCTGACTTCCTTCACTCGGGTTATGTGTAGGTACCTCTACTTTCCATCTTTTGAAAAGTGTTAAAAATTTCTGGTCTGGTTCTTTTGTCCCTTTATTTCTCTTTCCCCACCCTAACCACAGGTATTAATTTAATCCCTTTGTACTACTTTGTTACATCTTTGGGATTTGGGAAGAAAGAGATATAAACTTATTTTCAGTCTGTCAATTGGAAAACAGAAGATTTTACAGATTTTATCATTATTTTGAACAATAGTACAGTGGTCATCTTCATGCATAAGTCTGTCCGCATCTCTAGATATTTTCTTAAGATGGATTTCTGGAAATAGACGTACTGGTTCAGGTTGTATGAATTTATTTATGACTCTTGATATACATGTCAACAGATTTATTCCCCCAAAATGTACCCGTTTATGTTCTCAGTGGGTTATTCAATAAAAGGTGGGAGCAGTTATCCAAGAAGTGCCCAGATTCAATCTGCATCCTCTGTGTGGGCCTTTTATCTCAGCTTCTGTGGAAAGCATGGTCTGTTTTCTGAATCACTTAACTTTTATGAGCCTTCATTTTCCTATTTGTAAAATAGGGATAATCATGCCCTGAAGTAATGTATATGAAAGCTCATTGAAAGTAATAATTTCATTAGTTTATTTCAGCAAGTATTTGATAGCCTCCTACTTGTACTAAGTACAGACGCTGCACTGGGAATGATGGGGACTGTCCAAATGACATAGTCCCTGGCCTCAAAACTAATGTCTTATGAAGGGATTAGAACTGGAGATGAGAAGTATTCATGAGAAACTATCTCAGAAGTCTTTCTGTAGTAGATAAGGTGTTAAAGGGGTTTAAATGCAGAAGGCTTTGCATTTCATTTAAAAGATAAAAGAAAACAGCATAGAGGAGGTAGCATTCAAGGTAGCCTTGAAGGAGGAGCATAATTTCATAGTTCCCTGACCAGGGGTCAGACCCATGCCCCCTGCATTGGAAAGGCAGAGTCTTAACCACTGGACCACCAGAGTAGTCCCTAAAGGAGGAGCATACTTTCAGCACAATCAGAGAGTGAGGTGTGGGTACAGGAGGTGTGAGGATGATCTTGAGCAAAGGCACAGGGGTGAGTTCTGGGCAAATCAGTTAATAGCGTTCACTAGAGTATAGGCAGAAGGCAAGGAAAACAAAGTGTAGGTAGACGTTTTTATTTCTCTGATCATACTTACTTGCATGGGCCGCACAGTGAGATACTCCTTACATTTATTTTTGCTGTGCTTTAGTAGGGTAGGCTGAAAGAAATCACTTCACTGAGTTTTGGCTCTGACCAGAACTGAGTAGGCGAAGTTTGTCTTGTCCATAGGGACGGGAACACGATATATTTACACTGGCCTTTCTCTCCCACGGAGGTTGGAAATTCTGAGGCATTTTAAACAGTTCTGAGCCTATGACACATTACACTTACCCAATCAAATAACTTGCATCAGGAATTTTGAGGAGTGGTCGGAGGATTCCTGAAGAGAAGAATAACTGAGACAACGGGTAAGGTGGCAATAGAGAGAGAATAGTGAGCGAAGAATTAGACCTTTGCTATCATCGGGAAAAGGTGAGGAACTTTGTGAAACAAGGACAAGGATTCTGCTTTCTATACATCTTTCTGGCCCTCTCCCTTCAGGGGGTTCACTGTCTTCTCAACAGTTGTTTGGTATCTTCAGGCTGTTAACTGAAAATCTGGAATCATTTTGGGGTATACCACCCCCCTCCCTCCCTACCATCATGCCCAAGATTTTTTTTATCCTCAGCAACATTCAGGATTCTCTTTTTTGGTGCCTATAAAATGAAGTCAAATTCCTGTGCTTGGCTTTCACCAGACCCCCCCCCCCCCCCCCCCCCCCCCCCCCCCTGGGGGCTCTAGCTTGTATTTTCCATCTTACTTTACATTGTACCCCAGTACTCTAACCTTGAGTCTATGGCTTAACGTCTCTCATCCACTTCTAACAGAAACGTCCAGTTCATTTATTCACTCGACATTTATTGAATATCTGTTATGTATCATTTTTTCAGTAAACTTTTAGGAAGCACCTGCTATGGTTTAGGCCTTATTTTAGAGCCTGTGAACAGAGAAATAGGAAAAGGGATAATGTTGGTAAATGGAAAAATACCATGAGGTATTTGGGGGGAATCCATATATGTATTCGAAATGCAGGTATGTCAGGAGATGCCCATGTAGTCCCTTTGAATAATCACTGCCTTGTGTATATGAGCTGGATCACTAGTACACAGTGGGATCAAGGCTCAGATAGTATTTAGGTTCAAGTTGAATATGCTGCCAAGTGGAGATGATGAAAGAAGCAACCGTCATGGTCCTGAACAAGGGTCATCAGCTCTAGGACTACTGATGGTTTCTTCAAAGATATGACTTACCATCTATTCTGGTTTCTTCAAAGATATGACTTACTATCTATTCTGATTGATCTTGTCAAAATGCTCAACAATTTCACTGTGGTTACACCTGATAGCACTAGTGGGGTCTGCCTCTTGGGGCTCTTTTCTTTAAGTGGTGACTCCCGAAGAGCATATACTCAGAAGCTGCTACACCCTTGCCTATTGTATTGGCTTAGTTCCCATTCCCTAAATGAGCCTTGTCCTTTCCCACCTCCATGCCATTGCTCATCAGTGTGGTGGGGGAAAGAGAGGATTTGGAGCTAGATCTGGGTTTGAGACCTTGATTCACTTCTTATTCGCTCTGTAACCTGGGTCAAATTTCTTAAACTGTCGAAAGGTCTTGAGAGAATTATATTACCCTTCTTTTCCAGCATCGTCTATTATAAGGTATAGATGAGAATTGATGTGAAAGCATGGTATCTATTACATGATATGTACTCTTTCCATTCTCCCTTTCCTGGGGAACTTCCTTTTACTCCTTCCCCCATCTCTGTTTATTAAAACTCTGTCCATCCTTAATTTAGCTCTTATATTACATCTCCAGTAAAGTGTTCCCAATATTCTCAGTTGCAAGAGGTTTGGGCTTTCCCTCTTTTTCTATGCTTTGCTTGTGGGATTTTAGACTTTTGAAGAAACACATCTAAGTAGTAGGGGGAATGGCACAGGAAAGGGTCGATACCTGAATAAAATAGCACTGTCTTTGGAAGCAGGAAAATAAGGGTCAGTGAGAGATAGTATGCAAATAGTGTAAATAAGGGTGTGTTGTCACTCAATGCAAGGTGACTGATTCTCGGCCCATCTTCTCCCAGTAGGCCAGAGATGGAGGTTGTTTCCAGTTCCTAGTATTAGCCACAAAAAAGGGGCCACTCACTCTTCTTTATGTAGTGAGAACCAGCTACCAATCTTCCAGGTAGCCCTGAACTTTTAGAATTTGATCCTATGTTTTGATTAGAATTGAGCAGTCAGTCTGTAGATTTTCTGAGAAGACCTGGCTTGGTCAGCAGACTAGAAAACATCCAGGAAGATACAAGTCTGGCAAGATTTGAGGGAAACAACAAAGGATGCCCAGCACCACTGCTTGTGCTTTGATTTACCATTTCACACCTGGTACAGTCCGGAAGCTACATTTTAAAAAAACCAATTTTTTCTTTAAAAAAACAAAAACCAAAAAACCTGTAGTCAAAAAAGCACTCATCTGCCATAAAGCCAGAAGGATTCATTCATTGGAGCTGGTTGTTCACGTTTGTAGAATTTAGGATGGAATTTTAGATGGAAAGGGCCTTAGAGTCGAGTAGGGTCTTCAAAAGGAAACAGAAGGCTCTTGCTTTTTGCATGAACTGAGTTCATCCACAAGACAGCGCTTCTTGATCTGTGAGGAGTGATTTCACACAATTAGCTAATTGGTTGAGGAAGGCGACCTGTCAGCTTTGCAGAAAGGATGTCTGCTCTTAGGGATCCACATAAAGAACATATCTTAAGCTTTACATGACAGCCCAGAGCAGCCCCATTAATCCTCCTATGTAATGGCCAGTCATAACCACAGAGCAGGAGTACCTTTCACTTGAGAGTAAAGCCACGGAAACCCAAACGGCTGCCAACAGCTGATCACTGTCACCCTCAGCCCAGTGTTGTTTTCGGCTTTGAAATACTTCTGAATGATATTCCAGTTTGCTCTATTGTAAGGGGGTAAGGGACCCTCCAGAAACAGTCTGCTGTTTATTTTTAAGTGTTATAAGATACCTAGTTTGTTGAAATGATACTTGTCTATTGTATAAAAAACAAGGGCAGAACTCATTTGTGGCCATCTTGAAAGTCCAAATGGGTGCAGAAAAACAGAAAGAGAAAATGGAAAATTTCTGCAGGTAAATGTTAAGTTTTTCTGGTTTTCAAATGTGCAAGAAATTCAGGGTGAAAGAAGAGGGTCATAGACTTGTCAAGAAGGGAATCAGGAGAAGGTAACTGATAATAAATCAATATGTTGAATCCCTTTGCCCCTGTGAAATCAGTGTCATTGTTCTTTGGAACATATTATTAAGATATGCCCAGAATATAAAGTTTTATGATGAGAATGGTTGTGACCATCATAGGATGACTCATCCCTCCCACCAAAACAAACATAGGATTGGTCATTAGGAGACCCAAGTTTTCATAACACTGCATACACCCTTCTTAATGTAGTGGTTAAGAGGCAGGGCTTTGACTATTTACAATAGCCAGGACATGGAAGCAACCTAAGTGTCCATTGACAGATGAATGGATAAAGAAGATGTGGCACATATATACAATGGAATATTACTCGGCCATAAAAAAGAAACAAAATTGAGTTATTTGTAGTGAGGTGGATGGACCTAGAGTCTGTCATACAGAGTGAAGTAAGTCAGAAAGAGAAAAACAAATACCATATGGTAATACATATATATGGAATCTAAAAAAAAAAAAAAAAAAGATTCTGATGAACCTAGGGACAGGACAGGAATAAAGACACAGACATAGAGAATGGACTTGAGGACACAGGGAGGGGGAAGGGTAAGCCGGGATGAAGTGAGAGAGTAGCATGGACATATATATACTACCAAATGTAAAATAGCTAGTTAGTGGGAAGCAGCTATATAGCACAGGGAGATCAGATCGGTGCTTTGTGACCACCTAGAGGGGTGGGATAGAGAGGGTGGGAGGGAGACGCAAGAGGGAGGGGATATGGGGATATATGTGTACATATAGCTGATTCACTTTGTTATACAGCAGGAACTAACACAACATTGTAAAGCAGTTATACTCCAATAAAGATGTTTAGGAAAAAAACAGAGTCAGGGCTTTGGGTCTGTCAGACATGGGCTTGAATTCTGTTTCTGTCACCTACCTACTCTATAACCTTGGCTAAGCACATGGTAAGTATTTATGTCAGGAATATTTTCAGTTCATTAAGCTGACTGATAGTGGTTTAAATGACATTATCACGTTATAAGTCTAGAATAAGCAGTTGCTGCCTTTGGTTTAGAGACTCAGTGTTGTGATCAAGGGTGTTCATTCTGTATATCTTCCCATTCAGCCATCCATGATGTGTTGGCTTTCAACCTCATGGTAGCAAGAAAGTCAAAAGCTTTCTCAGGAGCCCTCAGCAGATATCTCCTTATGTCTAATTGTCCAGAATTGTGACACATAGATACATACAGTTAGAAGGAAACCTAGGAAAACAAACAAACGTCCTGCTTTTCTAGACTCTGTAATGAAAGAAGACAGAGACTGTAAATGGGTATTATGTTTTCCAGTCAACAGTGCAGTGCCTGTTGAATTAACATTCAGTTAATGTTAAATGGTGTTATTTTTTTTAATTTTATTGAAGTATAGTTGGTTTACGATGTTGTGTTCATTTCTGCTGTACAGCAAAGTGACTCAGTTATAAATATACCTTTTTCATATTCTTTTCCATGATAGTTTATCACAGGATAGTGAATATAGTTCCCTGTGCTACAATAGGACCTTTTTTCTCTATCCTCTGTATAATAGCTTGCATGTGTTAAATGCTGTTACGATGCTGATGGTGACATACTCTTCTGAAGATTCAAGTGATATGATATTTAACATTTTACATTTTACGAAGTACTTTTACTTACTTGTGTAAGAACTTTGTTGGTGGTTCTTGTTGTTATTGCATATTTAGAAGTTCCTTGAAGATTGATCCAAAGAAGAGAGGTCAACCAGGAAGGACAGCATAGTTCAAGCCTTCACATTGACCTGTCCCAGCTCCAGGTCTGTCGCTTTACAAAGCCTTCCTAGACCACCCAGAAGCACAGCAGTTTAAAGCACTGCTGTAAACTCCTAATGTCACTTATGACTTATAATGTTTACTTGCTACTTATATTTTTAAAATACACATGGCTTCTTAGCTAGGTTTTGAGCTCCTTAATTTCAAGGTTTGCATAGAATGTGCCCTCTGGAATGTGGGGAGGAACTCGATTACTCTTCATTTACTGATAGAACATTTTCTATTTCTCACCGTTAGCTGGATTTGATATAGTGTAGGGATGGGAAATGATTAGAATTATGCTTTTCAGTGGGGGGAGAATTTTATCTTCTTTTGCTCAAACCTCCACCATTCTTTCTCCAACTTGCCTCTCGCTTCTTGCTCTTTTTCTCCTAAGAGAGCAGTATGGATTGTCAGGGGAGGAAGCATATCATTCCTCTCCACTTTATCATGTTATGACTCTCCAGCCTCTTCTTAACTAAGTCTTGACTCTGACTTGGCTATGAGGAATTTTGCCCTACTTTCTATTAGGGCCCTGCTCCCTCACTGCCATCTGTGAGACTGCAACCAAAAGGAAACCATTACAGGTTAGCTTCTTTGGTGCCTTTTGCACACTCCACCACCGTCCTTACATCTTTTGGGCGAGTTGACGTAAGAGGCAAATAGTATTGGGTGCGGAAGTCAAACCCATTGACTGAAATCTCCAGTGATGTATGAATCATTATCTGATCTTTGGCTGAGACTAAATGCTAAGAATGTGTAAGGATCTTGGAAGTTGAAAATATTAAGCGAATGTTTAGCAAGGAGTATTCAGTAGCAAAGCTAGCTGGAGAACCCCATTGCCCAGCCCAGTGTTCTTTCAGCATTGTTCTTGGCTAGTGCTATAGTCTTCAGAAGTGATGCCAGAGTATCAACAGCCAGATTCCTGAGCACTTGAATCCAGTGGCTCTCTTCTCTTTACCATGACTCTGATTTTAGAAATAGAAAGTAGTTGCTGACAGATTTTAGTTTAATTTGTGTAAGTCACTGATCCAATTTGTTGTTTGTTTTGTTTCTGATGGTACAGAAACCAAGAATTTCCTAACATGATGTTCCTCGTACCCTTTGGCCACTTGATTTTCCCATATTTTTTTACTCCTGTCCAGCTTTCACTGTTTCATGATGCTTGTTGTTTAGATATAGCAAATGACATGACAGCTGCAGTACCTCTACTTCCAAGTTATGAAATAAACTTAATGTGCAGACATACATAGACAAAACACAACATCCTCATTATCTATTTACATAATAAAGCAGTTGACCAAGGCTTCAGAGATTTGGGGTGCCAGTTAATTATTTCCCTTTCCTTCTGATACAGAGAAGTGGAAGAAGGTATCAAACGGAGGTGAAGGTGTCAGTTCTACTCATGGCTGCCCAATAGCTCCCTAAGTATAGTCTGGAGAGGTTAAGTCTAGGAGACCTCTGTGCAATGAGAGGAATTTAAACCACCAAGGGGTATAGAGAGTAAGAGAAGAGGAAGCTAAGGGTGAAATCCTGTGGCTCATAGATCTGGAAAGGATCCCCGTAAGACTGAAAAGGAGCACAGAGATGCAGGAAGTTGTGGTGTCAGATGATCCAAAGGATTTGGGAGCAGCATTCAGGAAAGAAGGAGTGCTCGGCTGCCTCCAGTGCAGCAACCACAAAGGCATCCAGGGGACTTTACAACAAAAGAAGCCTTAGATCATCCTTGGTTTAAAAAAAATAAAACAAAAACAACTTTCTGTTGTCCCAGCCCAGCCTCCCTAGATGCTAATCACATAGGACCACCTACGTTTTGTTTTCCAATGTACCTTCACATCTGGCTCCCATTAGGTATAAAAATATGACACTGAAAGATTTTTGGCCTCAAATGATTTATTATAAACCTGGAAGAAAAACTTAGTGTATGTGTTTGTGTGTTTGAAGGATGACTGCTGATAAGATTTTCCTTTTGTAATTGGGGCCTGAAATTTCGGGGTATGAGGACTTATAAATTGCTCAATTAGGAGGAGTGTATTAATGGGGCAGCAGGGTGATAAACCCTTCAAAAGTGATGCCAGGGTCCTAGGCAGCCCAGCACTGCCCTCCTCCCTCCGGTATTTGTAGAACGTGTTTTAACTTTTAAACTGTGAGATTCTTGATCTGTTGTTGTTCAGTGCTCTAGGGGGTACTCTACTGTTGGGGCTCAATAAATAGTTGGCAAAATTAGGCTTCTAGAAGTATAAGAGGAAGGGGAAAGAGAACGCTCTGAAAACAAACTCCATCTTCAAATTTCTGCTCAGGCCCTAGGGCACGGAGAGAACTCCATGGGCCTGCTTCTGCTTTAAAACATCTACAGAAAAGTTCTGTCTCAAAATCAAACAAACAGTACTCCCTAATAGCTAATTTTTGGTTTCCTCAAGTTGCATTTTAGTTTCCTCACTGTTCAAGCCAAGCTTTGATTTGTCATTCCAAAGGTCTTCAAGTGCAAATAAATCTCCTGAGTTCCATAGCCACCTCTATGCAGGTTTCCCAACCCTTTAAATCTTCCTAAGTCTTAAATTGTGAGGTTTATTCCTTGATCATCGAAATTCACGTAGACATAGGATATCATTTATACTACCTATCCACGTCTCTCATCACTTGAGTCAATCTCTGTGTATCTAAGGCTCTAGGGCCCTTGCCTTCTGTGCTGTAATGACTTACATGAAGAGAGAGCCTAGAACACAGTGAGGATTGGATAAATGTTAGATTGGAGTTTAAATCACACCAGGTGCCTGATGACCTTTTCTAGGGAATAAAGCCAATGCTAAGTTGGTCTCACTAGGTTGGTTGTGTGTGTGTTGGGGGCAGCGGAGGGGGGAGGGGGCAGAGTTCCAAGCTGGTATCTTCCTCAGACACTTCTCAAAGAACTAAGGGTCCTGGGGCCCTCGCCACTAGCTTCCAATAGCCTGTGTATTTTTAGTCCCCGCTTTTCATGTAAGTTTCCCGTTAACTGCTTGCAGGAAATCTTTTCTTGGACATAATCTGCCCGTTTCCTGAAGTCTTCCTCTCCGCCTTGTGTCCGTTGAGGATGAATCAAGTCAGCAGTTTTGGAGAGTGTGTGTTCTCTTCCCTGACACAGCCTCCCTGCTTTGTGGATACCAGAAAGCTGCCTTTCTTGTCTGTTTCTAGGGGTGAAGGGAGGAGGGGCAAACCCTTGGTGTGTGTCAGCCTCTTAGACCGCCTGGCACAAATGTCCCTTTGTATGAGGAGGAGGCATGTGTGCTTTTCCCCTTCCCAGTGGATACTTTCATCTGCTAGGTCTGGATGGTGTCCTCCGAGCTGTAAACAGTGGAGTAGGAGATAAAGGGCTGCCTTAGGGAGGAGGCATGTGTGGCAGCAACTGGTTTTCCTTCTCTGCCCCTCACCCGCTTTGTCCTGATTAAAACAAATCAGGTCTAGGCGTGGCCTGATTTGAGCCAGCCTAGACCTCTCTAATCCCTTTCCAGGACCCAAACAGCACGGACGCCGTTCCTCTTACCTTGAAGACCTCAAACTTGGAGAAAGACGTTTTCTGTGATAAGGATAACAATTCCTCATATTTGTACAATGTTAGTTTCTAAACATGTTATGTCTTCTGAGGAACTGAAATTCTGGCTTTGTGATCCCTTAAGAATGTAGGATTCGGATCAAAAGATATGGGTTTGAGTGCTGGCTCTGCTCTTTAATAACTGTGAGACCTCAGGCAAGTCAGGGAGCTAATAATAGCTCCCACCTCTTAGGGTGTTACAGAGTTTAAATGAGAAAATGTATGTAAGTTCCTGCCACATAGGAAACACTCAAATGTTAACCCCCAAAAAGGGGGTGGGGGTCAGAAGGGGTGTTAACGGAGATCATGGAGATGAACATGCTATGCATAAAATGCTAAACTTTTTAGTAATTTGGTTTGAGGTCTGAGCATAAGCATTTTCTCTGTCCTCTAAAGCCACCCAGTTCACCTGACCTCTCATTCTGACCATTCCCTCCTTCTCTCAAACATCCATCACTGTGACCTCTTCTTTCACATGGTAGCTTGGCTCTTCCATCTGAAGCTAACCACTGTCTCTTGAGGCCAGCCACTAGCCCAGGGTTTGGTATAAGGTAGGGTTCAACAATTACTTGGATAGGTACTCTTTGTGAAAAACTCAGAAATGCAACCCCTTTCCCATCCACAGGCGTCTGCCCTTAGTCACTCAAACTTAGTTCTTGATTTTTACACCCAGGGATAAGTGCAAGAGATGGAAACCACTCCAGATACTTTGAACAGGAAGGAATGTAATACAAGGGATTAAGTGCTTACCAAATGGTAGGAAAAACTAAAGCTGTATGTTCCACGAATGATACTTACTCCCTCCCCACCCCCAGAATACCACTGAAGTGATCAGTTAACTCACCCCACACACACACTCCGTAGCTGTGATCTAACACTTAGGAGGTCAGACTTGAGAAGCTACTGCTGCAAATGCCGCGTGGCTCTCAGGAAGCTGGAAAATGCCTCAGCTGCATAAACCCTTTCATATCTACATATCTGCTTGCCAGAAGAAACAAGAAACAGTCACGAGAGCAGGAAGATGGTCTTCACCTCCCTTCCAGCTTACCTGTCTTGTGTGAATGCCCATAATTGGTAGATTAACTGCAAGCAAATCTGGTAAAGGTGATTTTTTAGTTTTCCACTGTTTCCAACTAGAAGGGGAGGGGGGTGGAAGTAGAGTGAGCCAACCTACAGTCTATACCACACTAGTTTCATCTAGAAAGTATTTCGGGTTGCAATATGTCCGGATAAAAGCTAAATGAGGAAACACAAACAGGTTCCTCTGCACCTAGTTGATTCCTTCCACGTGCAGTCACTTCCATAGAATATGTTTTGGATCAGATGTCTCTATGGGAAATCTTCCATATCTCCCCGTGGCCTTTAAAAGAGCCTGACTGACCCAGCCGGCTCTCCTTGTAACTCATGGGATGTACCCAACAAATGTTGGGATGAATGCCCTCTGTATATGTCAGATACTATGCTAGGCAAAGGGAACGCCAAGTCAAAAAAAGAAAGGCAAGGCCCTGCTTTCAAGGAGTTCTCGGTAGTCTAGTAGGGTGGCACAGGATGAAAACAGTTAGAAAATGATGACAAATGCTAAAATGAAGATATCCTCAAGAACACAGATGAGAGGTACATAAATCAGATTGGGGGATAAAACGAGGATAAATATGAAAAGGCTGTCTGTATTCATGTAAAGAGTTAAGTGTAGGGACTTCCCTGGTAGACCAGTGGCTAAGACTCCGCTCTCCCAATGCAGGGGGCCTGGGTTCCATCCCAGCTCAGGGAACTAGATCCCACATGGCACAACTAAAGATTCGCATGCCGCAACTGAAAAAAAAAGATCCCATGTGCCTCAACTAAAGATCCCGCACACAGCAGTGAAGATCCCACATGCCACAACTAAGACCTGGTGTAGATAGATAGATAGATAGATAGATAGATAGATAGATAGATAGACAGATAGACAGACAAACAGATAGTTAAGTGTAAAGGATTTTTATTAATATTCGGATCCTACAAGCCTGGCCTGATAAGCCTAAATATAATCTCTTTCTCCCAATCACCCAACCCAGACACAAGACCCCAAAATTTTCTTTACTTTTCCCAAAAATTTTTAATGAAAATTTTCAAACATGCAGCAAAGTTCAAAGAATTTTACAGTGTATACCCACGTATCCACCATCCAGATTCCACCGTTAATATTTTACAACACTTGCTGTATTACAGCGGACCCCAACTTTTTTGGCACCAGGGACCGGTGTCGTGGAAGACAATTTTTCCACGGTCTGGGGAGTGGGGGGGGGATTGTTCAGGCAGTAATGCGAGCCATGGGCAGATGAAGCTTCACTCACTTGCCAGCCGCTCACCTCCTGCCGTGCGGCCCGGTTCCTAACAGGCCGCGGACCCCTGCTGTATCACAAACCTATCCATCTATCCATCCCTTTGTCCATCCATTATTCATCTTATTTTTTAAAGCATTTAAAATAAATTGCAAGCATCATTGTATTTCTCCCTAAATATTTCATCATGCATATCATTAACTCATTCACTGGAGTCCAGTATTTGTCCAGCATTTTTCTTTAAGGTAAAATTTACAGAGTGAAAGGCGCAAATCTTAAGTGAGTGTTCTCTGAGATTTGACAAAGACATATACCTGTGTAACTCAAGCACCTGTAAAGCTCTAAAACATTATCATCATCCCAGAAAGCTTCCTCGTGCCCCTTCCTGGACAGTTCCTACCCCCACCCTCCAAAAACAGCCATCATTCTGATATTTTCTTCCCACCATAAATTATTTTTGCCTGTTTTAGAATTTCACATAAATGGAATCTTATAGTATGTGCTTTTTTATGTATAGCTTCTGTCACTCAGCATAATACTTTTGAAACCCGTCCATGTTGTTTAATAGCCCATTCCGTTTTATTGCTGAGTAGTATTTCATTGCATGTATGTACCACAATTTATCTATTTCCCTATGGATGGATACCTGGATTATTTCCAGTTTTTGGCTATTATGAAAAAAAGTCTACTCTGAATCTGTAATCTACTTTTAAAAAATAGACTTTAACTTCCTCAAACAGTTTTAGATTTACAGAAAAATTGAGAAGATAGTACAGAGAGTTCCCATATACCTACACCAGTTTCCCCTATTATTAACATCTTACAGTTAATGTCCTTTTTAAGGCCCCCTTTGGCTTAGTGTTTCTGGCTGATTGCTTAATGAATTGCTGTTTGGAAAGACTGCAAATGCAGTGCTACCAATAAATTCCCTGCAACAGGAAATTGTTTTTGTCATCCCACTGAAATTATTGACCCAGGCTTTGTTTTGTCCAATAAGCTGGAATCATGAATGCCTAGTAGTTGATAAGTGTATCCGTCCGTTCCTGAGAGTCTTGCCCAAGGAAGAGTTCAGGGTCAGGTCCTTGGGTCTGCAGGTGAAGAAATAGGGCTTCTGTATTCATCTGCACTAGCAAATGATCCCTCCACCAAAACCACTTTCTATGTTTTCTACTTCTAGGCTTTCCTCTCACCTCCAGCAAATCCTCAACAAGACTGTAAGACTTTTTCCCAAAGCACAACTTATGATTATAACAGCAATTAATGTTTATGTTGCCCTTGCTGGTTTATAAAGCTCTTTAACATCCATTTCTTCTTCGTTTCAATCTAGTTAAGATACATATTATGCCCACCTTATAGAGGAAGTACTAAAGGTCAAAGGGATTAAATTACTTCTCCAGAGTCACACTGCTAGTGATTAAGAGTTTAGGATATAATCCCAGCTCTGTTTTACCCTTGAATCCTGAATTGTTTCCTTTATATCATATTCTTTCTACTCAAAATTTTGGGCCTCACCATTCTTTTTCTTAAATGATCGAAGACCCGCTGTGACTGGGACTCAACCTACTTTTTCATTCTCATCTTTTCCTGGGAGCCTCTAGGCTCTAGAAACACTCAGTTGTAAATTGTTTCCTGAACACTTCATGAATATTGCTTCCTCCATGCATTTTGATGATGATGGCTTCCCCTTTATGTCCAGAGTATTTTTTCTTTCTTCCATCCTTCATCTCTTGTTCTCAGAATTTGCTTTTGGGAAGATTTCTTTATCCTTTAAGACTCCTCTCAGATATTATTACTTTCACTCGAAGCATCCTTTGATCACTTACCTTTCCCCTACCCGCACCCCTCACCCTGGTTCCCAGCATCAGGAACACGGGTCCCTATTCTGTTTATATATTAGACTTTTGAGTGCCAGCAGGCCCATTCCGTATTGAGATACAAAGATGATTAAAACATCATCCCTTAAAGTTGTTTACAGTCTGTTATGGGAATTAGATGTGTATAGAAGTGATGATAACATAAGGATTAAAAATTGACCCAGATATAGATTTACTGAGTTCCCACTGTGTACCCAGCACAGATGCTCAGTACATACTTGTAGAATTGTATTGAATAATGGACATGAGGCATTTGGGCTTAGTAGCAAGGATCTTGAGCTTAGGCAAAGGTGGTGACTTACCTGCTGTGGTTAAAGAGCATAGACTGAGTCTCTGCCCAAATAAATTTCTATTCAATTTCTCCTTAGTCTTCATCTCATTGAGTCAGAACTACGTCTTCTTCAGACATGTTTCAGGGTAGCAAACTGAGTTCTCAGGTGATTTAAACATTCTCTATAATATCGTTTCATCTATTCAACAAGGATCACTGAGGTCCTAGTCTATGTTTGTGTCTTTGTCTGTAGCTGAGAATACAGAGATGGACAAACTGTTACTCTCAAGAAGCTCAGGCAACTCAAGAAGCTCATAGCAGAATGTAGACACCTCCACAGACAAATAATAATAATAGCCTGAATCTTTTTTGGAATAAGACAAAGCTAATTTAAAGTAACAATTTCTTTTCCTATAGGAAAGCCATTCAGAGCACTTTCATGACCACAATTTCACGTTTTTGCTCTGCATCTAGACTTTTTTTAACCTACAGAAAAAAATTGTACAAACTTGATTCAATAGAGTTTACTACTGTTACTGACCTGTGACCATGATGTATCATTTCATTTTCTAAGGAAAACCAAATTAATGCAAAAACAAAATCCCCCTAAAAGTTTATCAGCATGAACTTAAGTAATTTTTTCATTTGCATGGTATTTGTGTTCGCTAGCCCTCCTCTGGCATCAAGCTGTGATTATTTAATTTAAAAACAAAATATTTTGGGCCGCACTGAAGAGCTTGTGGGATCTTAGTTCCTCAATCAGGGGTCGAACCTGCACCCTCAGCAGTGACAGTGCAGCATCCTAACCACTGGACCACCAGGGAATTCAGTTGTGATGATTTTAAATAAGACATTTACCTGAAAATAACACCTGTTTTGACTATCTCACAAGTTTGGAAGCATTTTCCATAAAAAGAAATGAAGAAGCTCTTTGGGCACTGGTATGGAATAAGCTCCAAGATATAATTTAAGTGGAAAAAAGTGAGCCTCAGTTACACTATCTGTAATGATACTGAATCATACTATGCAACCATTTGTATTTAAAAAGGGAAATATTATATATATTTACTGTTGCATACGTAAAATATCTCTGAAATGAAACACAAGAAACTCGTAACAATGGCTATCTCTACAAAGCAGAGAACAGGATGGCTGGGGTTAGGGTGGAGGGAGACTTTTCTGTTTGCTATTTTAGACCTCTTGATTCTCGAGCCATGTTACTTCAAAAATACAGTGTTTAAAAATAAATGAACAAAAATGGTTTAGGGATAATTTACTACTAAAGTTCATAGGAATAGGCAATTGTGGATTTTCTTTTTTATGCATGGCATTATTTCATCTCATGTTTTCTGGTAAAATCATCCTCTAAGTATAATCTCTATATCTCTTGACTGCTGACAGTGTGGTGGTTGTCAGGGTGTTGCTAAGTCATGTAAGATTCTTAGAAATCGCACGCTTTAGGTTGGTAGTAGTTTCTGTGGTCAGGAAGAAGGTGCATATGAGCATAGATAGAGTTCTCAGAAATCTAGCATCATAAACTTTCAGGGCTGAAAGATACAGGAGTTCATTCTAGTTCTCCTCTCACCGTATGTTTGTATTCCCTCTGCAACATTCCTGCTTAGGGGTCATTGTCATTACGATGTTGCTGCATATTATTAATGCCAGCTAAATTAAGAGTGCCTCAACTTAAGTGGTCTCTGTGCTGTCCTGGGAAGATCACTGGACTAGAAGTCAGATTGACATCTAACCTCAGCTCTGCCACTGGTTCACTATGTGGCTTCAGGTAAATCACCTTCCCTCTCTGGGTCTCTGTTTCTTCATCTCTAAAATTAGGGCATTATTAATTTTGATTATCAATTAAAAAATAAAATAAAATTAGGGCATTAGACTGTGCCAGGGGTGGAAGGTACAAGGTATGCCTGTTGCCACTTCCCCCTCCCTACACATGATAGACATCAGTTCCGTTTGGGCAGGTTCTTTACGATAGATTTACCACAAATGAAGTCTCGGAATGCTTCTCAGCACAGTCCTCCAAGCAACTAGAACCAATAGGTAGGACTTGGGTAGGACTTGGCAAGTGAGATAAAAGTCATTCCGTTTCATCTCTAAGGTTCTCAAGCAGCAGTGTGCTGGTAAATGTTTAACAACAGGTTCTCAGAAAGAAAAAAAGAAGAAGAAGAAGAAGATGCTCTGATTTATAGCATTTGCCAGTTTTCATGATATAAATACTCCCACCATGACTGATGTCAAATTACTAAGGTGAAATCAGCTGGGTTGCAGAACTACTGAAAACTTAACAATCAGCTTTCATGAGCTGATAGAAGCTGACTCCAGCATATAACTATAAAATCGATGACTTTGGACTAACTGACCACAGCTGTAAGTGAAAATGACATCCTCCCTATGGAATTTTATCCGGAGGTATAATTCTTGGTTTACAGTCTTTTGGATTTGGAAATACTTGAGTGTCAAGAGATCTTTATGAAATTCTTCTACTCCCCTGAGCCTCAGTTACACTATCTGTGAAATGGGACCAAGGATTCCTACCTCCTAAGATTATAGTCAGTAATGAGAGACTGCATATAAATCACTTAGCAGGGACTTCTCTGGCAGTCCAGTGCGCTTCCAATGCCGGGGTGTGGGTCTGATCCCTGGTCAGGGAACTAAGATCCCACATGCCTTGTGGCACGGCCAAAAAATAATAATAATAATAATAATCACTTAGCACAGTGCCTAGCCCATCGTTTGACCTCTCAAATATTCCCCTCCCTTACCAAAGTGGAGGTTGTTATGTTAGATTGTGTTTTTATCTTTTCCAGACTCCCAAAAAACTTGCCGTTGCTCTCCTTTCAGCCCTTCTCTTTTCCTAACCATTCTACTCCCTTGACGTTCCCTTTTCCTCTCCCTCCTCTGCTCTAATATACTGAACCTTCTGTCTGAATGGAATCTAAATACTTAATCTTACCTATTCCTAATGTGTTATCTGTATTTATCCTCTATCCAAACCTCTCTTGGTAATCTGTGCTGTTGGAGACTGTAGGCACACTTGCAGGCAGAGACCAACTCTGTGTCTCTTGGACTGTCCCCCGTCACCACACCATGAGTAAATAAGTGTTAATAAGTCACCTCTCAGGATCAAACTTATATCAAGGATGTTGCAAAAAAACAGCTTCTCTTACGCAGGTACCCGAGAAGGCTGCTGGTGGCAGATACCTAGTATGTGTTCTGGTTCTGAGATGAAGTCCACATTCCTTAACTTCTTCTCCTTGCCTTTCTCTGATCCCTTCAATAAGGATATAAGACCCTCTTGCTATTCATTCCACTAGCATGCCATATTTCCCTTTATCATAATATTGATCATGCTTTATTATAATTATTGATACTTGTTTTTTGGTTGACATCTCTGCTAGGTGCTGGGCTCTGAGATCAAGGACCGCGTCTGTATTGTTTACTGCTCTATCCTCGGCCCCTAGCACAGTGCCTGGTACATGGTAGAATACTGAATGTATAAATTCATTATTTTAAATGAATTTTTAATAAGAATTTGCTATCCTAGAAAATGAATAGAAAGCCTCTAATGTAACTCGTTGCTGAGTTTGGTTAGTCATGTGGTAAATTTTCTTACAGCATATCTTCTTTAAGTTGTGTACTCAGGTAAGAGCTTGCAGTTTCTGTCATTATATCTGGTTCTCTCAAGAGCCATAGAGATCAACATTACAAAGCCTAAGGGAAAGTCAGAGGGGTAGACATGGGAGAAAAAAAATCTGAACAACAGGAACTGTACCACTTTTTTTACCTTCTAATGCTATAATATGTATCTTCATGCATATATAGTTTTCCTTCCTTTGAATTATTCCCTTAGTCATTTGCCAGAAATGAGAATTATTGGGCAAAAGGGGATGAACATTTTTAAGGCTCTTGAAATACTCCCAGATTGTTTTCCAGACACATCATATCAACAAATAGCTTTGAGCAACAGACATGGGTGTCTGTTTAACCACACACTTACCACCACTGGGAAATGTCATTAAAATCTTTTTTGCTAGTTTAATAGAGGGGAGAAAATGGTCTTCCCCATTCCTTTCAGTTAATGTTTGGTCTTTTAAATCTGCTCCTTCATGCAGCTCTTTCTGAAGGAGCATCCTACCCCTCAAAGACTTGTTCAGAGGCTGTGAGGCTCACAACCTCATTGGCCCCTGGGGCACAGCATCTCCGTTGTGCTGTGGTGGGGAGGGTGATAGAGGGAAAACATAACACAAACCACACCATTGTTAGGGGATGAGGTTGCTGGGATAATGCTGTGAGAAGGGATGAAAAGAACGATTCTCTATTCTTGATTGTTGTGATGTCCAAGGATGAGCCAACAGCTCCAGCACGGGAAGGGATGGGTCTTTACTGCTGCCAGATGCTCCTTTTTCCATTGCTGCCTTCCATTATTTCTGGTTCGAAGGGGGTGAGGGGGGTAGCCTAGCAGCTGAAACAGATTAACTTTTATGCCTAGTTTCCTCCCTTTGAGTGATTGCCCTGGACCTGGGGACATTCACAATTAGTCAGAAACTGTTTAGAAATAAGAATGTGGTTCAAGGTCCATAATGTAGAAGAGCCAACCTTCTGGAGTTCATGCACCATTCCTGCCTTTATCTGTGGGAGCTGCATGAGGCAAAGAGAGCTTTCTTCCCTCTCCTTCCCTACTGCCACTGCCTCATTCAGGCCCTCATCCTGTTTTGTCTCTACTATGGCAATAGCTTCCTGTTTCCCTCCCTTAATCTACCCTCTTGTACACTGTTACCAACGTGATATTTCTATGACCTGCACATCAGATCTCGTCACTCTCCAGCTTCAGCTGTCGGCGCTTCCTCAGAACTTTTAGCATAAAATCCAAGCTCCTTTTCCCAGCTTTTGGGGCATTTAGCAATCAGATCCCAAACTGCTTTTCCAGACTGGCTTCCACCTCTCCTCTGGACTGTGCCCTGACTAGTGTATCCATTCTCTATGAGGGACTCCCATTGGTCCTTCTGCCCTGTTTGCCCTTCTGCCTCTGTTCTACCTGCCTCACTCTTTCTAATCCCTCCTCAAAAATCAAGGGCCCTCAATTATCACTTCTCTGGTGGATTTTCCTGGACTTCCCCTAGCAGTTAATCACTCTCTCCTGTAACCTACACATAGATCACGATGTCTACCTTTGTTTCCCTCAAATCAGGAATTATCACCTTCCTTTTGTATATTTGTATTTGTGAATCCCCCAGCCCCTATCACAATATTTTGCACACAATAAGTGCTCAAAAATGTTTCCTTTCCTTCCCTTCTGCTAGCCTATTCTTGCGGTATGCGGGGCCCTCACTGCTGTGGCCTCTCCCGTTGCGGAGCACAGGCTCCGGACGCGCAGGCTCAGCGGCCATGGCTCACGGGCCTAGCTGCTCCGTGGCATGTGGGATCTTCCCGGAACGGGGCACGAACCCGTGTCCCCTGCATCGGCAGGCAGACTCTCAACCACTGCACCACCAGGGAAGCCCTGCTAGCCTACTCTTAATCTCTTTAACCTTCAATGTGTTTGTATTTTTATAGCTGAAAGGGAATGTAGTATAGTTTAATCCTTTTTTTTTTCTTCTTCTTTTTTTTTAATGGTTAAAAAAAAACCAAAGCTCAGTAAAGAGAGGAATTCATCCTGGAATACACAGCCAGATTTAATGGCAGAGCTGGGGAACTGGATTGGTGCTGAGCTCCTTAGGTAGTTTGAAAAGATCTTTGAAATAAAGGATTGCATCAGGGGAGAGGAAGGAACTAAGGTTCATTGCCAAGTTTTATTGCTGGATGCTTTATGTATGTTAATTATTTCTATTTTTGGAACCTTATTCCTTTTTTAAAAAATTGTCGTAAAATATACATAACATAAAATTTAGCAACTTGACCATTTTTAAGTGTACAAGTTCAGTGGCGTTAAGTACATCCACATCCTTGAATGGTGGTACAACTGCCACCACCACCCATCTCTAGAACTCTTTTCATCTTGCAGAACTAAAACTCTGTACCCATTAAACAACAACTCCCTATTCCCTCCTCCCCCAGCCCCTGGCAATTACCATTCTACTTTCTATGTCTATGGGTTTGACTTCTCTAGGTACCTCATGTACGTGGAATTGTGCAGGAGTTGCCTTTTGTGACTGGTTTATTTCACTAGGCATGAAGCTTGCAAGATTCATCCATGTTGTTGCATGTGTCAGAATTTCCTTCCTTTTTAAGGCTGGATAATATTCCATTGTGTGTATATACTGCATTTTGTTTCTCCCTGCATCCACAGATGGACACTGGATTGCTTCCACCTTTTGGCTACTTTGAATAATGCTGCTATGAACATGGGTATACACGTATCGTTCAAGACCCTGTTTTCAATTTTTTTTTGGTATATACCCAGAAGTGGAATTGCTGGGTCATATGGAAATTCTATTTTTAATTTTTTGAGGAACCACCAAACTGTTTTCTATAGCAGCTACATTACTTTACATTCCCACCACAGTGCACAAGGGTTCCTATTCCTTCACATCCTTGACACATTTGTTACTTTCTGTTTTTTTTGATAGCAACCATCCCAATGGATGTGCAGTGGTATCTCATTGTGGTTTTGATTTGCATTTCCCTAATGATTAGTGAGGTTGAACATTCTTTCATGTGCTTATTGGCCATTTGTATATCTTCTTTGGAGAAATGTCTATTCAAATCTGCCCCCTTTTTAGTCAGGTTGTTTTTGTTGTTCTCATCGTGTTGAGTTGTAACGGCTCTTTATATATTCTGGATATTAACCCCTTATCAGATATATGATCTGCAAATATTTTCTCCCATTCCATGGGTTATCTTTTTGCTCTTTTGTGTCCTATGATTCACAGAAGTTTTTAATTTTTCTGTAGTTCAATTTACCTATTTTTTTTCTTTGGTTACCTGTGCTTTTGGTGTTATATCTAAGAAATCATTTCCAAATCCAACATCATGGAGCTTTTCCTATATGTTTTCTTCTAAGAGTTTTATGGTTTTTGGTCTTACATGTAAGTCTTTGATCCATTTTTAGTTAATTTTTGTGTATGGTATAAAGGTTCATCTTCATTCTTTTGCATGTGGATATCCAGTTTTCCCAGCACCATTTGTTGAACCGTTATATGTTACCTCATTTTATATGCACAGTAATCCTGGGATGTTATAACTATCTAAGGGATAAGAAAACAGAAGTTGAAATATCCCTGGAGACACCCTAAAAGCAGGGTCCTTTGTAACCTAAGTGGGCCAAAGGTATAAAAGAAGAAGAAAAAGACCATTTATGATATAAAGTGAGAAGGGGGAATGGAGAGGGAAAAAATTGCATAGGCAGCTAGCCTTGAGCAGAACTTAGGGGTAGACTTCAAGTTCACTTGAGAGCCCTTCTTCTGCCCTTTTACTGTCCTCCTCCCTCATGTGACTGTGCGTCTCTGATTCTCTTAAGGTAGCTCCTTGGTTTGCTGACTCTATTTTTTTTTTTTTTTTTTTGGCGGTACACGGGCCTCTCACTGTTGTGGCTTCTCCCATTGCAGAACACAGGCTCTGGACGCGCAGGCTCAGCGGCCATGGCTCACGGGCCCAGCCGCTCTGTGGCGTGTGGGATCTTCCCAGACCAGGGCACGAACCTGTGTCCCCTGCATCGGCAGGCGGACTCCCAACCACTGTGCCACCAGGGAAGCCCATTGCTGACTCTTTTGAAATTCTTTTAAGAGGATCATTTATAGCTTTTCCACAGTCTGTCCCAACCTGTTTTCTCAGCCTTCCCTGTGTCACTCCTTTCCTGCCACTATGAACCCTTACTTGAGCTGTGTTAGTTCTCACTGCCACCTTTATTCCACATGGTCATTTTAGTCACTCTGCTTTTAGTGCACTACTGTCTCTCTCCAAGTCCTCATACTCATCTGTGTGTCTCCACAGCATGTGGCACAGTGCCAGCCACAGAAGTGGGTGCTCAGTAAATATGTTGAGAAGATGATGAGACAGTTTTTGTTCATCTGTAATCTTGAATGCATAATCATTGTATTCATATTTGTGTTGATAACAGTACTCACTCATAGTGATTATGAATGCATAATCATTCCGCATGTGCATGACAGTCTTCCTCTCAGGGATTTTAAAAGATCTTGTGAAATGGTCTCTGCCTGCCGTTGACTGCAGTCCACCTAGGAGAAGACAAAATACTTTTCCGTGCACTTTACTCCTCTGTATAACATGTAGTCCTTGCAGCATTCAGTGAGTGGCAGGGAGGGCTGACCTTAGCCCCGTTCACTGTTAGGATGCTAATGCATAGCAAAGTTGAGGGGTTTGGCTGAGGTCACACAGGCAGAAGAAGATTGAGGTGGGATTTGAACCTGGGTGACGGACCAGGCAAGATGCTTAACCATTTCAAGCAGCTCGTTTTGTTCGTCCTCAAAATGAAGATAATATCATGTACTTCCTAGGTGGTTGTGAGTATTGAAAATCAGACAGTGTACATGAGTAAAGAGTTGAGCACAGTCCTGGCACATTGTATAGGTGCTCAAATGCTAGCTAGTATTATTTGTCTCTGTATCTGGTGTTTCGTCCCTCTTGTAACACATTGTGTATTACTTTGGAAAAGAGGTTTGCGAGTACCATCACAGTGATTTAGTCTCCGTTTGTTGGGAGTATTAATAGGCACCCCTGTTTACATGTGTGTCCTACGTAAAGTACCTCCTGTGATTCCTGTCTGACTCAGGTGCTCAGTGAATGATTCCTTTACGTCCCTCCTGGCTTTGTGCTTTTATGCATGAATTACAGGGGACTTGATACTTCTGGACTTGATACTTCTAAGTCCAGAGGCTAAGGAATAATCCAGTTTGGAATAGAACACAGACCTCTCTCATAATTTCCAGACGGTGAGTTCTTTTCAGTTACTCTTTCTGCAGTCTCCTCTGTGTTCCCTTCACATCTGTGTGTGTGTGTGTGTGTGTGTGTGTGTGTGTGTGTGTGGTAGGTGGATTTAAGTTGGAAGAGTCATTGAGGCGTAGTAGAAGCTAATCTGTACCAATGTCTTATTTGCAGTTTGTAGAGGCCCCACGGCACTTGTGTGATAAATGGTGTTGTGTAAGTTAAAATGCAACTAAGGGTCTCTTCAGTGTTTCTTGAATTAAGTTTATTATGTGTGCTAATTTGCGCCTAGAGGCTTTTGTTGTTATTTGTTGTAGTGACTGCGGCAGTAATGAGCCTGCTCCCAGCATAGCTCGGCACGTGCCCCATAGACAGTTTATTTGCATTTGGCAGGACTCCACGGTGTACCCTGAACAAATGAATCAGCCTATTTGGGGCATGGGAAAAAGGAATCATAGGGAGGCAATGAGTGTTGCTCATGAGCCCCAGTGATCTGAGATGGGGGAATACCAGACAGTTCTTGTTCTGTTCCTACCTGGATTATTGCTTAGCCTATGGAGTATCAAGTCCCTTGTAATTCACCGACAAAAGCACAAAGCCGGGGTGGGGGCATGGGGGTAGGAGGGATTCGTGCAGGGATGGGCCAAGGAAAGGAATCATTCACTGAGCGTCCGAGTCAGACAGGCATCACATGAGGCGCTTTACCTAAGGCTCCCATGCGAAGCAGGAGTGGCTGTTAATATTCCCAATAATCTAGGATTCTGATCCAGGCTCAGGACTATCTGCTTTATTGTAGTGGGTAATACTTTGTTTATCTGGCAGCTGCATTGATCCACACGTTTGAAGAACTTAAAAAATCTTCAGAGTGGTCCCAAAGCCAACACACTAACGCTTACACACGACTGATTCTTTTTACAACCTCATAAGATAAACAGAGCAGGTGATACTTTCTTCATGAGTCTTAGAGAGGTCCTGGAACTTTCCTGGGATCACACAATAAATAGCAGACTAATGATTGAACCCAGTTTGTCTGACAGATCACCACTCAAAGGTCCTCTAGTTATAAGATTCAACATAAAACAGTGTATTATGTAATAACGTCTTATTTTTACTTCCTGCTTCTACCACCCTTGTTGAGAGTCTTAATACTTCAGACCTAAAACGTTGCAGAAATCCCTAGCTGAGAGATGTAAGGCAGGTCTGAGTTTAAGAGGAGAAGCCTTGGTTAGCAAGAAGAGCCCAGAAGACAGAGTCAGAAGTCCTCGCTTTGGTACCTCATAGCTTTTTATCTATGGTTAAGTTACTTAGCTGCTTCATGCCCCAGTTTCTTCATCTGTAAAATGAGATAACAGTAGTAACTACTCATAGGATGGGTAAGGATGAAATATATATAAAATGCATAGTTCAGTGCCTGGCATAGAGTAAATGTATTTAGTTATTATTCTTATGCTAAACAGCACACAGCTTGGAGAAAACGCAAAATAATCTCCCTCTTGCTTTTCCCATATTTTCCAACAAAGCACAAACACAACATTATCTAAAATGCTACAAAGTTATAAAACTCAAAACAGAAAATTTACAGTACCGACTATACAATAAAAGCCAAAAAAGCAATGTGCACGTTGCCAAGGTAACCTGCAAGACCACCATGAATACCAGTACAACAGGGGGTTCTGTGATGACCTAGCAGAGCTGGCTCTCAACTCGCTCACCAATTTCAGAGAGAGAAAGGGAGACGTGGGGTGTGCGTGTGCGCATGTGCATGCATGAGTACATGTGCAAAGAACCATTTGGGGCAGATAATGGGGTATTTGACCCTAGAGGTCCGGAGAGGACTCAAGCCGGGAGCAGAGCCAGGCTAACAGGAGTGACAGCCGCGTAAAAGCATGCCCTTTCCTGAGGGACTCTGCAGGCCACCAGATTGGCCTCAGGTCATCTGTGGAATGGAGGAATGTGCTCCCAGGCTGGGGCTGAACCACCACCTGGAGCCCCCTGCTCATCCCCGCTGGCTTTGCCACCAAACTGACTCTCAGGAACTAGAAACGTGGGAGCTGTCTGGCTAGAAAACTGGAGGGCATCTTTATCGGCATGACCCCAAACCAACAATGCTCCTGCAGCCAGAACTCTGCCACCAGGGCAGACGTCTCAGTTGCTGCCTTCACCTTTGAAACCTGCCCCTGAGTGAGGGATTTCTTTCCTACTGATCCTCCTTCGGCTAGAAAAGTGACAAAGGTGAGTTGGATGGGATGCAGCTCCCAGGGGCGGAGCTTCAGTGGCCCTGCTTATCAGGAGGAGTTGGAGCTGGAGTGGCTCCTGCGATGGCAGCAGGCGGAGGACCTGCATGCGCCGCCGAGGGGAACGTGGCCTTCTCCTCAACCGTCGGGGTGACCTGCGCCACATGGGGGACAGTGGCAGCATTCTCCTGGGAGGGCCGACTCGCCTGGGGGTGGCCTAGGCCAGGGGGCCGGCACAGCAGTGGCAGTGGTCCTCCCGGCCAACAACTTGTCCTCTGTCCGTGTGCTTCAGCGCCTTCTTGGCTTCATCTGGTTTCTCAAACTCCACATATGCGTAGCCTTTAGGCAGATGGGGGTGCATCCTTTCTACAGGGACGTCAATCATTCTAATTTTCCCATAGATGGAGAATATATCCATGATGTGATCTTGGTCACATTCCTGGTGAGGCTCCCAATGTGTTCTCTGGTGGGTTTAGGGGACAGCTCTGCCTTTTCCTTTCCTTTTCATCTAATTGGGGTGGTTTGGATTTGGAGCGGGAACGCTGCCTGTTGTCATGCCGGCGCCGAGAAGGACTCGGAGAGCCAGGGGAGCTGCCAGAGCTGGAGCTGCGGGATGTGCTGGAACTTCCTGAGCGGCTCGATGCCGAAGATGAGCTGCAGCCGCTGCTGGAGCCCGAGCCGCAGGTCGAGCTGGACCGAGACCTGGTGCTGCTGCTACCACTGGAAGCGCTGCGCCTCTTTCGAGTTTTTTTTTTCTTTTTTTTTTTTTTTTTTTTTGCGGTACGCGGGCCTCTCACTGCTGTGGCCTCTCCCATTGCGGAGCACAGGCTCCGGACGCGCAGGCTCAGCGGCCATGGCTCACGGGCCCAGCCGCTCCACGGCATGTGGGATCTTCCCGGAACGGGGCACGAACCCGTGTCCCCTGCATCGGCAGGTGGACTCTCAACCGCTGCGCCACCAGGGAAGCCCTCTTTCGAGTTTTATCCCCACCACCGCCCTTCTCGCTTGACTCCTTTATCTTTAGAGCGATCCTTGGGCTTCTCATCAGAGCGGTCTTTGCATTTGGTAGGAGAAGGAGCCCTAGTGCTGGACTTGTTATTATTTTCTTTGACTCCTAACAAGCTCTTCTTTTTCACTCCTGATAAATCCATTCTCCCCTTCTGAGGTGTTCAGAGCAGCAGTGACGGCCTCACTTAATCTGAACTCTCACTTCTAACTTGAGTCTGAGAAACTATCCCTCATCAACTACAATTTACACCAAAGTGCAGCATCTCCCACCACCACCCCCCGCCCCCGCCCGCGACCTCCTCCTGCCCTCCTCAGCTGCTGAGGCTGGCCTTCCTATATTTTATTATTGAAGAATTATTGGGAAATACTTTATCCTTTCCCCCTTTCCTCGTCCTCCTTCTCTTCTTCCTCCACCTTTTCCTCTTCCTTCATAGGACAGCCTGGCTCAGAGCTTACATTAAACGCCAGGGGGGCATTCAGTTGATTGTAGCATTCATTGGATTCAGTGCGTCTTACATAATGTCCTGCCTTGTGACATAGACGTGGAAAAAGAATTGTTTCCAAGCCTAGAGTTGGGAGGGAAGTCCGTATTCTTAGTCATTTGCAGCAAGGCGTGAAGCTGCTTTCTATCAATAGCTCCAGAACTGCACAGCATTATTTGTTAGATACAGCTGTCAGTAGAACTCACCTATGCCTCCTTCCTTGTGCCTCCCACCCCATCTCAGTGTCTCAGGTATCCAGCCTTTGCCTAAGCTGGCCTGAGCTTCTGGTAGGAACCTCTCTCAGGACCTACCGTCCCCTGCCTGGTTACCACCTCTCCCTGAGTCCAGGTGTCTAACACTTTCTAGGTGTCTGGCTACTCTGGTAAACTAATTGCATCTTAGGTATTTGTGGAAAGAAGTAATGAATAAACAAATGTATTGAGGCAATATGAAAGCAATACAATAACCAGTACCAAGGCATTAACACCCACTGCCTGGCCCAGGCCTGGCGCAAAGCAGTGGCTCAGTGAAGATGTTGCATAAATTATTACTTTTAGTGTAATACATTTGCTCTCCTAATCATGTGTTTGAAGCCTAGTTCAAATGCTTCCTCCTTTGTTAGACTGTTCTCATATCAGATATAAACTTTCCCACTTCTATACTGTAACAGAATTTTATAGGAAAGTTTAGAACGTTTATATTCTTTATTTAGGGAAAGAAAAAAAACAGCCTTTCACTTCTGGTTCTCACAACAACGCTGTCCAGATTATCATCTTCATTTTATAGTTGAAGCTTGGTGATATGAAAGATCCCAAGTCCATGCAGTTCATAAGTAGCAAAGCTGGCTCCAAAGCTTACTTTCAGCTATTAAATTGTTCCTGGTGCACTATGGTGCACAGGTGAGTGTGTGTTTTATTTAGTTGCGTTCACCGCTGGAACAGAGGCGCTTTTACTCTAAGGACTGTCTCCTGCTGCTGCCTATGCTTCCCAGAGCTTCACATATAAAACACGTCTTAAAGCAAAGTGCCAATTTTAACAGGGTCTTCAGTGCTGGAATTAAAGGGATGGCCAATGGCAGAGTTTCGTACAAAATCAGTGGAGAGAGAGAAAAAGTTTGTGCTTATATAGAGAGCTCCCTAATGAGCCTTCTTAATTTTTTAAGATGGACCATAGGGCATACCCTTGCAGGTACTCTTTCTGATGGTTTGTACCACTGAATATGTCCTTTACCCTTTCCTGTACCTGAAGCTGCAGCTATTAACACGTAGCACAAGACTCAAGAGAAGTGATGGTTGAATGCTACATGTCCTGGGCCACGGTCCTCCTCAGCTAACTGAGACTCATCACTATTAATATCTGGGTTTCTATTAATACTGTCTTTTCACTGTGAGCTAATTTAAATCTTCTGTTCTCTAAGCTATTCTTAACCATACATTCTCAGACCTGGGCCTGGTTCCCAGCTACAGATCATAACTCTCCCTTTTGGCTTTTGGACTTCAGAAGTAATAGGAATTCTGCCCCTGTTGCTTCTCAGAGGAGAGGTGGAGCTCTATTGGAATTTCGGGTGGGACGCTTCTTGGTTATGCAGGACTGCCCCATGCCTTGTTTGAGGTTAGTATCCCTGTCCCCTGCCCTCTGATGCATGGAGTGCTCCCCAATCATTGTGACAACTTACCCCCCACCTCACACACACACACCTTTCCACACCCTGGTGGGTGCGATACTGCCACTGGCTGAAAGCCACTATAACCTGACACCTGTCTCTGCCACCTTGATCCCCGTTGACTTCAGTCTCTTTCCAAGGTGGAACTAGGACTGGGGATGTTCCCCTCTACATCTTGAGAAAAGAAGGTTCCTCAACTTCTCCAGAGCTCCCATCTTTGTGGAGAGACAAATTAAGGCTCTGATACAAGATCTCTTTGGGGATTGGGCTGCTGAGACCAACTGAGTGTCACTGTTACTCTATCAAGACAGTTTTAACCCACAAAACAGGTTTTTATTCTCTTAAAATCACATGAGGGTTGAGGGGCGAGGATGCTCAGGGAATGGGGAGTGACTGTTCATGAGTAAATGACTATGGGGTTTCTTTTTGGGTGGTGAACATAGTCTGGAATTAGATAATGGTGATAGTTGCACAACCTTGTAACTACAGTAAAAGTCACTGAATTGTCCACTTTAAAGAGTGAATTTTAGAGTGAATTCACATGCTATGTGAATCATATCTCAAATTCTTTTTGTTGCACGAGTCTCCTGCTCTTTGTGTTTTTCCTGCTTAACATCTGGCTTCCCAAGCTTAAAACTTAAAAAATCTTACAGTCACGATTCGTTCCTCTCCTTTCCTTTCTATTTCTAATGGGTCACTGAAACCTAACTTCTAAGTAATTCTCAATACCCTTTTCTTTTCCTCTCTGTCCCACTACCAGTGACCTTACTCAAGCTCTCTTCCCTTGCCTGTACTATTGTGACCAACTCTTGATTTCTCTCCTTGTCTTCAGACTCTGCCCACCTCATCATCCTTCCAGATGCTTCCAATTATATATTCTACAACATTTTATTGTGAAATATAATACAATGCAAAAAATGTATGTAGCATACAGTTCAATGAAGGAAACACCCATATTACTACCACCCAGGCCAAAAAAATGACTGCACCTCAGAAACCCCTGTGTGTCCCTTCCCAATCATATCCTTCTTACTCCACCCCTGTCCCCCCTTCCAGGTATATAATGACTTCTGTGGTAATCACTTCCTTGCTTTCTTTTACAGCTTTACCATGTGTATCCTTAAGCACTATGGTTAATTTTGTCTAGTTTTGAACTTTAAATGAAATCACATTTTCAACCTTGCTTTCTTCTCTCAATTTCATGTTTGTAAGACTTTTCATGTTGTATGTAGCTCAGTTAGATTTTCTTAAAGCCTAGATCTGATCCTGTTTCTTCCCATCACCTAGATGATAAGTCCACGCTCCTTGGTGTGGCTACATTCAAGGCTATCCATGATCTGATCTTAAACGTTTCTCTCCAGCCTCATTTGTGATGACCTCTCCCCCTACACCCTTTCCTGTAATCATACATAAGAACTTGCCGTCTCCAGAAGATGCCACGTATTTAGATGCTTCCTTATGCTTAAAATACGGAATCTCTTCCTGCCTTTTCACCCTGGCATATTCTTTGACTCCTTTCTCAAGGTAGAGTAAATCGATCTCTTTTCTGTGTTCCATAATTATTATAATTCTTTATCCTTTTTAACACTGTCTGCATTAGGATTACAGATAGTGGTTATTGAGCATGCACGGTGAGCCAGGTGCTGAGATTGGATTGGTACTAAGTAGATGCTCAATAAGTTTTACTTTCTTCCCCACTTTGCACAGTGTATGTTTGATCCTGCAGTTGGATTCTTTGGGGATGACAGCATTCCACCTTTAAATCAGCAGCGTAAGAGATGGTAAACTACTTTACCTCCTCTGGAGCATCATTCTGAAACCTTTCCTGATAGTCGACTTTCTGGCTGAGGTCAGCAATCTCTCAGGTATTTGGAAGTTCCAAGAGGCTTTTGTGCCTAAAGAGGAATAACATCATCCTAATAGATGACGTTAAACATGACTTGTTACTTACAGATTGGTTTACATTGTCTTAATTGCCATTACAAGTTTAATTTGGCTGATTCTCTTGAATACATCAAAACCCTTAAATAGTAAATAAGACATATACAAATACAGTGGTTACAAACCTTATGTGTATACTTATGCTTCATCTTATTCTAAAACATCAACACCTTGGGCTTAATTGATTTCTTCATTATTTTTGTACTTATTTGCATGCTGTACTTACTTTGATATCATCCCAAGATTTAAGTTATAATTTTGACTTTCCCAGGCAAATAACCTTTTCCAGGGAAATAAGCAGGAAATCGCCTGACCAGAAGAAAACGTAAAAGGAACACTTTTTCAAATTGGCAAAGTCCTGCTATCCAGTTATAAACTAACTGATCCTTGGTTGGGGTCCATGGCTCGGTCTCTTCACAGTGTTTTAGATCCCTGCCACTGGTTATGAGGCCGAGCTTCATCTTTCTAGATAAACTTCAGTTGCTACATTAATACGACCTTTAGTTCATGCTTTCACACAGGTTTTATCTTCTTATAATCTAATTTCTTCCTTTGAAAGGAGGAGATTTTAGTCTCTTGCTTGGCCAGGGTTATAAACACTGTCCAGCCATTATGCGACAGTGACCTGAACGTTACCATTATTCAGAACCTACTGCTTATGCTTCAGCAAACACATCACTGCGATCAGTGATGCATACGGGAAAGTGGTCCTCAGAGTGTGGTTCCAGACCCAGCAGCATCAACCAGCATCTTTTGATCAGTTGTTTGAAATGCAAGTTCTCAGACCCCACCCCAACCTCAGCCTTCTACATCAGAAACTCTGGGGGATGGGTCCCAGGCATCTGCATCTCAGCGTGTCCTCTGGGTAATTCTGATGCATGCTAAAGTCTGGGAACCACTGCTAGAAGATGAGAGAATAGGAGTTCATGAAGTCAGCTCTGCTCTGCAAGCTTAAGTATTATCTGGGAACATTATGTTGGACCCTCATTCTATCGGGCTGGCCAAAAAGTTCGTTCGGTGAGCGAATACATTGTTCAATAAAATTCTTGGTGAAAATGAAAACGTGTCTTTTATTTTTACTTAAAACTGAATGAACTTTTTGGCCAAACCAATACTTGGTGAGTATTTGTGACCACCAGTGCTTTTTAACTGTTAGACAGCCCCCCTTTTGTGAGGTATTATGTATGACCACCAGTGCTCATCAGTCCTTCCCAGTCTTTCTGTAATTTCTACTTTTTCCTGTAATTCCTCCTTATTCATAGTTTCCTGTGTATATTCTTTCTCTGCTTATACAGATAGAAACAGGCACACATCTACACTTTATATCAGCTATATTGTGTAATAGAAGAAAGGAAAGTCCCCTGTATTGACTGCCCTTCTTATCAGAATCAATAAAAATACCCAAAAAACCACAAAAACCCTATTATAGTCACCTTCCTTTTGTATAAAAAAACTTTGGTACACTTTAATCCTTTGGATATTATGAACTCATATTTTCACAGCCTCAACTTTTGATCCTAAAATGTTACAACTTGGCCATTGAGAATGCCTTTAAATCTAGTCCTTTTGACTTGAAATATCCCTGACATTTTCTTCTCTGTGTATTTTAAAGAACCCTTGCTTTTATTATTGAATAAACAGCACATTCAGACCTATCCTAATTCTTTTTATTCCACACATGGAATCAACTCCCCTCCAAGAGTTCTGATTCCTTTGGTGGAGAATAATAGCAAGGACCTACATCCAGGACTGCAGGTACACATGAGAGGTGGTGGTGTTCACGAAGCACCCTTAGTGACAGTTAGAAAGTTATTTTTTCAAAGTTATGAGTTTTATATATGGGGCCATACCTAACTTTTCTTAGAGTGTGTGGTTTTACTGACCACTAAGACGCTGTCCTACATAGACATCAGGAGATCATTTTAGTTACCTAGTCTGGTCTTTTGCACTGAATTATGCCCAAATACAGGGGTGATGAGAAGCCCACGTCCCAAACAATTAGAAGATAAAGTTCATATTTGTACATAATGCTTTTTTAAAAACATATGTACCTTGCCTTATTTGTTCCTCTCCATAACCATGTGAGGTAGGTGAAGTTTGTTCCATTTTACAGATGAGGAAACTAAGGCTTACAGAGGTTAAGTGACTCATTGGGGTCACACAGCTAGTAAGTGATGCCAGGAGTTTGAACTCCCATCTTCAGATTCTAAATCCTGTTTATTTTCCACTGTACCATGCATCTTTTCTGTCTCTGCCTTCCAGAAGCTTACAAAACACTTGTGCATCTGAAATAACTAGATAACATTCCTGATGAAACTTGGAGCTATTATAAACCAAGGACTGCTTACAAATAATCTCTACTTATAATCCTTTTAGATAAATTTTCTGGTGTAATTTCCATCTGTGTTGATATTTTAGAAAGTATATAGGTTTGGATTTGGTTGGGATTAATAAATTATGTTATATTCCAGTTTATGGAAAGCTCTTTCAGTTCAGGGTGCAGTAAAGTTGAAGGTTCTAACAAAAATAAAGTGCGAAGTTTCTGTAGAGGGCAGGCATGGTGAATAGGTGTAGGGGTTTTAATACAGGGGTAGGCATTCTAGATATTAAACTGCTGGACTTGATGCTGTATTTTTTTTTACTGCTACAGTGGAACATTATTTGTTCAGAGAAGGATTAAGGTCAGAAATGTTTTGTTTCAATCATAGAGTTTTACTTAGAAAGGCACCAGGGTTAAGCCTGGGAGATACTTGAGGAAGGCGTAGCTCCCCAGTTGGAATCTGCAAACTTTTGTCCCGAAGTCGTGGAAGAAACTGAGACTTTGGGACAGTTTCTAGGGCCCCAGAGAGCCCTATGTCACAGAGTCAGGGTGCCTCAAGATGGAAACTTATCTAAGAGCTGAGCGTCGATTCTAATATTTATTCAGCTGCGTTGTTCACACAGACGCAGGTAGAGAGGGTACCTAGAAATAAATGGAATAGGTGGGTTTTACTTCTTAAGATGAAAAGGTCCTGGTTCTTCTATTTCCAGAAGTGGTCAGCACACACTTCCACACACAGAGACAGCCCTGAATCAGCTAAGTGACCAACAGTAGCTTGTAAAGTAATAAGGGTTCAGGGCACTAGAGCCCCAGTGTGCCACCTCCCCTTCCCTGTGGAAGGCTCTGTACCACATTCAGGATTCATTCCTATCCTCAACTCTCATCTCTCCCATCAGTCTTACATCTTAAAGTAAATATAAGTTTTTGTAGACCGCTGCTAGGAAGTTTTTGCAATTTAAGAGATAGGTTGGATATGTATATCAGGTCACCACGTATATCAAGTACACTTTAAATATCTTAAATTTTATGTCTTTATACCTCAATAAAGCTGAAAAAAATTAACCACAAAAAAAATTTTTTTTAACGTCAAAAAAAAATTTTTTTAAGGTAGGACTCATTTTAGAATGAAAGACTTTGGGTTCTATTTTTAAAAAATAGTATAACAATAAATGGCATGGTATAAAGGAAACTTGGATTCTTCTAGCTCTGTATGAGTTTGTCAGGTCATTACTATCTTCTGGATGAACGTTCCTTGATCTACAAAATGATGATGGTGATCCCTTTCTTGCTTTCTTCATAAGACAATTTCGAAAATACAAAAAAGAGATTTGTACTCTGAGAGCCTATCAGTATTGGGTCCTCCGCCAGCATATTCAGTTCAGCTGTTGCTTTCTGAAGGGGAAGATGAGCATGGTCCCTGCCTTTCCAGAGAGTTTCCCGAGTGCATTTTAGTAGAATCTTAAAGGATTAGTAGTATTTGACAGGGAACACCTCAAGAGCACACAATTGCATGGCTACTTGGGTTAAAATACTTCATTCTGCCTGGAGTCTAGGATGTTTGTGGGAATAAGATTGGACAGAGGGAAAGGAGTAGCAGGCAATTACAGGAAGCAGTTTGAGACCAAATGAAAGAAGGCCCTAGACTATTATCCTGATTAGTTTGGACTTAGTACTGTAGGCCCACGCCTTCCAAATTTTTTTATATCATATCACAAAAACATAGCATTTTAATGTCAGACTGCCGGTAGCTTGTGACCAGAGGAGACTAGGCCAAGGACTTCAGCTTTCCTAGGGCTGGAGTAATCAAAACCTTTCAATAACTTGGCACACACTCTCACTGGTTGAAAAGTGCTGCTAGGCAATAGGAGCCTAGTTAACAAACTTCAGGAAAATTCTCTCTTTTTCCATTTCTCCAGAGTCCCAGACTGTAATGTGACTTCAACTCTTTTGATTCCTGCATTAGAACTAGATCTCGGTGGAAATAGAATACACCAAAAATGGACCAGCCCATTACTATAGATCCTGCAGATATAAAAGATAATAGAAGATTAGTAGTTGCTAGGGTCTGGAAAGAAGGCGGACTGAATAGTGGCTGATAATGGGTACAGGATAGTTTTGGGGGAGATGATATTGTTTGGGAATTAGATAGCAGTGATGGTTGTATAACATTGTGAATATACTAAAAGAAATTTGAATTGTACACTTTAAAAGGGTGAATTTTATGGTATGTGAATTATATCTCAATTTTTAAAAAAAGATAATAGAATATTATTAACAGCTTTGCCTGAATAAATTTGTTAACTTATATGCTATGACAAATTCTGTGAAAGACACATATTGTCAAAGCTGACACCGAAGAAAGTAAAATTCCAAATAGCCCTGTATCTATTTAAAAAATTAACCTATAATTAAAAACCTCCCACAAAGAAAACTCCAGGCCTGATGGCTTCTCTGTTGAATTTTAAGGAGGAAATAATATCACGTCAATTTCTTTCCAGATTGATCTCTAGATTCAATGCAATCCCAATCAAAATCTCAGCATTTTGGTTTTTGTTGCTGTTGTTGTTTTTGGTAGAAATTGACAGGCTGATTCTAAAGTCTTTATGGAGATGGAAAGGAACTAGGATAATCGAAACAACTTTGAAAGAGATGAGCAAAGTTGAAGGACTCACATTACCTAATTTCAAGACTTATTGTAAAACTGCAGTAATCAAAACAGGGTGGTCTTGGCAGAAGTATATATAGAGAGAGATCAATTGAACATAATAGAAAGTCTAGAAATAGACCTACATCCATTTGGTCACCGATTTTCAACAAAAGTGTCAAGGCAATTTGATAAAGAAAGGGTACTTCTTTTCAACAAACACTGCTGGAATAGCTGTATATTCATGTGGAAAAACATGGACCATGATCCTTACCTCACTCTGACCCAAAATGGATCATAGACCTAAACATAAAAATTAAAGTGATAAAACTTCTACAAGAAAATGAAGCAGAAAATCTTTCTGACCTTGAGGTAGACAGAGCTTTCTTAGACGAGAAATATAAGACATAAAAAAGCCTGAACCATGGGCTTCCCTGGTGGCGCAGTGGTTGAGAATCTGCCTGCCAATGCAGGGGACACGGGTTCGAGCCCTGGTCTGGGAAGATCCCACATGCCGCAGAGCAACTAGCCCCATGAGCCACAATTACTGAGCCTGCGCGTCTGGAGCCTGTGCTCCGCAACAGAGAAGCCATCGATAGTGAGAGGCCCATGCACCGCGATGAAGAGTGACCCCCGCTTGCTGCAACTAGAGGAAGCCCTCGCACAGAAACGAAGAGCCAACACAGCCATAAATAAATTAATTAATTAATTAATTGCTTTAAAAAAAAAGCCTGAACTATTTAAAAATGATAAATTGGACAAAATTAAAGACATTTGCTCTTTAAAAGACACCATTAAGGGCTTCCCTGGTGGCGCAGTGGTTGAGAGTCCGCCTGCTGATGCAGGGGACATGGGTTCGTGCCCCGGTCTGGGAAGATCCCATATGCCGTGGAGCAGCTAGGCCTGTGAGCCGTGGCCGCTGAACCCACCCGTCTGGAGCCTGTGCTCCGCAACGGGAGAGGCCCGCATAGCACAAAAAAAAAAAAAAAAAAAAAAGACACCATTTAAAAAGTGATAAAGCAAGCCACAGACTGGGAAAGAATATTCTCAATACATATGTCTGACAAAGGACTGTATCCAAAATATATACAAAGAACTCTTAAAACTCAATAATGGGGCTTCCCTGGTGGCGCAGTGGTTGAGAGTCCACCTGCCGATGCAGGGGACACGGGTTCGTGCCCCGGTCCGGGAAGATCCCACATGCCGTGGAGCAACTAAGCCCATGAGCCATGGCTGCTGAGCCTGCGCATCCGGAGCCTGTGCTCCTCAATGGGAGAGGCCACAACAGTGAGAGGCCCGCGTACCGCAAAAAAAAAAAAAAAAAAAAAAAAACCTCAATAATAAAGCAAAAACCTCAAATTAAAAATGGGCGAAAGATTTGAACAGACATCACAAAGGAAGATAAAGAACCAATAAGCAAATGGAAAGATGCTCAACATCATTCGTCATCAGGGAAAGGCAAATTAAAACCACATTGAGTTGCCACTACACACTCACTAGATTGGCTATAATGGCTAAGTGTTGTACAAAAACTACAGTGTTCACAGATTGCTGGTGGGAATGCAAAAATGGACAACCACTTTGGGAGACAGTTTAGCAGTTTCTTATAAAATTAAGCATATACTTACCATGTTACCCAGCCATTCTGCTTCTAGGTATTTACCCAAGAGAAACGAAAGCAGGTTCACAAAAAGACTTCTACACGATTGTTCATGGCTGCTTTATTCATAATAGCCCCAAACTGGAAACAATGTAACTGTCCAGTAATAGGTGAATGGTAAACATATATGGTCACTCCTTAAGATGTTATACTATCAGCAATTAAAATCAGCAGTTAAAAACTGATTCATGCAGCAATCTGGATGAATCATAAAACTTTATGTTGTACGTAAGAAGCCAGGCACAAAAGAATATTTACTATATGATTCTGTTTCTGTGATACTCTAGAGAAGACAGATCTAATTTATAGTGATAGAAAGCAGATCATTTATTGCCTGGGGCCAGGTGGAGTGGGGATTAATCTGGAAATGGCACAAGGGAACGCCTTGGGGTGATGGAAGTGTTCTGTCTTGATTGTGGTGGTGGTTATACAGTGTATACATTCATCACAACCCATCTGCCTGAAGTCTTAAAATGGGTGAATTTTGTTGCATATAAATTATATACCTCTGTAATGTTGACTTTTCAAAAACAAGGGGGAAAAAAAGGAAGCATTAGCCCAGAGGTCATTCTTCTAATGCTATATACTGACTTCTTATAAATTAAACAAAAGCCTTTCTAATAAATCATATGGAGATTGTGGAATAGCCTCCATACGGGAATGTTTTTCAGATATATGTAGTTCAGGCAGCTGGATGGATGTAAATGAGGGCTCCCAGGAGGCAGACAGGGCATTTATTTGAGCACCTGAGTTAATCTTTGGAATTAGGTTCAGTTTCTCCTTCCACCTTTTGAATTATTTCCCTGCTTTTATATTGAGTGCTGTGATTAGGGAAGAAAGCCAGGCTCCAGAAGGGCCCCACTCCCAGTTCATCTTGTACCTTAGAAGTAGCTTTTCCTGTATTTGCTCATAACCAGCCAGTTCCAGAAAGCACTGGATTTTATACTCTTATTCTTGTATATTCACAATCTGAGTACCTTAGGGAGAGTCACTCTAGTACAAGGGGCAGGAAGCCCTACTTGACATTTCCAACCCTTTGTCTTTTCCCGGGGTCTTAAAATGTCAGAAATTGAAGGTAAGTTGGAGATCCAGAAAATCAACACTTGTGCTTTATAAATGGGGAAACTGTGGCTCAGAGCAGAAAAGTGGTTTCACCCCCGCCCAGCTGACTGACTAGAGACAGAGCTGGAAGCATAACCCAGATCTGCATGATCCACTTCTTCCTCCAGTGCAACTTCCTAAATTATAACTGCATTTTATCAACCATCATGAACAATGTAGTTCAGTGTTTCTCCAAATGGGGTTCTTGGACATTGTGTAGTAGAATCATTTGGGGTTTGTATCCCTGGACCCCACTCTAGACCTGCTGAGTCTGAATCTCTATTGAGACTGGGACCCGGGAACATCTACATTTAAACAGGTGTCTCAGTGATCCTGCTGCACAGGAAAGTTGTTTTTTTTTGTTTTTTTTTTTTTTTCTTTTTTCTTTTTCACAGGAAAGTTTTAAATACCACTGTTGTTTAAGAAAGTGTGAAACCAGGTCTTTAGGGAAGCCAAAGCCTGCTGAGTCTTCTACTCTTTGATTACTTGGGGTTGGGGAGGTAGATGAGAGAAGACTTTGTCCTAGAGGAAAGGAAACATTTTAACTATATTTGTGGGCACTATTTGTCTACCCTTCCCCCAACTTTGCCCTGATTTTCCCTGGTAACCTTCACTTAATTCAGTTCTTTAAATACAACTTAGATCAGAGCATTCAAGGACATGAAAGAGAGATTCTTCGGTGAAATGACCTTTGTTTCTCCAAAATGCAAAGGGTTGGCAATGACTCATTTGTTGTTTTGTCAATGGGAGAGGTAATTTCACTAATGGATTCCCTGAGTCCTCTGCAGAAAGATTGACCTGGTCTTTGGGGAATCAATCTCGAATTCAGTCAATGTAATCACTGATACAAGGCTCTTTGGTTTCCCAGATTGTGACCCTCTCCCTCTCACACATGTCAAATTCATTTTACCCCTTTGTTTAGGATGCAGTAGAGACAAAGAGTGGGTAGCGTGCACCAGGAGAGGCTGTCAGAGAGATGTGGCTGTGGTTCCCTTCCCCACCATAAGTCATAACACAACACCTGCGTGCTCAAGCTGGAATCTTGGAGTCTTTCTTTATTCTTCCTTCTCCCATATCCCCCATATTCAGTTCATCACCAGGGGCAGCCATTTCAGCCTCTGAAATATATCTTGAAGGTATATGTCCTTTGCCACTGTCCTGACCCAGATGCCATTATTTCTTAGTTGTCTATCTGAGCTCCCTACTCATGCTCTTTCCGCCTTCACTTCATTTGCTACAAGCCAGAATGATCCTTTAAGAAATGTAAATGTGAAAAAATGTAAAACCATTTAGCGGTCTCATGCTCTATTTATTTAAAAATACAGAAGTGCATGGATTAAAGTATGAAAGTTCCCTTGTACTCTTATATACCCAACTCTCCTCCACAGGAAACCATTGCTAACAGTTTGGAATGCCTTTCTGAGCATTTGTAAGACACTGTGTGTGTGTGCATGTGTATACTATATATGTATACTGTAAATACACATATATATGTAGTGGTGTGCATATGTATGTTTCCATAAACATACAGGGTTTTTAATATAAGTAGGATCGTACTACATTGTTCTTGTTTGTTTCTTCAATTGCTAATATATCGGTTTATTTAATTACGCCCCTATTGAGGGATCTTGTTCTATCTAAGATAAAAGCTACACTTCATAAAATGATCTTCAAGGCTTCATTATGATCTGTCCCTGCTTTGTCCTCCTTATACTTTCCACTGTGCTCACTATTCTCCAGCCACACCCTGCTGTCAGGTCCTACCACGAGCCAAGCTTTCTTCCTCGTCAGGGCTTTTGCACATGTACTTCTCTCTACCTGGGCTGCTCCGCTAGGTACATGACAGTCGTTCCGACATGGTGGACTGGGTCCTTAACAACACACACACTCACTCACACCAAGCATTACTTATGCAGTGAATAAGTGTTTTACATGTGTTTGTACTTTAAAAAAAATGTAGATATCGTGATTAGCAAAATAATTGAGTTCGTGAATTCCTCGCAGCTTTTATTTCTTAGTTAACAAATACTAAAATGTATATTTCTGTTCTATGAGGGAATTCTCAAATTTTTAATTTTGCATTAATATTTGATATTGAGAACAGCTGACCTACAGAAAAATACATAAAACTCAGCATGTGAAGCCTTTCTTAAAATAGCCCCAAATCACTCTTCCAGCCTTCCTTTCAGTGATCGCCTTTCCATGCTGTTTTTTTATCTTCCTGCAGCTTCACAAACTTAGCTTTACTGTTTGAACACACCAAGCCTTTTCTCATATAATTGATACTCCTGTTCAGAGATTCCAGCCTCCATATTTGAGAATTCACCTACTTATTAAAATTTATTTGTAACCCCAAAGCCAGTACTCACAGCTCTTTCAAGGTCAGTCACAGACATGCAACATGCAGAGCAGTGAAAAGTCTGAGCTCCCCATGTACATGTTCCACGCTGAGACAGAACAAAGCCACACTCTGCCTTCTTGTTTCAGCTCTTACCCTGCACACTAGTGCCCCTTCCTCTTAATGCCATGTTTTTCACATTTTTGTGGTTTTTTGTTTGATGATTTCACTATTTAAAATGCCCCCAAGCGGAGTGCTGAACTACTGTCTACGGCTCCTAAGCACAAGATCATCGTGTACCTTTTGGAGGAAACACACGTGTTAGATAAACTTCATCCAGACTCGAGTTATAGTGCTATTAGCTGTGAGTTCAATATTAATGAATCAGCAGTATATATTAAATACGGTGTCTTTACACAGAAACAGACATAAAACAAGATTATGTATGGATTGGTTGACGAAATATTTTGGCCAGAGGCTTGCAGGAACCTAACCCTGAATTTCCTCTAGGAGAAAGGATTCAGTATTTGCTAATTCAGTGTTTGTGGTGACTTTATAGACCATAACTACTGTGAATAATGAGAGTTAACTGTACTCGTATTATTCTCTTTTCCTGAAAAGTTCCTCCTCCAGTATTTTTTCTTCAGTTAGCAGAACTCCTCTCATCCTTCGAGACCCAATCCAGGTATCACCTGTGCTCTGCACCATTCCCTGACTGCTCCCAAGCAGAGTGCTCTCCGTTCATACCTCTATTGGAGTCCTCACCTCAGCACGCTGAGTTACCTGTGTACGTACCTGCCTGCCCTTTCCAAGGATCATGAGATCCTAAAGGACCTGGCACTAATAGGCACTGACATTTATCCACATTTGATAAATGTTGATTGAATGACTGGAAGGAGGAAGGAGAATAAATGCTAATGGAAAAAAAATTGAAAGTGAAGGAAACAAAAGAATGGATTAAATAATGAATTTGATGAGAGCACGTGGAAAGGACCTCTGAGTCATTCTTGTGGTAACAAACTGGTTCTGGGTCCAAAATAGGACACATGCTTAAAACCTGTGTTGCATATATATGGAATCTAAAAAAAAAAAAAAAAAAAAAGGTTATGAAGAACCTAGGGGCAGGACAGGAATAAAGACGCAGACGTAGAGAATGGACTTGAGGACACCGGGCGGGGGAAGGGTAAGCTGGGACGACGTGAGAGAGTGGCATGGACATATATACACTACCAAACGTAAAATAGATAGCTAGTGGGAAGCAGCCACATAGCACAGGGAGATCAGCTCCGTGTTTTGTGACCACCTAGAGGGGTGGGATAGGGAAGGTGGGAGGGAGACGCAAGAGGGAGGAGATATGGGGATATATGTATATGTAGAGCTGACTCACTTTGTTATAAAGCAGAAACTAACACACCATTGTAAAGCAATTATACTCCAATAAAGATGTTAAAAAAAAAAGGTCAAAGAAATACCAATAAAACATCCAAAGAAATTTAAAAAACACACACATACACACACCAAAAACCTGTGTTAAATGAGAAAGAGTTTGTTGAGTCCCCAGAAAGGGGAAACCTGGCCTCAGGATCCCCTTGATTCAGGACACACAGTTCATCAAGGTCCATCTCTTTAACTCTGCTCTCTCTTTGTTGTTCTTAGACTCCAGAGGGTGGTCCTTGCAACTTCAAGCTCTTATCATGCCAACCTTTTCTCCAGTGAAAGAGAGAGCCCACTCTTAGTAACACAAACAAAAGTCCTAGGGTTGAATCTTAATGACTGTTTGAGCTGGCTTGGAGCTCGTGCCCATTGCTGAACCAATCACTGGATGAAAAGTATTAATTGGCTTTATTTAGGTTCCCATGATCCACCCCCTGAAGCCTAGGGTTGGGAGTCAGTTTCACATAAAAGACATGTACTTTTCCATGGTATCTTTTGTGTTTATGGTGTATGTGTACTATCTCACCCAGGGTAGAGATGGTTAGAATCCTAGAAGTGTTACATTAGCAGATCATCTGACTGAGAAGTTTTGTTTGTATGTTTTTACCAAAAGAGGGAGCAAATAGACATTCTTTCCTTTTATTTCTTTGGTATGCCTTTCACTGAAGAGTTATATAGTACATAACATCTATCAAGCACTGTGCTAAATTTTGGAGCTAAAAAAGCCCCTGACCTTAGAATGGACTTGTCTTGTGGTAAAATAAAGTTTATCCTGTGCCCAGGGAACAAGGAAGGTTCATTGGAGTCAGAGAGGATCTTTATTACTCAAATGAATGAGTCCGGAGCATATAACTATGATCCTAAGGGATTTGGATTTGAGGACTGGAAATAACTTTGGACTAGGAGCTAAGACCTAAATTCTAATTCCTCTATCGACATCACCTACTAACTGTGAACTTGACCTTTCATAAACTCTGTGGCCAGTGTTTCCCAAAGTGTAGTCAGCAGTTCATCTGCATTAGCTTCTCCTTAAGTTCTTTCTGGACCCTAAGCCCTGACTCAGTGGACCAAAAGATTGGGACTGTGATCTCTTCAAATTGTTTAACTTCGATGAACCTCTTTTTCTTCATCTGTAAAAAAAAAAGGGGATTTATTTGCCTTGTAGCATTGGTTTGAGGATTAAATGGGATAATGGATAGAAAGCACATGGAATCTAGCAGGAACTCAAGTGCCTTTTTTCCTCCCTCAGAGTGTAAAATCATCATGGTCCAGAGTAGTTGAAGGACACCTAGAGGAAGGGTAGCAGGAAGCCCTTTCTCACTCAGGAAGTGTTTCTCCAGAAATGTGTGACTGTTACATAACCCGCTGGACTCTCTTATTGTTTGCTGTTAACAGTTATGGGCCATAAGTCTAGCTTAGTGTTCTTCATGCTGCAATGTGTTGGGATATAGTTGTACATCATGTACTCACAAGTCAGATCAAATTCTTCTTCTGTCTGTGATTATTTGGGCTGGAACTCAAACTACATCACCACCTGCAGTTTTACCAAGAGAAAGGTGAGGGCTTCCCTGGTGGCGCAGTGGTTGAGAGTCCGCCTGCCGATGCAGGGGACACGGGTTCGTGCCCCGGTCCGGGAGGATCCCACATGCCGCGGAGCGGCTGAGCCCATGAGCCATGGCCGCTGAGCCTGCGCGTCCGGAGCCTGTGCTCCGCGACGGGAGAGGCCACAACAGCGAGAGGCCCGCGTACCGCAAAAAAAAAAAAAAAAAAGAGAGAAAGGTGAGTGTGAGTGATGAGTGTGTGCATGTGTTATGGGTGGATTTTTTTATATATAAAGCAAAGAGCTTTTGAAGATGCAAGTATTATGTTTTTAATGTCCCTGACTAATAAGTTCAATTGATTGATATCATCCAGTAACCTCAGTTAGATTCTAATTAACTAACTGTAATCGTCACTTAACAGGATTCTCCTGGTTTGTTGGCAGTTTTGGGCTTTACCCTCATCAGAAAGATGGAACTTAAAAGGACACACCCATTTCTAGGAGTTACACAAAACCCTCTTCCAAGAAATGTCTTGACTCTTCTACAACTTTAGCCACAAGGCATGTGAGATTTGGTATCTGGAAAGATGGTTTGAGGCTCTGAGAAGTCCTTAGTCATCAAAGAAAAGTTCTGTTATCTTTGGTATAGTACCTAAGGCAAGGCAGAAGATTCTGGAGTTTCAGAAATATTTTCAACTGTCAAGGCTGAAACTAAGGGAGTTCTAGTTAATACTTGGTTTTGTGAAAGAACACATCCCTCTGTTCCAAGAATGAATAATCTGATTAAATGAGGTGTTACCATGTCAGATTTTCTTGGTTAAAAATACATAAGGTTCTCATGGTTGGAAGAGACCTTAGTCCCTTTCTTCCTACCGATCCACTGCTCAACTCTCCCTCCCTACCCACTCCTAGTCTAGGCCAGGGGCTAGCAAGCCAATCTTGTCCACCACCTCGTTTTCTAAATAGTTTTATTGGAACACAGCTACTCTCGTTTGCTTACAAATTGTTTACGGCTTCTTCCATGCCACTATAGATCTGAGTAAGCTGTGAGAGACTGTATAGTCTGTGAGGCTTAAAATATTTACTCTCTGCTCTTTACAGAGAAAGTTTGCTAACCCCTGCTCTAGGCTAACTCCTCTTTAGTATCTCCGATACAGAGTAGTTCTTCAGTTTCCAAAGGATCTGCTTTGGACCGCTCTTTTAGAAAACTCTTACTTACACTGAGCCAAAACTCTGCTTTTCTGTAGCATGCCCCTGCTGGCCCTAGTTCAGCTTTAGTATGTGGGATCACCCAAAATGAATCAAATCGTTCTTCTGTACATTAGCCTCTTATATCTCAGAACACGATAGTCATGACTCCAGGCAAAACCTCACTAAATCCTGGTACCACTGGATTTCAGGACCCTTTACACCACCAGAACTGAGCACAGCACTCCCGTGTGATCTGGCCAGTGTAAAGCTGAACTGGAGTCCACCTAAGTTTTCTAGGTGCTAAGAGCAATAGGAAGAAGTCATGTCTGCATTCTACATGCTTGGAGACCTTGGAATATAACCCAAAGAACAGAGACAGGTTCATGAGGGATATGCACTCTCCACTCAAAGCAAGAATGATGCAACTTCTGGGCCATATGTACCCATGGTGCATGTCTGTGGTCTGGGTGGTTGTGAAACGTTTTTTTGTTTTGTTTTGTTTTACTGGATTTGGGTACAAAAGGAAAGCAGTCACTTCTGTTTCATCAGAGAAGGTGGTGGCGTTCTGTTAATCATAGACACAAGTGGAAGGTTCTAACTTTCTTGAGGGCTGGCCCTTATGCCATGTACTTCTTTAAGCCCCGTTGTTGAGTAAAGTGACTTGCATTGTCTTTTGTGCTCTGTCTCCCTGCCATCATCTCTCACTGTTGCAGAGTATTCCAACAGCTTCTTAGTTTTCCTGCTTCTTATGTTTCCTTTCTCTGGTTGGTCTTCCTCATTCTTCCAGTTAAGGGCACAGCGATAACTATCATTTCTCTGCTAATCTGTTCTCTTCAATGGCTCTCCATTATCAGTAAAGAAAAGATTAAAAATTCTTAGGATGGTGTTGGCTTTCCAGGACCACCAGACTCTTCCTTTCCTCTTTCTTTTCCACATTCAAAAAAGACTGTTCCACATTCTCTGAACCTGTCATATTTTCCCGTACCCAGGTCTTGGTCATACTATGTGCTCTATAAGAACTGACCTTTCCTCTTTCTTTGCCCAAACCGTATATCAAACCCTACCTTCTTTACTGTTCATATTCATTCAAGTTCATTTATCTTTGTTGCTCTCTCTCTCTCCCCCTCTCCTACCCATCCCTAAAGGTTTGATTCTCTGCTTCAGTGGTCTGATAGCATATTGTGTCCCTATTATGGTGCTTATAAAAATCTGCGTTTTTGTTTTGGGGATATGTGTTCATGTCTTATCTCCCTGAGTTGTTGTAAGCATTGTAAGTTGAAAGGAAAGTTTGGGTCTTGCCTTCTTTCTTTATCCCTCAGAGCATTTAGCAGAATTTGTGCTTGTTTTACTGAATACTATAGAAGGAGCTCATTGATTCGTCATGAACAGTGAAATAGCAAGAAGAGTTGAATTGGAAGTAGATGATTTTGAATCTGAGAGACTGGAAGAATCCTGATACCTTTAACCGAAATTCAGAGGAGTTGCTGATGTGTGGTATGCGGTAAGACAAAGGACAAAATAATGCCTCTTTCACGGTGAAAAAACAAACTATGAATTGGAAATCTGGGGATCTTTCATAATGATAACTGTTTTTCCAGTTACATGATCTCAGAACGTCTTTGTGCTGCTTTAGAGTCAATAACTATGTTCTTGACATGTGTCATGCAGAGTTTGGTCCTAGCCGCTCTCACACTTAATACTTGTACTTAATTCTCAAATCAGTATTATTAGCTTTGTTATTTTCCCTCTTATATATTTGGTTATTAGGCTTAAGAGATGTTAAATTTGTCCAAGGTTGTAGAGCAAGAACTAGGACTATAATTTGGGTCTTTTCACCCTAATCTCAAGCTTTGCTTATCACACTCTGCATCATCTCTCTCATTCTGTTCTCCTTATTTCTCTGCATTTGTGCCCCTTGGTTTGAGTTTTTGTTGATCTGAATTAATAGTGTTTCTTCTGCCTGGCTGGGTTATACCAGGAATTAGGCATAAAGTGAAATAAGTCAATTAGGCTGAGTGAAATAAGGCAGTCACAAAAGGACATATATTGTGTGATTCCACATATATGAGTAGTCAAATTCAAAGATACAGAAAGTCTAACAGTGGTTTTCAGGGACTGGGTATAGCGAGGAATGGGGAGTTCATGTTTAATGGATGCAGAATTTCAGTTGGGGAAGATAAAGGAGTTCTGGAGATGGGTAGTGTTGATGACTCTACAACAGTGTGAATATATTTAATGCCACAGAACTGTACACTTAAAATGGTAAATTTTATGTTATGTTTCACCACATTGAAAATTATTTTATTTTAATAAAAAGAAAACTAAGCCATAAGATTTGGACATTGCTATGCAGGTGATAGGGAGCCATTAAATTTTTGGATAGTGAAGGGGAATGACATGATCCGAGTTTTGCTCTGATTGGAAGATTAAACTGGAATCATTTATAAGTATTAACTTAGGATAACTGGTTAGGAAGCTATGCAAACAGTCCAGACTATAAGTAGCAAGCACTTGAAATAGGAGTGCAAAAAGGCAGGTGTGACATGGGCTGTTATGAATGGTGTTGCAGTAAACATACTTTTACATGTATTTTGGTGAATATATGTACACAGTTATTTGAGGTAAGTACCTAGGAGTAGATACAAGGTCGTGAGGTGTGAGTATGTTCAGTTTTAGTAAACACTGCCATAGTTTTCCAAAGTGATTATACCAACTCACATTCATCCTAACAGGGTGTGAGAGTTTTTCCACATCCTTCCGCAAACTTACTATTGTCAGTCTTTTTCATTGGGACCATTCTGGTGGTTGTCTTAGTGTTACTGATTTGCATTTTCCTAATGAGTCATGAAGTTGAGATCTGTTTACATGTTTATCGCCATTTGGGTATCTTCTTTTGTGTAGTGTCTGTTTAAACTTTTGCCCGTTTTTCTATTGAGTGGTCTTGCTAATTTATAGACTTTTTTTTAATGTGTTCTGAATATGAGTCCTTCATTGGATGTATGTATTGCAAATATCTCTTCTCACTTTCTTGGCTTGGCTTTTCATCCTCTTAACGGTGCCTTTTGATAACCAGAAATTAAGTTGAATGTAGTATAATTGATTACTTTTTCTGTTGTCTTAGTACCTTTTGCATATTCGGGAAATCATTGCCTACCCCAAAGTCAGAAACATATTTTCCTCTAAATACTTTATTGTTTTATCTTTCACATTTGGGTTTATAGTGTTCTGAAATTACTTTTCACATGTGGCGTGACATAGGATCAAGAATCTTTCTTTTCCCATGGTTATTGAATTTACCTAGTGCCGCTTATCAAAAGGACAGGTTTTTTTCTCCATAGCACTGCCGTATCACCTTTTTCTTAAATCTAGTGATGATGTATGTAGGGGTCTGTTTCAGGATTCTTCTATTCCATTGGCCTATTAGTCTTTTAGCCTCTGCTTTTAGTCTTCTAAATAGACAAGGCTTTCCTCCTAGTGGCTGACGTTGGTTACACCCAAATGGCTCTGGTAGTGGAAGGTAAAATATATTAGTTATTTATTGCAGGATAACAAATTACCCCAAAGCTTACTGGCTTAAAAGAGCAATAAATGTTTATTATTTCATGTGGTTTCTGTGATTCAGCAATTTAGGAGCAATTTAGTTTGGTGGATTTGGCTCAGTGTCTCTCATGAAATTGCAGTCGAAAGTGCCTATAGCTGCAGTCATCTTGACTGGGGCTGACGGATCTGCTTCTAAGAATGGCTCTTTTTCATAGCTGTCAGGAGGCCTTAGTTCTTCACCTTGTGCATTCCTCCTTAGTACTGCTTGAGTGTCCTTACAACATGGCAGCTGATCCAAAGGAGAACAAGAAAGAATCTGCCGTGTCTTTTAGGCCTTATCCTTGGAAGTCACACACTTTCATTTATGCAGTATCCTATTGTTCGTCCTTATTCTTTTTTTTTTTAATACATTTATTTATTTATTTATTTTTGGCTGTGTTGGGTCCTCATTTCTGTGCGAGGGCTTTCTCCAGTTGCGGCGAACAGGGGCCACTCTTCATTGCGGTGCGCGGGCCTCTCACCGTCGCGGCCTCTCTTGTTGAGGAGCACAGGCTCCAGACCTGCAGGCTCAGTAGTTGTGGCTCACGGGCCTAGTTGCTCCGCGGCATGTGAGATCTTCCCAGACCAGGGCTCGAACCCGTGTCCCCTGCATTAGCAGGCAGATTCTCAACAACTGCACCACCAGGGAAGCCCTTGTTCATCCTTATTCTGAATGAGAGGGGACTACATAAGGCTACACTGGGAAATGGATTCATTAGGGGCTATCTTGGAGGCTGGCTACTACACAGAGAAATTGGAGAAGCTGACTGGTACCGTATTTATTTGTTTGTTTCCCCAAGGCAGAGACTCATGTCTGCTATTACGGTGAAGATTTCCTAGAGCTGACAGGTAGCTCGGTAGGTTTAGAAATTCTGGTGAATCTTAGTTCACTCCCTTTTGTGCCCTCGTGCTCAGGGGTCTGAACTCTAAAGTTTATTTATATTTTCGTGTGATTCCTTAAGAGTCCATCTCCATCCCTGAGTGGGAAAGATTGAGGACAACTGGGTCTGGTTATAATCATTTGCCAACTATGACCCTTTCTCTCCATGATCTTTACTTCTCTTCTGTGAACTTTCTAATTCTCTTGTGGGTAAGTTTTTTTTTAATTAAACTTTTTATTTTGAGATAATTTTGGATTCACATGTAGTCATAAAAATAATAGAGATCCCAAGTACCCTCTACCAGTTTCCCCCCAGTGGTAACATCTTCCAAAACTGTGCTACAGTATCACAACAAAGATGTTGGTATTGTTACAGTCAAGATCCAGAACATTTCCATCACCACCATCACCACAAGGATCTTTCATACTGCTCTCCTATAGCCACACCCACTTCTATCCCAGTCCAACCCTCTCCTTAACCACTGACAACCACTAATCTGTTGTCCATTCCTAAATTCTGTCATTTCAAGAATGCTCTATAGGGCTTCCCTGGTGGCGCATTGGTTGAGAGTCCGCCTGCCGATGCAGGGGACACGGGTTCGTGCCCCGGTCTGGGAAGATCCCACATGCCGAGGAGAAGCTGCACCCGTGAGCCATGACTGCTGAGCCTGCGCGTCCGGAGCCTGTGCTCCGCAACGGGAGAGGCCACAACAGTGAGAGGCCCGCGTACCGCAAAAAAAAAAAAAAGAATGCTCTATAAGTGGGATCACACATTATGTAACCTTCTGGGATTGGCTCTGACAAAATTCAGCACAATTCTCTGGAGATTCATTCAGGATTTTGCATGTGTCAATACTTTGTTCCTTTTTTTATTGCTGAGTAGTGTTCTATGGTATGGAAGTACCACAGTTTATTTACCACTTACCCATGGAAGGACATCTGGATTGTTCCCGTTTGGAACTATTGTAAATAAAACTTACATAAACATTCATTTCCAAGTTTTCGTATGAATATGAATCTTCATTTCTCTGGGATAAATGCCCAGGAGTAAAACTGCTGAGTCATATAGCGGTTGCGCCCAGGAGTAAAACTGCTGAGTCATATAGCAGTTGCATGTTTAGTTTTTTAAGATGCCGCCGAAGTGTTTTCCATAGTGGCTATATCCTTTTGGAGTCTCACCAGCAATGTTTGAGTGACCCATTTTCTCTGCCTCATTGCCAGCATTTTGCGTTGTTACAATTTTTTTTTTATTTTAACCATTCTGATAGGTCTGTGATAATATCTCTTTGTGGTTTTGTGTTTTCCGAATGGCTAATGATATTGAACACCTTTTCATGTGCTTATTTGCTATCTGCATATGCTCTTCAGTGAAATGTCTCTTCATGTCTTTTGCCCATGTCCTAATTGGTTTGTTTCCCTTTTTCAACTATTGAGTGTTGGGAGTTCTTTATATGTTCTCCATACTCTCCTTTGTCAAATATGTGGTTGGCAAATATTTTCTCCCACTCTGTAGCTTATCCTTTTAGCCTGTTAACCGTCTTTTGCAGAGCAAAAGTTTTGAATTTTAATGAAGTCTAATTTATAGATTTTTCCTTTTATGGATTATGGTTTTGGTGTCTAGTCTAAGAACTCTTCGCCTAGCCCTAGATTCTAAAGATTTCCTCCAATTTTTTCTGAATGTTTTATAGCTTTACATTTAAGTCCATGATTCATTTGGAGTTCATTTTTGTATAAGGTGTGAGGCTTAGATTGATGTTCATTCCCCCCCGCCCAATGGATGCCCAGTTGCTTCAGCACCATTTGTTGAAAAGGCCATCTTTCCTCCACTAAATTGCTTTTTCACCGTGGTCAGAAATCAGTTGAGCATATTTGGGTAGGTCTATTTCTGGGTTTCCTGTTTTATTCCATTGTTCCTATGTGTATGTCCCTTTGCCAGTATCACATGGTCTTGATTTCTGTAGCTATACAATAATTATTGAAATCTAGTGGACTTGTTTCCCCACTTTTATCTTCTTTTTCAAAGTTGTTTTAGCTATTGTACTTTCTTTGCCTTTCCATATATGTTTTAGAATAATTTTGTCTACATCCATAAAAATCCTTGCTGGGATTTTGATAGAAATTGTGTTAAATCTGAACATCAATTTGGAGAGATGTACTATGTTGTGTCTTCCAATCCATGAACATGGTGTGCCTCTCCATTTAGGTTTTTTAAAATTTCTTTTATCAGCATTGTATAGTTTTCAGCATACATGTCCTGAACATGTTTTGTTAGATTCACACCTCTTTCATTTAAAAAGAAAATGATTATAAATGGCATTGTGTTTTTATTTTCTATGCCCATGTGTTTATTTGCTAGTATACAGGAGCAAATCAACTTTTGTATGTTCATCTTGTCAGGCATACCTTGGAGATATTGCAAGTTTAATTCCAGACCACCACAGTAAAACAAATACTGCAATAAAGCGAGTCATATGAACTTTTTGGTTTCCTGGTGTATATAAAGGTTATGTTTACACCATACTGTAGTCTATTAGTGTGCAATAGCATTATGTCTGAAAAACTATGTAATACCTTAATTTAAGAATATTGCTAAACAATGCTAACCGTCATCTGAGCCTTCATCAGATCACTGATCACAGATCACCATAACAAATATAATCATAATGAAAGAGTTTGAAATAGTGCAAGAATTACCAAAACGTGACACAGAGACACAAAGTGAGCAAATGCTGTTGGAAAAATGGTGCCAATAGATTTGCTTGACAGAGGGTTGCCGTAAACCTTCAATTTGTATAATATGCAATGTCCTCAAAGCATAATATAGCAACATGCAATACAGTGAGGTACTCCTGTATTTTGTGACCTTGCCAGACTCACTTATTTGTCCCAGGAGTTTTTTCCTAAATTCCTTGGGATTTTCTATGTGGACAATCATGTCATCGAAATAGGGACAATTTTTTTCTTCCTTTCAATCTGTATGCCTTTTTAAAAATTGAGATACAGTTAATGTACAGTATTATATAAGATACAGGTGTACAACATAATGCTTCACAATCTTTAAAGGTTATGCTCCATTTATAGTTATTATAAAATATTGACTATACTCACTGTGTTGTACAGTATATCCTTGTAGCTTATTTACTTTATATGGAATAGCTTATACCTCTTAATCCCTGCCTCCTATCTTGCCCCTACCCGCTTCCCTCTCCCAACTGGTTACCACTAGTTTGTTCTCTATATCTGTGAGTCTGTTTCCTTTTTGTTATATTCACTAGTTTGTTTGATTTTAGATTCCACACATAAGTGATACCGTGCAGTATTTGTCTTTCTCCGACTTATTTCACTTAGCATAATGCCCTCTACATCCATCAATCTCTGTGCCTTTTATATCCATTTCTTGCTTTATTTCCCTGACTAGAACTTCAGCACTATGTTGAATAAGTGGTGAGAGCAGACATCCTTGCCTTGTTCCTGATCTTAGGGGGAAACCATTCAGCCTTTCAATATAAAGTGTAATGTTGGTGTTGGTCTTCTGTTGATGCGCTTTATCAGATTGAGGAAGTTCCCCCCTCTTCCTATTTTTTTGAGTTTTTATCATGAATGGGTGTTGAAATGTGTCATATGTTTTTTTGCATTGATTGATAGGACCATGTGGTTTTTCTCCTTTAGCTTATTACTGTGGTTGATTACATTGATTGATTTTTTTTAATATTGAATCAATTTCACATCTTTGGAATAAACTCCACTTGGTCATGTTATATAATTCTTTTTATATCTTGCTGAATTCTGTTTGTATTTTACATTTAAGTCCGTGATCCATTTTGAGTTAGTTTTTGTAGGAGATTTTGTACAGATGTAAGAACAGTCCTGAAGAAGCTTTCCCCTTAAGAACATATTCAGGACTCAAGTTCCTGTATTCTCCTTGCATTACGTGTCAGTACTCCAGCAGTAATTTTTCATTTCTATATCATGGGGTACTTTCAAGCTGAAGTGCCCAGACTCCTTTATAAATATTTATTACAGGGTCCTGCACTCATCAAAATGAAGGGAACAAGATGCTGAAAAACTCACGTCATAGAGAATCCACAGCATACCTTTATCTTATTCTCTTTTCTGTAATCCTCTTTTTTGTCCTCCTTTCCTGCTTTCTACTGTGAAAACTCACTTAACTTTTTAAATTGCATTTATTAGTTTGAATAAATGAATACACTGATTGAATGGAAAAAAAAATCAACAGGTCTTTACTGAGTTCCCATATAGGCTAAGTACTCTGCCGAGTAACTGTTGGCCACACAGGACCCGAACATCAAGATGCTCGGAGCTTAAAGGGGAGGAAGACATATGAGCAATTGAAATGTCAAAGATGAGTGAAGAAATGCCACAGAAAGCACGGGTTATTAAGGGAACAAGAGACAGGAGCACCAGCTCTATGGGAAGTTAGTAAAGGCCTTCCAGGAGAAGTGATATTTAACCTGACACTAAGAAAATATAGGAATTTTCCGGATAGATGAGGTGAGGTGAAAGGCATTCTAGGAAGAAACGTCAGCTTGTGCGCAGACATGAAGTCATGCAATTATGTGGCACATCTGGAGAATAAGAAGTAACCTGTTATGCACCTGTAATTTCTGTAAGACCAGGAATTCATGCTGTATCCTCAGCATCTGGGATGATGCCTGTAGCATAGTAAGCACTAAATAAATATTTGTTGGATGGATGGATGGATGGCAGGAAGGAAACATAAATGAGACCAGAGAGATAAGAGAGGTTCAGTGAGAAAGAGCCTTGCTTAGTAAATGCCTACCATGAAGATTGAAAGAGGAATAGGAGGAGATTTTATTCATCGTCTGCTTGGGAAGGAACAACAAATACTAAAATATCTGTAATATGTTGTGAAAAAGAAAAATGACATGACGTGAAAAGTACATTTAAAGTGTTATGATGGTTCAGAGGAAATAGAGGTCCATTTCAGCTGAGGGGATCAGAGAAGTTGTCTTTGGAGCCAGACTCTTTGGAGTTGCTTATACTTAGTTCTGAATTGTATGGTTCCCCCAAAAACACATACGTGAAGTTGGAGCAGAGAGTGTTGTGGCAGAAGAGCGATGTGAATTTGGAACTAGACTAGATGGCTTTGCCTGCTCCGTCATACATTTATCAGCATTTTGTAGGCAGCCATTTATCAGCCTGCACCATTTCTTGCGAGTGGAACCTGACAGGCTCTGATGTTATCTGTAGCAAACACCTTTTTCTTGTTTATGAGAGTGTCTGCGTGTGTGTTTATGCTCGCACCTGCACACCAGTGATTTGAAGGCAGCTCTTTCTACAGAGACAAGCACTCAAGGGGGATACATCAACTGAAACACAAGCTTCAATACCTTTTAAAAATGCACCTTGCTACCCACACACTTTCATTATATGCCTGCACACACACACACAGATGCACACAGAGTTCTGTAAGTAGTGGCCTGGGCAAGATTTTAGGTGACTGTAGTGGATGGTACTTATATTTATTTCCTCAGCTCTATCCTATACCTTAATCTTCACTTCCACCATGGCTCATCAGGTACCAGTTATATCCCCATGACCTTCTAGATTCTGTAAGGTGTTCATGTAAGAAAATGATTCATTAATTAGTCCAATACATACTTATTGATAACCACCTCTGTGCCAGGCACTATTCTAAACACTGAGGATGCAGCATGGGATAAAAAGAACCAATCCCTGCCCTCTCGGAGTTTACATCCTGGGAGGTGGGTAGAATCAACAAAAATGTGCTGTTTTAGGTGGCGTAAGTGCTAGTGAGATCAGTATAGCAGAGTAAGCGGGAGAGTGTGAGGGTTGGGTGGTCAGGAAAACAGTCTGTCCAGTAATGTGACACTTGAATAGTGACTTGAAGGAAAAAATAAATAATGGGACTGTCTGGGGCAGGAGTATTCCAGGCAGGGGGAACAACCAGAGCAAAGACCCCGAGGCAGGATTGTGTGGCCAGTGTGGCAAGAGCAGAACGGGCAAGGTGGAGAGTGGCAGGAGGTAAGGAGAGCTGTGGGATGAGGGACTGTCATACTAGGCCCACTAGCCATTGTGAGGACTTTGGCTTTTACTCTGAGTGAGACAGAAAGCCAGTGGAGACTTGGTGCAGAGAAGTGGCATGCTCTGATTTGCATCAGCACCCGTGTTGAGAATAGATTGCAGGATGAAAGCATAGAAGCAGGAAGACGACCAAATGGTGGATTCAATCAAGTGAGTTAACAGTGGAGGTGTGGAGAAGTGACCAGGTCGTAGATGTATTTTGAACTGTTTGGACCGACAGGATCTGCTGTTGGGTTAGATGTGGAATGGGAAAGAAAGGAGTTGATGATGACATCAAGATTTTTGGTCCGAGCAACTGGAAGGCTGGAGCTGCTTGTAACTGAGATGGGAAAGATTGCAGGAAGAACAGGCTTGGAGGACGTCAAGAGCTCAGTTTTGAGCACCTTAAGTTTGAGATGCCTATTAGTGAGGAGTTGAATGTAAGACTCTAGAGTTCAGTAGACTGGTCTGGGCTGGAGATATAAATTTAGGAATTGCAGCAGTTAGATGGCTTGCAAAGCTGTAAAGTGGAATAAAATAACCTAGGAAGTGGGTATAGAAAGAGAAGAGTCTGAGAACCGAGCACTGGGGCATTCTAACATTTAGAGATCAGGGAGATGAGAAGGAACTAGCACTGAGTGAGCACTGAAGCCAAGTGAAGAAGGTGCTTCAAAGAGAATGGAATAATAAACTGTTATCAGATGTTGCTGAGAGATCAAGTGAAATGCAAATGTTGCAGTCTTTAAGACCTCTGTTGAGTTATTTTAGTGGGGGGTGGGGGGAGCCGGGGGAAGCCTGATTAGACTGCTTCCAAGAAAAGAATGGGAGGAGAGGAAACAATGATTAGTACTATAGAAAACTCTTTGAGGTTTTACTGTACAGAGGAGCAGAAAACTGGGCCATTGCTGGAAGGGAATGTGGGATCAAGTCAAGCCTCTCGTTTTTTTTCTTGGTTGGGAGACGTTGGGGTCCTGATGGGAATGATCCTAGGAGGGAGGGAAAATGCAGTGATTCCAGAGATACAGTGATGTCCACTTGTAGGTGAGAGGGGATGCTCAAGTGGAAGAAGGTTGGCCTTAGACTGGGTGAACTGTCCATGCTCCCTAGTAACAAACTACTTTGCTACAAATGCAGACAGATTGGTAAATTTGGTGATGGAACATGTGTACATTCTCTTTTGCTTGCTTGTATTTTCTCATACCAAAGAGTAGAGGTGTTGGAGGTTTAAAGAGAGGGAAGTTCGGGACTTCCCTGGTGGCGCAGCAGTTAAGGATCCGCCTGCCAATGCAGGGGACATGGGTTTGAGCCCTGGTCCGGGAGGATCCCACATGCCGTGGAACAACTAAGCCCGTGCCCGACAACTACTGAGCCTGCGCTCTAGAGCCCACGAGCCACAACTACTGAGCCCGCGCGCCTAGAGCCTGTGCTCCACAACAAGAGAAGCCACCTCAATGAGAAGCCCGCACACTGCAACGAAGAGTAGCCCTTGCTCGCCGCAACTAGAGAAAGCCTGCGTGCGACAACGAGGACCCAGTGCAACCAAAAAAATAAATAAATAAATAAATTTTTTAAATAAAATTAAAAAATAAAGAGAGAGAAGTTCAAAGACTGTTGCCAAAGAGCAAGAGAAAATCATGGACCAGGTAAATGTAATAGGACTGTCAGGCAGCATAAGGGCTCGCTTTAATTTAAAGTGAGAGCAGCCAACGTAGTTGTGTGATTTTCTCCAACTACATACAGCTGAATGGGAACAGGCAGAGTAGGATGAGCATTAGACTTAGCCAGGGGTTGTGGTTTCCCAGATAAAGGAGAGAAACGGAGAAAAAAAGCAAGGGAATGATGATAATGATGGATCACAGGAGCAAGTTAGGTAGGGAAGGAAGTGAGGACAGGGATAGAAGGTGAGAGTGCAAGGTGGCAGGATTAACGGAGTGAAGGTCCCAGTAGGATGTAACGAATTGTGACGACAGTCTGATCCTTGGCATTTGCAGTGCTTTAGGGCTGTACACATAGTGCTTTGTGTGTGTTTGCATAGTATAAACCCTATAAGGTAGGTAGGACAGGCAGTGGTGATGTTGACTCTCATTCTGTAGATGATCCAAAGAAGTAAATAACTTTATCTAAAAATCACACATTAAGTCAGTGGTAAAGCAGAGACTCAACCCAAGGCGCTGTTTTATATGTGATGTCTTTTTACTACTTTGTGTGGTGTCTGCTCACAGATCACTCAGTCTCATTGAAGAGATGGAATGTAGAAGACAACATAAGGGAATATGTAATCTAGTGTTAAATTCTATAGTATGACAGGATGTAAGGAGTTTATTCATTCAGTAATGTATATTGAGTACTTAGTGCGTGCAGGGCTCTATTATAAGTACTAGGGATATAGCAGTGAATGAGATGGGGAAATCCTGAAGTTATGTGCTTCAGAGAAGTTTTAGAAGGGTTTCTATGTGATTTTTCCAAGGTATCTTGATTTGGTAAAAAGCAGTGTACTGAAAGTTAGGAAACTTGTTTCTCTGCTACTTGCTGTGTATGACATTGTTGCTTCAACTCACCATGTCTTATTGGGGGACCCCATCCATAAACTGAGATGTTACTGTTTTGCAAGTCCCACCCTGACTAAAAGGTGCGTCTGAGTCTGTATTCTAGCTTAATGGAATAATTGCTCTAAAGTGTTTTAGTCCTCATCAGATTTCCTGACCTAAAAAGTGGGAATGCCACATCTCATCTCATAGTGGTAAGACCTTGTTTCCATAGTGAAATGCTGCACTAACACGCATTCTAGTCATCCTTCATTTTTGAAACTCTGGGGAAATAAGAAACGGAGATAGAGGCCGTGCTCAGCCTGCAGGTGCAACAGTCCCCACCCTTAACCTGGTGACATCTGAGGACCTGTGAAAAGCTTTGAAGTAACTAATGACTTTCCACCCTCTTCTTACTCCTTCCTGTTCAGGCCTGGAAGAAACGCTGGTTTATCCTGCGGAGTGGGCGGATGAGCGGTGACCCAGATGTTCTGGAATACTACAAGAATGATCACTCCAAGAAGCCCCTGCGCATCATCAACCTGAACTTCTGCGAGCAGGTGGATGCAGGCCTGACCTTCAACAAGAAGGAGCTGCAGGATAGTTTTGTGTTCGACATCAAGACCAGCGAGCGCACCTTTTACCTGGTGGCCGAGACGGAGGAGGACATGAATAAGTGGGTCCAGAGCATCTGCCAGATCTGTGGCTTCAATCAGGCTGAGGAGAGCACAGGTATGGGAACAAACACGGATCTTTCTCAGAAGGGGCCAGGCACTTCCTGGGAGGGGCTGGGCAGCTGGGGCTAGGATGATGGCCCTCATATTCCTTGAACCAGGAGAACAACCTGTAGCTAAAGGCTTTCCTCTGTGGCAGAGGAGTAGTAGGCAAAGGGTAAGAGTGTGAAGGGGTAGCCAAACATAGAGGGCCTCCTAGCACTAACTATGCTCAAGTGGGAAACAGATATGTTGGGGTTATGATGAAGCTCGAGGTACTTGATGGTGTTTCTTCAGGTACCTCCATGCCACCACATTTCGCAGGTCTGCACCTTTCTCCCCTTCCCTCAGCTCTCTAGCTCTTTGTGCCCTGTTAACTGTCAGCCGTCCCATGGGCAACTCACACCTTTATCCCTTCTCTGATGCATCTCTGTCCGTTCCTGCCGTCTATTTCAGACCATCCTGCACAGTTATCCTTGCCACTTTTTTTTGGCAGGGGGAGGTTTGGGATCCCTTGTGATTATTATTGATGTATAATCCAGTGTTCATTATACTTACTTGGGAAGGGACAGTCAAGAGGGGGAAATTCTGATTTGTGTTGGGTTTTGTTAACCTTCAAAAAAAAAAAGGGTAGCTCAACTTTTCAAAATAAAAGTTTTAAATTGCAGAAACGCCCTTTGACATTTGTTGGGGCTCATCCTCAACTCTGGGATGATTGAGGAGTAGGGTTTTTTTGAGGCAGATGGAGACCCTAAATTAGAAGTTTCCTGAGCCTGGTTACATATCAGAAGTAGAAGAACATTTTTTAAATGCTGATGCCAAGGACCTGTATCAAATCAGTTAACCAAGAACCTCAGGGGTGGGACCTAGGCATTAGTGTCTTCTGAAAACTTCATTCTAAGTAGCAAGGGTCTGGGGCTCAGCATCCGTTTTCTGTACATAAATGAAGGCCTCATACAGTCTCTGATTCATATACCTGTTTTCTAAATTTTTTACAGCCCTTTAAAACAAAAACCATTCCTAGCTCATCAGCAACATCGTCCTCATCTGGGAATCTGTTAGAAATGCAAATTCTTGGGCCCCACTCCAGACTTACTGAATCAGAAACTCTGGGCGTGGAGCCCAGCAATCTGTGTTTTGATCAGCCTGCCAGGTGATCTGATGCACGGTTAAGTTTGAGAACCGCTGGTTTAGATTCTTGCTGCTCAGAGTGGGGTTTGTGGACCAGCAGCGTCAACCTCTCCTGGGAACTTATTAGAAATGCAGAAGACTTCCACCCAGACTTACAGAATCAGAATCTGCGTATCTTTAAAACTTCTTATTCTGAAATAATGTTACAATTACAGAAGAGTTGCAAAAATTGTACAGCAAGTTCCCATATGTCTTTCATTCAGCTTTCCCTGATGTTAACATCTTGCTTAACCAGGTATAGTGGTCAAAACTGAGCAGTTAACATTGATTGGTACAGTACTATTCACTGCAGTGTATTGGGATTTCACCTGTTTTTCACCAGTGTCTTTATTCTGTTCAGGATTCAATCCAGGATAGCACATTAGATTTGGTGGTTCTGTCTCCAGGGCTCCTCCAATCTGTGATGACAATTCCTCAGTCTGTCTTGTCTTGTTTGACCTTGACACTTTTAAAGAGTACTGGTTAGGGGGCTTCCCTGGTGGCGCAGTGGTTGAGAGTCCGCCTGCCGATGCAGGGGACACGGGTTCGTGCCCTGGTCCGGGAGGATCCCACATGCCACAGAGTGGCTGGGCCCGTGAGCCATGGCCACTGAGCCTGCGTGTCCGGAGCCTGTGCTCCGCAGCGGGAGAGGCTGCAACAGTGAGAGGCCTGCGTACTGCAAAAAAAAAAAAAAAAAAAGTACTGGTTAGGTATTTTGTAGAATGTCCCTCCATTTGGTGTTTTCTCATGGTTAGATTGAAGTTTTGGGGAGACTACCACAGAGGTGATGTGCCTTTTTCTGCACGTTGTATCAGGGGGCACATGGTGTCAATACGTCTTATTACTGGTCATGTTAACCTTGATCACTTGATTAAGGTGGTATCTGCCAAGTTCCTCCACTGTAAAACTACTATCTTTGCTTTTGTAATTAATAAATAGTTTGGAGGAAATACTTTAATCATGTGCAAATATCCAATTTCTCCTTAAACTTTTGCGCACTAATTTTAGCTTTTATCAGTGGATCGTGTTTACAACCATTATTACTGTGGTATTCTACTGAATTTTTCTATTTCCCTCAGAATCCACATTTTATTAAGATCCCTAGGTGATTTGTATGCACGTTAAAGTTTGAGAAGCTCTGGTCTGGATTATTTGTCCACAAACCTGGTGCCTCATCAGAATCACCCTAAAAACTTTTATCTAACTTACAGGTACTAATTCAGTAGATCTGGCTTAGGGCTGAGGAATCAATAGTGTTAAGAGATTCCTCCTATAGAATGGGAGGAATTATTTCCAAATCATATCTGATGAGGGTCTAGTATCTAGAATATAAGAAGAATTCTTACAACTCAATAACCACAAGAAAAAGACAAATGACCTCATTTAAAATTGGGCAAAGGATCTGAATAGACATTTCTCCAGAGAAGATGTACAAATGGCCAGTAAGCCCATGGAAAGATGTTGAACATCATTAATCATTAGGAAGATGCAAAGCAATACCACTAGCACTTCACACCCACTAGGATGGCTTCAATCAATATATGGACAATGATAACTGTTGGCAAGAATGTGGAGAAACATACATTGCTCATACATTCCACCTCATACATTGCTGGTGGGAAAGTAAAATGATACAGCTACTGGAGAACACAGTGTGTCAGTTTTTTAAAACCTTAAACCTATGATCCAGCAATTCCACTCCTAGGCATATACTCAAGAGAAATGAAAATATGTTCACACAAAAATTTATAGATGAATGTTCATAGAAACGCTATTCATAATAACCAAAATGTGGGCACAACCCAAATGTCCATTAATGAATAAACAAGACGTACGTGTGGCGGAGTGCATGTGTAGTGAGCACTTTTAAGATCTGCTCTCTTAGCAACTTTCAAGTATGCATTTGTTACAGTATTGTTAACTATAGTCTCCATGCTATATATTACATCCCCAGGATTTATTCATTTTATAACTGGAAGTTTATACCCTTTGATCCTCACCCATTTCCCCTGCCCCACCCTCGCCCCTGAAAACCACCAATCTATTCTCTGTTTCTATGAGTCTGGTTAGTTTAGATTCTGCATATAAGTGAGACTATACAGTTTTTGTCCTTCTCTGTCTGACTTATTTCACTTAGCGTAATGGCCTGAAGGTTCATCCATGTTGTCACAAATGGTAAGATTATCTTCATTTTATGGCTGAATTATATATATATATATATACATACACACACACACACTATATATATATATATATGTGTGTGTGTGTGTCTATAGAATGTGTGTGTGTGTATATATATATATATATATATATATATATATATAATGTGATTTTTTAAATATATAGTCACATTTTCTTTATCCATTCATTCTTCAGTGGACCTTTAGGTTGTTTCCATGTCATGCCTACTGTAAGTAATGCTGAAATGAACATGAGGGAGCAGATATCTCTTCCAGATAGTATGTTCAGTTCCTTCAGTGATATATCCAGAAGTGGCATTGCTGGGTCATATGGTAGTTCTATTTTTAATTTTTTGAATAAACTCCATACTGTTTTGCATAGTGGCTGTACCAATTTATATTCCTGCCTACAGTGCACAAGGGTTCCCTTTTCTCCACATCTTTGCTCACACTTACCTCATATCTTTTTGACAATAGCCATTTAACAGGTGTGAAGTGATATCTCATTGTGGTTTTGATTTGATTTACATTTCCCTGATGATTAGTGATGTTGAGCACCTTTTCAGGTAGCTGTTTGCCATTTGAATATCTTCTTTGGAAAAAGGTCTGTTCAGGTTCTTTGCCCATTTTTTAATCAGGTTATTTGAGTTTTTGCTATTGAGTTATATGAGTTCCTTATATATTTTTGATATTAATCCCTGATCAGACATGAAGTTTGCAAATATTTTCTCCCATTCCTTAGGCTGCCTTTTCATTTTATTGATTGTTTCTTTTGCTGTACAGAAGCTTTTTAGTTTAATGTAGTCCCACTTATTTACTTTTGCCTTTCTTGCTTGTGCTTTTGGTGTTATATCCAAAAAATCGTTGCCAAGACCAGTATCAAAGAACTTTTCCTCTGTGTTTTCTTTTAGGATTTTTATGGTTTCAGGTCTTACATCTTTTATGCATTTCAAGTTAATTTTTGTGCATTGTGTAAGATAGGGTTTTTTTGTTTGTTTGTTTTGTTTTATTTATTTTGGGCTGCATTGGGTCTTTGTTGTTGCATGTGGGCTTTCTCTAGTTGCGGTGAGTGGGGGCTACTCTTTGTTGCGGTGCACAGGCTTCTCATTGTGGTGGCTTCTCTTGTTGTGGAACATGGGCTCTAGGCTCACAGGCTTCAGTAGTTGTGGCACGCAGGCTCAGTAGTTGTGGCTTGCAGGCTCTAGAGCGCAGGCTCAGTAGTTGCAGCATGCAGGCTTAGTAGCTCCGCAGCATGTGGAATCTTCCTGGCCAGGGCTCAAGCCCATGTTCCCTGCATCAGCAGGCAGATTTTTAACCACTGCACCACCAGGGAAGTCCTAAGATAGGGTTTTTGTTTGTTTGTTTGTTATTTTAACATCTTTATTAGAGTATAATTGCTTTATGATGATGTGTTAGTTTCTGCTTTATAACAAAGTGAAGCAGCTATACATATACATATATCCCCATATCCCTTCCCTCTTGCGTCTCCCTCCCACCCTCCCTATCCCACCCCTCTAGGTGGTCACAAAGCACCAAGCTGATCTCCCTGTGCTATGTGGCTGCTTCCCACCAGCTATCTATTTTGGTAGTATATATAAGTCCATGCCACTCTCTCACTTTGTCCCAGCTTACCTTTCCCCCTCCCCGTGTCCTCAAGTCCATTCTCTACATCTGCGTCTTTATTCCTGTCCTGCCCCTAGGTTCTTCATAACCTTTTTTTTTCTTTAGATTCCATATGTATGTGTTAGCATACGGTATTTGTTTTTCTCTTTCTGACTTACTTCACTCTGTATGACAGACTCTAGGTCCATCCACCTCACTACAAATAACTCAATTTTGTTTCTTTTTATGGCTGAGTAATATTCCATTGTATATATGTGCCACATCTTCTTTATCCATTCATCTGTTGATGGACACTTAGATTGCTTCCATGTCCTGGCTATTGTAAATAGAGCTGCAGTGAACATTGTGGTACATGACTCTTTTTGAATTATGGTCTTCTCAGGGTATATGCCCAGTAATGGGATTGCTGAGTTGTATGGTAGTTCTTTTTTTAGTTTTAAAGAACCTCCATACTGTTCTCCATAGTGGTTGTACCAAGATAGGGTTTTAATTCCATTCTTCTGCATGTGAATATTCAGTTTTCCCAACATCACTTTTTAAATTTATTTATTTAGGCTCCACTGGGTCATAGTTGTGGCATGCGGGATCTTTTAGTTGCAGCATGTGGACTTCTTAGTTGCAGCATGGGGACTCTTAGTTGCAGCATGCATGCAGGATCTAGTTCCCCAACCAGGGATTGAACTCAGGCCCCCTGCACTGGGAGTGTGGAGTCCTACCCACTGGAATGTCAGGGAAGTCCCCCAACACAGTTTATTGAAAAGACTTTTCTCCTTTGAGTATTTTTGGCTCCCTTGTCAAATAATGACCATATATTGGGGCTCTTTATTCTGTTCCTTTGGTCTATGTGTCTGTTTTTCTGCCAGTACCATACTGTTTTGATTACTATAGCTTTGTAATATACTTTGACATCAGGGAGTGTGATGCTTCCAACTTTGTTCTTCTTTCTCCAGATTGCTTTGGCTATTTGGCATCTTTTGCGTTTCATATGAATTTTAGGATTGTTTTTTTCTATTTCTGTAAAAATGCCATTGGACTCTTGATAGGAATTGCACTGAATGTATAGATGGTTTTGGATAGTATGGACATTTTAACAATGTAAATTCTTCAAATCCATGAACATAAGATATCTTTCCACTTATTTGTGTTGAAGTTCTTAATTTTTGATCATGGAGCCCTGCATTTTCAGTTTGTACTGAGCTCTGCAAATTATGTAGCTGATTGTGCCTGGGCTAGATGTCCTGCCCTAGGAATTATGTGATCTTCCTTGAGAAAGGATTATAAGCCCCCATTTTACTCTTAAGTTCTTTGGTATAATTTTTGCTTCCTGTGTGGACTTTTTTGTTTTCCCCCCCCAAATCTTTGTTATTTTAGGCTTTATGGATTTTGTTTTTGTTTTTCATTTTATTTTATTCCTGATAAAGAAATAAAATACTCATGCAAAAAAAAAGAATAAAATAAGAAAGGAATTTTTAAAAATTGGGAGAAAGAACCCATAGACCCCCTAGTCTCAAAGCTTTCATAAATGTGAGAAATAAGTCCAAGGAATACGTCAGCTTTTTAGGAAATAGGTATAATGGGGTGGAGGAGGAACCAGAAAGCAAATTGCTTTTAAGAACTATTCCCTTGTGGGATTAGAGGTGTCCCTACCAAGAAAAACATATCCTTGAGATGTAGCAAAAATTACTCTTGGTGCAAATATCTTTTTTAAAAATCACATATTTAAAAAATAGTTATTTTCTGAATCCCTACTTTTACTATATAGAATTTAAGTATAATTCAAATTCAAATATGTAGAACTACATCATCTGGGCTTGCTTTCTTTGGTGGGAATATTTATTCATTCATACATTGTTCATTTACTCATTCATTCATCAAATCTTCATGGAACACTCATTCTGTGAGAGTCCCTGTCATAATCACTGAGGCTACAAACTATAAAGATGAACCATAGAGTTCCAGCCCTCAGACATCATAGTCTAGTGGAGGGGACAGACATAACCAGACAATCACAGGGACATTCTGTAACAGAGGCATCACCAAGGATGGAAGCACCAGCCCATGCACCACCGTCTCAGTGAGGGAAGAAAAGGAGGGGAAGTATTAAGGGGGTGACAAATAATCAAGTCCGTATTTTTCAACAGCTTTGTCTATTAAACAGTATATTCCCTTTAACTTTTAACTTCTTTTTAAGGGATTATTTTATTAGATGTCTAGCAGTTTAATTACCAGAGCAAGGGTATTATTTGTCTCTGATAGAGGTTTAGGATTTTTTGTGAGATCTTTCTGATGAAGACAAATGGCCTTTTCTTCCCTCTCATAGGAGAATCTGGTATGTAAAAAGATTCAGCCACATAATAGGTTATGTTGTAATTTAGAAGCTGTCTTGAAAGTATATATATTACATCTATAAAACCCTCAGGTAAGGAATGAGAGATTAATCACCCGAGTCAGTGTTTCTTTTCACTGAGAATCAGAATCTGAGGGAAAGCAGGAAGGAAGTTAACATTTGACTACCTACTTTTGCTTAAGTACTTTATTTCATTTAATCACTTTTATCAACTGCTTCTGTTTTTTTCAAATAAAGAAACTGAGTGTTTCTTCCCTGCCTAGCACTCCAGGACTAAAACCCTTCTCTGAACCCAGCCTTGGCTGGGTTCAGATGGGCTATCCAACTCTCATCCGCCTGAGATTCTTCCTAAATACAACTGCTGCTCTCCTTTTTCTGAGGCTTGTTGAGAACCATCCAATCACCTGGGTGTTAGCGTCAGCACCTGCCTTATGTGAGGAGCATCCTGTACTGATATCTCACCTTCAGTGGCCACAAAAGGAAATTATAGGAGCTGTGTATTGAGCATCTACTCTATGTAAAATAAGGACTTTACGTAAATTCTCACTAAAAATTCATAGTCATCCTCTGAGGTAGCAACAATTTTGACTCAAGGTCACACACAGCTAGAAAATGGTGGAGCCAGGATTCTAGTCTAACCCAGGTCTGACTGTGCATTATAATATGCTGTCTCTTTGTCCTGGACCTCCTGGAATATGAAAATCTGCCAGAACCAAGCCCCGATAGTTTCGCCCCTGTGGACACCATGTATTAGATTGGAAGCACCCCTTGACCCCTTCCACCAGAGTCCTACCGCTGGCTCAGTTTTCCCTCCTCACCAACCCATATTGCTGAAATCCTTGGGCTCGAATATTCCAAGAATTTAGTAACTTCTAGAGTTTTAATCCAGCCATTAGGCTGGATTGGTGAGTCTGTAGGCTGGGGACGAGGAAGCCTGAACTCACATCACAACTCTGGGGTGATGTGAACAAGTCACTTGATTGAGGTCTTAGTTTCCTTTCTTCAAATAGAGAGAAAAATCCTCTTTTCACTCAGTAATTCTGCTTCTCTGTGGGTTCATCAACGCAGACCTTAGACCACTGGCAGCCCCTCAAGTTTCATATTTCCCAAAGGAATATTCACACTGTATTCTATGTAGAGGTATCTGCTGGAGCTGTGCAGTCCATACCCCTGCTTGCTGTTGGTCCTGTAGAAATTTCTTCCCATGGGGAGCTTCCTCCAAGCAGATACTCCTTCTTTCCTTTCTTTTTTTAAAAGAGTTGTGATGGGACCCGTAAAAAAAAAACTTGTGTTTTTCACTTTTAGCTGGAAGCGGTTCTATAGCAGATGGAGTCTTTTTTTAATCCTTCTTGCCACCCCCGGCTTCTTCTTTCTGCTGCCACTCTCCAATTCCTCACGTATTCCAGCCAAAAATGCCTAGGATAAAACCTGTCTAGGATCAAGACCAGACCAGGAGTGACACTGAGTTTGAATATCGACACAAGGGTGGAAGAAACAGCCTCCTGATAGAGAACTCTTTCCAAAAGGAAACCGGGCACGATGCTCAGAAAGGAAAAGCAATTCTAAGAATGAATATCAAGATTTCATATCACATACGTGGAGTTTGCTTGTTGTTTGTTTGGGGGTGGGGGTGGGGGTGTGTACATGTACGCACAGGCAACAGTAAGAACCCCGCCTTCCTCTGGGAATCAAAACAGCCTTCAGTCCCCCACGTCAGGGGGCAGAAAGCTGCTCTGAGCTGTGTTTACGAGCAGGCGGGTCCAAGTCCTCACACTTGTGGCCCTGTCGTGGGCAGCTGTCCCTGACCAGATGTACCACACATAAAAAGCAGCTCCCAGCACAGAGTGTGGATGAATGATTCATGGGCTCAGCAGTCATCCACTGTCAGGGAAGCCCTCACCCCTTTGAATCCTCCAAGCTGAGGGCTTCTCCTTCCCACTCATCCCCTCCCTCCTCCCTCTCTTCCGTAGCTGGTCCAGGACCTGCACAGCCCCTTACTCTAACGTGCACTCTGAAAGGCACCCTAGCTGCTGCTGTTTATTTGCTCTAGGATGTTGAATAAGTAACTCTGTCTCTTTGAGGTGTTATCATCTGTAAAATGGAGATTATGCTCCCTTGCAGAGGGGTTGGGAGGAAGCTGGGAAAATGTATAGGCGCACAGTGTGAACAGTAGCTGCTTCTTTCACTGCTTTCCATGTCGTACTTTTGGTGAAAATGATGATTTTTATATCTGGAGGTCAAGATGAACAGGATATGATTTAAGTATCTGGTGTTTTTAGAGAACTTTACAGTCTACACAACACTTACGCAGTCTCCTTTGCATATAAAGAAACAAAATAAGCTAGGCAAGGCTGCTAGCGCTATTCCTATTGCACAAATAAGGAAGCTAAAGTTGAAAGGCACTGACATTGCCAGAAAGCAGTGTTGCCGGATCTAGCATCCAAGGCTTTTAACTCCACCCTAGGGCTGTATGCTCTAACTCCTTCTCACTTCTCCGAACCCCTTTTCACAGACCTGTTTATTGTGGTTGCTTGTAAATCACAAAACAGCCAGCAAAGAGGAGAAGCAAGAAGTTGATCACTGAGAACTAAACATTTGGAAAGTAAAGTGCTGTCTATACATTAACGTTAATCTCGGACGGCTAAATCAGTAAGATAACATGATCCATCTCAGAGTAGCCAACAAACTACTGTGAACTACAGCTCAGGGAGTTTAGGTCACCAGAGCCCCGTTTGCAGCTCTTGAAGATTTTGAAATTAAGGCCAGAGCCTCCTCCATATCCTGTCTATTATTGTAGCTTTTTTCCTTCTTGAACTCCCTGGCAGGAATTTCACAGTAGTTGCATGACTAACTCTATAGAAAGATGACCTCCCAGAGTTCCAACCGACTGTTCTTTATCTGTTCCCCACCATTTCTCTACTAAAATTGTGGGTGAGACTGCCCCCTACTTTAAATATTTTGTGAATATTTACACTTCTAGTAATCTGTGAATTTCCCCAGTAACTCAACAGCAGAATTATTTTAAGTCCTGGTTCCCTTCCAGGATGAAACTATACCCACAGGTATGCGTTTGGGGACATCTTCAGCCCCCAGTGGAGGAATGTTATCAGGGTCTTCAAACAGCTCCTTCCTCTCCAGAGAGAATGATTGGTGCCTTAAAGGTCAGGACCCCTTATTCCAGCTGGACTTCTCACAGCAGGGAGGGCCGTAGTGGAGACAGGCAGTCCACTCAGGTACCTTCTGGTGACCTTGGTCCCTTCCCCCACTACCCTGACGCAGTGAGTGGGAGTGCCGGGGAGAAGCTGGGAGTGGAGGACAGTGGGGACGAGAGAGACCTTTCTAGGAGACCTGACCCTTTCTCTCTTCTCATTCCTGGGAGGAACTTTTCCTCCCTTGTTCCCTCCCCTACCTTTTGTTTTCTGGGTTTTTTTTTTAACTGGGGTCAGATCTCTCACTCCTCTGGGAGACCCTTGTTGGAAGCTTAGAGAAAATGTGGGAGGTGATAGGCAGCTTCTCCCCAGGCTTACACAGGTCCCTGGAGGAAAGAAGAACAGAGTGGAGACTGATCCGGGCCCCAGCCCAGAGGCGGAGGCTGCTCTCTGAATCACCCACCCTTTTTTTCCAGAGACAGTGGGGAAAATAAACATCCAGACCAGTTTCCAGCCAGATCTGAAATCCTCATGCCTTAAAAACAAAAAATTGGTATTCTAAATAACCCTGAAATATCAGACCTTCCTCCTCAGTCTTTGGTTTATTTGTTGTTTTTTTGTCTACAGCTGGGTCTCGTCACCCTGAGAGTAGGCTTTAAGTTGGGACATGAACTCTGTAGAATCCCCACAGACACTTTTGCCTTGCCCTGGGACAGGCTTCAGCCCTGACCTGCAGCGAAGTCCAGACCCTCTGGAGGAGGAAAGGGCGACAGGGAGAAACCTGACCCTCTTCTTTTCGTTCTAAGCCTTGATCCTCCTTCCTCCTTTCCCTTGTATACCAGACGCTCCCCCACACCGTCCCAGCCAGCCAGCGTAAAGTCTATTGTACCTGCCAAACCCACAGACTGTTAGAAATGAGAGTGTCTCCTCCCAGCTCCTCAACACCAGAAGCTTTGGATGGTTCCCCAGACGTCCCACGAGATGCTCCCCCTTTTTTTGTTCTTTGAGTATTTCTAATTATCTCTCGTGAAGGAGGGTAATAAATTATTGTTGAATTGGTCCCAGACCAGATTCCAAAGCCCAATGTCACGCTAGTTTTTGGCTAAAGGTAGAATCAGGACTTTGAATTTTGTGGTAAGGTCACTTTGGACCCCTGAAGCTCTTGATTCTGATTAAACATCCGGTTATGTACAGTTCTGCATAGGATTCTGAACTCTGCAAAGGCCTTTGGACCCTACCTTCAAGTTGAGGCCCACCCTGCGCGCCAGCATGGAGTCAGGGCTCTGGGATTCTTCACCCTTTTTGCTCAGTTCTGACCCTCATCTTGTGTGCGAGATAAGGTCAGCCCTGGAACTTTGCCTACTTTTTCCTATTCTTGAGTCATTTCCCTGTTAACCTGACGGTCGTATCAAATTCCACCTGGGACTAGACCCCATCCTGCTTTGATTTAGTCCCTCTCAGAGACCCCAGTCCTACCAAAATCCTTAAGCCAGTGGCTGGAGCCCCACCGTCCAGTGGCTGACTTCCGGGTGGCCAGTGGTCTGTCTGCCTGAATTTCTGAAGAAACTCCACTTCTGCTTTCCCTCAACAGCTTCCTCCTCCTTTCGGACTCAGCTGCCCCCATTTCTGGGTGATGCCCAGTTTCCGTCTCTGTGTTCACTCATTCAGCACACTGAGTACCTGTTTTTGCCAGGTCCTGTTCTAGGGTCACATGCCAGAGAAGAGCGTAAGCCACGCACCCACTCTCAGTGACCTCAGGAGCTCTGTCAGGTCCTCCCGTTGGAACCCTTCTCAGTGACTGCCTGCCTCCTCTGTGTATAGTTCCGGGTCCTGGGGCCCTCAGTTTTCACCAAGTTTTGCTGCTTTTAACTGAACTGTGCGTGGCTCTATGCCAAGATATAGCTAACAGATTAAAAAAAATTTGAGGTTAACCTCAAGTGTGAAAAGAAAAGTTTTTTTCAATTTCTGAATTTAATTTCAATATCAAGCCCCTATCTGGCTAGTGATAGAAATGAAAGTTCTAATCAACTTAGGTTAAAACTGATCAATACAGGATTTTCTCAGTTACTTCAGGTTTCTCTTCTTTCTTCTCTTTCTTCTCTTTTCTCTTTTTCCTCACATAAATGGAAATAAATACACCAGATATTTATTTTTTCCACCTCTTTATTGAAGTATAATTGACAAAACTGTATATATTTAAAGTGGACCTCATGATGATTTGATATATGCAAACATTGTAAAATGATGGCCACCATCAGGTTAATTAACACATCCACCACCTCATAGTTCAGGTTTCTCTTGTTTTCTCCAAGTTCCCAGAAGCTTAGGGAACTGGAAGTAGTTCACTGAGGCTAGAGCTCAAAGTTTGGGAATGAGGGGAGATATGTCAGAGACCTGAGGATGAGAACATGACCCTTCTATCTTTCTGTCACCACATTAGTAGAGGCACATAGTGGCTGCCCAATGATGATTCAAATGAATGATTTAGTTATAGTGTTTGTTTATAACTTTGTAAATAGTTATAGTTATATAAAATGACAGTTTAAAAAATTACAACTTATTTCTAAACGTTGTTTTGAGAAATTCACTGTTGAGGAGGGGGAAAAAAAGAAGCTTCAAAAACATTCTAACCTTATTAACAGGACATAGAGTCTAAAATTCCATATATTGAAATAGTGGTATACAATGAAAAAGAACAATTTTTAAAAAGCAAAGAAAAATTGAAAATGGATGATGTTCTAACTAGTCTGAAGAGGTAGGATATGAACTTCATTTTACATATCTATCATTTATTTATTGTTTGCTTTTATTCCCCACCGCCTCACTTCTTGTGTGGATGAGGTCAGTGAACGAATGCTTCATGGCTGGTGAATCATAACAGCCAAAACACCCAGCCAAGACAGAGAAGGCAGTAGATTTCATAAACTGAGAAAATTCTAGAATATGAGATCTTGAAGGGCCCTTAGAGAGTGTTTTGTTCCAAACTCCTCAGATGACAGTGTCTGGAGGTCAAGAGAGGGGAGCTGAGTTGCTCAAGAGCATACAGCTAACTGGCAAGGCTAGAATTGAAACCCAGGTTGCATCTTATACTTGTATGATGCGTGTGTGTGTGCCTGTGTGTGTATATATATATATATACACGCACACACACACATACACACACACACCGGTTCAGGAGGTCAATCTAGTACAAAGAGCAAAGAGCATAGGTCTTGGAATCATAAATACATGAATCCACAACACTGATGAGTTCAGTCTTAACATGGTCTTAGGCAAGTCAGTTTACTTTACTGAGCCTCAATTTCTGCATCAGTAAAATAGAAACAAGACTTTCTTCACAATATTATTATGAAGATTATATAAGAATCCACTTAAAGCATGGCGTTTGGTACATGATAAGCACACATTAAATATCTGTCCGGTGTATGGCTAATAAATTGTTGCAGCCTTCTCTGTGATCTGCATGGCAGCCCTTTGAGTGTGTATACCGTGCTATTCTTATCTCCCCAAAACTGAAACATCCTAAATAACACGATCTCTATTTTCCCTGAACTTGGAAACATTCTTACTGTGTGTGATTAATATGTTTATCAAATAAGCCTTGCTGACTTTCCTGATTTGAGATGCATTATACTTAAGTTATTGAGGTGCTCAAAAAACAAAGGTGTTTCTTTAAATATACTACTACTCACAGTAAGAGGTAATGTTTACGTAGAGCTTACCATGTAGAGGCAGTGTTCAAAACATTTCACAGATCTTAACTTATATAATCTTATGAGGTAGATACCTATCATTATTCCCATTTAACAGATGAAAAAGCTGAGGCACAGAGAGGTTCAGTAACTTTCCCTAGTTCTTACAACTACTAAGTAAAGGACCTGGGATTCAAACCCAGACAGTATGGCTGCAGAATCCATGTTCATAACTATTAACCCATACCCTGAAATTCTAGATATAGTTCCTTGCCTCACACTGTCACGATACCTGTTTAGGGTCTTCAGCATGTGCGTGAAGACCTGAGAAAGACTCACTGCTGTCTCTGCTCTCTTGTGATGACCTTCTCTGGCTTTGCCAAGAAGGTTTCCCAAGCCTGTCAACACAAGTCGATCATATTATTCTCTTGAACCTTTTGATTCTGTATGCTGACTAGAAACTAGCATGTTGTTTGTGCCCAAGGTGTGCTGAAATGAAAGTGAATATGATTTCTTGTAATAATATTCATGGGCTCTCCATACGGGCTTTTCCTGTGATTCTTCTTCTTGATTATTCCAAAACATAGGTTTGGGATTCACTGGTCTTGGTTTCAGCCCGCTTCTGTCTCCTTAGTGAGCAGCTTAAGTTAGGTACTAAGATTTTTGAGAGAGGACATGATTGTACAAACCAGAAGGAGAACTTGTGGTCTGGGGGCTGGCAAACATTCTCTTTAAAGGGCCAGATAGTCAATATTTTAGGCTTTACCACCTGAACGTTCTTTGTCACAAGTACTCAACTTTACATAGAAGCAACCGTAAAGAATATGCCCATGAATAGGGATAGAACTTTATTTATAAAATCAGGCAGTCGACGAGATATGACTTACGGTCCTTAGTTTGCCAGCTCCTGTTCTGGTATAATAATATGCCTTGGCAGGCCCACTCAGGTACGTGTACATATGGTCTTAGTGTGCTGGCCGTCCTAGGGATGTTAAAAAACAACTCTCCCTTTTGGATCCCAGTGAAAAAAAACCTAGGGTTACTGAGGCATCAGGACACAAGGCTGGAAGATGAATAGGGAAGCTACAGGTATGAAGCCAGGAGATTGTTGTGACCCCAGGACCGGAGACAGTGGCTGAGAAAGAGCTGCCGACTGGAAGCTGAGTCCTGCCAGGCTCTCTGCCTGCAGTCCTCTACTCACCCGTCAAAGGCCAGTTGAATCCATCTGCATGCTCTGGTACCAGTCCTGCCTCTGATCAAACCCTGAAGGTCTGCAGATGCAGTTCATACACCAGATTACCCCAGGGATGGAGTGCTAAGGGAGACGTTCCGTTTGTGGAGCACTGATATACAGACACTATGGCATTCCTTGACTCTCCAGGACGACGCTGCAGGTAGCGATTCATAGAAATTTTACAAATTAGGGCACAGATTCGGATACCATTCCTAGGTTCCACAGCAAAACACTCAGATTCAGGTTTCAGAATCCACGTTCCTTTCCCCTAACCACACTGTCTCTCCTACAGCCACAGTTCTGGGTCAGGTAATGCTGTGGATCTCATAATTCCCTAGGCAAGCCGGAGCTCTTAGAATCCCAGCCTCGCCATCCAGACTAGAGCAGTTTCAGGAATTGTTCTTGTGATTATTGCCACTGGTAATGATTCTTGATAAACTCCCATCATTGGAATATCTGACACTTGTGTTTCACGCTGGTAGCCACTTGTCCCTTAGTGAAAGTCACTATGAAAGGAAGGGGAAGCTTACCTCTTATGAAGTTGGTTAGCTGAAAAATACAGTGATATAGTTTCGATATTTTTGTGGAAAGGTCACAAGGGTCAGATGCATCATTGACATGTGAGCTTATGGTGCCCACTAGATGGATTGATTCCCATGGGAGTACTAGTGAGTCCCCAAAGTTCCTTGGGGGAAGCAAGAAGTGCTGCCCTAAGTGTAAATTTGCTCTTCTCAACGGCAGTATAAGCTCGTAGAGCAAGGACAAGATCCACTCTTTTTGACAGGCCTGAAGCTCTTAGCAGAGTGCCCACGGTCAGTACTCATGACCCTAAGTTAACAACAAGAGTGCTTATTCCAATTATGGATTCCCTCTTTGAGGGGGACACGCAGTCAACCGAAGCCCCTCTCAAAGGAGCAGGAGTAAGGTCTGTCACAATTGAGGTGTGCTGTCCGTGTGGCAGGTGAGATGAGAACAGAGCTGACCTGTCCGACGTGAACTGGACAATGCATGCGTGGCTAAATATAGACCAGCTGTCCAAAACCAGAAACACACACGACTCAGACAGCCTTGCTAAGCGGTAACAGTTCCTCCCACCCTGAACAGCAGCTTACGTTCAGATCCTGGAGCTCTTCACTCCTTCTTCTGACACAAAGAGGAAAGATTCTGACAAAACGTATTGCCCTGGCGTGTGTGTTGAGCACCTTGTTCTAATCTGGACGTCTAGCAGACACACAGCGTTGTGCTGATCACCACCAGAGAAACAGATGGTCCAGGTCCTGACTTCTAACAGCTCATGATCTGTTTAGTATGAGAGATTTGTGAATGCCCAGCATAAAATAAAAAGCAAAATGAAGTACGATAAAAGGTTGAGAGGAAGGCATAATTCGTTTTCACCAGAGACCTTATAGAAAGCATGGCATTTGCCGTGGACCTTAGTTTCCCATCTCTGAAATGAGATGCCGCAGGGCAAAGGAAGGTTATGTAAGGACGTGTGACCAGAGACTGTGTGACATGCCTGCGAGCTGCAGCCACTCACTCTCTTTGCCCTGTGCCCCTTCACAGGATTGATTTCTGCTAAAGTAGACCAAGAGATCATATCCGTCAAGGTCAGGGTGCTGTGACTTGGCCCTTGGATCTCAGAGATGGTGTTTTTTCCCAGATCCTTCCTCAGAAGGGGATTGGGGAGGCCTGGTCCCTGAAAGGTCTCACAGGGTCTCATGTTACTGCCTGTCTGCCTCCCCTTTTTTCTTCCTCTGTTTTATAGTTTTTATAAACACTAGAAGACTTATATTTTTGAACTTGGGGAATTATTTATACTAGTCTTTAGCAGTTGGATCCAGCAAATGTCTACTTACCATGCAAATATGAATAACATTATAAACTCACGACAAAATAGCAATCCCACTGGCCAGTGTCCTGGTGGTCAGATCTCCTGGCTTGATTACCCACCCCCCTTTATAGAGAATATATCTTCATTCACATTGATACATCTTTCTACGGGTACCGCAGAAGGACCCCTGGACTAAGAGATCTGAGTTTTCATTTCAGGGTTTACATCTGATCCACTGTGTGGCCTTGGACAAGTAGCCTCACCTTTCTGGACCACGGTTTCTCCAACTGTAAATGAGAGATTTGGGGGTGAGTAGGGAGGGCAGTGGTGATAATGATTGGACCCTAGGTTCCCCTCCAGTTACCATATTATGTGAGGTATTGTCTAGAGTGAAGACATTTTGTGTTTGATCCTAAATGTATGCATAAATTCTCTAGTAATGATGTGTGCCAGAGGATTTTGAGGATTATTCCTTTTTAAATAATTTTAGGCTTGTGATTGTGAGTTAAAATGACCTGGCTCTATTGATCCAATGTTGCACTCAGCCAATCTGTTAGCAGGTTTTTGTTTTTAGAATTCTCCACCCATCTGATTCTTGCTTTTCAATTAGCTTTCTCCAGGGGACCCCTCATCCCATAAAATCCGACACCATTAGTTTCAAAATTCTTTCATTAATCATCTTCTCCCCAGTGAGAACCCTCAGAATTTTACCACCTTTCTACTTCTAGGAATAAATGATATAATATAACAATTGTCAACTAACTCCCACTTACTTAGTATTTAATAGTTACTATTTACCCATATTTCACCTCATTGAATCCTCAAAAGAGCCCTGTAAGGTGGGTGTTCTCTTTGGCATTTGACAGCATGGGAGAGGAGATGTAGAGAGAGATTAAAAGTTTCGCCCAAGGCCCTGTGGCAAAGTAGTTTTAGAACCTGGACTCCCACGTTTCTGAACCACGTCAGGCTCTCTCCGTTGCTCACTGTTCCTTTGGAGTCGGCTGTGGACAAATGATAAGGAGGGCCAGGAAGAGCAGGGATGGTTTCCAATTTAGAATTTTGATGATACCAAGAAAGATTCTGGGAAGAATTTGTTCTTTCATTTGGCTTTCAGAACTTGCTTTGCCCTTGATTTTTCAGTTGACCCCAACCCTTCTACCTCTGCCCCAGAATTAAGAACCAGAGATTGTTAAAAACCAAGCCAGTGGATCTGAATCTAAATGTGTAAATATAACTCATTAGGTCTTACATGGAGCAGCTCTCATAAATTTCCCAAAGATGACTTTGCCGTGTATCCCTGGTCTAATGCAAGTTCTCCTGTTTATAAATAAAGAAAACAGGGCCCAGAAAGGTGAAATGACGTACCAAAGGTCACACAACCAGTTGGCAGCAGACCTGGACCTAGACCCTCATTCTGTTATTTGACTCTGCCTCCCATAAAGCTAATACCATTCACCTCATAGGGATTGTGTAGGAACTCTTTTCTCTACATGGGTGAAAATAATTGGCTTTGAAGACAATGAGATCTCTTTCAGATCTAGACTCTGCCACTTCCTAAATGTGTGACCCCAGAGCTCACTATTAACTTCTCTGAGCTTCAGTTTCTCCATCCCCCCAAAAAACAAAACGAAAAACCAGTGGAGGTAATAATAATATCTACCTCACGGGGTAGACCAGAGACACATAGTAGGTGCTCAGTAAATGGCAGCTGTGATTCTTGTAGACAGGATTGTCCCTGTCGTTCTTATTAATCCACGTATAACATCTATACAAGGTATAGTTGTGACTTGGAAAGAAATTCCATACCTCTTGGCCAATTTCAGGGTCTCAGCCGGTTCCATGTGTACTCTAGGAATAGGAGCAGTAAGAATGGTGGGGTGCCGTGCTAAATGCTTTGTATAAATGACCTCCAGTCCTTGCAGCAGCCCTGCAAAGTATGTATTCTCCCTATTGAACAAGTGAGGATCAAAGAGGTTTATGTAACCTGTCCAAGACCAGAGCCAGGAGTTAGTAGAGCCAGGCTTTGAATCCAGCCTGGGCGCCAGCATGAACTTTGGTCTATCATTTTACGGGTTCTGAGACCCACTGAGGCTTGGGGTGGGGTTTGGGGGGGGAAAGGATAAAGATTAAAAGGGCATTGAGATAAGGGAACCAGTCATTATTTGGCCAGTCACCTTTTCCAGAAGCTCCCGCCAACCACCCCTTTCCTGCTCCTGTTATCACTAGCTAGTGGATGCCTGGGCTGGGCTCCTCTACTGAAATCCTTCAGAGCTTTCCTGTTCTAGAGTTTTGCAAGAAGGTGGGAGGAGTGTTTTTATGCTGGGAAGGCTTCCCAGGGGTGATTGTGGAAAGGAAGGGGAGTGATTTTGTAGGGCCCTAAAAAGAAGCCAGGAAGAAGAGGAAAAAATAAAACCCTGCTGAAAAGAAAACAAATTGACTCAGGCATTTTCTGGCATTATCTTTCGTCTAGACTTGGAGATCGAAGCTCAGGCCAGAAGTCTGGAAATGTCCATTTTCTTCTCGCTGTGTATAACTGACCTTCCTAATGACCCAAGACACATCATTACAACAACCTTACAGCCACATACCAAAAACAGCCCAGCCACGTATTGTCTAATGTCTCCTTTATCTTTACCATTCTTTCCTTTCCTCAAAAGGTACCCAGGCAATAACAACAAATGCTGTGAATATTTATATGAGTGCATGTATTTGTTTTCACATCCTTATCTCATTCGCCCTTTACAACAGCCCAGTAAGATAGACAAGCAGGCCAGGGATTATCCTCCCATCTTGACAGGTAAGCAACTAAAGCTCAGAGAGAGACCTGTCCATGATCTCACAGCTAGTTAACAGCAGAGCTGGAAATGGATCCCTGGGCTCCTGACTCCTGTCCTGTGCATGAGGTCCACACACTGTGAGGTGGAATTTCAACCTGCTTGAGTCTTTTCACCCCAAACCATGAGTGCTTGCCTTCTGTTTAGCTGAACTTCCCACTGCCTTGCTATGATTATGGGGTGAAACCCTGAACAGCGGGGTTGGAGGAGTTATAGGGAACTGAAGGTAGGAAGGGGAGAATGTCTCTTACTCAAGGGGGTTTAGTAAGGGCTCAGTATTTACTGAGTGTTCAGTTTTCTCTTTGGAGAAGAAATAAAGAAAAACTAAAGGGCAGATGAATTTAACTGGATGACTGTTAATCTCTTGCATATACTTTACACTTCATACTTTGCAAAGGGCTTATGCGTGTGTGTGTGTGTGTGTGTGTGTGTGTGTGTTTTAATTCACACACCATATATCACTCAATTAAAGTGTACAAGTCAATGTTTTTAGTATATTCACAGGGCTGTGCAACCGCCATCACAGTCTAATTTGGGAACATTTTTATGACCCCAAAAAGAAACCTTATGCCCATTAGTAGTCACTTCCCGTACCCCATCCTCACCCCAGCCGTAAGCAACCACTAATCTACTTTCTGTCTCTATATATTTACCACTTCTAGACATTTCATATAAATGGAATCTAGCTTCTTTTCACTTAGCACAGTACTTTCAAGGTTTGTACATGTTGTAACATGTATTTGTGCTTTATTCTTTTTTTTTTTTTTTTTTTTTTTTTGTGGTACGCGGGCCTCTCACTGTTGCGGCCTCTCCCGTCACGGAGCACAGGCTCCGGATGCGCAGGCTCAGCGGCCACGGCTCATGGGCCCAGCTGCTCCGCGGCATGTGGGATCTTCCCGGACCGGGGCACGAACCCGTGTCCCCTGCATCGGCAGGCGGACTCTCAACCACTGCGCCACCAGGGAAGTCCTGTGCTTTATTCTTTTTACTGCTGAATATTCCATTACACGCTATGCCACATTTTCTTTATCGATCAGCTTATATGCATTTGGATTGTTTCTACTTTTGGCTATTATAAGTAATGCTGCTGTGAAAATCTGTTTACAAGTTTTGGTGTAGATGTATGTTTTCATTTCTCTTGGGTATATACCTAGAAGTGGAATTGCTGGGTCATATGGTGACTCTGTGTTTAACTTTTTGAGGAACTGTCAAACTGTGTGTGTGTTTATAAATTTACTGAGATGTATTTCCCATAGCATGAAATTCACCCTTTTAAAATATACAGTTCAGTGGGTTTAGTATTTCCCAGGGTTGTGCAACCATCACCAGTCTAATTTTAGAAAATTTTCATCAACCCAAAAAGAAATACCATACTCATTAGCAGTCACTTTCCATTACTGCTCCCCACCCCAGGCAACCGCTAGTCTACATGCTGTCTTTGGATTTTCCTATTCTAGACATTTCACATAAATAAAGTCATGTAATCTATAGTCTTATCACTAGTTTTTTTCTCTTAGCATAATGTTTTGGAGATTCATCCATGTTGTAGCATGTATTAGTATTTCATTCACTTACATGGCTGAATAATATTCTGTTGTATGGATGTATCACCTTTTGTTTATCCAATCTCTCCCTCTTTCATCCCCTTCCTGTATGTCTTTGTCTCTGTTTTCTTATAAGGACACCAGTCATTGAAGTAGGTTCCACACTAATCCAGTATGACCTCATTTTAATAAATTACATCTGCAAAGACGCTGTTTTCAAATAAGGTCACATTCTGAGGTTCCATGAATTTTGGATTGACACCGTTCAACCCAGTAAAGGTACCAAGGAATCATCACATGAATTCAGGTAGAAGTCTTTTAAAGTTGCAAGCTGAGGTAGGCTTTTGGCAAGATTTAGTGCCCAAACAGCTTTGAAAGAACTTTTCTGGGGCTGCAGGCCATTATGGAGCTAACTGGCTTCATAGACACGGCTTTATGTCAGAAGAGTGGAATTCCAGGTGTCTGTGGGCCCAACTCATGCTAACCCTTACTTCATCTTATTGACAGACCTGAAAAACCTCTCTGACTTTGACCACAAGAAACAAGCATATGTGGATTTTTATTCCAGGGAAAATTCTTTTATTCATTCAACAATGAATTCAGTGTCATGAACCCCACTATGTGCTGGGACTGTTCTAGGCACAGAGATACAGAAGTGACTAGAACACATTTTGAGTACCTACAACCTGCAGTGCTTTCTTGGCCCTCTATGCACTTCATCCTCATAAAACCACCCTATGTCAATTTGTAAATAAGGAAACTGAGACTCAGGTGAAATTTCTCTAGCTCTGTGAGTAAACAGACTGGGTCACAGATTTGAATCCATAGCCTGAGCTGGAGGCAGAGGACCCTAGAGCTGAGGATAGGTCACTCTTCCTTTATACAGACCCACAAGCATTCAGCATAGGGGACATGAAGGATGAACTGGGTGACAAGGCAGGATAAGTAGGTTGTGACAAAATGGCTATTCTTGTCAGATTGGGGAACCTGGACTTTATTCTGAAGGTAATGAGGAGTCAGTGGATGTTACTGAGGGAGTATGACTTATTATGCTAGATGTACTTCCTGTGTTTAATCAACACATGATTATGGAGTTGGATCACAGACTGGGCTTCATTCTAGGGGTAAAACTGTTACAAGAGAGACAGTATCTCTGCCCTTACTGAATTGGTAGCCTGATGTATGGAGCGAAGAGAAAGAGGGTTGGTGTTTTCCTGAAATTCTGTTTGAAACACAAGGAAGTACAGGTGGGAAACAAGATTGAAGAAATAAACAGGAAAGTGGTTTTTAAAAGAGAGAGCTTTGTAAGTCATCTTGAGGATACCAGGGATCCAGTGACGAATTTTAAGCAAGGCAGTGACATGATGACATGCCGTGGTTGCTGAGAAACAGGGGAGAGTCACAGATGATGCCTAGGTTTCCGGCTTGGGGAACTGACTGGATGGTGACGTTGATGCACTTCACTGAACTAGAGACGCAGGAGGAGGAGTTCCGTTTAGATTGTTGAGCTTGACCTGCCTGTGGGACAGCTGAATGGAGACGCTCAGTAGATGGGGGGGGTGGGGGTGGGGATATAAGACAGGGAGCCCAGGAGAGAGAACTGAGCTAGAGATGCAGATTTGTGAGCTGTTATCACATAGCTGAAGCTGTGAGAGTGGACAGGATACCCCTGGAGAGTCTCCAGAGTGAGAGCGAGGTCATAGGAGGGTCTGGGGCAGAACCCTGGAGAAAGCCCGCATTGAAGGGCTGGGCAGAGGAGGAGGAGTCCAAAAGACCACAGAGAGTGTAGAATGCACCAGAGGTTTCCCTTGCACATTCCCTATGTCTCCTCAGGCAGCAGCTTGGGCTGATCACCGGCGCTGGGCTTTCTCTGTCCCCCAGCACAAACCCTCTCCTCTGCCACTAGAGAGTTCATCTTGCAGGTCTAATGGAGTAATGAAGCCATTGATTCTGTTAACAAACATCCAGTTCACTGCGAGACCTGTAATGGGAATTCATTTTGGAGGTCAATACAGCTGTCAATGGGACAGTTTTTCCCCAGAGGCCTGTGGCTTTTCCTGCTGTACGCTGGCAGAAGTTGTCTTGCCCAGCAGCAGAAAAGACTGCAGAGTCATTAATGCTGTAGAGCATCCGTAAGCTGGTGGATCCTGCCCAGGGCCATGAGAAGGGCCCTAAAATAGGTCAGATAATAGGGAACTATGTCCCCTCTGAAGTGCTTTGAATAACCATAGAAAGCCACCATCATCACCACTAAAACATTACCTCCCACCAGAAATTACATCTTTAAATCTTTCTTTTGAACAAAAAAGTTTCACTCTTGGAATAATTGTATGCTGAATGAATGTTTTTGCTTATTCTACAAAGACAGACTCAGAACTCTGTATGTACCTGGGGTTTATTCGGTAAATGCTGGCACTGTAGAGGTAACATCATCCGTCACTGTTCTTAGAAACCCACGGGCCAGGCAAGGAAGCAGGGTGACAGTGGATATAATGAAGCATGGGCCACGTGCTGTTAGCACCCAGAAGAATGGCCGAGTCCACGAAGGTTTCAGAGAGAATGTGATACCCGTGTAGGGTCTTAAAGTCTGTGTGTGAGTGCCAGAGGAGAAGAAGTGAAATCCAGGCAGAAGGAACAGCATACGCCAAAACAAAGAATCATGAAAGGGGCCGGTAGTGTATATATGTCCATGCCACTCTCTCGCTCTGTCACATAGGGAGGGTGGGAGGGAGGGAGACACAAGAGGGAAGAGATATGGGAACATATGTATATGTATAACTGATTCACTTTGTTATAAAGCAGAAACTAACACGCCATTGTAAAGCAATTATACTCCAATAAAGATGTAAAAAAAAAAGGGGGGGGCTGGTGCATTCACAGACTGATGAAGCTTTCATATGCCTGGGGTATGGGAGGAGGGAAACAGGAAATAGGTCAGACTGTGGAAGGCCTTGTATGTTGTGCTAAGGAATTTGGACTAAGCTTAGAGAGCCAGCCAAATGAATAATGCCCTTGGCTGGGGGTATTACTCTAAACTATTATCTGTCTTTAATACCTCACTTCCTTTCTAACACAACAGACGAGAGTTTAAGATAAGAGTTCAGAGAAAAAAGACCAATATATGGAGAGTGGTGAGTACAAGATGTGGGGAACATCGTCCTCAGAGGACTTGGAAGGGTAGGCGGGAGGAGCTGGGACCAGTCTTAAGGGACCGTTCCAATTACATGTGCTTTTGTCGTTAGTACAGTAACACACAGTCCAGGGACTCAGTAAATAAGTCTTCAGGAAGCAAAGCTTCATTTAGCAAAGCCAGCTTAGCTTTGAGGGAGATGATGAGAGCAGGAGCCACCAAAGAGAGGGAAGGCCGTGGCACTCACCGCCCCAGAGGCTGGCCTTGCTCGAGAGCCAGAGTCGCACTTCTGGACCTCGAGTAGGCACACCTCCTGGAAGTGGGGCAGAAACTGCCCAGGCTGTGATAGGGAGTCGCCTCCAGGAGCAGTACGGAGGTCCAGAGCCTGGAAGCCACAGCCCTGCGCTCTGGGAGGGCAGAGCCGGGGCAGGTGCATGAGGAAGAGAATGCTGCGGCTGAACCATTGCCTCTGCCCTTAGTATTTTCTCCTCGTCTGACAACCCAGTTTGGGATAAGGACACCTTCCCTTCCTTTACCATTCAGAGAGCTCTTTCTCCTTTTCACAGACTCCCTGAGGAACATTTCCTCAGCCAGTCACGGCCCCCGCTCTTCTCCAGCTGAGCTCAGCAGCTCCAATCAGCACCTTCTCCGAGAACGAAAATCCTCAGCCCCGTCGCACTCCAGCCAGCCAACCTTGTTCACCTTTGAACCCTCGGTGTCGAACCACGTGCAGCCCGCCTTGTCCACCAGTGCACCTCAGGAGTATCTCTACTTGCACCAGTGCATAAGCCGGAGAGCAGAAAACGCAAGGTAGGCAAGCGGTAGCTGGTTGAGCAACCACTCGCAGGGCCTAGTAATTTTCAGACTCTGCTTTTTAATTTTAAATACGTAAGAGTAAACTATTTTATCTTTCCAGGTGGGCAAATATATAATTATAAAACAAAACATCACTGTTTTTGCTTAGGCAACCTTCACATTGTATTGGTATCATCTACGTTGCTATACAATGATAATTGGATTCCAAAGAAGCCTCCCGTTATCAAAAATCATGCTATAAAACTTTTTGGTTTAATTTGAAAAAAAGGCATTAGGAACTAGAGTTTCAGAATTGCAAAAAACAAAGTCAGTGCACTTGTCGGCCCTAAGAGTGTAACTATAAAACCTTAACATTGTGGAACAAATCCTTATCTCACTTTTGCTCTAGAGCTACAGTTCCATGTGGCAGCCACTCTCCACATGTGGCTATTTAACTTTGAATCAGTGAAAATTAAATAAAATTTAAAATTAAGTTCCTCAGTTATACTAGCCATATCTCAAGTACTCAGTAGCCACACATGTCTAGTGGATACCATACTGGGTAATACAGATATAAAACATTTTCATCATCACAGAAAGTTCTAGAGCAAGGACTCCCTGCTCTGGAATAAGTTTTTGTTTTTCTAACACCATCAACTCTAACAGGTGCAGAGCCTGTACATATTTTTATTACCTTTTATTCTCATTGTTAGGGTAAACGAAAGTGCAGAGCTGGTGGGCTTTTGCCAGAGCTGGTTCCCAATTCTACCATGGCCAGCAGGTTGTAAACCATGTTCCTTGATGAATTAATTTAGAAATATCTAATTTGTGTTACGAAAATTAAGGCAATTAGAGAACTGGCTGTATTAATAAATCATGTCACAGAGTATTTTCGTGCATAATCTCACTTAAACCAGTTAAACACACTGAGAGATCGCCAGGGTAGATCATTTATCTCCATTTCATGGATGAAGAAACTGAGACTCACAACTAATAAATGACAGAGAGGACTAGAACCCAGGTTTCTCCTTTCTGGTCCTGTATTCTTTTCTCTACACTGTGCTGTTCTGGTTATGGTTTTCTGAGTCATTTTCATGCAACAGAACCTCCCAACACTCAATTTTAAGTCTGCCTGAAAATCCCATTTTCCTGAAGCAGCGTTGATTCATTTGTGAACTTTCACTAGTTCAGTCGACTTCCATCAACATACACATGAAGGGCTGAGTTCTAAAAAGGTAGAATGAATTAACCAAGATCACTGAACTAGTTAGTACCTGATTCTCCTGAAGCACAGACCAGAGACAGTATAGTAGAATGAAAAGTATTTTACAGAGTGAAAAGTATTTTGCAGTCAGTCAGTTATGGGTTCAAATGCAGGTTTGGCCACCTCTTTGTGACCTTGGACCACATATTGAGCCTTTTTGACCTTCAATTTCCTTACCTGCAGAGTGGGAATAATTAATTCAAAGGCTTACTTAACGAGCGTAAAAATGGCAAAATATACCTAAGGTAGCCAGGAGGTAGGAGGTGCTCAGGACATATTGCCAGATGCTCTCCTGTGCCGCCTCCCCTTCTACTACGTGTAGGATTGCCTGGTAGCAGAGAATGCGAGGTCTTACAGTCATAATTCTAGTGAAAGACAGAGCACTTTATATTAGTGCCTCTCAAACATTAATGTGCCTATGAAATACCTGAGGGTCTTGCTGAAATGCTGATTCTGATTCACTGGGCCTGGGGTGGGTCCTGAGATCCTGCCTTTCTGCAAAACTGCAGATGATGTCAGTGCAGACTGCAGAGCATACTTTAAGTGGAAGGCTTTATATAGTATTAACAACTTGCCACCACCTCCAGTCCCATGGTACTGCTAAGGCAACAGCGAACACATATATAAATGTCTCTGCTTGAATTAGCAGCTGGGCCCACTCTCTGTACCCTCACCTCCTCTGTAAAACCTCTTTTAAATCTTCCTAGCTGGAATTCATTTTTCTCTGAATTCCCATAGCAGTCTTTGATGATCTTTCTCACAGCATTTGGAACTTTCTACCTCGTATTACGGATTTTTATATTAATATGTTACTGTTCTTTGGGACAGGACTCAGGGCACATAGTAGGTGCATAATAAATATTTGAACAAATCTGTGCTATGGAGGTAACATAATAGATGAGACAGAATTTATCTACATCTGGGGAAGCAGCTTAATTGTAGGGCCTTGATCAAGTTGTGCTTTTCTCTGTGTCTTTGTTTTTAACTTGTGTGGGTGTGGGAGCGAGAGGGTGATGAGCAGGATCTCAGGGAGATTTTAAAAAACAGTAAGTTCAAACAGTGTTTGTAGAATTCCAAGCAGGAAAGGAGGGCGGGAAGGAAGTTTTCTTCAGTCTAGAAGGATTATGTAGTTCTTGGTAATGGTGGAGTAGCATGCATGATACTAAACATACTGTAACAATTATAAACTCTGGACAAAATATTTTAAAATCCTGTTCAAAGGCACTGAAGAGCAATCAAAAAGCAGGACTGATTTGACTCTTAAAACAAGGGACCAAAAAAAAAAAAAAGGGGGGACCCACATTTAGCGAGATTCAATTTACATGGCTTTTGCTATGAAGGAAATTTCTATAACATATCATCCCAAATGTCAGTATACAATGAGAAATTGCTGGACATCTGAAGAAACTAAAAGTTGACCTATAGTCCTAGAGAGCTCAGGTCATAGAAACAAGTTAAAATCAACCCAGTTTTTGGAGCTAGCATACAAAGACTTTAAAATAGTTGTGTTACTTGCTTTAATCTATGGTGGGAAGAGGGGGTGAATAATGAGTAAAGAGATGGTGAAATTTAGGAAAGAGATAGAAACTTTGAAAAAGAACTTAGGAGTTCCAGTTCCGCTATGGTGGCAGAAGCCACCACAGGCTTCTGTCCCTCCCACTAATTACAGATAAAAACTCTGGACAAAATATAATTACCCAAAGACTCTGTAAAGAAAAAGAAAGGAAGCAGATTATGGAGGGGAGCAAAACTTGGAGATGTGAGTACACAGGTAAATCTTCTGTCTCTGGTGGATTTGTCCTGAGAGTGGGCTCCATCACAAAGCAGCACAGTGGGGCAGACTGCTGAAACTCTAATAGAAACCTCATCTTTCTGGTTAGAGGAACCAGAAAAGGAGCCCTTTGGGGACTGGAAAGGAGTGGAGTATCCCAGTGTGGAGAGAGCTAGTGAAGGCAATTCCTGATTCTGGGTGTAAACCCACACAAGTCTCAGGCTCACCTTGAGCTACCCATGTGTGGGACAGACTCAAATCAGCATAACCAGAACTTTGTGAACTAAACTGAGATTTTCACTACCACACACAGAGGAGAAACAGAAGTTACAGGTTGAACCTGACCATATTGATTGCCTGCACAAACAAAATCAACATTCTGCAGAGGATGATAAAAGAACCCAGAGTCTATACAACATAGTATCACAACATTCAGAATATAGTCCAAAATTTCTCAGCCTACAGAGAGCCAGCAAACTAATTCTCAAGGGAGAGCACAGATGCCAACCCCAATATAACTAATGTTGAAACTACTACACACAGGTTTAAAAGCCCATTTTATAACAGTATTCCATATGATAAAGGAAAACACACTTGAAATTAATGGAAAGAAAAAGAAACTCTTATCACCCCAGAAGTCTATATTCTGCAAAAGTATTCCTTCAGGAATGAAAACAAAATTAAGACACTCTCAGATGAAAGTTAAATAAGAGAATTTCCAAGAGATCTGACTTAAGAAATAATGAGGCTAAAGCAAAGAAGTACCAGAAGGAAACTAAGATCAGGAACGAAGAAAGAGCAGCAGAAATAGTAAATATCTGCATAATTATAAAATACTATTTTTTCCCTCCTAAGTTTAAAATACGTATGAGTGCTGAAAGCAAATATTAAACATTATCTAGTGGGGTTTTTATCTGTTTTTATTTCTGGTAAAGGAAGAGCTCTTCTGGTAAAGGAAGAGCTTCCTTTACCATTTTTGGCCATGTGAGTCCCTGGTAACAGATTTTCCCAGCTTTCATTTATGTGGAAATACCTTTATTTCACCTTTATTTTTCAGAGATATTTTTGCTGGGTATAAAATTCTGGAATGATGGTTTTATTTCGGCATTCTAAAGGATGCCATTCTATAGTCTTCTGACCTTCGTTGTTTCCGATGACAGGTCAGCTGTTCTTTTTATTCTTATTCTCCTGTATGTAATGTATCTTTCTTCCTCTGAATGATTTTTTTTCTCTTCTTTTAAAAAAAATTGTGGTAAAATACACATAATATAAAATGTACCATCTTAACCATTTTTAACTGTACAGTTCAGTAGTATTAAGTACTTTCACATTGTTATGCAACCAATCTCTAGAACTCTTTTCAACTCTCAAAATTTAAACTCTCCACTCTTAAACAACTCCCCATTTCACCTTCCCCCTAGCCCCTGATAACCTCCATTCTATTTATCTCTAGGTAACTCATTTAAGTGGAATCATACAGTAGTTGTCTTTTTATGCAGTCCTCAAGGTTCATCTGCATTGTGGCATGTGTCAGGATTTTCTTCCCTTTTAAGGCTGAATAAATATTTCATTACATGTATATTCCACATTTTGTTTATCTGTTCATCCATTGTTAGACCCTTGGGTTACTTCCACCTTTTGGCTATTGTGAATAACGCTGCTGTGAACATGGGTTTATAAATACTCTTCAGGACTCTGCTTTCAGTTATTTGAGGTATATACCCAGAAGTAGAATTGCTGGGTCATACGGTAATTCTATTGTCGCTTTTTGAGGAATTGCCATACTGTTTTCCATAGTGGTTACACCAATTTACAACAGTGCACAAGGGTTCTAGTTTCTCCACCGTCTTGCCAACACTTGTTATTTTCTGGTCTCTTGATAGTAGCCATCCTAAATGGGTGTGAGGTAGCATCTCATTGTAGTTTTCATTTGCATTTCCCTAATGATCAGTGATAGTCAGCATCTTTTCAGGTATTTGTTGCCAATTGGTATATCATTTTTGGAGAAATGTCTACTCAGGTCCTTTGCCCATTTATTATCAGAGTCTTTTGTTATTGTTGAGTTGTAAAAGTTCTTTGTATGTTGCGGACATTAACCCCTTATGAGATACGTGATTTGCAGATATTTCCCCCATTCTAAAGACTGCCTTTTCACTCTGTTGATTGTGTCCTTTGATGCACAGAAATGGTTTTAATTTTGATGTAATCCAATTTATCTCTTTTTACTTTGGTCACCTGGGTTTTTTTGGGGTTTTTTTGCGGTACGTGGGCCTCTCACTGTTGTGGCCTCTCCCATTGCGGAGCACAGGCTCCAGACGCACAGGCTCAGCGGCCATGGCTCACGGGCCCAGCCGCTCCGCGGCATGTGGGGTCACCTGTGTTTTTTATTTCATACATGAGAAATCATGGCCAAATCCAATTTCAAGAAGATTTTCCCCTGCTGTCTTCTAAGAGTTTTATTGTTTTAGCTCTTACATTTAGGTCTTTGATCCATTTTGCATTAAGTTTTGCATACAGTATAAGGTAAAGATCCAACTTCATTTTTCTGCATGTGTATATCTAATTTTCCCAAAACTGTTTGTTGAAAAGACTGTACTTTGCTGTGGAAAAGATCTTTCCCATGGTCTTAGCATCTTTATTGAAAATCATTGAGGGTTTATTTCTGGACTCTGTATTCTGTTCCCTTTGTCTATATGTCCATCTTTATGCCAGTACCACACTGCTTTAGTTACTGGAGGTTTGTAATAAGTTTTGAAATCAGGAAGTGTGAGACCTTTAACTTTGTTCTTCTTTTTTAAGATTGTTTTGGCTATTTGGGCTTCTGACTGATTTAAGTTTTTTTCTTTATCTTTTTTCAGCAGTTTGAATGTGATATTCCTAATGTGTGTTTTTCTTTATATTTACTATGTTTGGGGTTCACTTGCCTGTCTGATTCTGTGTGTTGATATTTTTGATTCAGTCCAGCAAAATTTCTACCTGTATTGCTTCTGCCCCATTTTGTCTCTCCTTTCCTTTGAGGCTCATATGAAACTTCAGTTACTCATATGCTAGACCACTTGAAACTTACCTACATGTCACCGATACTATTCTTTTTTTTTTTCCTATCCTTTTTCCTTTCTGTGCTCAGTTTGGATAGTTTTGTTTTGTTTTGTTTTTTGCGGTACACGGGCCTCTCATTGTTGTGGCCTCTCCCATTGTGGATCACAGGCTCAGGACGCACAGGCTCAGCGGCCATAGCTCATGGGCCCAGCCGCTCCGCGGCATGTGGGATCTTCCCAGACCAGGGCACGAACCCATGTCCCCTGCATCGGCAGGCGGACTCTCAACCACTGCGCCACCAGGGAAGCCCTGGATAGTTTTTTTAATTCATTTTTCAATTCTAGGATTCCCCCCCTTTTTTTAAATAATTTTTGAAGGGTAATAGAAGTACAGTCAATGCCATATATATAAAATGTCCTCATGCCCCTTTGTAATGTGCCCTTCCTTCTACCATATTCCTCAGAAACCACTGACAGTCTTTCTGTCACTACATTAGTTTTCATTTTTTGGAATTAACTTGAATGGAATCATAGAGTATCACTATTTTTTCTGACTTCTTTCAATCAGCATAATGCTTTTGGCATTCATTCATGTTGTTGCATGCATCATTAGTTTTTCCTGTTTATTGCTGAGGAGTAATTCAATGTATCTTTATATCACAACTTACTTATCCAGTCACATGTTGATGGGCAGTTGGGTCGTTTCCAGTTTCGGCTAGTACAAATTAAGATGCATTTGTACATAAACAGTCACTAACAAATCTTTTATGGACATTTGTTTCATATCTCTTGGGTAAATACCTAGAGAGCTAGGTGGTTTACTGGTTAATTCTGTCAAATATTCAAACAAAATAGTACAAATATTACCCAGATTCTTTTTAGGAAACATAAGAGGAAGGAATCCTTTTGCAACTCATTTTTATATAACCAACATAACTCTACTACCAAAACCAGATAAAGATTATGAGAAAGAGAATTACAAAGCATTATTCCCTGTGATGATAGATAGAGAATTTCTTTTTTTCTACAAAAAAGTATTAGAGGGCTTCCCTGGTGGCGCAGTTGTTGAGAGTCCGCCTGCCGATGCAGGGGACGTGGGTTCGTGCCCCGGTCCGGGAAGATCCCACATGCCGCGGAGCGGCTGGGCCCGTGAGCTATGGCCACTGAGCCTGCACGTCCGGAGCCTGTGCTCCGCAACGGGAGAAGGCCACAACAGTGAGAGGCCCACGTAAAAAAAAAAAAAAAAAAAAAAGTATTAGAAAACAAATCCAACAACAACAACAAAAAATATATATATATATATATTTAAAATGTGTGTATGTATTTTAGGGATAATATAGATTAGGGAATATATATGTTTGTATATATCATTAGGGATAAGACACCATGACAAAGTAATGTTCATCCCAGGAATACAAGGTTGGTTTGACATTCAAAAACCAACCGATATAATTCATCACATTAAGATAAATAAAGGAGAAAAATCATATAATCATCACCTCAATAGATGCTAAGAAAGTATTTGACAAAACTTAATACCTCTTCACAAAAAATATTTCTTAGCAAACTGTGAATAGAGGAGAACTTTCTCAAACTAATAACAGACTTCAAAGGATAACCTACAGCTTATATCATACCTAATGGAGAAATAGTAAACATATTCCCCTAATATTGGAGACAAGGAGAGAATACCTGCTCTCACCACTTCTATTCACTAGTGTACTAGAAATCCTAGCCAGTTCAATAAGGGAACAAGAAAAATATAAAAGGCACAAATATCAGAAAGGAAGATGTAACACTGTCTCTATTTGCAGGTAACATGATTGTTTATATAAAAAATCCTGAAGAATATAGAAAATACTAGAATTAATAAGGGAATTTAGCAAGGTCACAGGATAAAAGATTATTATACAAAACTTAATTTTTACATACTAGCCTCGAAAAATTGGGAAAATGAACTTTAAAAAATTCTCTATATAGTGATGCCCCCAAAATGAACTAGTTAGTAATAAATTTAACAAAAGACATGCAAGATCTCTTCACTGAAATCACTATCTAACGTTGCTGAGGGAAATTAAAGACCTAAATATGGAGAGTCATAATATACTACAGTTATGAATTGGAAGACCCAATATTATTAAAATGACAATTCTTCCCAAATTAATCTGTAGATTCAATGCAATCCAAATAGAAATCCCAACTAGCTTTTTCATAGAAATTGATAAGTCAATTCTAAAATTTACATGAAAATGCAAAATATGCTAAAATGTGAATAGCCAGAGAGAGTGGCATGGACATATATACACTACCAAATGTAAAATAGATAGCTAGTGAGAAGCCGCCACATGGCGCAGGGAGATCAGCTGGGTGCTTTGTGACCACCTGCGGGGGGGATAGGGAGAGTGGGAGGGAGACGCAAGAGGGAGGAGATAGGGGAACATATGTATATGTATAACTGATTCACTTTGTTATAAAGCAGAAACTAATACACCACTGGAAAGCAATTATACTCCAATAAAGATGTTTAAAAAAATGTGAATAGCCAAAGAGATCTAAAAAAAAAAAGAGGGCTTATACCACCTGATTTCAAGACTTTCTGTCAAACTACGGTTAGACAAGACAGTGTTGTATTGATGAAAGGGTAAACATACAAATCACTAGAACAGATTAGTGAATCTAGGGGGTAGAATGAAAAAATATATGTATGATTGTGACAAAGGTGCCAATAGGGAAATGAAAGTCTTTTCAACAAGTGGATATCCATATAAGAATTTTTTAAATTTTTATTTTATATTGGAGTATAATGTGTTAGTTTCAGGTGTACAGCAAAGTGATTCCATTATACATATACATGTATTTATTCTTTTTCAAGTTATTTTCCCATTTTAGGTTATTACAGAATATTGATCAGAGTTTCCCTGTGTTATACAGTAGGTCCTGGTTGCCTATTTTAAATATAGAGTGTGTACATGTCACACAAACTCCCAGTCTGTCTTTCCCCCAACCCTTCCCCACCAGTGACCATAAATTCATTCTCTAAGCCTGTGAGTCTGTTTCTGTTTCATAAATAAGTTCATTTGTATCATTTTTTTTTAGATTACACATATAAGCAATATCATATGATACTTTTCTTTCTCTGTCTGAGTTACTTCACTCAGTATGACAATCTCTAGGTCCATCCATGTTACTGCAAATGGCATTATTTCATTCTTTTTAATGGCTGAGTAATATTCCATTGTATATATGTGCCACATCTTCTTTATCCATTCATCTGTCAATGGACATTTAGGTTACTTCAATGTCTTGGCTGTTGTAAACAGTGCTGCAGTGAACATTGGGGTGCATGCAATGTCTTTTTCTGTCCATCTCCCAGAGTAATGGAAATAAAAATAAAAAACAAATGGGACCTAATTAAACTCAAAAGCTTTTGCACAGCAAAGGGAACCATAAACAAAACATATAGGAATTTTTTTTAAAACCTTTACTTCATATCACACTACTCAAAAGTTAACTCAAAAGTATCAGAGACCTAAATGTAAAGTCTAACACTGTGAAACTTATAGAAGAAAACATCTCTGTGATCTTGGGGTAAACAAAGATTTTTATATAGGATTTAAAAAGCAGGCATCATAAAAGAAAAAAATGATAAAGTAGTTGTTATCAAAGTTAAAACTTGCTCTTCAAAAGATCCCATTAAGAAAACCAAATGGCAAGTCACCAAATGTGAGAAAATATTCAAAACACATATCTGACAAAGGAGTTATTTGTAGAATATATAAAGAGCTATTACAAGTCAGTGAGAAGACACGCAACCAATTTTTGTTTTAAATGGGCGAAAGATTGGAACAGACACTTCACAAAAAAAAAATAGATATAAGAATGACCAATAAGCTCACGAAAAGATGCTGAAACATCATGGAAATGCAAATTAAAACCTCAGTGAGGTTTTGCTTCGTCTCCCCTGGAATGGCGAAAACAAAAAAGACTAGCAATGCCAAGTGCTGGCAAAGTACGTGGATGGGCTTTATCCATGCACTGCTTCTGACATTCACATTACACACTAGGTACTCTGGAAAGAGGAATAATGCTTTACAGTTTACAGCGCTCTTTTATGTTAGTTACCTCATTTGATCTCCAAAATGATCTTAGAGGGTTACTTTTGAGTAGGGACTTTGAGAGAGAACCAGCTCCTTCATCTCTGCCTAGCATAGACATAAATATGCCTGATGATTGTAGTGAAATAGTATTTACTGAGGCCAATAATACCAGCCTTCTCTCTCTCCCCTTCTACATTCATGAGGGATCCTGATAGAGTTACAACAAATGAAACATCTTAGAGATAAAACCATGACTTTTTTATTATTACTCTTACTATACTACTAGCCACTAATATTTCTTCAAGTACCAGATAGTATGTATTCTGGTTAAAATGACTTCAGTCCTCAAACTCCAGCTCTTCCACTAAGCTAAAATAACTAATAATTCAGAATAGTAACTATTGCCAATGGAAGGAGTTTTGAATGACACTGTCAAGACAAGCAGAATCTTTTTTGTTTTTGAAAACAAAGTCGTTTCACTAGATTCATTTTGGCCCTCTAGCTAGATTCTAGCCAATCTCTGTCTTCTTATTTCAAGGGGGCTGTTAAACCTGTAACATGTGATGTGTGGTGGTGTGTGGTGGGTCACATGCCCTGGAAAGCCATAATTCTGTTGAGGGTTGAGGAAAGTGAAATTTCAAGTAACGAAGTTCCAGAATGAAAGCATCACTGACCCTGCAGCAAGCACTATTCTACAGAAAGATAGGGGGTAAAAAGTAAAATCAGAAATGTCCATGGAGAACTTACCTGTGATTAATCATTTCTAAGGCTCATTCTCCCAGTGGCTTTGAATGACCAAAGGCAGAATATACAGCTTGTACCTTCATTTAATTTCACAAATACAGCTTCTCTCTGTAACCACAGAGAGAAGGCAGGCTCAATGTTGCAGCCAGAAGAGTTTGAGATACAAAGATCACCTCACCTCTTAGAGATTGTGGGACAGAATTTTCTGAGTTTTCTTCCCTCACAGGAAGGATCCATTTGGAATGAGTCAGATCCAGAAGGATGGTCCAAATGACCTCTTAGGATTGCCAGTGACAGGTACAGAACTCTAAATGGTGGCTAATTTACTTACAAGCATTCAACTATACTCCAATTTAAAAAAATAGCAGAAAAAAAATTAAATTGGCCCTTTATTGTTATAAGGTACTTGGCATCTTGTAGAGTGGAAGGAGTGAAGTTGTGGTGTAGTATGTTACCATAACATGAGAAAATGTACAAAAGAACAAGTGCAAAATAAAGAGGCTGGGAAAAACTAGGAAAGCATTCCTAACAGCCAAGAGAGAGGTTTGGGTTGATATTAAAACCAAAGCATGTACAAGTGGTGGTGTGATAGCCCCATCCACCTGGGGCTCTGGGAGCAGCTGGGAGCCAGGAATGGAAAGGAAAAGCTGCTGGGCTTGGGGGAGCATTTTCTCCCAAACTTCTCTCTGCCCCCAGGGAGCTCCCCTATACACCTGTGTTCGAGTATCTTCTGGCACCATGTCTGCCATGTATCGTTTCTCCTCACCGGATGTGTGAGGGTAATACCTGTCCCTCAGAACTGTCAGGAGGATTAAAAGCTACATCACATGTGATGTGCCTGGCACAGTACTGGGCTCCTTTTATGAGGCCTCTGTCAGCCCTGAGCCCTGGAAGAGAAACCTTTCTCCAAATCCACTGCTTCCAGGTATCTGTCCCAGAAAAGCAACTCAGCACATCATGGTGGCACAGGCCTCAGTAAAGGCCTGCATGAAAGCAGTAAAGGCCGCAGGACTTCTAAGTGCTCAGAATTCCCCCTCTTGATTCTTGTCCAAAGGGAGCGCACTGTAGCGGTGTGGGTTTTGGGCAGGGAGTCCAGGGACCTGGGTGCTGGAACCAGTTCTGCTACCGTCCAAGTGTATACCTTTGGGCAAGTTTGTTTCCCTTGTTCAACTCCTTTCACCTGATTCTTGAAGTAATGGTCAGTCCCCCTCAGTGCATCGGTATCATCTACCACATGCCAGGAACTATGCCAGGGGACAGGATATGGTGCCCTGCCTTCTAGAAGCACAGGGTCGGGTAGGAGTGGAAAGACACAGACCCAGATAAATTTCACACAAGATGAGTGTTGTGATGGAAGCAGAGTGCTGTGGGAGCAAAGGAGGAGTGGTGAGTAAAGTGACAAGGAGACTTAGAGGACCTAAAACACCATCGTGGAGCAAAAAGGCTTCTCTGGCGCTTTGTGTAAGATTTTGGCGCATCAGGGAAACATTCCAGAGAAAGGTAAATTATGCAAGCCCAGGGCTGGAGCTCAGGGAGTGTGTTGAGGGATGAGCGAGTAGTTCTGTGACTGGAGAGGAGATGCCACGACAGCGGGAAGTTGGGACATGAGCTCATGTGTTCTGAAGAGGAGGGCTTTCACTCTTCTGCTCCAGAGGGTTCAGGCCAAGCTCAGGAAAGGGCACAGCAGCACCAACGCTTTTCTTTCTTTCTTTCTTTCTTTATACATTCATTTGCTTATTTATTCAACAGACATTTATTCACTGTTTACTATGTGACAAGCACTGATCCCGGTGCAGATGAGAGAAATGAATAAGACACAGTTTCTTCTTTCCTCAAGGAAATCACAGTCTGATGGAGGAGATAAGTAACAATGGTGCGTAACACAGATAACAATGGCTGCCTGCTCCAGGAACAGAGTCGAGCAAGTGATGGCTTGTGCTGGGAGGTAGAGGATGTAAGAAACAGCTTCAGAAGATGTGCCACTTGAGCCGAGTATGAGCTCGCCAGCCTGGAGTAAGAGGCCTTCCAGACAGAGCAAACCACACAACAAGGCGCGGAGGCCTGACTGCCTGGGGCATGCGGGAACACCTGGGCAGTTGACTGAGTAGACCCTAGAGTGGGAAGGGGAACTGGGGAGGAGAGATTGGAGAGGTGAGTTGGCGTTGGAATATGACTCGGTCCTAAAGGCATTGAGGCAGTTTTGAAAATGGTTAAGCTGGGAAGTTAAGAAAGTCAATGTGAGCGGGATAAAGAGGATCAGAGAGGTCCTAGGCTGATGGGAGACGAGTTATTACCCCTTTCGTTATTGCAGAAGAAAATCAGGAGGACCTGAACTGGGGTGGATGCAGTAGGACCTGATGTGATTATTGAGTGAGAAATCATAAGGTAACTCCAGATTTCGGCTTGAGTGGCTGGTGCCTTTCCCAGACTGGAGAGTCAGGAGGAAGATGAGGAGTTCACTCTTGCATATGTTTAAGGTGACTGCAGTATACCTGCAATGTTCTCCCCACCCCTGCACCACCTTAAAATCTTTCAAGGACTCCCATTCTCATCAGCCCAGGCCTGGCCCCTCCACGGCCATCTCTCAGCCCCGCCTCCCAAGGCACTTGCTCCAGCCTGAGCAGCTTGCGTTTCCTTGAACTTGCCAGATTGTGTTCTACTTCTGTGTCCCTCTAACTGGAACACCTTTTCCCTTCTCTTGCCTTATGCCAGGCCAGTTGCCAGAGTCAGTTAGAGGTGACATCTTTGGAGAGGCCTCCCCTGACATTCTGTACCACCACCACCAGGGAGGGTTGGTATAAATCTGTCAACAGCCTCTTACTCACTGGCTTGATTATAAGATTTGCACGCAAAGGGACTTCCCTGGTGGCGCAATCGTTAAGGATCCGCCTGCCAATGCAGGGGACATGGGTTCGATCCCTGGTCCGGGAAGATCCCACATGCCGCGGAGCAACTAAGCCCGTGCGCCACAACTACTGAGCCTGCGCTCTAGAGCCCACACTCTAGAGCCCGCGAGCCACAACTACCGACTGCGTGCCTAGAGCCCGTGCTCCGCAACAAGAGAAGCCCACTGCAATGAGAAGCCCACGCACCGCAACAAAGAGTAGCCCCCGCTCGCCACAACTAGAGAAAAGCCCGCGCGCAGCAACAAAGACCCGATGCAGCCAAAAATAAATAAATTTATTTAAAAAAAAAAGATTTGCATGTATGTCAACTCCTCTACCACTGTGCCCCCTCCCCCAGGGCAGGAGGCTTCTCTGTATCCATTGTGCCCGGCCCAGGTGGAAAGTAGGACATCCATAAATGTTTTTTAAATGAACAAATCCAGATAGGGCATCCACCAGCATTGGAAATTCCAAAAGACAAAATGAAAGGCACCACAGACAAACGGACAGATGTGAACAACGTGAACACCTTATGTCTACCATTGGCTCCCTGGTCCTCTGCTTCAGGCACTTCGTTATCTAAAGGCTAGATGTTCAGTGATCTAGGCCATGCCTGTCGCCTTGGTTATGCGTGTGGAACGAAATAGGAAGGAGAGAGAATACGGAGGACCAGAGAGGAGGGCCGCGGAAGGTCTGGGGACTGAAATGGAAGTCCTAGCCGTCAAGGATGCAAGTTTACGCAAGAGAGAGCTTGGCTGCTGAGACACCTGTTGCCCTTCCTCTTTCTAAGCTGATGGGCCTTAGTTTCTATCGCCATCTGGTGGCCACATCCACAAATAACAAGCTCCCCATGAGCTGAGAGAGCTTATATAAGACGGAAGTTCCATGGATCGGCCTCGGTGGGTTAAGAGCTGCCCACCCCCCTTAGAGATAGCATGCAACTTTGTATGTATGTGAGGCTTGCCTTATTCTGGTGAGAAGTGCCGAGAGCTTTTAATCAGATTCTTAAAGAGGCATATAGCCTCCAAAAAGCTGAGAATCACCACTAAATGACAGTTCTAGAATAGTGATTCCTTTATTTCCCCCAAATGGAATCCTATGAAGAATCCTACTGTAAGAGAGAGAAAAGCAGACCTGAATCTCTACTTGCTCAGAACATCACCTTCTAATTTCCTAAGGCGCCTAAGCAGAACACAGAATCCAGTTTGGAAACCCGGCTAATAACCCGAAGGGTTGTGGAGTTTCAGAACCAGATGGACCCTTAAGAGCTATTGAGACACACCAGGTCCTGCCTTGGGGAAGGAGACTTGGTGAAGCCCACAGAGCATATCAGTGGTGGAAATGGAACCTGCACAAATCCCTTCGCCGCCCCCCCCCCCAGATCGTTTTACTTTTTAAATCTTATTTCCCCAAAACATGAATTTTTAAAAAGTAATAATCAAAACCTTTTCTGTCCCGAATATAGTTCCCAAACAGGAAAACATTTTTCCTGTAGAATTTTAGTCTTCTGGAAAGAGATATTTTCCCCTCTAAATGCCTCTCAATGAACCATAATATATGATAGAAAATAAAGCTATGGCTTACATTTGAATAGTTCTGTATAACTTAGAACAGTACATTAGCTGACTTGTTTTACAGTGGGAAAACTGAGACTCAGATAAAATGACTTGCTATTTTCTGATACCGACTTAAGGGTTCTTTCCACTATCTCACAGCCTTTGTATACGAATGCATATATTTTGTGGCACTGAAAACAATAAACAAGTGTGTGGTATAACTAGCTTGTTGATATATATTTGGGAAGGTAAGACCAACCTCTGCTAATCACAGCCATTTGGGAGTAGGGGAAGGGATAAAGGCTAACACTGAACATATACTTACTAGATACACTCGAGTCCAATTTCTAAGCAACCTTCAAAGCATGATTTTAATCACCATTTTTGCAGACGCATTTACTAAAGCTCAGAGAGAAAACGTGCCTTGCCCAGTTAACCCTCAGGCCTGCCAGCCTCCTCAGCCTGTGCGTTCCACACCACCTAGCTGCACAGGGTTTGAACAGGCCCGCTTGCCTCGCTGGCGGGCAGCCCTGGCCTCCTCTAACCCCCGCACCCCCTTCTTTCTGTCTCTTAGGAGCGCCAGCTTCTCTCAGGGCACCAGGGCCTCGTTTCTCATGAGGAGCGACACGGCCGTGCAAAAACTTGCCCAGGGCAACGGACACTGTGTCAACGGGGTCAGTGGTCAAGTCCATGGCTTCTACAGCCTCCCCAAGCCAAGCAGGCACAATACAGAATTCAGAGACAGTACCTACGACCTCCCCCGGAGCCTGGCCTCCCATGGCCACACCAAGGGCAGCCTCACAGGCTCTGAGACGGATCACGAGGACGTGTACACCTTCAAGACGCCCAGCAACACCCTGTGCCGCGAGTTTGGGGACCTCCTGGTGGACAATATGGATGTTCCGGCCACCCCACTCTCAGCCTACCAGATCCCTAGGACGTTCACACTGGACAGGAACCACAACACCATGGCAGTCGCCACTCCTGGGGACTCGGCCGCAGCCCCCCCACCCCGGCCCCCCAAGCCAAGTCAGGCAGAAACACCTCGATGGGGCAGCCCTCAGCAGAGGCCTCCAGCCGGTGACAGCAGCAGATCGGCCTCTGCCGCGGCGACCATCCCCAGGCGCAACACCCTCCCAGCCATGGACAACAGCCGACTTCACCGAGGTCAGTGTGAGCCCTTGCTGAGGCCGGGGGAAGGGAGGGAGCACAGGGGTTCTCCGTAGTGTGCTGGTTCTCGGTCATCCATGCCAAGGAGACTTAAGTCCCACCCAGGGGACCTGTGCTACCCACAGGTTTAGGCATCTTCCACCCAGACCTTTCCTAGTTTGTCCTCCAGCCCTGGAGGCTATTAGTAGATGCCACAATGGCAAGAGTTTAGCAGACCCTGCCTGAGAGAAGTTACTGTTCTACTAAGGAGGTAGAACATTCTTGGTTAACCACAGTACAACACATTATGGGTTTAGAGGTCCAAATCACGGTCTTTTATTCATTTATAAATCAAACCAAAGATTTCAAAAATAAATTTAGAAGCCTAGTCCAAACTGGAGCCAAACCTATGTGGACCAACAGACTTTTAAAATCAAATCTACAAAATATTTTCTAAGCCACATTTGAATCTCTGGTTAAAGTCTGAACGTCTGTCTGAAGTATTAAATTCTGTTGCTGATTTCCCACTGAGAGTATTCCAACTCTGCCTATAACCTCCTCTGTTTGATGAAAAAGTAGAATAATATTAATTCCTTTCATTTGGCGTCTGCTAACATTGGGGCTCCATCCAGAAGCCTGGGAGGAATTTGTGAGCTGAGGAGTGATATGATAGAAGCAATCCCTTATCATTAGGGGTTGAGAGCAGTATCTTCGGAGTATCAGTAAGACTCTGAGCCACACTGGTGAGGGTGTGGGGAAGTGTCAACACAGGGATTGACTCCAGTGAGTGCACATGGCTCTTCCTTCCTCTGTCGTAGCTTCTTCCTGCGAGTCCTACGACTACCCCCAGCGTGGTGGAGACAATGCGGGCCGGTCCACCGAGTCCGTGAGTGATGCAGTCAGCGCTTTTCTGGTGAGTGGGGTTTAGCCAGGGGTCCTTAAGTCAGCTCAGGTGGATTAAAGGTCACAGGCACGGAACTAAAAACACAGCCCCAAAGCATGATGGCATCTCCCTCTTAGGAGCCTGCCTGGCTTCTTGTCTCAGTTCAGAACCTGGGTTGAGTTTTTGGAAACTAAGAGGCAGGTATCCTGATCTAGAAGAAACGTGTGTACTTAGGTGCAGTAGCCTGTAAGGCTCATCACTGTGGGTAAGCAGGAAGCGTCCAGGATGCAGAGGACGCAGGCGCCGGGATGGCGGCTCTAAGGCAGCATCCTTGCCGTGAGGTCTCACCAGGCAGGGCTGGTGCTCAGAGTCAGGCTCAGTGGCAGAATTATGGTTTGCGTGCAGGACCCCAGGCTGCCCTGAGGAGGGGGCTGATGACAGTTCTCCGAGGTGTCGGGCCCAGCTAAGCCGACTAGGGCCTGGCTTCAGGCCCACTGGAAAGACTGTGAAATCAGGTAACTGAAGCAAAAGCAGCTTAGTTGTGTGTCTGGAAAGACAAGGCAGGAGTTAAAGGAAGGCTGTGGCCAGGGTGGCTGCATTGTACAGCCCCGTGGCAGCTCTGACTGCAGCCCGGCAGTCACACTGAAAGCTGGGTTGGGGAAGCACACCTGCCCCAGACCTCACCTGCCAGGGCCAAGGCTTCTCTTACGCTCCTTGCCCTGCCAGTGGCAGGTGCTGACCTGCCAGTGATGAGTCCGGACCTGAGGAAGAGGGAGGGTCCTGAACCAAAGCTCTGCTTGGTCAGGCATTCAAAACGCCTCGTGGATACTTTATACTAAAGATTTATCACAAGTTATAAGTAAGCTCCAAGGGATCATGGAAGCTGGAGGAGACCCACAGACCTCGTTTCTTCCTGTCTCCTCCTCTGCTTTCTTAGTTGTTTTTCCCAGGGTCCGCCTTATAGCTGCACAGTACACCCAACTCAGTCTTTCCTTGCCTTGTGTACAGATTCTCACCCCTTCTTGTTTCCTGTCACTAGTAACAGCAGTATGTATTTTCGCTCCTAGCCAGGGAAAACAGTGGTAGGCCGATCCGATAGCACCAATTCCGAAGACAACTACGTGCCTATGAATCCAGGCTCCTCCACCCTGCTGGCTTTGGAGCGAGCAGGTGACAATTCCCAGAGTGTCTACATCCCCATGAGCCCGGGGCCCCATCACTTTGACCCGCTTGGCTACCCCACCTCAGCCCTTCCTATGCACCGAGGCTCCAGCCGAGCGAGTGAGATCCAGCCACCCCCTGTCAACCGCAACCTCAAACCTGACCGGAAAGGTAAGTCCACTGTTTCCTCGTTCCACCTCTGGACAATGTTCAGGGACTGTTCGCATTCATTTAGGGATCAGGTGGATCCTAAATGTTCTTGCAAGGAAGTGGCAGCCTCTGGGGCCTAAACCAACCCAAACACACACACACACACACACACACTCTCTCTCTCTCTCTCTCTCTCTCACACACACACACTCTCACACACTCACACACACACACACTCTCACACACACACACTCTCACACACACACACACTCTCTCTCACACACACACTCACACACACACACACACACACACCCCAAATTCATCCCAGTGGTCTGGCACCCTAGGGACTGGCTCTTGAGGACCCTTGATGAGTAGAAAGAGTGCAGGAATCAGAAGGACAGGATGGATTCAGGTGCCAGCCCTGCTACCTGCTAACATGTGATTATAAACAAATCATCCTGTGTCTCTGTGCCTTATTTCTCATCTGTGAAATGGGAAGTGTAAAACGTACCTCCCAGAGACATTGAAGGACATAGATAATACATCTAAAAGTGCTTCATAATGTATGAGATGTAATTCAAGGATGAGGTATTTGTATTAGCTCTGGGGCTGGGCAAGGTAGAACTGACAGAGCAGTCCATGAAAAGATGCACTATGCTATAATTGAAAGGACTGAGCTTTCAAACCAGGTAGATGTGGGTTGGAATCCTCACCCAGCACTTCCTAGGTGTGTGACTTTGAGTAGATCCTGTAAATTCTCTGAACCTCTGTTTTCTTATCTGTGAAGTGGGGATAGTCATGCCTGCCTTCCGGGTTTGGTGAGGAGGAAAGCATCTAGGACATTGACTCTAGTGCATGGCAGGTGTTCAGTAAAGTTAGCTCTGTGCCCTCTGCATTTAGACCAGGAAGAAGCGCTGCAGTGCAAGTGTCAGGTCTGCCTCGACCTCATTCTGCAGGCCTGGATCAGTGGCAGGGATTCAGAGGGAGAAGTAGAGTCACTGGACAGACCTAAGCCCCCTTCGGGCTGGCCAACAGAGAATGCAGATCTCAGCATTTGGAGTGAAGCCTTCAGGACTTTGTGACGTTCACCTTCCTCCACTGAAGGCTCCACAGTCCTGGTGGGCAGGGGGCAGTCATGGTGGCCTTCTCTATGATGTTTCAAATATCATCTCTTGTCTTCATATGCAGTCACAAATCCACGGAAAACAGTCTGTTGTCACACCCTGTGTCCCCACTTCAGGTTCCGAAAGTATGATTACCATAGGTACGGTGCGAAGAATATAAAATTTGGCATCTGAAGACATGGCTTCAGGGCCTGTCAGCATGGGCAGAGATTGTGTAACCTTGCTGAGAGCTTCAGTCTCCCCCTGAACAACTGGGATGAATAGGAATGACTCATAAATGCACTTGTGTGTCACGTGTAAGTGTCTGTATGTGTGGCATTATCATCATTGGCTGATGACTCGACTTTCTGTTCCTGCTGCAGCAAAGCCAACACCACTTGACCTGAGAAACAATACTGTCATCGATGAGCTCCCCTTCAAGTCACCCATCACCAAGTCTTGGTCCAGGGCCATGTAAGTGTCTATTTGTGGACACGGGAACTTGGAACAGGGCCATCAGGTTGGTGAATGGAATGGGTCACTAGGCCGTGTGCCAGGAAGGCTCCGTCCTGCTGCTGATGGCTGTTGGTAGCTCAGGGCTTGGTTTTCTTCTTCTGTGAAGGGAGAAAAGTTGTCCCCGCTCTGTATCCGATCTTAGTCTGAAAATGGAGGGCAGAGGTCTGTCTGGGGGTGTGAGGGCCAGGGCCCGGCGGGAGGCTGGATGTGCCCCAGGGTTTACTCCCTGTCTTCTCCCCACAGCCACTCCTTCAACCCGGGATCCACCCAGTACTGCCGCCCCATCTCCACACAGAGCATCACCAGCACGGACTCGGGAGACAGCGAAGAGAACTACGTCCCTATGGTGAGTCCTCTGGGGTCCCCTGGAACCCACCTCTCACTCCTCCACTTCCCAGCTCACTAATTCACCCCGGCCTCAGGCCACCCACATTATTTGTGATTTAGTTTGCTGCTGCAAATCCGTCTTGAGCACATACGTGTCGAGCACTGTGGGGTCATCGTCAGAGGCAAGGAAGGCGCAGTCCCTGCCCTCAAGGAGGCTGCTCTCTTAAGGGGCAGAGAAGGCCTGCCTCTCTCACAACTGTAACACAGGTGGCATGGTCGGTGTCCCTGGACAGGCGGTGCTGCAGGGACGCACCCGCAGGATGGGCGATCACACCGGACTAGGGAAAGGGGAGGCGCTGAGGTGGAGTGGCCGTGCAGACAGGAACACGGAGAATGATGGTCATTAACTCTGGGCGAAGGTGGAGTGGGCAGGCGGGGAGGTTGGACTGGAGTCAGATCATGAAGGACCCCGAATGCTGTCTTGGGAAGTCTGCACTTGTGCTGGGGCAGGAGGGAGCCCCAGAAGAGTTAGCAGGCCAAGTGGTTAGCTGCTGTTTCAGAATAGTCATCAGGGGCCTGTAGAGAAGAACTAGAGCAGCCTTCAGAATTAACTTCCTTGTTCTATCCTGTTAAAATCTTTCAAAACTAAACGATCTCTTCATTTCCTTATCCCGTTGTTCCCATGACCATGAGGAGGTATGGGAGTATGTCTGTGGAGTGTGTGTTACCCCACTCAGCGGTGGGGAGGCACACGTGTGCATGACTCGGTGTGGTGAAGGCCCTCACAGAGGGAATAAACACAGGGTTCTGCCCCCTGAGATTCCCAGTGCAAAGGGAGTGGCTGCCCAGCACCTGGCAGTTGCTGCATAAATAGAACAAATCTACCAACCAGTAAAGCAGCCGAAAACAAAACAAAGCTTAGGACTGTTTATTGCATTTCTCATTAGAAGGTGTCTTCAGGAAAGTGCCAGACAAGTTGGTCTTGATGCCTGGATGAGACGGGACCATGGAGCGTGTCCGCTGAGGGACTGGGGCTTTGTGCCGCCTGGGGATGAGGCCCCTCTGCTGAGACCCCTGAGGAGCTGGGGCTGGAGGGACAGGCCGCTGCGGTGTGACAGCCCCGCTCCGGGCCCTGGGTGGGAGCCCAAGAGAAGCAGATCTGGTGCAACAGAAACCTTTCCAGGGTCCAGTGCGTAAAGGACATGTGCTCCCTTCTTGGGGCCAGCAAGCGGGGGCTGGTCTGTCCGGGAGATCACAGGTGAGACGCGGCCTGATGCCCTGGAAGGGAGGCAGCGTGGCACAGCGGGGTAGTCCTCCCTGCTCACCAGCTGTGCAGCCGTGGGCAAGTTGCTTTACTTCTCCGAACCAGAGTTTTATCTTCGTTTTAAAAAATAAGAACAGTAATAATACCTACGTCACAGGACTGTTGTGAGGGTTTAGACAAGAACGTGAGAAGTCCCCGGCACAGTGCAGGGCACAGAGTCGGCACTCATCGAGCTAGTTAGTTGCTCTTACTCCCAGAGGTGTTTTTTGCCCGGTGGTGGGTTAATCTGTTTCCTAAACTAACTAATGGTCTTTCCCTCCTTTGTGATAGCAAAACCCAGTGTCTGCATCTCCCATTCCCAGTGGCACCAACAGTCCGGCCCCTAAGAAGAGCACTGGCAGCGTGGATTATCTAGCCCTGGACTTCCAGCCGAGCTCCCCAAGCCCCCACCGCAAGGTGCCTGGGGCGGGCGGGCGGGCGGGCGGGTGGGTGGGTGTCAGTCCGGGCTTTGGCGGCCCTGGGGGAGGAGTCCCGGAGGCCAGCTGCCTTCAGCGCAGGCCGGCGGCACTCTGCTTCTGTGACTGGGCCGTGCTGTAGCCTGGGTCTCCGGGGGCTCACGCGCCCTCACTCTCAGCACACAGGTACCCTGAGCCCGTAGGACCGCATCCGTCAGCCCACCCCCCTGTCGTGCGGATGGGCGAACGAATGCACACGGAGACACGAGCGGCTCGAGGTCACGTGGGAACCCACGACAGAGCCGAGACTCGGGGATCCTGTGTCCTGGTCCTGAGTTCTTCTTTGAGAACTCGCTGTCCAGGTGCAGCCTGCAGAAGGGCTTCCGGGCCCGGGAAAGGCCCCCCTCAGGAAGCACACTTAGCCGCCCAGTCCATTCAGCAGCCCCGGCGCAGCGTCCCGCGCAGGACGGCTGTGCGCGCTCACGGCGAGCCACGCACAGAGCCCTGTGGCCGGTGCTTCTTGGCACCCGGCACAGCCCTTCCCCTGGACAAGTGGCCACAGGGAGGTGGGTGGAGGCGCAGGTGAAAGCCTGGAGCCATCCATCAGGCCAAGGAGGGGCCTGGGTCCCCCCAGGAGCTGGGACATCGGGACGGCAGGCAGGGGCTGCCGCATCAACCAGGAGGGACGGTGCGGTTTGGAGTCCAGGCCTTACAGGCCACTTTCAGAAGGAAAAGGCAGGCCAGAGAGGCAGCTGTGTAGAGCCCCACCTCCTCTCCCCGCGCGCCCGCCCCCCGCGTTACTGGTAACTCACAGCCACTTCACTTCCCCGCTCTGTCCCCCAGCCATCCACGTCATCAGTCACTTCCGATGAGAAGGTGGACTACGTCCAAGTGGACAAGGAGAAGACCCAGGCCCTGCAGAGCACCATGCAGGAGTGGACAGACGTGCGGCAGTCCTCGGAGCCCTCCAAGGGGCCCAAGCTGTGACGCGCGGGCCGCCACCCCAGGGAGGGGCCAGAGGCGGCGTCTCCAGAGCTGACGCCTCCCCGTCTGTCTCCCCCTTCTCCTCTCCAGCGCGCCCTCCTGCCCACCCCCTCTCTACTCTGCCACTCTGGCCTTCAAAGCACTTGTCATCAGGAACCCTGACCCCTTCCCCTGGGAGGCGAGGGCCAGATCGAGGCGCTTCCTCGGCTCCCTCGGGGCCCACCTTTGATTTTTATCAGCAATGGCCGTGCCTCCACCCACCTTAGTTAGAGCTATTGCCAAAAAGCATCCTTCAGCCTCTTCCTGCCCTTTAGACCCGAATACCTACCAGACGTGTGGAGGGAGGGGCTGGGGCTCTGAGCCAGATTCCACACCTCCCCTTTGGGCACAGCTCTCAGCCCCTGTCCCTCCCGCTACTGGCCTACCTCTCCCCCAGTCCCGGAAGAAGCCAAGTCGTCTCGCTGACCCAGGGAGCCAAGGACCAGCGGACCAAGGTGGATACAGACTTCTTCAGCCCTGTCTTTCTTGGCAGGGGAGAGGCAAGGCCACCAAAAGATGAAGGAGTTGAGGAGGAAGGTCAGAGGTGGTCTTGAGGGACAAAGGAGTTAGACCCCCAGATGCAGAAGGGCAGTGGGTACCTGCTGTGGTCCCCCATTTTCAGGCCAAGTGGCAGTGCAGCTGTTGCCGGGTGGGAGAGGCAGAAGGAGAAGGACAGCAGGAGGGGAAGACAGGATGATGGGCAACCCAGAACAAGGAGCAGGAGATGGGGTGACGAAGACACTGCAGGGCCGGGCCCCCGGGACTGTGGGGCCAGAGGCCCGGCTCTGCCACTCTGGGACAGAGCGTAGTCCTCTTCCCCGAGACCCCACCCAGCCAAGAGCGCCGCACCCACGAGGCTCGGACTGTGCTGGGCGGTGCAGCGCGTGGGGTGGGAGCGCCGATGTGGTGGGGGGGCCGGCGGAGCTGTGGGAAGGCGACGCACTGTGCGTGGAGGGGGGGGGGACGACTGAGGGGCCACCCTGGGACGGCCTGGGTGGAGACACAGGGCGGCGCCCAGGCCTGGAGTGGAGGCGCTGCAGCAAGTGAGCTTCTGCAAGATGGGCAGTGCGGCAGGGGAGGCGCCGGTAACCGATGGGCTGAGAGGCGGGGCGAAGGCTGGGGGTGGGGGAGGCGCAGCTAGTGGTTGAGTACATCCGGAGGGCCTGGTGGCGAGCCGGGCAGTGCCGTGGAGATGCAGGGTGGAGCAGAACGTGAGGACTGGTGTGGTGGTCAGGGGAGCGATGTGCATGGCCGCAGGCGAGGGCAGCTCCCAGGACTGATGGGTGGCGGGCAGAGCAGGGCAAAGGAGCAAGCAGAGCGGAACAGAGCCTAGTGGAGGACGCGGGAGAGTGGCCGGCAGCTTGTGCCGTTTGGTTGAGTTTTGTGTCAGGTCCCAAGGAAGTACAAGTGTGGCCTGGTGACAGGCCAGAGTGTGTTCTCAGCTCACGTCACCCTCTGTTGCCCTGTCGAATCCCAGGTGCCTAGCTACAGGGACAGGAGAGGGCAGGCCTCTCCTCCCATGGCTTAAAAGGCCACCAGATCAGCATCACCCTCTGCCCACCTTTGCCAGGGACAGGAGGAAGGGCATCACGCCAGGCTCTTTTCTCCTGAGTCTGGGGAGGGGGGCTCTTTTATGTTAAAGTTCTTGGCCAAATTTTTAAGAGTTTCAGAGGCAACGTGGGTAGACCAAATGTTTCATCCTACCCTGGGGTGAACAGACCTTCCTCCCTCCAAAAAAAGAAAAAAAAATGACTTCCCACCCTATTTAAGGGAGGTGGCTACCGCTCACCTTTCTGCTCCTGTGAGCCTGTGTAAACACGCACACCCCAGGCCTGCGGCCTGACCTTACTCCATCCCGGGAGAAATTTTCTCAACAGTAGCCCCTTTCCTCCTAGTATTAGTCACATCAATTCAATAAGCATTCATTAATGGCTGCTATGGCCACGCCTGGGCTAGGCACTGAGAACACAGGAATTAAATCAGACTTTGTATTTGAGAAGGTCAGAGTCGATGAGAAAAAAGACAGGGACACATTGGTAATGGCCGTGAGAGACACTTAAAATGCTGACAGTGTGCAGAGAAATCGAGGCTTGTTCTCTAGGAGGTTGGTGCTGGGGGCAGGAGTGGGGAGGGGTGGAGATCAGGGAAGGTGGTTTCTAGGAAAAGGGGGTGCCTGACAGGGGCCTTAGAGGAAGAAGGGTCAGATTTTGAGAGGGGGAAGGAGGGCAAGGCTGGGATCCAGTGGAGGAAGATGGACAGAGAGACTTAGAGAACCTTGTGCTTTGGGAACAGACCTTTGGGAGTATGGGCCCAGCCTCTCAGAAGCAGTGAGGCCATGCCTTGGTGTCCCCACAGGTGAAATGGTAATGGTGGTGGCAGTGGCCTACCCTGGGCAGGGTTTGGTGGTTCACTCTGCCCAGCCCTGTGCCCCTTTAAGGCCCTCTGCAAAGGGTCTCACGTGGCAGAGCTTTGAACGGTGCCACCCCTGTGCCCCCATAGGCTACAGGTGGGCCCAGGTACTGGTACCCTCAGTTCCCAGCATCCTCCCCTATTGATCGCAAGGTACCCTAATAATGTCAGCATTTTCTGAATGTGCCATGTTGTGAATGAAACTGGGTGGAGTCTTGAGAGACTGAGGTGTTCAAATCTAACCACCAAGGAGGCCTCCCTCCAGTTCTTGGTTCCTATAACCCCCAAACCCTTCGGGTGGAGGTGAGAGTAGAGACGGGAGGAAGTACAAGAGAAGAGAAAATTGGCCTGTTGAGAGCAGAGACTGGCTCAAAAGCCCCAAGTACCAAGGTGTCTAATATTCCCGTCTGGTCAGTGTAAAAAACTGGTCCTTTGGCCTTCAGTGGGTCAGAATCCACCTCTCCTGGTGGCCTGGCAAGGACTGCGATCCCAGGATGCCTTGTCAGCCAGCATAGCTCACACAGGCCTCGTCCTGCTTGGTGCTCCTCAGAGAAGCAGCCGTTCTTGCCCGCTTCCAGCTCCACCTCTGCAAGGAGTGGCATGGAGCTTGTGTCTCCTTCCCACCTTGGTGAAGAAGGGCCCTGAGGCCTCTTCTGTGGCTACTCCCTGCTCTGTAACTTCTCTCTCGAGGGTCTGGATCACCAGGGATAGGCGGCACCCAGAGCACTGGCCAGTTAACCCCGTCCCCTCCCTAGACTGATTTCAGTAACTTCTACATTCGAAACCGTTCAAATAGGTCCCATTCCTAGGACAGAAGCACAGCTGTTCTCAAGGGATTTACCTGCCACAGGGCTAAGGCCTCAGCCGCAAGCTGCAGCTGACCCACACCCCTGTGACAGGGCTCTGGAAACAGAGTGCCGGGCAGGAGGGAAACTAGCACGAACTTCCCCCTCTGGCCCTTCTGCAAAACGTGGGGGAAGGAGGCTGAGCGCGGGAGCTCTAAAGCCCCCTCCTTCCGGAACGCACCAGGCTCTTTGGGGCCAGGTGGGCCGCCTGATGAGGGGTCCCCCTGGAGATTCAGGCTGTCACGTGATATTTGGTGGTGTGTGTTCTTATGTGTTTGTTTGTTGGTTACATGTGTCTAGAAATTTAGAATCATTTCCCACAGAATCGTTGCTTTGTCGGGAAGAGAAAATGGGCTGGAAGAAGCCCAGTCTTAGGTTTCTGGCCCTCTTACCATTTAAAATTGACATTTAATTTTTCAAATCACTGTTGGTGCCTAATCACTTAAGTTATTAATTTATTCTGTTTTCTTTTTTAAAAAAAATTTGTAACACGTATTTATCCTGTGAGTAGGTCTGGGGAGGGGTGGGAACGTGTTCACATGGGTCCTGTTTTCGCTGTGGTGACACATGGTACAGGCCTGGAGCTTGCAGGTCCCTTTTTACTATGGTGTTGGGTCTGGACAACAATAAAGTCCATTAGACGCAACCAGGAGGGCTGCTGAGTGTGTCTCGTCCGGGGGGGCTGGGGATGGAATGCACGCACACTGGGATCCCGGCTCGCCGTGCCAGTCTGCTCCACTTTCATGTGAACAGGAAATAACTGGGTACCCTTCTTGGTGAATCTTCCTTACCTCGGAAATTGTACTCCTGGTGCGTGAAATGGAAAGTGTAGTAACATCTGCCAATTCATCTTTCTTAGGAGGCTCGATGGACCAAAGAGATGAATTCTGAGCATGACTGACTCTGTCTCTGACAGACAGACGACTGTCGGCCCACTTTCGCTGGTCCCTGAGGTCTCAAGGGTCTATGGCTTTTGGGCCAAAACTCCTCCACCTGCAGCCCCTGAAGCCCCCGGCCAGGCCACTGCAGTCCCAAGCTCCAAGATGGCTGGAACCTGAGGGCTGCCGCCTACTTTCCTCCCAGCCTGAGCCCAGCCCACCCCAGATTCTCAGAGGTAAGAAGGGAGGAATGTGGTAGCAGCAGCAGTCTCTGAGCAGCCCAGAGTTCCTGGGGTCTGGAGGAGCTCCAGCCCCACCTGACAGAGTCCCTTAACAGTATCCTGTTAGGGTGGCCCCCAGCCTGTGCACCCACCCCTCCACCCCTATCTATCTGGGCACATCCCCACCACCCGTCCTCACTGTTGATTGAGTGACACAGCACTTCAGTGTAGGGCATGCTTGCCTCCCCTGGGGCAGCACACAAGTCAGCAGGGCAGGGGGTGGTGTCCCCTCCTTCCTGTCCAGACACAGCAAGAAACCAAGGGTTAGAGCCTACCTCACAGCCAGTGACTGAGGCGGGAAGAACGACGGCTTTAAAGGCTTCAGAGAACCTGTTTTTATTCCTGTTTGAGACCCTGGTTCTCTTCTCTCCATTTAGAAGGGGTACAGCAGGGTCAGGGCACAATGAGGTCAATATCTGCTCCTCACCAGACCGGCCCCATGGTGACGGCCAACTGCTGAGGCGCTGAGCCAGCCAGCTTCCCTCAGGACAAATGTCGTGAGAAACACAAACGTACTTGCAGGAACCTCAGGACGCGCTCTCTCTCTTAACCAGAAGGGGGATGCAAATGGTGGCATCTCAGGCACTGAGGCAGGAGAGAGGCTCAAGAGGCTGTCCTCCCCTCTGTGCGTTGTTGCTTGATGTTGGGAGGACAGTCTCTGGTCCTGTGCCAGGCTGCTTCCCACCTACACTCCTCTCAGAAAAAGTACAAACAAACAAACAGTGTAGGCACCCACAGATGTTGCCTCAGGCCCCTCAGAGAAACCAGAAGGCGGCCAGAGGGGCGACGCACAGCCGCCTTCTTTGTGCGAGGGCTTGGCTCTGCCTCTGCTTTGTACACCACAGAGAAACAAGAGCGTCTGGAAGGAGCTGGGAAGGAACTGCTACTTGATGGCAAAACACCAGCGCTGTGACGGTCAGCCCTGTGGGATACCCTGCAGCGGGTAGGGGACAAGGCCCAGAGAGTGTCCATCTCAGCTGCTTCAAGCTGACCAGGACACTTGGGTGTCAGTAAGTCTTAACGGGGCTGATCCCAGTGTCGGGGCCTGAGGCCCGGTTTAAGGGGCTTGGGTCTCACCTCCGTATCTGAGTGAATCTCCATGTGCCCTTTGGGCTGAGGGCAGGGGCCCAGGAGCCCCCCTGCTCCATCTCTCTGGCCCTCGGAAGGGCCTGCCTTCAGGACTGGACCTGCGCAGCCTCCCTCAGACCCCACCTGGCCGAGCACCTCTGCCCGGGACCTGGGTCCCCCCCACTGAGGTTGCCTGTGGCACCCTCACAAGTGCTTAGCAGGCCAGGGGATGAGGGTTCCCATTAGAAGACCAGTCTGTGGAAGTCACCACCGCTGCCACCTGCAGGGCTGCAGCCCCCCGGAGGGCCTTCATCCTCATCTTTGTCTTCGTCAAAGCCCCTCCCCCAGTGTGGAGATGTGGGGAGTGCAGAGATGTAGGCCGCCCTGCTCCGCGCCTCCTTCTCCTGCTCCTGGAAATACAGATGGGGATGGGGCCGGAAGCTTAACGGTCAGTCAGTCAGGCTCTGCAGCCTCAGTTCTCCCTGCACGCCCCCAATGCCACCCAGCCCTTCCGAGCATCACCCCAGTCCCCAGGGCCAGGCGCAGAGGAGCCACAGCTTCTGCCCTAGAGGCATTCCAGCTTAGTGGGAGGATGGGTGGGACGGACCCAGAGCCATCCTGTATCTAGGCTTCCAAAGCATTCTTCCTCCTCCCCCGAATAGAAACTCCCAGCAGGGCTTCCCTGGTGGCGCAGTGGTTGAGAGTCTGCCTGCCGATACAGGGGATACAGGTTCGTGCCCCGGTCCGGGAAGATCCCACATGCTGCGGAGCGGCTGGGCCCATGAGCCATGGCCGCTGAGCCTGCGCGTCCGGAGCCTGTGCTCCGCAACAGGAGAGGCCACAGCAGTGAGAGGCCCGTGTACCGCAAAAAAAAAAAAAAAAACCTCCCAGCCCCCTGAAGGAAAGGAACTCATTTCTACTAACTAACTGGACTGTGAACAGCTGACAAGGGCCTGACGTGGCACCACAAAGCAGGAGGTGCACGTCAAAGGTCACCTCATAGCCCCCAGGGACCCTTCTGCAGGCTTCCTGGAGTGGCTGCCCAGCCTCTGCCTCTCAGGGCACGAGGAACCCTCTGCCAGCGAGGAAGCTCTTCCTCCTGCTGAACTGAGGCCAGCCGTGGATTCGCCTTCTTACCACGGGCCCAGCCCTGCCTCCACCTGGACAGCTCGGCAGAAACACAAAAGCAGAGCCAGGGTCCCCACGGCACGCAGGTGCTGCTGGCCAGGGGTCCTGACGTGCCCACACCGGCGGCCTGCGGCAGCACCCCTCGTGCTGGTCCGCACGCTGGCTGTTTCAGCTGCAAAGTATTTTGATACCAGCCTTGACTCTACAGAGTGGAGCCGAAGGCTCAGAGAGGCTCAGTGAGTCGGGCGGCCCCCCCATCTGCTCGTATCCACTACTCACAGAGCCCCTCCTCCAGCACATATGACACCTTAATAAAACACTGATCATTCCTCATGTCTGTTCCTCTGAAGTATGGGGCTACGCCTGTCTGGCCCACCAATCTTCCCCAGCACTGAGTGACAGCTGAGTGGATCAAGGGAAAAAGGAACAGACTCCAAGAGAGGAGCCGTCACCGTCTGAGCCGGTGGGTGCTGGGAAGCCCCTCCGCCCCCAGGGGCTGCTCACCTGCAGGAAAAGGATGTTGTCTTTGGAAATGGCTTCCATCAAGTCTTTGTGGAGGGTGGGCTCTGCCCGGGCTCGGGGAGAGCCGGGCTCAGCCTCAGGCCCCTCCTGGGGCCGCTGCCGATAAAAGAGCACATAGGCGGTGTCCTTGGGGAAGAAGGAGGTGACGTTGCTGACAGACTCAAAGGAGGAGAAGGACACCCGGGTGTCGTTGAACAAGTACCACTGGTTGTTGGGCTCGGGCCCATCAGCCGCTCCTGTGTTCGGGGCTGGGCGGGCCGCACCCTCGCGAGCGTAGCAGTAGTAGTGGCCGCTCTCCGAGGACACCCCGGAGTGCACCACGACGCTGCAGAGGTCGTAGGCCTGGCCCCGGCCCCCGGCCAGCGGCAGCCGCAGCAGCAGGGGGATGGAGACGTCGTCCAGGATCTTGCGGCGCCGCATGGTGCGCAGGTCGAAGGAGAAGCGCAGCAGGGTCAGGATGAGGTAGCGCGGCCCCTGGCTCAGCTCCACCACCTTCTCGGCGTCCTGCAGGGAGGCGCACGACTCGCAGCGGTAGCGGTTCTCTGCCGTCAGCCTCTCGGGCGACAGGAAGTAGTTGACCAGGTCCAGAACCGAGCGGGAACCCTCCCCAGATGGGGCAGAAGCATTTCTGAGGGTCCCTGGGCCCAGGCCGTCCTCCTCCTTCTCGGCCTCCTTCTCCTTCTCCGCCTCCTTCTCCTTCTCGGCCTCCTTCTCCACTTTCTCCTCCTTTTCCACCTTCTCCGCCTTCTCCTCCTCCTCTTCCTCCTCCTTTGTCACCTCCTCCTGACTGCTCTGCCCCTCGGGGCCCTGGGGGCCCAGGCCTTCAATGTTAAGGACGGTGGGGGGAACGTCCCCTGTGATGCAGTGTTTCCTCTGCCTCCGAGGAGCCGCCCTGCTTGGCGCCTGGGCTCGCGATGGCGAAGGGAGGTCCTGGGCGCCGACGTCCTCTGCAGGGAGCATCACTGAGCCCAGGCGGCGGCGGCGGCAGCGCTCAGGCGGGGGAAAGGCAAGAGACAGGTCCGTGAAGGCCTCCTCCCTGGTGGAGATGTTAAGGCAGCGGAGACAGCATATCCGAGTCACAATCTTGCCCCCGAACATCTTCTCCACCGAGGTTGGACTCAGGCTGGGGGGCTCCTCGGGCGGGGAGGGCGAGCTGGACTGCTTCAGCTTTTGGCAGATCCTCGTCCCCGTTTTCTCCTCTTCGTGCAGCCTGGTGCAGGGAGCAAAGGGCCTTCGTCCATACACAGACCCATCCCCAGTGCACTGGCCTGACCTGTGCATCTGCCTTACTCAGCTGGCCACGTGTTTACACGCATGCAGGAGAAGGCACGGGGAACATACATATGCGTGTACGAAACGGCATCCGTGCACATGCACTCATAAGCCAGGCACACATGCTACATACTTACCTGCACGAGGCTCACAAACCTGCCACAAAAAGACGTGCATGTGCCCCCAGAGAGCTGATGAGAAAACACACACGTGCACGCTCAGGCAAGCACAGCATGGTGTACATACACACACTTACCCTCCCAGTCACGGCTCACGTCAGCATCTCCAAAACTCCCCTCCCACTCGGCCCCCGTCCCCACACTCACGACACACATCTGCTCCAAGCCTTTCCCAAGTGCAGGGCTGTGCCCCCGTTTCCAGGAAGAGACAACACAGCCCAGGGGGAGGGGGCTTTCCCACGAGCACCCTCTCCAGACCTGGAGGCCCCCGTGCAGAGCCAGGCCTGGCCTCCCTTACCGATCCAGCAGGTACTTCAGGTACTCCGAGCAGTCCTGCTGGGTGCCAGGGCTGAACCAGGGTGTCCAGGATGCAGATAGAAAGTTCTCTGGAGAAATGGCAGGCCGCTAGGACCAAGGAGGGAGAAAGACAGGGCCAGGAGCCAGGGCCACTCACCAACCAGCGCCACAGTATGCTAGGCCTGAGGATGGCCCTGGGGACTCTCTGCCCCAAACTTCCAGCCTCCCCACTGAAGTCCTCCCCCTTCCCTGACTCATCCCACCAAGGCCACGCAGCCTATGATCAGGACGTCGGGTCACGGAGGTGAACGATCCTCCGGGAGTCTGCTCCTCCCGGACACACCTCACATTTCACTCCAGGCCCTTGTTCGTTGACATCCCCTCTGCCTGAAACACCCTTCTCCCCTGTCAGGAGCTTAGCTGTAGAGTTCAAGTCCCAGGTGCAGTTAGTGTCACCTGTCCCACAGTGTCTTCCCAAGAGCCCCCATGCCCATCATGATCAACCCTTCCTCCCTAATACGCGCACTACACTCACGTTTCCCTCTGCTCAAGCACTACCGCTGCTATCTGCAGGTTCCTCTTCCCCACCAGACTACGCGCTCCGTGGAGGCAGGGCTGTGGCTGACTCATCTCTGTGCCCCCGCACAGGGCCTGGCATAATGCCTGCCTGGCCAAGGGCTTTAGGTTCCAGGAGGGCAGAGACAGGGATTAAAACAAATACAGCCCTCAGGGTGCCCGGCAGGCAATATGAGGGCTCAAAAATGCCAGCAGACCAACAAAGCAACACCTGATAGAATGGACTGAACCACTGCTGGGAGAGATGTGGGCAGCGCAGCACAGAGGGGCTCAGGAGGTATTCCCTCGCCTGCCCGGTAAGGGCGCTGAATCGGCCCCTTGGGCTTTAGCCGTGAACCCATGCCAGCCTGGACTGGGGCCCAACAACTCACGCCAGAAAGTGGGGGCCCACAGCCAGATGCAGGCAGGTCGTGGGGAAGGGGAGGGGTCGGACCGGGCCTCCTCTGCAGCATCCCCGACTCCCCCTGCGCTCACCTGGCTGTGCTCCAGGAAGGCGAAGAGCCACTGCAGCTTGGTCATCAAGGGCTGGGAGTTGTTCTCAGTCAAACGGAGCACACAGTGTCTGAAACTTCCAAACAGAGCGGGGCACCTGGAGTAAGCCAAGGGCACCCAAAGAACCTCTACTCACCCATATTGTGGCAACCCAAGGACTCCAAGCTAAAGGCAGGACAGACACCTGTAGCTCCAATCTGAGCCAGGCGCCAGGGAAGAGGAGCAGGTGAACGGCTCAGCTCGGACGACAACGTGACCCCTGCAGTCCCTTCCAGTTCTAACAGCCCATGACTCCACAATTTGAAGATTCCAGTGTCCTAAGGTCTTATGGTCTCAGGGTTTTAAAGTTGGAACTCTCAGACACGCTCCAGAGTCCATGCCAATATCACCACCAGCCACTCACACCCTTCTCCCTACTGCCCTGAGAAATGGCGTTCAGACCCGTCCAGAGCAGCGCGCCCTGCTCCAACCTTGGCCCTCCAGGCCAACTATTACGGCCCCTTCTCAGGGCCCCTGCCACCCCAAGTTGTCCCTCTGCCTTCACATGGGAGGGGGTCACTGTGAGGAATATGCTGAAAAAAGAGGACGGGGGTAGACTGGGGCTCATGAAGGGGTCTGATCCCATGGGAGATAAGAAAGAGCCCCTCCTGACAACCACATTCCCTGGAACAAGCCAATTCCCAAACCCCAGCTGAGCTCCTGTTCTCCCAAGAAGCTCTGGCTAGACAGGTAGGCATCTCTCCAACCTGCACCCACTGTGCAGGACAGTATAACCAAAGTGCGGTCCACGTAGCAGTCTGTGACAAAGCAAGTTCAGAAACTGAGACTTTAGAACCTTGTATAGTGATTTGACAGTACTATGACCGTACAAGCACACGAGCATTTGCATTTCCTAGTAAGTCATTTTATTGTATTCTACAAAGGGAAAAGTCTGCAGCAGACTGGAAGTTCAAAAGATGAAACAAAACTAGTCCTTCCCCAGGCAGTTTGAGAAGCACGACAGCAGCATGTTAGGAGTTCCTAGAGTTCAGCTCCAACCTCCTCCTGGAGCTGAAGCTCAGAGAGAAGAAACTGCCTGGACGTCCTACCACAGCCAAAACCAAGGCTTACTTCCACTGTGACTTTTAAAAAAGATGTCTAAGCGTGGTACTGGTGAAACACACACAGTTGAATAGATCAACAGAACAGAATAAAGAGCCCAGAAACAGACCCCCATAAATATAGTCAGCTGATCGTTGACAAAGGAGCAAAGGCACTATAATGGAGCAGAGAAAATCTGTCCACAAATGGTACTGGAACAAGTACACATCCAAAACCAAAAAAAAATGAATCTGAACACAGACCCTACACCTGTCACAAAAATTAACTCCAAATGGATCACAGACCTAAATGTAAAATTCAAAACTATAAAACTCTTAGAAAATAACAGGAGAAACCTAGTGACCTTGAGTGTGGGGATGCCTTTTTAGACACATCACCGAAGACACAATCCATGAGAGAAATAATTGATAAGCTGGATTTCATTGAAATTAAAAAATTCTGTTCTGTGAAGTACAGTATCAAGAGAATTAGAAGACAAACCAGAGACTGGGAGAAAATATTTGTATAAACGACTGTTAAAAAAAAACCTTTTAAAACTAAACAATAAGAAAACAAACAACCTGATTAAAAAGTGAGCCAAACATTTTAACAAATATCTCACAAAAAAATTTTATATATATATACACACACACACACACACACACACACACACACACACATGGTAAATAAGCACATGAAAAGACGCTCAACATCATGTCAATCAGGGAAATACAAATTAAAACAACAATGAGATACCACTGCACACCTATTAGAAAGGCCAAAATCCAGAACACTGACACCACCAAATGCTAGCAAGGATGTGGAGCAACAGGGACTCTCATTCATTGCTGGTGGGAATGTGAAATGGCACAGCTACTTTGGAAGACAGTTTTGCAGTTTCTTACACAACTAAACATACTCTTCCCATCCTATGCAGCAATCACACTCTTTGGTATTTACCCAAAAGAGCTGAAACTTTATATCCACACAAAAACCTGCACAGGGATGTTGATGCAAGCTTTATTTAGAATTGCCAAAACTGGGAAGCAACTAACATGTCCCTTCAGTACGTTAATGGATAAATGGCACTGTGGTACATCCTGGCAGTGGAATATTATTCAGTGCCAAAAAGAAATGAGCTATCAAGCCACAAAAAGAAATGGAGCAACCTTAAATGCATATTACTAACTGAAAGAAGCCAATCTGAAAAGGCTACATACTATATGATTCCAAATATATGATTCCAAATGTATGATTCTGGAAAAGGCAAAACTATGGAAACAGTAAAGAGGTTGCCAGGAGTTAGAGGGGGATGAACAGATAGAGCAGAGGATTTTTAGGGCAGTGAAAATACACTAGATGAACCTCTGGAACAACATTAAATGCACCATTTGCGTTATAGGGGTCCCAGAAGGAGAAGAGAGAGAAAGGGTGTGAGAAAATATTTGAAGAGTTAATAGCTGAAAACTTCCCTAACATGGGAAAGGAGGAATACATCGACACATATTAATCAAATTGACAAAAATTAAAGAGAAAATATTAAAAGCAACAAGGGGAAACCAACAAGTAACATACAAGGGAATCCCCATAAGGTTATCAGCTGATTTTTCAGCAGAAACTCTGCAGGCCAGAAAGGAAGTGGTATGATATTTTTAAAGCAATAAAAGGGAAAAACCTACAACCAAGAATACCCTACCCAGCAGGGCTCTCATTCAGATTTGACAGAGAAATCAAAAGCTTTACAGACAAGCAAAAGCTAAGACAGTTCAGCACCATCAAACCAGCCTTATAACAAATGCTAAAGGAACTTCTCTAGGCAGAAAAGAAAAGGCCACAACTAGAAATAAGAAAATTATGAATGGGAAAGCTCACTGGTAAAGGCAAACATACAATAAAGGTAGGAAATCATCCACACACAAATATAATATCAAAACTAGCAATTATGAAGAGAGGAGAGTACAAATGCAGGATATTGGAAATGCACTGGAAATTAAGAAACCAGAAACTTAAAAAGCAAGCTTGCATATATATACAGACTACTATATCAGAACCCCATGGTAACTGAAAACCAAAAATCTACTCTACACTAGATACATACACAAAAAAGAAAAAGGAATCCAAACTCAACACTGAAGATAGTCATCAAATCACAGGAAAAGAGAACAAAGAGGAAGCGAAGGAAAAAGACCTACAAAAACAAATTCAAGGGCTTCCCTAGTGGCACTGTGGTTGAGAGTCCGCCTGCCGATGCAGGGGACACAGGTTCGTGCCCCAGTCTGGGAGGATCCCACATGCCGCGGAGCAGCTGGGCCCGTGAGCCATGGCCGCTGAGCCTGCGCGTCTGGAGCCTGTGCTACGCAATGGGAGAGGCCTGCGTAACGCAAAAATAAAAAACAAAAAACAAATTCAAAACAATTAACAAGGGCTTCCCTGGTGGTGCAGTGGTTAAGAATCTGCCTGCCAGTGCAGGGGACACGGGTTTGAGCCCTGGTCCAGGAAAATCCCACATGCCGCAGAGGAACTAAGCCCACGCGCCACAACTACTGAGCCTATTCTCTAGAGCCTGTGCTCTGCAACAAGAGAAGCCACCGCAATGAGAAGCCCGTGCACTGCAATGAAGAGTAGCCCCCACTCACCGCAACTAGAGAAAGCCCGCACGCAGCAAAGACCCAACACAGCCCAAAATAAATAAAAATAAATTTATTTTAAAAAATTAACAAAATGGCAATAAGAACATACATATTGATAATTACCTTAAATGTAAATGGATTAAATGCTTCAACCAAAAGATATAGACTGGCCAAATGGATACAACAACAAGTCCCATATATATGCTGTCTACAAGAGACTCACACTTCAGATCTAGGGACACATACAGACTGAAAACGAGGGGACAGAAAAAGGTACTCCATGCAAATGGAAATCAGAAGAAAGCTGGAGCAATACTCATATCAGACAAAATAGACTTTGAAAGAGACTATTACTAGAGACAAAGAATGACACTACATAATGATGAAGGGATCAGTCCAAGAAGATATAACAATTATATGTGCACCCAACATAGGAGCACCTCAATATATAAAGCAAATACTAACAGCCATAAAAGGGGAAATCAACAGTAACACAGTAACAGTGGCAGCCCTTAACCTCCCACTTTCATCAATGGACAGATCATCCAGACAGAAAATCAATAAGGAAACACAGGCCTTGAATGACACATAAGACCAGATGAACTCAACTGATATTTATAGAGGATTCCATCCAAAAGCAGCAGAATATACGTTCTTCTCAAGTGCACACAGAACATTCTCCAGGATTGACCACATGCTGGGCCACAAAGCAAACCTTGGTAAATTTAAGAAAATTGAAATCATATCAAGCAGCTTTTCCGACCACAATTCTACGAGATTAGAAATTGATCACAGGGAGAGATCAAGATATCGGAGTAGCAGGATGTGAAGTTCACCCTCTCCCACAAATACATCAAAAATACATCTACACGTGAAACAATTCTCACAGAATATCTACTGAACGCTGGCAGAAGACCTCAGACTGCTGAAAGGGCAAGAAAATCTCCACATAACTGGGTGGGAAAAAAGAAAAAAAAGAAGAAAAGAAAGCAAGAAAGGAATCGGGATGGGACCTGCAACATTGGGAGGAAGCTATGAAAGAGGAAAGGTTCCTGCAACCTGGGAAGCCCCCTCACCGGCACGGAGGTCAGCCAAGATAGAAGGGGAGCTTCAGAGCCTTTGAGGAGAGCGCAGCAACCTGTTTGAGGCAGCCAGAGCAGAGGGAGAACTTCACAGATGGTCAGTGCCACCACCCTGTGCTCCCTAGCCTGACACACATGTCTGCCAGAACTGACAAGGGCTGGGTGCTGGAACTCGGGCTTTGGAGATCAGAACTGGGAAGAGGACTGGGGATGGCTGTGTGGAGACAGACAGGGGTGGGAGTGGTGCTGGAATCCAGTACAACCACGGCTGGGGGTGTATGTCGAGGAAGCCTGGGACGTCATAGAGGTCAGTCACCACTGTTTGGGGGATGTACAAGGGGAGGGGTGGGACCCAGATTGCAGCCTTTTTCCCTGTGGGCACGCATGCAGAGGGCAAGACACTGCCTGCACGGGCTCCAGGGGCAGTCGCAAGCCTCCACTGCCGCCCACCTAAACGCCAGGAGCAGTCACAAGCCCCCACTGCTTCTCTCCCACATCCCAGGAGTGGTCATGGGCTCCCGCCACCACCCTCCCAGACTCCAGGAGTGGTTGCAAGTCGCATCCACTCCCATCGCATGCCCTGAGGGTGAGTCTGAGCCACTACCACCTCTGAGAACCCCAGGACCGGGCACCAGCCACCACATCTGCACACACCCTATCAAGGGGATAACAACCAGCACAAGCTGAGAAAAGAGGCTACAGGCATCCATACTAAAAACAGCCTCACACCAAATTTATTCAACCCACACAAGCTACAGGGATGAAACCACATATACATAGTTCTCCTAGACCACAGTAGATAATTGTTTCTCCTTAACTTACAGAGTAAGAGAAATATAAGTAACATGAAGAAGCAAAGGAACCACTCCCTGTTAAATGACCCAGCGCATTCCCCTGAATGAACAATGAAGCAGACCTCTTCAGTCTAACAGACACTGATTTCAAAAAGGAGATAATAAAAATACTGAAGGAATTAAGAAAGGCTATTGACAGAAATGCAGAGTACTGTAAAAAGGGACTAGAAACTATAGAGAGAAACCAAGAAAAATTAGAAAACATATTTGCAGATATGAAAGCTGAGCTAAAGGCAATGAACAGCAGAATGAATAATTCAAAAGAATGAATAAGTGACCTGGAAGATAGAAAAATGGAAATCACCCAATCAGGACAGCAGACAGTACACAGATTAAAAAAACAAAAAACAAAAAACAACTGTGAGGGCTTCCCTGGTGGCACAGTGGTTGAGAGTCCACCTGCTGATGCAGGGGACATGGGTTCGTGCCCCGGTCCAGGAAGATCCCACATGCCGCAGAGCGGCTGGGCCCGTGAGCCATGGCCACTGAGCCTGCGTGTCTGGAGCCTGTGCTCTGCAGCGGGAGAGGCCACAACAGTGAGAGGCCTGCGTAACACACACACAAAAAAAACTCTGTGAAAGTGATGATAACAACAATGAACAGCAAAAAGATATACATGAAGATGTAAAAGAGAATATTAAAATCATAAAATGTAGGGGAGGAGAGTAAGAAAACGTAGAATTTTTTTCCTGGAATGTATTTGAACCTATATGACTACCAGTCTAAGGCAAGTAGATACAATTAACATACTTGAACCTATATGACTTGAACCTATATGAACCTATACTTGAACCTATATGACTTGAACCTATATGACTTGAACCTATACTTGAACCTATATGACTACCAGTCTAAGGCAAGTAGATACAGTTAACATACTTGAAAAACAGGGTAACCGCGAATCAAAAACATACAATAGATTCACAAAAAAACAAAAAGAAGAGAAGAAAAGTATAATACAAAAGAAAATCATCAAACCAGAAAAGGAAAAACAAAAAGAAAAAGGAACAGAGAGGAAATATAAAATCAATGGGAAAACACGGTTTAAAATGACAACAAATACATATCTATAAATAATTACCTTAAATATCAATGGTCTGAATGCTCCAATCAAAAGACACAGAGTGGAAGGCTGGATAAAAAAGCAAGAGACTACAATATGCTGCCTATAAGAGACCTACTTTAGGACAAAGGACACACATATATTGAAAGAGAGAGGATGGAAAAAGATATTTCATGCAAACAGAAGTGACAAGAAAGGGGGGACTGGCAATACTCATATCAGACAAAACAGACTTAAAGTCCATAAAGAAAGATAAAGAAGAACATCATATGATGATAAAAGGATCAATACAAGAAGAGGATTTTACACTCGTCAACATACATGCTCCTAATATAGGAGCACCCAAATACATAAAACAAATACTAACAGACGTAAAGGGAGAAATTGACAGAAATACAATAATACTAGGAGACTTTAACACCCCACTCACATCAATGGACAGATCTTCTACACAGAGAATCAATAGGCAACAGAGATACTAAATGATACAATAGGACAGTTAAACTTAATTGATATTTTCAGGACACTACATCTAAAAAAACCAGAATACACATTCTTTTCCAGTGCACGTGGAACATTCTCTAGGATTGACCACATACTAGGGCACAAAACAACCCTCAACAAATTTAAGAATATAGAAATTATCTCAAGCATCGTTTCTGACCACAGTGGCATGAAACTAGAAATTAACCACAGAAAAAGAAATGAAAAAAAAAAGAAAAATTACATGGTGACTTAACAACATGCTACTAAACAACCAATGAGTCAATGATGAAATCGAAGAAGAAATTCAAAAATACTTTCAGACAAATGACAATGAAAACACAACCATACAAAATCTAAGGGATGCAGCAAAAGCAGTTCCTAGAGGGAAGTTCATAGCAATACAGGCCTTCCTCAAAAACCAAGAAAAATCTCAAACAACCTAACCTACCAATTAAAAGAACTAGAAAAAGAAGAACAAACAAAACCTTAATTCAGCAGAAGGAAGGAAATAATAAAGATCAGAAGAAATAAATAAGATAAAGATTAAAAAAACAATAGAAAGGGACTTCCCTGGTGATCCAGTGGCTAAGACTCTGCACTCCCAATGCAGGGGGCCTGGGTTCGATCTCTGGTCAGGGAACTAGATCCCACATGCCGCAACTAAGAGTTCGCATGCCGCAACTAAAAAGGATCCTGCATGCTGCAACTAAAGATCCCACATGTCGCAACTAAAAGATCCCGTATACCACAACTAAAAGGTCCCACATGCCACAACTAAAGATCTCACATGCCGCAACTAAAGATCCCACATGAGGCAACAAAAATCCTGCATGCCACAACTAAGACATGGCACAGCCAAATAAATAAATAAGTTTTTTTTTTTAAAAAATCAATACAAACAAGAGCTGGTTCTTTGAAAGGATAAACAAGGTTGACAAAACTCTGGCCAGGCTCACCAAGAAGAAAAGAGACAGAACCCAAATAAAATAAGAAACAAGAAAGGAGACACAACAACTGATACTGCAGAAATACAAAATAATAATAATAAGGAAATACTTTGAACAATTATATGCCAACTAATTCAACAACCTAGAAGAAATGGACAAATTTCTAGAAACATACAGCCCACCGAAACTGAATCAAGAAGAAATAGATAATTGGAACAGACCAATCACTAAAAGTGAAATAGAATATGTAATTTTAAAACTCCCTACAAACAAAAGTCCAGGACCAAATGGCTTCACAGGCAAATTCTACCAAACATACAAAATATAATTTATACCAATCCTTCTCAAATTCTTCCAAAGAATTGAAGAAGAGGGAACACTCCCAAGGACAGTCTATGAAGTTACCATCACCCTGATACCAAATCCAGATAAAGACACCACCAAAAAAAAAAAAATTACAAGCCAATATCTCTGATGAATATAGATGGAAAAAATTCTCAACAAAATATTAGCAAACCAAATCCAACAACACATAAAAAACATCATACACCATGACAAAGTGGGAGTCATCCCAAGTTCATAAGAATGGTTCTGCATATGCAAATCAATGTGATAAACCACATAAACAAGAGACAAAAACCATGTAATCATCTCAATAGATGCAGAAAAAGCACTTGAAAAAATTCAACATCCATTCATAATAAAAACTCTTACCAAAGTGGGTATAGACAGAACATATCACAAAATAGTAAAAGCTGTTTATGACAAACCCACAGCCAATATAATACTCAATGGTGAAAAGTTGAAAGCCTTCCCCCTAAAATCTGTAACAAGACAAAAATGTCCCTCTCACATCTTCTATTCAACATAGTATTAGAAGTTCTAGTCACAGCACTCAGACAAGAAAAACAAATAAAAGGTATCCAAATTGGAAGGAAAGGGATAAAATTGTCATTATTTCAAATGATATGATACTATATGTAGAAAACCCTAAAGACTCCACACAAAAACTACTGGAACTGATAAATGACTGAATTCAGCAAGGCAGCAGGATACAAGATGAATATACAGAAATCAGTTGCATTTCTTTACACCAAAAATGAACTATCAGACAGGGAGTGTAAAAAGACAGTAACTTTTAAAATAGCAACCCCCAAAATGAAATGCTTAGGAATAAACCTCACCAAGGAGGTTAAAGACTTATATGCTGAGAACTATAAAACATTAATAGAGGAAACTGAAGATGATTCAATGAAATGGAAAGATATCCCATGCTCTTGGATTGGAAGAATTAATATTGTTAAAATAGCCATACTACCCAAAGCAATCTACAGATTTAATGTGATCCCTATTACATTACCCATGATGTATTTACAGGATTAGAAAAAAATAATCCTAAAATTCATATGGAACCGTAAAAGACCCAGAATTGCCTAAGCAATCCTGAAGAAAAAGAACAAAGCAGGAGGAATAACCATCCCAGACTTCAGAAAATACTACAAAGCTACAGTAATCAAAATGGCATGGTACTAGAAGAAAAAATAGACATATGGATCGATGGAACACAACAGAGAGCCCAGAAGTAAACCCACACACCTACAGTCAATTAATCTTCGAAAAAGGAGGCAAGAATACACAATGGGAAAAAGTCTCTTCAGCAAGTGGTGGTGTGAAAATTGGACAGCCACATGTAAATCGATGAAGTTAGAAGACACCCTCTCACCATATACAAAAATAAACTCAAAGTGGCTTAAAAGACTTAAGTATAAGACATGACACCATAAAACTCCTAGAATAGAACACAGGCAAAACAATGTCTAACAAATTGTATGTTATGATTTCTTACATCAGTCTCCCAAGGCAATAGAAATAAAAACAAAAATAAACAAATGAGACCTAATCAAACTTGCAAGCTTTTGCACAGCAAAGGAAACGATAAAGAAAATGAAAATACAACCTGCAGAATGGGAGAAAATATTTGCAAATGATGCAACTGACAAGGGCTTAATTTCCAAAATATACAAATAGCTCATAAAACTCAACAACAAAAAAACAACTCAATTGAAAAGTGGGCAGAAGACAAAAAGAGACATTTCTCCAAATAAAACAAACATATGGCCAATAGGCACATCAAAAGATACTAAACATTGCTAATTATTAGAGAAACACAAATCAAAACTACAGTGAGGTACCACCTCATGCCAGTCAGAATAGCCATCAAAAAGTCTGCAAACAATAAATGCTGGAGAGTCTGTGGAAAAAAGAGAACCCTCTTGCACTGTTGGAATGTAAATTGATACAGCCACTGTGGAGAACAGTATGGAAGTTCCTCAGAAAACTAAAAATAGAGTTACAATTATATAATCCAGCAATCCCACTCCTGGGCATATATACAGACAAAACTATAATTCAAAAAGATAAATGCACCCCCTATGTTCACAGCAGCACTATTCACAATAGCCAAAACCTATGTTTTAGGTTTTTAGGAAAAAAACCTAAATGTCCATCGATGGATGAATGGAATAAGAAGATGTGGTACATACATACAATGGAATACCACTCAGACATAAAAAAGAACAAAATAATGCCATTTCCAGTAACATGGATGTAACTAGAGATTATCATACTAAGTGAAGTAAGTCAGAAAGAGAAAGAAAAATACCATATGATATTACTCATATGTGGAATGTAAAATATGACACAAATTAACCTATGTATGAAACAGAAACAGAATCACAGACATAGAGAATAGACTGGTGGTTACCAAGAAGGAGGGTGGTGAGAGAGGGATGGATTGAGAGTTTGGGATTAGCAGATGCAAACTGGTATATATGGAATGGATAAACAACAAGGTCCTACTGTATAGCACCAGGAACTATATTCAATATCCTGTGATAAACCATAATAGAAAAGAATATGAAAGAGAATGTATATATGTCTACCTGAGTCACTCTGCTGTACAGCAGTCATTAACAAAACACTGTAAAGCAATTATACTTCAATTTTAAAAAAGGAAATCAATCACAAGAAAAATACTGTAAGAAACACAACATGTGCAGGCTAAACAACATGCTACGAAACAACCAATGGATCACTGAAGAAATCAAAGAGGAAATCAAAAAATATCTGTAGACAAATAACAGTGAAAACACAATGATCCAAAATCTATGGGATGCAGCAAAAGCAGTTCTAAGAGGGAGGTTTATAGCAATACAATCTCACCTCAGGAAACAAGAAAAATCTCAAATAAACAACCTAACCTTACACCTAAAGCAATTAGAGAAAGAAGAACAAAAAAAAACACCCAACTTAGTAGAAGGAAAGGAATCATAAAGATCAGAGCAGAAATAAATGAAATAAGCATGAAGAAAAAATAGAAAAGATCAATGAAATTAAAAGCTGGTTCTTTAAAAAGATAAACAAAGTTGATAAATGTGTAGCCAGACTCATCAAGAAAAAAAGGGAGAGGGCTCCAATCAATAAAATCAGGAATGAAAAAGAATAAGTTACAACAGACACCACGGAAATAAAAACGATCAAAAGAGATTACTACAAGCAACTATATTCCAACAAAATAGACAACCTAGAAGAAATGGACAAATTATTAGAAAGGTACAAACTCCCATGACTGTACCAGGAAGAAACAGAAAATACGAACAGACCAATCACAAGTACTGAAATCGAAACTGTGATTTAAAAATTCCCAACAAACAAAAGTCCAGGACCAGGTGGCTTCCAAGGCGAATTCTATCAATCATTTACAGAATAGTTAACACTATCTTTCTGAAAATCTTCCCAAAAATTGCAGAGGAAGGAACACTTCCAAACTCATTCTATGAGGCCACCATCACCCTGATACCAACACCAGACAAAGAAACCACAGAAAAAAAGAAAATTATAGGCCAATATCACTGATAAACATAGACACAAAAATCCTCAACAAAATACTAGCAAACAATACATTAAAAAGATCACACAGCATGATCAAGTGGGATTTATCCCAGGGATGCAAGGATTTTTCAATATCCACAAATCAACCAGTGTGATACACCACATTAACAAACTGAAGAATAAACACCATATGATCACCTCAACAGATGCAGAAAAAGCTTCTGACAAAATTCAACACCCATTTATGATAAGAATTCTCCAGAAAGTGGGCACAGAGGGAACATACCTCAACATAATAAAGGACATATATGACAAACCTACAGCTAACATCATACTCAACAGTGAAAAGCTGAAAGCAGGGACTTCCCTAGTGACACAGTGGTTAAGAATCACCTGCCAATGCAGGGGACACGGGTTCGATCCCCGGTCCGGGAAGATCCCATATGCCATCGAGCAACTAAGCCCATGCGCCACAACTACTGAGCCTGCATTCTAGAGCCCACAAGCCACAACTACTGAGCCCGTACAGTACAACTACTGAAGCCCACATGCCCTAGAGCCCACACGCCACAAGTACTGAGCCCATGTGCCGCAACTACTGAAGCCCACGCACCTAGAGTCCATGCTCCACAACAAGAGAACCCACTGCAATGAGAAGCCCGTGCACCACAATGAAGAGTAGCCCTCGCTCGCCACAACTAGAGAAAGCCTGCGCACAGCAACGAAGACCCAAAGCAGCCAAAAATAAAATAAAAAATTAATTAAAAAAAAAAAAAGGAAAGCTGAAAGCATTTCCTGTAAGATCAGGAACAAGACAAGGATGTCAACATAGTTTTGGAAGTCCTAGCCACAGCAGTCAGAGAAGAAAAAGAAATAAAGGGAATCCAAATTGGAAAAAAAGTAAAACTGTCACTCTCTGTAGATGACAAGATACTATACATAGAGAATCCTAAAGATGCTACCAGAAAACTACTAGAGCTCATCAATGAACTCAGTAAAGTTGCAGGATACAAAATTAATACACAGAAATCTGTTGCATTTCTATACAGTAAGAATGAAAGATCAGAAAGAGAAATTCAAGAAACAATCCCATTTACCATCACATCAAAAAGAATAAAATATCTAGGAATAAACCTACATAGGAGGCAAAAGACCTGTATGCTGAAAACTATAAAATGCTGATGAAAGAAATAGAAGACAACACAAACAGATGGAAAGACATACCATATTCTTAGATTAGAAGAATCAATATTGTTAAAATGACTATACTACCCAAGGCAATCTACAGATTCAATGAAATGCTTATCAAATTTCCAATGGCATTCTTCACAGAACTGGAACAAAAAATCTTAAAACTTGTATGGAGACACCAAAGACCCCAAATAGCCAAAGCAATCTTGAGAAAGAAAAATGGAGCTGGAGGAATCAGGCTCCCTGACTTCGGACTATACTACAAAGTTATAGTTATCAAAACAGTATGGTACTGGCACAAAAGCAGAAATATAGATCAATGGAACAGGATAGAAAGCCCAGAAATAAACCCACACTCCTATGGTCAATTTATCTTCAACAAAGGAGGCAAGAATATACAATGGGAAAAGATAGTCCCTTCAATAAGTAGTGCTGGGAAAACTTCACAGCTACATGTGAAAAAATGAAATTAGAACATTCTTTACCACCATACACAAAAATAAACTCAAAGTAGATTAAAGAACTAAATGTAAGACCGGATACTATAAACCTCTTGGAGGAAAACATAGGCAGAACACTTTGACATACATAGCAGCAATATCTTTTTCGATCCATCTCCTAGAGTAATGGAAATAAAAACAAAAATAAACAAATGGGACCTAATTAAACTCAAATGCTTTTCCACAGCAAAGGAAACCATAAATAAAATGAAAAGACAACCATAGAATGGGAGAAACTATTTGTAAATGACGCAACCAACAAGGGATTACTCTCCAAAACATACAAACAGCTCATGCAGCTCTATATCAAAAAAACAAAACAAAAAAACAACCCAATCAAAAAATGGGCAGAAGATCTAAATAGACATTTCTCCTAAGAACACATACAGATGGGCAAGGGGCACATGAAAAGATGCTCAACATTGCTAAGTATTAGAGAAATGAAAATCAAAACTATAATGAGGTATCACCTCACACCAGTCAGAATGGCCATCAGAAAGTCTACAAACAATAAATGTGGAAGAGGGTGTAGAGAAAAGGGAACCCTCCTACACTGTTGGTGGGAATGTAAATTGGTACAGCCACTATGGATAACAGTATGGAGGTTCCTTAAAAAACTAAAAACAGAGCTAGCATATGATCTAACAATCCCACTCCTGGGCATATATCTGGAGAAAGCCATAATTCAAAAAGATACATGTACCCCAATGTTCACTGCAGCACTGATTATAATAACCAAGACATGGAAGCAATCTAAATGTCCACTGACAGAAGAATGGATAAAGAAGATATAGTACATATATACAATGGAATACTACTCAGCCATAAAATATGATGAAATAATGCCATTTGCAGCAACATGGATGGGTCTAGAGATTATCATACTCAGTAAAGTATGTCAGACAAAGACAAATATCATATGATATCACTTATATGTCAAATCTGATACAAATGAACTTATTTACAAAACAGAAACAGATTCACAGACATAGAAAACAAACTTATGGTTACCAAAGGGGAAAGGTGGGGAGAGGGGATAAATTAGGAGTTTGGGATTAACATATATACATTACTATAAGTAAAATAGATAACCAACAAGGTCCTACTGTATAGCACAAGGTCCTACTGTATAGCACAGGGAACTCTACTCAATATTCTATAATAACCTATATGGGAAAAAAAATCTGAACAAGAATGGATATATATATATATATATATATTTATAACTGAGTCACTTTGCTGTACACCTGAAACTAAATACAACATTGTAAATCAACTATACTCCAATATAAATTAAAAGTTAAAAAAAAAAAAAGAAAATACACTATATAATACCATAATGCTAGATAAATATCATTATACAGTTTTCCAAACCTACAGAATGTACAATACAGAGTGAACATAATGTTAACTATGAACTCTGGGTGATAATAATTTGTCAATGTGTAGGTTTCTCCTTGGTGAAAAAAAAAAAATGAACCATTCTGGTGAGTGACGTTGACAAGAGAGGAGGCAATGCGAGTGTGAGAAGAGAGGGTTGGGAAAGCTCTACATCTTCCTCTCAAGTTTTTTGTAAACCTAAACCTGCTCTAAAGAAGAGAGAGGATTCTGGGATTATGGCAGAGTAGGATGCATCAGGAAACTGTCTCCCCACATACACAATAACTGTACTGGCAGAATCTGTCTGATGTAACTAGTTTTGGAACTCACTCCGGAGTCTGTTGAAGGCTTGCAACTTCCAGGGGAAAGATTCCAGGGGAAAGCTTCCAGGGTAAACTGCAGTCAATGTCAGCTCTTAGCACAGTAGCAGATGGCTGTGCACATGTTCCTGGAGTGGTTTACACACATCTTGTAGGAGCTAGAGTGGGTGAAAAGGACTCTCTCCACGCCACCCCCCCCCCCAATACTGGGGAATCTGTACTCTGATTGCTGCTTCTGATCACACAGGTGCAGACATAGACATGGGCAGCCATTGTTGCACTTTCCCGCACTGTTGTAAATGCCTTCCCGTCAAGCTAAAGTGATTTCCAGGGGACTTAAAGGGCCAGCACCCTCCCCACCCTCAGTTCCCCAATTCATTTTTTGCTTTTCCCCTTTGAGGAGCCAAACATTAGAGACTAGCACATTAAAAAACAACTGCATATATGGGGAAAATTAGAAAGTGACTGCATATGCCCAAGGAAAGACTCAGAAAAGATATAAGAAGACATTAAATTTACACTTCAGGCTGATCATCAGCACAGACACAGACTATAACAATAAAAAACAAAAACAATACTAAAAAATAACAAACCCACGGGAAGAAGGAGAATCTGATTTCCAGAGTTACCATATTATTAAACTCACATGTCCAGGGCTCCACAATCACAAGACATACAAAGAAACAGGAAAGTACAGCCCATTCAGAAGAAGAAAAATAATTCAACAAAATCTGTCCCTTAACGGCAGATGTATTAGACAAAGACTTTAAAACACTGGTCTTAAAGGTAATCAAAGAACCAAAGGAAGATGTGGAGAAAGTTGAGAAAATGATGTGTGAACAAAATATAAATCTCAATAAAGAGATAGAAAACCTAAAAAGAAACAAAAAAAGAAATTCTAGGGCAAAAAAGTACAATAACTGAAATTTAAAATTTACTAGAGGGACAAAGGCAGGATTGAGCAGGCAGAATGAGTCAGTAAACTTGAAGACAGGAGAATGGAATTTAACAAGGGTGAGGAAGCGAAAGAAATAAGATTGAAGGAAAGTGAACAGAAACTAAGAGATCCATGGGACACCATCAGAAGGACCAACATACTGTGGGAATCCCAAGAGGACGAGAGAGAGAGAAAAGGACAAGAGAGAATATTTGAAAAAAATAATGACTGAAAACTCCCCAAATCTGATGAAAGACAAAAATGTAAACATCCAAGAAGTTCAACAAACTCCAAGTAAGATGAATTGAGAGAGATCCACACTGAAATTCATTATAATCAAACTTTCAAAAGACTAAGGGCAAATCTTGAAGGCAGCAAGAGAAGCAAATCATCACATACAAGGGATCCTTAACAAGATTATCTGTAGATTTCTTATCAAAAGCATTAGAGGCCACAAGAAAGTAGACAAATATATTCAAAGTGCTCAAAGAAAAAAACTGTCAACCAAGAATCTTAAATCTGGCAAACCTGTCCTTCAAAAGTGAGGAAGAAATCAAGACATTACCAGATAAACAACAGCTGAGGGAATTCATGACCACTAGACCTACCCTATAAAAAAGGCTCAAAGGAGTCCTGCAGGTGAAAAGAAAGCACACTGGTCAGTACCTCAAAGCTGTGGAAAAATAAACGTCTAAATAAAGATAAATATGTGAGTGATTATTTAGTATTATTGTAACAATGGCTTATAACTGTACTTTTTGTTTTCTATATGATATAGAAAACTAATACATTTAAAGAAAACAGACAATTATTAATGTAATAGCTAGTATTACTATAACTTTGGTCTGAAACTCCAAATCTTCTCTTCTACCATAATTCAGGAGACCAATGCATCTAAAAGAATTACTGGTTTATGTTTTAGGGCACACAGTTATAATTAATTATAGTTATAATTATAATTTTGTGACATCAACAACCAAGGGGGGCAGGATAGAGCTGTGAAGGAGCAGAGTTTTCCTATGTTATTAAAGGTAAGCTGGAGTAGCAATTCTCATATCAGACAAAATAGACTTTAAAATAAAGACTATTAGAAGAGGCAAAGAAGGACACTACATAATGATCAAGGGATCGACCCAAGAAGAAGATATAACAATTGTAAATATTTATGCACCCAACATAGGAGCACCTCAATATATAAGGCAAATACTAACAGCCATAAAAGGGGAAATCGACAGTAACACATTCATAGTAGGGGACTTTAACACCCCACTTTCACCAATGGACAGATCATCCAAAATGAAAATAAATAAGGAAACACAAGCTTTAAATGATACATTAAACAAGATGGACTTAATTGATATTTATAGGACATTCCATCCAAAAACAACAGAATACACATTTTTCTCTAATGCTCATGGAACATTCTCCAGGATAGATCATATCTTGGGTCACAAATCAAGCCTTGGTAAATTTAAGAAAATCGAAATTGTATCAAGTATCTTTTCCGACCACAACGCTATGAGACTAGATATCAATTACAGGAAAAGATCTGTAAAAAATACAAACACATGGAGGCTAAACAATACACTACTTAATAATGAAGTGATCACTGAAGAAATCGAAGAGGAAATTAAAAAATACCTAGAAACAAATGACAATGGAAACACGACGACCCAAAACCTATGGGAGGCAGCAAAAGCAGTTCTAAGAGGGAAGTTTAGAGCAATACAAGCCTACCTTAAGAAACAGGAAACATCTCGATTAAACAACCTAACCTTGCACCTAAAGCAATTAGAGAAAGAAGAACAAAAGAACCCCTAAGTTAGCAGAAGGAAAGAAATCATAAAAATCAGATCAGAAATAAATCAAAAAGAAATGAAGGAAACAATAATAAAGATCAATAAAACTAAAAGCTACTTCTTTGAGAAGATAAACAAAATTGATAAACCATTAGCCAGACTCATCAAGAAAAAACGGGAGAAGACTCAAATCAATAGAATTAGAAATGAAAAAGGAGAAGTAACAACTGACACTGCAGAAATACAAAGGATCATGACAGATTACTACAAGCAAGTATATGCCAATAAAATAGACAACCTGGAAGAAATGGACAAATTCTTAGAAATGCACAACCAGCCAAGACTGAATCAGGAAGAAATAGAAAATATGAACAGACCAAAAACAAGCAGTGAAATTGAAACTGTGATTAAAAATCTTCCAACAAACAAAAGCCCAGGACCAGATGGCTTCACAGGCAAATTCTATCAAACATTTAGAGAAGAGCTAACACATATCCTTCTCAAACTCTTCCAAAATATAGCAGAGAGAGGAACACTCCCAAACTCATTCTACGAGGCCACCATCACCCTGATATCAAAACCAGACAAGGATGTCACAAAGAAAGAAAACTACAGGCCAATATCACTGATGAACATAGATGCAAAAATCCTCAACAAAATACTAGCAAACAGAATCCAACAGCACATTAAAAGGATCATACACCATGATCAAGTGGGGTCTATCCCAGGAATGCAAGGATTCTTCAATATACGCAAATCAATCAATGTGATACACCATATTAACAAGCTGAAGAAGAAAAAATATATGGTCATCTCAATAGATGCAGAGAAAGCTTTTGACAAAATTCAACACCATTTATGATAAAAACCCTCCAGAAAGTAGGCATAGAGGGAACTTTCCTCAACATAACAAAGGCCATATATGACAAACTCACAGCCAACATCGTCCTCAATGGTGAAAAACTGAAAGCATTTCCACTAAGATCAGGAACAAGACAAGGCTGCCCACTCTCACCACTCTTATTCAACAGAGTTTTGGAAGTTTTAGCCACAGCAATCAGAGAACAAAAGGAAATAAAAGGAATCCAAACTGGAAAAGAAGTAAAGCTGTCACTGTTTGCAGATGACATGATACTATACATAGAGAATCCTAAAGATGCTACCAGAAAACTGCTAGAGCTAATCAATGAATTTGGTAAAGTAGCAGGATACAAAATTAATGCACAGAAATCTCTGGCATTCCTATACACTAATGATGAAAAATCTGAAAGTGAAATCAAGAAAACACTCCCATTTACCATGGCAACAAAAAGAACAAAATACCTAGGAATAAACCTACCTAAGGAGACAAAAGACCTGTATGCAGAAAATTATAAGACACTGATGAAAGAAATTAAAGACGATACAAACAGATGGAGAGATATACCATGTTCTTGGATTGGAAGAATCAACATTGTGAAAATGACTCTACTACCCAAAGCAATCTACAGATTCAATGCAATCCCTATCTAACTACCAATGGAATTTTTCACAGAACTAGAACAAAAAATTTCACAATTTGTATGGAAATACAAAAGACCCCGAATAGCCAAAGCAATCTTGAGAACGAAAAACGGAGCTGGAGAAATCAGGCTCCCTGACTTCAGACTATACTACAAAGCTACAGTAATCAAGACAGTATGGTACTGGCACAAAAACAGAAAGCTAGATCAGTGGAACAGGATAGAAAGCCCACAGATAAACCCACGCACATATGGTCACCTTATCTTTGATAAAGGAGGCAGGAATGTACAGTGGAGAAAGGACAGCCTCTTCAATAAGTGGTGCTGGGAAAACTGGATAGCTACATGTAAAAGTATGAGATTAGATCACTCCCTAACACCATACACAAAAATAAGCTCAAAATGGATTAAAGACCTAAATGTAAGGCCAGAAACTATCAAACTCTTAGAGGAAAACATAGGCAGGACACTCGATGACATACATCACAGCAAGATCCTTTTTGACCACCTCCTAGAGAAATGGAAATAAAAACAAAAATAAACAAATGGGACCTAATGAAACTTCAAAGCTTTTGCACAGCAAAGGAAACCATAAACAAGACCAAAAGACAATCCTCAGAATGGGAGAAAATATTTGCAAATAAAGCAACTGACAAAGGATTAAGCTCCAAAATTTATAAGCAGCTCATGCAGCTTAGTAACAAAAAAACAAACAACCCAGTCCAAAAATGGGCAGAAGACCTAAATAGACATTTGTCCAAAGAAGATATACAGACTGCCAACAAACACATGAAAGAATGCTCAACATCATTAATCATTAGAGAAATGCAAATCAAAACTACAATGAGATATCATCTCACACCAGTCAGAATGGCCATCATCAAAAAATCTACAAACAATAAATGCTGGAGAGGGTGTGGAGAAAAGGGAACACTCTTGCACTGTTGGTGGGAATGTAAATTGATATAGCCACTGTGGAGAACAGTATGGAGGTTCCTTTAAAAACTACAAATAGAACTACCATATAACCCAGCAATCCCACTACTGGGCATATACCCTGAGAAAACCGTAATTCAAAAAGAGTCATGTACCAAAATGTTCATTGCAGCTCTATTTACAATAGCCCAGAGATGGAAACAACCATAGTGTCCATCATCGGATGAATGGATAAAGATGTGGCACATATATACAATGGAATATTACTCAGCCATAAAAAGAAACGAAATTGAGCTATTTATAATGAGGTGAATAGACCTAGAGTCTGTCATACAGAGTGAAGTAAGTCAGAGAGAGAGAGACAAATACCATATGCTAACACATATATATGGAATTTAAGAAAAAAGATGTCTTGAAGAGCCTAGGGGTAAGACAGGAATAAAGACACAGACCTACTAGAGAACAGACTTGAGGATATGGGGAGGGGGAAGGGTAAGCTGTGACAAAGCGAGAGAGAGGCATGGACATATATACACTACCAAACGTAAGGTAGATAGCTAGTGGGAAGCAGCCGCATAGCACAGGGAGATCAGCTTGGTGCTTTGTGATCACCTGGAGGGGTGGGATAGGGAGGGTGGGAGGGAGGGAGACACTAAGAGCGAAGAGATATGGGAACACATGTATATATATAACTGATTCACTTTGTTGTAAAGCAGAAATTAACACACCATTGTAAAGCAATTATACTCCAATAAAGATGTTAAAAAAAATCCAATTTGAATGTAATAACTTTAAGATGTTAAATGTAATTCCCATGGAACAACAAAGAAAATAGCTTTAAAATATACACAAAGGAAATTAAGAAGGAATTTAAACATTTTGCTGTCAAAAAAAAAATCAACTGAAAACAAAAGAGGACAGGAATGCAGGAAATGAGGGACAAAAAAGCTAGAGGGCATACAGGAAACAGCACAATGACAGAAGTCAGCCCCTCCTTAACACGTAATTACTTTAAAAGTAAATGGATTAAACTCTCTAATCAAAAGACAGAGATTGGCAGAATGGATAAAAATACACAATCCAACTCTAAAGCTCTCTATAAGAGACTCACTTGAGATCCAAAGACACAAGGATGTTGAAAGTGAAAGGATGGAAAAAGATATGCCATGCAAATAATAACCAAAAGAGAGCAGAAGTGGCTGTACTAATTTAAGACAAAATAGACTTTAAGAAAGGTTATGAGGCAAAAAAAGAACATTATATATTAATGAAAGGCTCAATACAGCAAGAAGATATAACAATTACAAACATTTACACACCTAATGACAGGCCATCAAAATATATGATGCAAAAGTTAACAAAATTGAAAAGAGAAATAGACAATTCTACATTAATAGTTGGAGACTTCAAGACCCCACTCACAATAACGAATTGAACAACCAGAAAGAAGTAATTGAGGAACGTAACACATGTAAGAAACATTCCACCCAACAACAACAGCATACACATTTTTCTCAAGTGTACATGGGACATTTTCCAGGAAAGTCTATAAGTTAGGCCACAAATTAAGTCTCAATAGATTTAAAAAGAGAGATACCATACAAAGTATCTTCTCTGACTACCACAAGATAAACTTAGAATTCAATAACATAAAGAAAACTGGAAAATTCACAAAATTGTGGAAACTAAACAACACAGTTTTAAACAACCAATGGATCAAAGAAGAAATCACAAGGGAAATTAGAAAAAACTCAGATATGAACAAACACTAAAATACAACATACCAAAGCTTATGAGACAGAGAAAGTGGTGCTAAGGGAGAAATTTATAGCTATAAATGTTTATGTTAAAAAACAAGAAAGGGGCTTCCCTGGTGGCGCAGTGGTTGAGAGTCCACCTGCCGATGCAGGGGACACGGGTTCGTGCCCTGGTCCAGGAAGATCCCACATGCCGCAGAGCGGCTAGGCCCATAAGCCATGGCCGCTGAGCCAGCATGTCCGGAGCCTGTGCTCCGCAACGAGAGAGGCCACGACAGTGAGAGGCCCACATAACGCAAAAAAAAAAAAAAAAAAAAAACAAGAAAGATCACAAACAACCTAACTTTACAACTTAAGAAACCAGAAAAAGAACAACACAGACCCAAAGCTAAAAGAAGGAAGGAAATGAAAGAGTAGCTAAGATAAATAAACCAGAGGAAAATAATAGAAAAATCAACGAGAAGATCAATAAAATTGATAAAACTTTAGCTAGATGGACTAAGAAAAAAAGAGAAAAGACTCTAAGGTGGGAACATTACTACCAGTTCAATAAAAACAAGGATTATAAAAGTACTATGAACAAGCATACGCCAACAAATTGGGTAACCTAAATGAAACAGACAAATTCCTGGAAACACAAAACCTACCAAGACTACATCATGAAGCAAGAGATATTCTGAATAGGCCTATAACTAGCAGGGAGGTTGAATAAGTAATCAAAGAAAAGCCCTGGACCTGATGGATTCTTGGTGAATTCTACCAAACATCTAAAGAATTAATACCAATCCTTCTCCAACTTCTCCAAAAAACTGAAGAGCAGGGGCCACTTCCTAACTCGTTCTATGAGATCAGCATGATCCTGATACCAAAGCCAGACAAAGATACTAAAAGAAAACCACAAACCAATATTCCTTATGAACATTGATGAAAAAAATCCTCAACAAGGCAAGGGTGTGGAGAAATTGGAACCTTCACATACTGCTGGTAGGAATGTAAAATGGTGAGATCCCTGTGGAAAAGTTTGGCAGTTCCTCAAGAAGTTAAATACAGAATTACCATATGACACAGCAATTCCACTCCCAGTAGACACTCAAAAGAATTGAAAACAGAGACTTAAAGAGGTACTGTATGCCAGTGTTCATTGCAGCACTACTCACAATAGCCAAAAGGTGGGAACAATCCAAGTGTCCATCAACAGAAGAATGAACAAAATGTGGTATATACATACAATAGAATAATATTCAGCAATTAGAAGGAATGAAGTTCTGATACATACTACAGCAGGAATGAACACTGAAATGAGCCAGACACAAAAAAACAAACACTGTAGGAAATTACACAGAGACAGAAAGTAGATTAGTGTTTATCACGGGCTGGAGATGGGAGTAATGGGGAAGTTATTGCTTGATGGGTACAGAGTTTCTGTTTGGGATAATGGAAAAGTTTTGGAAATAGATAGTGGTAGTGGTTGCAGAACACTAATTAATGCCACTAAATTGTACTCTTTAAAATGGTTTAAAAAGCATACTTTGTGTTATATTTCACCAAAATTTTTAAAATACCCTAATTGAAAAAAAATCCTTAACAAAATACTAGCAAACAAAATTCAGCAGAATATTAAAAGGATTATATATCATGACCAAGTGGGATTTATTCCTGGAAAGTATGGATGGTTCAGCGCACAAAAATTGATCAGCATAATACACAATGCCAAAAAATGAAGGAAAAAAAAACACGTGATCATCTAAATTGATACATAAAAAGCATTTGACAAAATTCAACAGCATTTTGTGACTAAAAACACTCAACAAAATAGGAATAAAAGGAAACTACCTCCACATAATAAAAGCCATTTAGAAAACCCCATAGCAAATATAATACTCAATTGTGAAAGACGTGAAAGCTTTCCCTCTAAGATCAGGAACAAGGTAAGGAGGCCTATTTTCACCACTTCTATTCAACATGCTACTGCAACTCTAGGCAGAGCACTTAGGCAAGAAAAAGAAATAAAAGGCATCTGAATTGCAAAGGAAAAAATAAAATTATATCTGTTTGGAGATTATATGATCTTATATTTAGAAAATCCTGAAGACTCCACAGAAAAGCTGTTGGAACTATTAAATGAATTTAGCAAAGTAGCAGGATGCAAAGTCAACACAAAAAATCAGTTGCATTTCTGGACACTAACAATGAAATACCCAAAAAGGAAATTACAAAAGCAATTCCATTTACAATACTACCAAAAAGAATAAAACACTTAGAAATTAACTTAACCAAGGAGGTTAAAGTATTGTACAATGAAAACCACAAAATATTGCTGAGAGAAATTAAAGAACACATGAATAAATGGAAACACATCCCATGTTCATAGACTGGAAGAGTTAATATTGTAAAAATGTCAATATTACCTAAAGTTATCTACAGGTTCAATGCAATCCCTATCAAAATCCCAATGACATATTTTGCAGAAGTAGAAAAGCCCATTCTATAATTCATATGGAATCTAAAGGGACAAATAATGAAAAACAAACTTGAAAGAGAACAAAACTGGAGGACTCACTTTCTGAACACATTTCAACACCTACTACAAAGCTACAATAATCAAAACAAGGTGTTACTGGCATAAAGAGAGACATACAGACCAACGGAATAGAATACAGAGCCGGGAAATAAACCCTCTCATATACAGTCAAATAGTTTTTGACAAGGGTGTCAAGACCATTCCATGGAGGAAAGGACAGTCTTTTCAAGAAATGGTGCTGGGAAAACTAGATATCCACATTCAAAAGAATGAAGTTACCTAACTTACTTAAGTAAGACCCTTACTTAACACCTAATATACAAAACTTAACTCAAAATGGATCAAGGACCTAAATTTACAACCTAAAACAATAAAACTCTTGGAAGAAAACAGGAAAAAAGCTTCATGTTGGATTTGGCAATGATTCTAGGATATGACAACAAAGGCACAGGCAACAACAACAACAAAATAGACAAACTAGACTTCATGAAAACTTAAAATTTTTGTGTATCAGAAGTCACTATCCAGGCTTCTGGTTCAAGACGGCGATGTAGGAGGATCCTGAATTCACCTCCTCTCACAGACACACTGAATATACAGCTACACATGGAACAATTCCCCCTGAAAGAAATTTGAAAACTAGCCAAGTGACTCCTACACATCAGGTTAATGAGGAAAAAACCACAACAAATTGGGTATGAGGGGTTGAGACACAATCTTGCCAGAAACCCCCCCTTCAGTGTGGCGACCCACAATTAGGAGAGAACCCCCAACTCCCAACATCCCCCTAAAGAGGGATGGATTTGAACACCACATCTGTCATCCCAACTTTTAAGGCCTGCACCTGAGAGACAGGCCCCCAAAACACCTACCTTTGAAAATCAACAGACCTTGTATCCACGAGAGCAACAAGGCTATAACAAACTGAAAAACGGTTCTTAAAGGGCTCATATGGACTAACCATGGATAAGCCCCCAGGGCCCAGCACACAGGCAGCTGACTGAAATGCACCCAGTCCTTCTGTGATAGAGGCCTATTTCCTTATCTTAAAAGCTTCAGCCTGGACAGCTGCATATGAATCAATGAAGTTAGAACACACCATCACAATATACACAAAAATAAACTCAAAATGGCTTAAAGACTTAAATATAAGGGCTTCCCTGGTAGTGCAGTGGTTGAGAGTCTGCCTGCCGATGCAGGAGACACGGGTTTGTGCCCCAGTCCAGGAGGATCCACATGCCGCGGAGCGGCTGGGCCCGTGAGCCATGGCCACTGAGCCTGGGCATCCGGAGCCTGTGCTCCGCAATGGGAGAGGCCACAACAGTGAGAGGCCCGCGTACCACAAAAAAAAAAAAAAAAAAAAAAAAAAAAAAACTTAAATATAAGACATCATAAAACTCCTAGAAGAGAACATAGAAAAAACATTCTCTGACATAAACCGTACCAACGTTTTCTTAGGTCAGTCTCCCAAGGCAATAGAAATAAAAGCAAAAATAAACAAACAGGACCTAATCAAACTTATAAGCTTTTGCACAGCAAAGGAAACCATAAACAAAATGAAAAGACAACATACAGACTGGGAGAAAATATTTGCAAACAATGTGACTGACAAGGGCTTAATTTTGAAAATATATAAACAGTTCATAAAACTCAGTAAGAAAAAGACAAATAACCCAACGAAAAAATGAGCAGAAGACCTAAATAGACATTTCTCCAAAGACAAACAGATGGCCAAGAGGCACATGCAAATTTGTTCAACATTGCTAATTATTAGAGAAATGCAAATCAAAACTAAAATGAGGTACCACCTCACATCGGTCAGAATGGCCAGCATCAAAAAGTCTATAAATAATAAATGCTGGAGACGGTGTAGAGAAAAGGGAAGCCTCTTACATGGTTGGTGGGAATGTAAATTGGTGTAGCCACTATGGAAAACAGTATGGAAGTTCCTCAAAACACTAAAATTAGAGTTGCCATATGATCTAGCAACGCCACTCCTGGGCATATATCCAGAGACAGCTCTAATTCGAAATTATACATGCACCTCTATGTTCAGAGCAGTACTATGTACAATAGCAAACAGTACTGGAAGCAACCTAACTGTTCATCAACAGAGGAATGGATAAAGATGTGGGGGGGGGGGGTGTGTGTATACACACACACACATATATACACACACACACACATACATACATACAGTGGAATACTACTCAGACATAAAAATGAATAAAAGAATGCCATTTGCAGCAGAGATTATCACACTAAGTGAAGTAAGTCAGAAAGAGAAAGACAAATACCATATGATATCACTTACATGTGGAATCTAAAATATGACACAAATGAACTTATTGACAAAACAGAAACAGGCTCACAGACAGAAAACAACCTTATGGTTACCAAAGGGCAAAGAGGGTGGGGGAGGGATAAATTAGGAGCTTGGAATTAGCAGATACAAATTGCTATATATAAAAAACATAGACAACAAGGACCTACTGTATAGCACAGGGAACTAGATTCAATATCCTGTAATAAACCATAATGGGAAAGAATATGTACATATATGTATAACTGATTAACTTTGCTATACACCATAAACTAATACAACACTGTAAATCGATTATACTTGAATAAAAATTTTAAAACATAAATAAAATAAAAAAGCTTCAGCCTGAGGGACAGGCTTCTAATTTAACACACATCTAAGGGCCAACTGACATATTCTCCAAAGACCGCAGAGGCTGGCAGACGCCATCTTCACACTCTCCTTTGCTCCAGGCTGGTGGTGTCTCCCAGAAAGGAGTCTCTGTACACACATCTGGGGGCCCAGTTTTTATAGCTGCCACCCAGGGGATACCTCTTGAATGCCTGACCCTGGTGGCCAGCAGGGCTTACACCTGTGGGTCCTACAGGCCTGTAACAGATAGAGCAACAGTTCTTAACTGGCTAACTCCTCAGGCAACAGTAGAGGCAGCAGACAGAAATGTGCAGTCTTCCCACGAAAGAGAACTATTAGCTTATCTTCATAGCTGTAACTTGAGGGTCAGGCTTCCAGTTAAACAATCACAATGCTCTCCAGACAATGGGGAGGTCCCCAGATGCCATGTTCACACTCTCCCACTACTGCAACCCAAGTTGCTTGTGTCTCCAAAAAAGGAGCTTGTGCACGTCTGGCACCCCAGCTTTTGTGGCTGTCACTGAAATGACACATCCCTGTCAGCATGGCTCCCTCTGGTAGCCCAGTGGGGCTTGTGTTCACAGGTTCAACAGGATGGTAGCAAATAGTTCTTACCCGGCGATCACCCCAGAGCTCAGTCAAGAGGGGGTAGATAGAAATGCCCATCTCCCAGGCTTCGCCTGAAAGAGGTATAGTTCCTTACTTCAAAAGCTTCTGTCCAGCTTCCAATCAGCCTGCATCTAGTTACTGACTGAGATCCTCCCCTTGGGGAAACTGGCACTTGGCACAACCTCAGCTACTAAGAGCCACTAAGAACAAAGCAGGCTACCTAGACAATCATAAAGGTTTGAGCAACAGCCAAGAGCAAGGGCAGGGTGGAACAAAAAGGTTCATCTACATGAGACCACTCCTTCAAAACTAGAAGAGGGGCTGTTTTATCAAATGCATAGAAACCAACACAGAGAGTCAAGGAGAATGAAAAAACAAAGAATACGTTCCAAAAAAAGAACAAGATAAAACCTCAAAAAAAAAAAGATTTAGGGCTTCCCTGGTGGCGCAGTGGTTGAGAGTCTGCCTGCCGATGCAGGGGACACGGGTTCGTGCCCCAGGCCAGGAAGATCCCGCATGCCACGGAGCAGCTGGGCCCGTGGGCCATGGCTGCTGAGCCTGCACGTGCGGAGCCTGTGCTCCACAACGGGAGAGGCCACAACAGTGAGAGGCCCACGTATCACCAAAAAAAAAAAAAAAAAATTTAAATGGGGAATTCCCCGGCGGTCCAGTGGTTGGGACTCCACGCTTTCACTGCTGAGGGTACAGGTTCAATCCCTGGTCGGGGAACTAAGATTCCGCAAGCCACAAGGCACGGCCAGAAACAAAAAAGATTTCAATGAAACAGTGACAAGTGATTTAACAATAAATAGTTCAAAATGATGGTCATGAAGATGCTCACCAAAGTATGAACAATGCATGAACAAAGTGGGACTTTCAACAAAGAGAGAGAAAATATTAAAAAGTACCAAACAGAAATCACAGAGTTGAAGAATATAATAACTGCACTGAAAAATACAATAAAGCGGTGGGGGGGGGGGGTTCAACATCAGACTAGATGAAGCAAAGAAAGGATCAGCAAACTTGAAGACACAGCATAAGAATTCATGCAATAAGAGCTGCTGAAAGGAAAGAGAATGAAAAAGAGTAAAGACAGCTTGAGGGACTTATGGGACCATATCAAGGGGACCAATATTCACATTATAGGGGACTCAGAGGAGAAGAGAGGGTAAGGGGTAGAAAACTAATTTGATGAAATAATGGCTGAAAACTTCCCATATCTAGGGAAGGAAACATTCAGATCCAGGAAGCCCAGAGAGTTCCAAAGAAGATGAGTCCAGCCATTATCATTTAACTGTCAAAAGTTAAAGACAAGGAGAGAATCTCAAAAGCAGCTAGGAAAAAACAAATTGTTATATACAAGGGAACCCCCATAAGAATACCAGCATATTTTTAAACAGAAATTTTACAGACCAGAAGGGAGTGGCATGATATATTCAAAGTGCTGAAAGAAAAAAAAAAAACTGCCAACCAAGAATACTCTACCCTGCAAAGCTGTCTTTCAAAACTGAAGGAGAGAGTTTTCCAGACAAACAAAAGCTGAAGGAGTTCATCACCACTAGACCAACCTTACAAGAAATGTTAAAGGGGCTTCTTTAAGCTGCAGTGAAAGGGCACTAATAAGTAACAGGAAAACATACGAAAGTATAAATCTCACTGGTAAAGGTAAATATATAGTAAAATTCAGAATAATCTCATGCTGTAAAGTGGTGAATTAATTAAGCTCGTATGAAGGTTAAAAGACAAAAGGAGTAAAAATAATATAACTATAATAATTTGTTAATGGATACACAAGATAAAAAGATATAAACTGTGACATCAAAAACATAAAACATGATGAGGAGAGTAAACATACTAGTGCTTTAGAATGATCTCGAACTTAAGTTATCAACTTAAAATAGACTATAATAAATATAAATTGTTTTATGTAAGCCTCACTGTAACCACAAAGCAAAAACCTATATAGTACATACACATACATACACAAAGAGAAAGGAATCTAAGCATGCCACTATAGAAAATCAGGAAGACAGCAAGAGAAAAAGAATAAAGGAATTACAAAACAGTCAGAAAACAATTAACAAAAGTACAATATGTACATACTTATCTATAATTACTTTAAATGTAAATGGATTAAATTCTCCAATCAAAAGACAAGAGTGGCATTCAGGATTAAAAAACAAGACTCACTTCAGATAAGTACAAAGACAGACTGAAAGTAAAAGCACGGAAAGTAAAAGACAGTCCATGCAAATGGACACCAAAAGAAAGCTTGAGTAGTAACAGTTTGACAAAATAGACTTAAAGACAAAGACTGTAGTAAGAGACAAAGGAGGTTATTATGTAATTATGAAAGGTTAAAGCAACAAGAGGATATGACATCTGTACCCAACATAGGAGCATCTAAATATATAAAACAAATATTAACAGACCTAAAGTGAAAAACTGACAGCAATACAGTAACAGTAGAGGACTTTAATACCCCACTTTTATTAACAGATAGATCATTCAGACATGTTGGGCTTAAACAACATATTAGAACAGATGGACATAATAAGACCTATAAAGAACATGACAGCCAAAAGCAACTGAATACACATTCTACTCAAGCACACATGGAACATTCTTCTGGACAGAGCATACATCAGGCAACAAGTCTTAATGAACTTAAGAAGACTGAAATGATATCAAGCATCTTTTCTGAGCACAATGGTGTAAAATTAGAAATCAATTACAAGAAGAAAACTGGAAAATTCACAAATATTTGGAGATTGAACAACATGCTACTGAACCAATGGGTTAAAGAAGAAATCAAAAGTTAAATTTAAAAATACCTTGAGAGGGCTTCCCTGGTGGCACAGTGGTTGAGAGTCCACCTGCCAATGCAGGGGACATGGGTTTGAGCCCTGGTCCGGGAAGATTCCACATGCCATAGAGCAACTAAGCCCGTGTGCCACAACTACTGAGCCTGTGCTCTAGAGCCTGTGAACCACAACTACTGAGCCCATGTGCCACAACTACTGGAGCCCACGTGCCTAGAGTCATGCTCCACAACAAGAGAAGCCACCGCAATGAGAAAGCTGCACACCGCAACGGAAGAGTAGCTCCCTCTCACCGCAACTAGAGAAAGCCCACACACCGCAACAAAGACCCAACACAGCCAAAAATTAATTAATTAATTAATTTTAAAATACCTTGAGAAAAATTAAAAACGGAAATACAGCATACTAAAAATTATGGGGCGCAGCAAAAGCATTTCTAAGAGGAAAGTTCATGGCAATAAATGCCTAGCTTAAGATACAAGAAAGATCTCAAATAAATGACCTAACTTTAAACCATAAGGAACTGCAAAGAACAACACACTAAAGCCCAAAGTTAGTAGAAGGAAGGAAAGAAAGATCAGAGGAGATAAATGAAATAGACACTAAAAAGACAACAGAAAAGACCAGTGACACTAAAAGCTAGTTTTTTAAAAAGATAAACAATATAGAAAAACCATTTACCAAGAAAAAATGAGAGAAGACACAAACAAAATCAGAAATGTAAGGAACATTATGACTGATAGCAGAGAAATACAAAAGAGCATAAAGATACCACTATGAAAAACTATACACCAAAAAAAAAGGAAAACCTGGAAAAATGGATAAATTCTTAGAAACATACAACCTGTCAAGACTGAATGGTAGTGGGGAGGAATCAAGATGGCAGAGGAGGAGCACATGGAGCTCGCCTCCTCCCACAAAAACATCACAAATACATCTACAAGTGGAACAATTTGCACAAAACATCTACTGAACGCTGGCAGAAGACCTCAGACTTCCGAAAGGACAAGAAACCTCCAAGTAACCAGGTAGGACAAAAGAAAGAAAGAGACAGAGAAAGGAATTGGGACAGGAACTGTGCCCCAGGAAGGGAATTGTAAAGGAGGAAAGGTTCCCACACCCTGGGAAGTCCCCTCACCAGGGGGGAGATCAGCCTGGATGGAGGGGGAGTTTCACAACCCAACCTCCAAGGAGAGCACAGCAACCAGTTTGCAGAAGGCAAAACAAAGAGTGACCTGCAAAGATGATTGGTACTGCCACCCTGCACTCCCCAGCCTGAGATACTCATCCACTGGTGCAGGCAGGGGTTGGGTGATGAAGTGCGGGCTTTGGAGGTCAGACCCAGGGAGAGGACCAGGATTGGCTGCACAGAGACAGCCTGAAGAGGCTGGAATGTGGCAACTGAGGGTGCACTCGGAAGAAGCCTGGGCCCACCAGAGAAGCAAGACACTACGGTTGGGAGGCGCACAAGAAGAGCGGTGGGACCACCATAGGAGCTTCTTTCCCTGTGCGTGTGCTCTCAGGCAACAGGACACCACCTACATGAGCTCCGGGGGCAGCATGAGCTGCTGCTGCCATCATGGGCTCCAGAGGCAGGCACGGGCTGCCACCACCACTAAGGGACACACGAGTAGGCGCCAATCACTGCCCCCACCATCAGGGGAGAGCGCAAGGGCAGCAATCAGGTGAAAATCGCCGCCACTGCTGTCCCAGGAGTGTGTGGGCAACCACAGATGCTAAGAGATGGGCGCAGGCACCAATCTCCAATCACTGCCCCTGCTGTGCCAGGGGCACACTGGCCACCACCGCCACTGGGAGACCGTGTGCCAACTGCTGCCCCAGCCATACTAGGAGTGGGCACAAGCTGCCGCACCTACACGCCCCATAAAAAGGGGGACACGAGCAGCACACACTGAGGAAGGAGGCAGCAAGTATCCAAACTAATAGCAGCCCCTCAATTCTGGACAAGACGTCAGAGTAGGACTTGAGCTCACATCCTCTCAGAAAAACACCCAAATCACAGCTAACTGGTGAACAACCATCGTCAAAAGAGACGGGAACTTATCAAAATTATATATATTTTTTTACATCAAAAGACAAAGAAGAAGCCACAAGGAGAAAGAGTGAGAGTTCTAATCCCATATCAGGCTCCCCAGCCGGAGGATCTGGCACTGGGAGAAGCCCCCAGAGCATTTGTCTTTGAAGGCCAGCAGGGCTTCAGTGCAGGAGCTCTATAGGACTGGCGTAAACAGAGACTCAACCCTTGGAGGGCACACACAAGGTTTCATGTACACTGAGACCCAGCACAAAGCAATAACTCCACAGGAGCCTGGGATGGACCTACCTACCGAGGCTTGGAGGGTCACGTGGGGAGGTGGGGGTCAGCTGTGGCTCACTGGGGGGCAAGGACACTGGTGGCAGAGGCCACAGAAAATATTGATCGGTGTGAGCTCTGCCGAAAATCGGTATTTTGGCATCAAGACGTGGCCCTAACCAACAGCTTACAGGCTACAGTACTGCAACAACTCACGCCAAACAACCAGCAGGATGGGAACACAGCCCCATCCATCATCAGACAGCCTGCCTAAAGCTGTTCGTAGCTCACAGCCACATCTAAACACACCACTGATCACCAGAGAAACAAGACTCAGCTTCACCCACCAGTGGGCAGGCAACAGTACCCCCCACAAGGAAGCCTGAACAAGCCCCAGGACCAACCACACCACCAGGGGACAGACACCAGAAGCAACAAGAGCTACAATGCTGCAGCTAGCAGAAAGGAGATCACTAATGCAGAAAGTTAGACAAAATGAAACGACAGAGAAATATGTTCCAGACAAAGGAACAAGATAAAAACCCACAAGAACAATTAAATGGAGTTATGCAACATACCTGAAAAAGAGTTTAGAGTAATGATAGTAAAGATGATCCAAGATCTCAGAAAAAGAATGGAGGCACAAATCACGAAGATACAAGAGATACTTAACAAAGAGCTAGAAGATTTAAAGAACAGAGATGCACAATGCAATAAATGAAATGCAAAATACACTAGAAGAAATCAATAGCAGAATAAATGAGGCAGAAGAACAAATAAGTGACCTGGAAGACAGATTGGTGGAAATCACTGCTGCTGAACAGAATAAAGAAAAAAGACTGAAAAGAAATAAGGACAGTCTCAGAAACCTCGGGACAACATTAAATGTGCCAACATTCACATTACAGGGGTCCCAGAAGGAGAAGACAGACAGAAAGAACCTGAGAAAATATTTTTAGCGATTATAGCTGAAAAGTTCCCTAATGTGAGAAAGAAAACACTCACTCAAGTGCAGGAAGCACAGAGAGTCCGAAACAAGATAAACTCAAGGAGGAACGGGCCAAGACACATATTAATCAAACAGACAAAATTAAAAACAGAGAAAATATTCAAAGCAACAAGGGAGAAGCAACAAACAACATACAAGGGACTCCCCATAAGGTTATCAGCTGGTTTTTCAGAAGAAACTCTGCAGGCCAGAAGGGAGTGGCACAATATATTTAAAGTGATGGAAGGGAAAAACCTACAACCAAGAATACTCTACCCAGCAGGGCTCTCATTCAGATTTGATGGAGAGATCAAAAGCTTTACAGACAAGCAAAAGCTAAGACAATTCAGCACCACCAAACTAGCTTTACAAAAAATGCTAAAGGAACTTCTCTAGGGGGAAAAGAAAAGGCCACAACTAGAATTATGAAAATTATGCATGGAAAAGCTCACAGGTAACGGCAAACATACAGTAAAGGTAGGAAATCATCCACACACAAATATATCAAAACAAGTAATCATGAGAAGAGAAGAGTACAAATGCAGGACATTGGAAATGCATTGGAAATTAAGAGACGAGAAATTTAAAACAATCTTGTACATATTACAGACTGCTATATAAAAACCCCATGGGAACCACAAACAAAAAATTTGCAGTGGATACACACACAGAATATAAAAAGCAGTCCAAACACAACACTGAAGACAGACATCAAATCACAAGAGAAAACAACAAAAGAGGAAGGGAAGAAAAAAGACCTTCAAAAATAAACCCAAGGGCTTCCCTGGTGGCGCAGTGGTTGGGAGTCCACCTGCCGATGCAGGGGACGTGGGTTCGTGCCCCGGTCCAGGAGGATCCCACATGCTGTGGAGCAGCTGGGCCCATGAGCCATGGCTGCTGGGCCTGCGTGTCTGGAGCCTGTGCTCCGCAACGGGAGGGGCCACGACAGTGAGAGGCCCACATACCACAAAAAAAAAAAAAAAAATCAATTAACAAAATGGCAATAAGAACATACATATCAATAATTACTTTATATGGAAATGGATTAAATGCTCCAACCAAAAGACACAGACTGGCTGAATGGATACAAAAACGAGACCCGTATACATGCTGTCTACAAGAGACCCACTTCAGATCTAGTGACACATATAGACTGAAAGTGAGGGGACTGAAAATCGTATTCCATGCAAATGGAAATCAAAAGAAAGCTGAAGTAGCAACACTTATATCAGACACAACAGACTTTAAAATAAAAACTGTTACAAGAAGCAAAGAAGGACACTACATAATGATCAAGGGATCAATTCAAAAAGAAAAAACAACAATTGTAAATATATATGCACACAACACAGGAGCACCTCAATATATAAAGCAAATGCTAACCATAAAAGGAGAAATCAACAGTAACACAATGATAGTGGGGGACTTCAACAACCCCACTTTCATCCCTGGACAAATCATCCAGACAGAAAATCAATAAGGAAAACCAGACCTTAAATGACACGTTAGACCAGATAAACTTAACTGATATTTATAGAACATTCCATCCAAAAGCAAGAAAATACACCTTCTTCTCAAGTGCATGTGGAACATTCTCCAGGATAGATCACATCTTGGGCCACCAATCAAGCCTTGGTAAATTGAAATCATATCAATCATTGCTTCCAACCACAATGCTATGAGATATGAAATCAATTGCAGGAAAATTGGCATATATACACTAATAAGTATAAAATAGATAACTAATAAGAACCTGCTGTATAAAAAATAAATAAAATAAAATTCAAAAAAAATTATTAAAAAAACACAAGCACGTGGACAGTAAACAATATGATACTGAACAACCAATGTATCACTGAAAAACTCAAGGAGGAAATCAAAAAATACCTAGAGAAAGATGAAAACTAAAACATGACAATCCAAAACCTATGGGACATAGTAAAAATACTTCTAAAAGGGAGGTTTATAGCAATACACGCTCTCCTCAGGAAACAAAAAAACATCTCAAATAAACAACCTAACCTTACACCTAAATTAACTAGAAAAGAACAAAAATCCCAAAGTTAGTAGAAGGAAAGAAATGATAAAGATCAGAGCAGAATTAAATAAAATAGAGATGAAGAAAACAATAGAAAAGCTCAATGAAACTAAAAGCTATCTTTTCAAAGAACAAAATTGATGTGTAGCCAGACTTGTCCAGAAAAAAGGGGAGAGGGCTCAAATCAATAGAATCAGAAATGGGGCTTCCCCGGTGGCGCAGTGGTTGCGAGTCCGCCTGCCGATGCAGGGGACACGGGTTCATGTCCCGGTCCGGGAAGATCCCACATGCCGCGGAGCGGCTGGGCCCGTGAGCCATGGCCGCTGAGCCTGCGCGTCCGGAGCCTGTGCTCCACAGCAGGAGAGGCCACAACAGTGAGAGGCCCGTGTACCACACACACAAAACAAAAATAGAATCAGAAATGAAAAAGAAGTTACAATTGACAGCACATAAATATAAAGATCATAAGAGATTACTACAAGCAACTATATGCCAATAAAATGGACAACATAAAAAAACAGACAAACTGGGCTTCCCTGGTGGTGCAGTGGTTGAGAGTCCACCTGCCGATGCAGGGTACAGGGGTTCGTACCCCGGTCCGGGAAGATCCCACATGCCCTGGAGTGCCTGGGCCCGTAAGCCATGGCCGCTGAGCCTGCGCCTCCGGAGCCTGTGCTCCGCAACAGGAGAGGCCACAATAGTGAGAGGCCCACGTACCACAAAAAAAAAAAAAGAACAGACAAACTCTTAGAAAGGCACTACCTTCCAAGACTGAACCAGGAAGGAATAGAAAATATAAACAGACAAATCACAAGCACTGAAATTGAAACTGATTTAAAAACGTCCAACAAGGGCTTCCTTGGTGGTCCAGTGGTTAAGACTAAGCATTTCCACTGCAGGAGGTGTGGGTTCGATCCCTGGTCAGGGAAGTTCCACATGCCATGAGGTGCAGCCAAAAATAAACTTCCAACAAACAGCAGTCCAGGACCAGATGGCTTCACAGATGCTGTCCATTGAACATTTACAGAAGAGTTAACACTCATCCTTCTCAAACTGTTCCAAAACAATGCAGAGAAAGGAACACTCCCAAGCTCATTCTATGAGGCCACAATTACCCTGATACCAAAACCAAAGATAGCACACACACACACACAAAAACTTACAGGCCAATATCACTGATGAACACAAATGCAAAAATCCTCAGCAAAATACTAGCAAACTGAATCCAACAATACATTAAAGGGACCATAACACCATGATCAAGTGGGATCAATCCTAGGGATGCAAGGATCTTTCTTTTCTTCCTTCTTTCCTTCCTTCCTTTTTTCTCTCTTTCTTTTCTTTCTCTCTCTCTCTGTCCCTCTCTTTCTTTCTTTCTTTATTTTTGGCTGCATTGGGTCTCCACTGCTGCATGGAGGCTTTCTCTGCTTGTGGTGAGCAGGGGCTACTCTTTTGTGGTGCATGGGCTTCTCATTGCAGTGGCTTCTTGTGTTGCAGAGCATGGGCTCTAGGCACGTGGACTTCAGTAGTTGTGGCACATGGGCTCAGTAGTTGTGGCTCGTGGGCTCTGGAGTGCAGACTCAGTAGTTCTGGCGCACAGGCTTAGTTGCTCCGCAGCGTGTGGGATCTTCCCAGACCAGGGATTGAACCCATGTCCCCTGCATTGGTAGGCGGATCTGTAACCACTGTGCCACCAGGGAAGCCCCGCAAGGATTTTTCAATATCCACAAATCAATCAGTGTGATACACCACATTAACAAATTGAAGAATACAAACCATGCAATCATCTCAATAGATGCAGAAAAAGCTTTTGACAAAATCCAACACCCACTTAATGATAAAACCTCTCCAGAAAGTGGGCATAGAGGGAACCTACCTCAACATAATTATGGTCATATATGACAAACCTACAGCTAACATCATACTCAATGGTGAAAAGCTGAAAGCATTTCGTCTAAGATCAGGAACACGACAAGGATGTCCACTCTCACCACTTTTATTCAACACAGTTTTGGAAGTCCCAGCTGCAGCAATCAGAGAAGAAAAAGAAATAAAAGGAATCCAGATTGGAAAAGCAGAAGGAAAACTGTCACTGCTTGCAGATGACATGATACTATACATAGAAAATCCCAAAGATGCTACCAGAAAACTATTAGAGCTCATCAATGAATTCAGTAAAGTTGCAGGATAGAACATTAATACACAGAAATCTGTTGCATTTCTATACGCTAACAACAAAACATCAGAGAGAGAAATTAAGGGAACAATTCCATTTACCATCGCATCAAAAACAGTAAAATACCTAGGAGGCAAAAAACCTGTACTCTGGAAACTATAAGATGCTGATGAAAGAAATCGAAGATGACACAAACAGATGAAAAGATATACCATATTCTTGGACTGGAAGAATCAATACTGTCCAAATGACTATACTACCCACTGTAATCTACAAATTCAATGCAACCCTTATCAAATTACCAATGGCATTTTTCATAGAATTAAAACAAAAAATCTTAAAATTTGGATGGAAACACAAAAGACCCCAAATAGCCAAAGCAATCTTGGGAAAGAAAAACAAAGCTGGAGGAATCAGGCTCCCTGACTTCAGACTATACTATAAAGCAACAGTCATCAAAATAGTATGGTACTGGCACAAAGACAGACTTATAGATTAATGGAACAATGGAATGCTACTCAGCCATAAAAAAGAACAAAATAATGCTGTTTGCAGCAACATGGATACAAATAGAGATTTTCATACCAAGTGAAGTAAGTCAGAAAGAGAAAGACAAATACCATATGATATCACTTATACATGGAATCTAAGATATGGCACAAATGAACCTATCTACAAAACAGAAACAGACTCACAGACATAGAAATCAGACTTGTGGTAGCCAAGGGGAAGCAGAGTGGAAGAGGGACAGGCTTGGAATTTGGGGTTGGTAGATGCAAACTATTACATTTAGAATGGATAAACAACGAGGTCCTTCTGTATAGCACAGGGAATTATATCCAATCTCTTGGGATAAACCATAATGGAAAAGAATATTTAAAAAAGAATGTATACATGTGTAAAACTGAGTCACTCTGCTGCACAGCAGAGATTGGCATAACATTGTAAATCAACTATACTTCAATAAAAAAAAGAAAGAAAGAAAAAAGAAAACCACAAACTACTACCAGAAAAAAAAAAAGGCATAATCTGAATAGACATTTTCCAAAGAAGACATCCAAATGACCAACAGGTACATGAAAAGGTGCTCAACATCACTAATCATCAAGGGAAATGCAAATCACAACCAGAATGAGTTATTATCTCACACTGTCAGAACAGCTATTATCAAAAACACAACAAATAACAAGTGTTGGCGAGGATGTAGAGAAAAGAGAACCTTTGTGCACTGCTGACAGAAATGTAAATTGGTACATACCCACTACAGAAAACAGTATGGAGGTTCCTCAAAAAAGTAAAAACAGAACTACCATATGATCTAGCAATTCCACTTCTGGGTATTTATCTGAAGAAAACAAAAACATTACTTAAAAAGATATATGCACCCCCCATGTTCACTGCAGCATTATTTAGAATAGCCAAAACAATGACACAACATAAGTGTCCACTGACGAATGGATAAAGAAAATGTGGTATACACACACACACACACACACACACAAAAGAATATCATTCAGCCACAAGAAATAAGGAAATCCTGCCATTTATGACAATTAGATAAACCTTGAGTGTGATACACTAAGCAAAATGAGCTATACAGAAAAACACATATATTGTATGATCTCACTTACATATGGAATCTAAAAAAACAAACAATCTCATTGATACAGAGAACAGACTGATGGTTGCCAGAGGAGGGGATCTGGTATGGGTGAAATAGGTAAAGGAGGTCAAAAGATACAAACTCTCAGTTGTAAAATAAATAAGTCCTGAGAATGTAATGTACAGCATGCTTACTATAGTTAGTAATACTGTATTATATATTTGAAAGTTGCTAACAGAATAAATCTTAAAAGTTCTCATCACAAGAAAATTTGTAACTATGTGTGGTGATGGATGTTAAGTAGACTAATTATGGTGATCATTTCAAATATAGCCATATGGTTGACCCTTGAACAATGCAGGGGTTGGGGCGCCAACGCCCATACTGTTGAAAATCCACGCATAACTTTTCACTCCAAGACATAACTGCTCATAGCCTACTGTTGACTGGAAGCCTGACCAATAACATAAGCAGTTGATTAACACATACTTTTTATGTTTTTTATATATCAACATATATTTCATACATTCATGACATACCTTTTTCTTTTTTTTTTTTTTTTGATATTTCTAGGCTACAAGGTTTGCCTTCAATTTATTTCAAATAATTGCAAATCTCCAAAAATTTTTCCAAAATATTTACTGGAAAAAGTCCACATATAAGTGGACCCATGCAATTCAAATGTATGTTGTTCAAGGGTCAACTAACTATATATTGAATCAATACATTGTACACCTGAAATTAATATGTTATGTCAATTACATCTCAATAAAAGTAAATTTAAAAATAAAAGCAACCTCTTTTAACAGAGAAAAAGAAAAAAACACCATCCACAGAAAATCTAAAAAAATGGTACAAACGAACTTATTTACAAAACAGAAGTAGAGTCACAGATGTAAAAACAAAAACAAAAACTATTGGGCTTCCCTGGTGGCGCAGTGGTTGAGAGTCTGCCTGCCGATGCAGGGGACACAGGTTCGTGCCCCGGTCCGGGAAGATCCCACATGCTGCGGAGTAGCTGGGCCACTGAGCCTGCGCGTCTAGAGCCTGTGCTCCGCGACGGGAGAGGCCACAACAGTGAGAGGCCCTCGTACCGCAAAAAAAAAAAAAAAAAAACAACTATTTATGTTTGGGGATTGGTTCAAGATGGTGGAGTAGAAGGACATGCTCTCACTCCCTCTTGTGGGAGCACCAGAATCACACCTAACTGCTGAACAATCATCAACAGGAAGACACTGGAAATCACCAAAAAAGATAGCTCACATCCAAAGACAAAGGAGAAGCCACAATGAGATGGTAGGAGGGGCACAGTCACAATAAAATCAAATCCCATAAATGCTGGGTGGGTGACTCACAAACTAAAGAACACTTATACCACAGAAGTCCACCTACTGGAGTGAAGGTTCCGAGTCCCACGTCAGGCTTCCCAACCTGGGGGTCCAGTAATGGGAGGAGGAATTCCTAGAGAATCAAACTTTGAAGGCTAGCGGGATTTGATTGCAGGTCTTCGACAGGACTGGGGGAAACAGAGACTCCACTCTTGGAGGGCACACACAAAGTAGTGTGCACACTGGGACCCAGGGGAAGGGGCATTGAGCCCATAAGAGACTGAACCAGACCTACCTGCTAGTGTTGGGAGGGTCTCCAGCAGAGGCGGAGGGTGGCTGTGGCTCACCATGAGGACAAGGACACTGGCAGCAGAAGTTCTGGGGAAGTACTCCTTGACGTGAGCCCTCCCAGAGACCGCCATTAGCCCCACAAAAGAGCCTGGGTAGGCTCCAGTGTTGGGTCACCTCAGGTCAAACAACCAACAGGGACGGAACCCAGCCCCACCCATCAGCAGTCAAGCAGATTAAAGTTTTACTGAGCTCTGCCCACCAGAGCAACAGCCAGCTCTACCCACCACCAGTCCCTCCCATCAGGAAACCTGCACAAGCATCTCAGATAGCCTCATCTACCAGAAGGCAGACAGCAGAAGCAAGAACTACAATCCTGCAGCCTGCCGAACAAAAACCACAATCACAGAAAGAGAGACAAGATGAAAAGGCAGAGGTCTATATACCAGATGAAGGAACAAGTTAAAACACCAGAAAAACAACTAAATGAGGTGGAGATAGGCAACCTTCCAGAAAAAGAATTCAGAATAATGATAGTAAAGATGATCCAGGACCTCGGAAAAAGAATGGAGGCAAAGATTGAGAAGATGACAGAAGTGTTTAACAAAGACCTAGAAGAATTAAAGAACAAACAAACAGAGATGAACAATACAATAACTGAAATGAAAAATACACTAGAAGGAATCAATAGCAGAATAACTGAGGCAGAAGAACGGATAAGTGACCTGGAAGACAGAATGGTGGAATTCACAGCTGCAGAACAGAATAAAGAAAAAAGAATGAAAAGAAATGAAGACAGCCTAAGAGACCTCTGGGACAACATTAAACGCAACAACATTCACATTATAGGGGTCCCAGAAGGAGCAGAGAGAGAGAAAAGACCCGAGAAAATATCTGAAGAGTTTATAGTTTCCTTTCCCTAACATGGGAAAGGAAATAGCCACCCAAGTCCAGGAAGCACAGAGAGTCCCATACAGGATAAACCCAAGGAGAAACACGCCAAGACACACAGTAATCACATTGGCAAAAATTAAAGACAAAGAAAAGTTATTGAAATCAGGAAGGGAAAAATGACAAATAACATACAAGGGAACTCCCAAAAGGTTAACAGCTGATTTCTCAGCAGAAACTCTACAAGCCAGAAGGGAGTGGCGTGACATATTTAAAGTGATAAAAGGGAAGAACCTACAACCAAGATTACCCGGGAAGGATCTCATTCAGATCAACAGAGAAATCAAAAGCTTTACAGACAACCAAAAGCTAAGAAAATTCAGCACCACCAAACCAGCCCTACAACAAATGCTAAAGGACCTTCTCTAAGTGGGAAACACAAGAGGAGAAAAGGACCTACAAAAACAAACCCAAAACAATTAAGAAAATGGTCATAGGAACATACATATCGATAATTACCCTAAACGTGAATGGATTAAATGCTCCAACCAAAACACACACACTGGCTGAATGGATACAAAAACAAGATCCATATATATGCTGTCTACAAGAGACCCACTTCAGACCTAGGGACACATACAGACTGAAAGTGAAGAGATGGAAAAAGATATTCCATGCAAATGGAAATCAAAAGAAAGCTGGAGTAGCAATACTCATATCAGATAAAATAGACTTTAAAATAAAGAATGTTACAAGAGACAAAGAAGGACACCACATAATGATCAAGGGATCAATCCAAGAAAAAGATATAACAATTATAAATATATATATGCACCCAACATAGGAGCAACTCAATACATAAGGCAACTGCTAACAGCTATAAAAGAAGAAATCAAAAGTAACACAGTAATAGTGGGGGACTTTAACACCTCACTTACACCAACGGACAGATCACCTAAACAGAAAATTAATAAGGAAACAGAAGCTTTAAATGACACAATAGACCAGATAAATTGATATTTATAGGACATTCCATCCAAAAACAGCAGATTACACTTTCTTCTCAACTGTGCATGGAACATTCTCCAGGATAGATCACATCTTGGGTCACAAATCAAGCTTCAGTAAATTTAAGAAAATTGAAATCATATCAAGCATCTTTTCTGATCACAACGTTATGAGATCAGAAATCAATGACAGGGAAAAAAATGTATAAACACAAACACATGGAAGCTAAACAATACATTACTAAATAACCAAGAGATTACTGAAAAAATCAAAGAGGAAATCAGTAAATACCTAGAGACAATGACAATGAAAACACAATGATCCAAAACCTATGGGATGCAGCAAAAGCAGTTCTAAGAGGGAAGTTTATAGCTATACAACCCTACCTCAAGAAACAAGAAATAACTCAAATAAACAATCTAACCTCATACCTAAAGGAACTAGAGAAAGAAGAACAAACAAAACCCAAAGTTAGCAGAAGGAAAGAAATCATAAAGATCAGAGCAGAAATAAATGAAATAGAAACAAAGAAAACAATAGCAAAGATCAATAAAACTTAAAGCTCTTCTTTGAGAAGATAAACAAAATTGATAAACCATTAGCCAGACTCATCAAGAAAAAGAGGGAGAGGACTCAAATCAATAAAATTAGAACTGAAAAAGAAGAAGTTACAATGGACACTGAAGAAATACAAAGTATCCTAAGTGAATACTACAAGCAACTCTATGCCAATAACATGGACAACCTGGAAGAAATGGACAAATTCTTAGAAAGGTATAACCTTCCAACACTGAACCAGGAAGAAATAGAAAATATGAACAGACCAATCACAAGTAATGAAATTGAAACTGTGATTAAAAATATTCCAATAAACGAAAGTCCAGGACCAGATGGCTTCACAGGTGAATTCTATCAAACATTTAGAGAAGAGCTAATACCCATCCTTCCCAAACTCTTCCAAAATATTGCAGAGGAAGGAACACTCCCAAACTCATTGTATGAGGCCACCATCACCCTGATACCAAAACCAGACAAAGATACTACAAGAAAAGAAAATTACAGACCAATATCATTCATGAATATAGATGCAAAAATCCTCAACAAAATACGGGCAAACAAAATCCAACAACACATTAAAAGGATCGTACACCATGATCAAGTGGGATTTATCCCAGGGATGCAAGGATTCTTCAAGACAGATGTCACAGATGTCACAGAGACACAGATTTCGAGAACAAACATATGGACACCAAGGGAGAAAAGTGCCGGTGTGTGTGTGTGTGTGTGTGATGAATCTGGAGATTGTGATTGACATATATTCACTAATATATGTTCACTAAAAAGGGATAACTAATAAGAACTTGCTGTATAAAAAAATAAAATAAAATTCAAAATTTAAAATAAAAAGGCCATTGTGTCAAAAAAAAAACAACTATGTTTACCAGCTACGGGGGCGGGCATGGAGAGAGGAGGGATAAATTGGGAGACTGGGATTGACATATATACACTACTATATATAAAACAGATAACTAGTAAGGCCCTACTGTATAGCACAGGGAACTCTATTCAATATTCTGTAATGATCTATATAGGAAACGAATCTAAAAAAGAGTGGATATATATATATGTATAACTGATTCACTATGCTGTACAGCAGAACTAACACAACACTGTAAATCAACTATACTCCAATAAATATATAAAAAAACAAAAACAACAACGAAAAAAGATTATCCACAGAGTAAAAAGGCAACCGCAAAAGGCTCTGGGAAAAAATATTTGGAAAGATGGTGGAGTAGAAGGACGTGCACTCACCCCTTCTTGCAAGAGCACCAGCATCACAACTAACTGCTGAGCAACCATCAGTGGAAAAATGCTAGGACCTACCAAAAAAGATACCCTACATCCAAAGACAAAGGAGAGACTACAGCAAGACGGTAGGCAGGGCGCAAGTGCAACAGAATCAAATTCCATACCCGCTGGGCGGGCGACCCACAAACTGGAAAACAATTATACCATAGAAGTTCTCCCACTGGAGTGAGGTTCTGAGCCCCGTGTCAGGCTTCCCAGCCTGGAGGTCCAGCAATGAGAGGAGGACTCCCCAGAGAGTCCAGCTTTGAAGGCCAGCGGGATTGACTGCAGGACTTCCACACGACTGGAGGAAACAAAAACTCCACTCTTGGAGGGTACACACAGTCCTGTGCACACCAGGACCCAGGGGAAAAAAGCAGTGCCTCCATAAGAGACTGGGCCAGACCTACCTGCTAGTATTGGAGGGTCTCCTGCAGAGGTGACAGGGGAGTTGTCGCTCACTGCAGGGACAGAGACACTGGAAGCAGCAGTTCTGGGAAGTACTCATTGGCATGAGCCCTCCCAGAGGCCATGATTAGCCCCACCAAATAGCCTGTAGGCTCCAATGCTGGGTTGCCTCAGGCCAAACAACCAACAGCAGGGAACACAACCTCACCCCTTCAGCGGACAAGTGGATTAAAGTTTTAAAGTTTTACTGAGCACGGCCCTCTCCACCAGATGGACAAGACCCAGCTCTACCCACCACCAGTCCCTCCCATCAGGAAGCTCGCATAAGCCTCTTAGATAGCCTCATCCACTGGAGGACAGACAGTAGAAGCAAAAAGAACTACAATTCTGCAGCCTGCCGAACAAAAACTACAATCACAGAAAGTTACACAAAACGAAATGGCAGAGGACTGTGTCCCAGATGAAGGAACGAGATAAAACCCCAGAAAAACAACTAAGTGAAGTGGAGATAGCCAAACTTCCAGAAAAAGAATTCAGAATAATGAGAGTGAAGATGATCCAGGACCTCGGAGAAAGAATGGAGGCGAGGATCGGGAAGATGCAACAAATGTTCAACAAAGACCTATAGGAACTAAAGAACAAACAAACAGAGATGAACAATACAATAAATGAATGAAAAACACACTAGAAGGAATCAATAGCAGAATAACTGAGGCCGAAGAACAAATAAATGACCTGAAGACAAAATGGTGGAAATCACTGCCATGAAACAGAGTAAAGAAAAAAGAATAGAAAGAAATGAAGACAGTCTAAGAGACCTCTGGGACAACATTAAACATACCAACATTCACATTATACGGGTCCCAGAAGGAGAAGAGAGAGAGAAAGGACCTGAGAAAACATTTGAAGAGATAATAGCTGAAAACTTCCCTAACAAGGGAAAGGAAACAGTCACCCTAGTCAAGGAAGCACAGAGTCCCAGGCAGGATAAACCCAAGGAGCAACATGCCAAGACACACAGTAATCAAACTGACAAAAATTAAAGACGAAAAAAAAATTTTTAAAGCCACAAGGGAAAAACGACAAATACAAGTGAACTGCCATAAGGTTATCAGCTGATTTCTCAGCAGAAACTCTGCCTACCAGAAAGACGTGGCCTTTCATCACTATTTAAAGTGATGAAAGGGAGGAAACTACAACCAAGAATACTCTACCCAGCAAGGCTCTCATTCACATTTGATGGAGAAATCAAAAGCTTTACAGACAGCAAAAGCTAAGAGAATTCAACACCACGAGACCAGCTTTGCAAGAAATGCTAAAGGAACTCCTCTAGGTGGGGAAGAGACCAGCAACTTGAAACAACTTTGTGGGCTTCCCTGGTGGCGCAGTGGATAAGAATCCACCTGCCAATGCAGGGGACACAGGTTCGATCCCTGGTCCAGGAAGATCCCACATGCCACAGAGCAACTAAGCCCGTGCACCACAACTACTGAGCCTGCACTCTAAAGCCCATGCGCAACAACTACTGTAGTTGCTCTGCAACAAGAGAAGCCACCGCAATGAAGCCTGTGCACCACAACGAAGAGTAGCACCCGCTCACCACAACTAGAGAAAGCCAACGTGCAGCAATAAAGACCCAACACAGCCAAAAATAAATAAATAAAATAAAAATTAAAAAAGAAACTTGTACACCTACAGACTGCTATATCAAAACCTCAAGGGAACAACAAACCCAAAACTACAATAGATAGATGCACACAAAAACGAAAAAGCAACCCAAACACAACACTGAAGATGGTCATCAGACCACAAGAGAACAAAAGAGGTAGAGAAGAAAAAAGACCTATAAAAACAAACCCAAAACAATTAACAAAATGTCAATAGGAACATACATATTGATAATTACCTTAAATGTAAATGGATTAAATGCTCCAGCCAAAAAATGCAAGCTTGCTGAATGGACACAAAAACAAGACCCAGGGCTTCCCTGGTGGCACAGTGGTTGAGAGTCTGCCTGCCGATGCAGGGGGACGCGGGTTTGTGCCCCAGTCCGGGAATATCCCACATGCTGTGGAGTGACTGGGCCCGTGACCCATGGCCGCTGAGCCTGCGCGTCCAGAGCCTGTGCTCCGCAACGGGAGAGGCCACAACAGTGAGAGGCCTGCGTACCACAAAAAAAAAAAAAAAAGATGCCCAACAAACAAAAGCCCTGGCTTCACAGGCGAATTCTATCAAACATTTAGAGAAGAGCTAACACCTTTCCTTCTGAAACTTTTCCAAAAAATTGCAGAGGAAGGAAAACTCCCGAACTCATTCTATGAGGCCACCATCACCCTGATACGTAAACCAGACAAAGATACCACAAAAAAATGAAAATTATAGGCCAATATCACTGATGAACATAGACACAAATATCTTCAACAAAACACTAGTAATTCAAATCCAACAATACATTAAAAGGATCATACACCATGATCAAGAGGGATTTATCCCAGGGATGCAAGGATTTTTCGATATCTGCACATCAATCAGTGTGATACACCACATTAACAAATTGAAGAATAAAACCCATATGATCGTCTCAATAGATGAAGAAAAAGCTTTTAACAAAATTCAGCACCCATTTATGATAAAACCTCTCCAGAAAGTGGGCATAGAGGGAACCTACCTCAACATAATAAATGCCATATACGACAAGCCTACAGCTAACATCATACTCAATGGTGAAAAGCTGAAAGCATTTCGTCTACGATCAGGAACAAGACAAGCATGTCCACTCTCGTCACTTTTATTCAACACAGTTTTGGAAGTCCTAGCTACAGCAATGAGAGAAGGAAAAGAAATAAAAGGAATCCAAATTGAAAAAGAAGAAGTAAAACTACCACTGTCTGCAGATGACATGATACTATACATAGAAATGCTACCAGAAAACTACTAAGCTCATCAATGAATTTGGTAAAGTTTCAGGTTACAAAATTAACATACAGAAATCTGTTGCATTTCTATACACTAACAATGAAAGATCAGAAAGAGAAATTCAAGAAACAATCCCATTTACCATCGCATCAAAAAGAATAAAATACCTAGGAATACACCTTTCCTCCTTATGTAGGAAGAGACCTACATAAGGAGACAAAAGACCTGTACTCCAAAAACTATAAGATACTGATGAAAGAAACTGAAGATGACACAAACAGATGGAAAGATATACCATGTTCTTGGATTGGAACAATCAATATTCTCAAAATGACTACATTACCCAAGGAAATCTACAGATTCAATGTAGAGTGAATCAATTAATTTGATCAATAAATTAATCCCTATCAAATTACCAATGGCATTTTTCACAGAACTAGAACAAAAAATCTTAAAATTTGTATGGAGACACAAAAGACCCAGAATAGGGCTTCCCTGGTGGTGCAGTGGTTGAGAGTTCGCCTGCCTATGCAGGGGACATGGGTTCATGCCCCGGTCCAGGAAGGTCCCACAGGCCATGGAGCAGCTGGGCCCGTGAGCCATGGCCACTGAGCCTGCACGTCTGGAGCCTGTGCTCCGCAACAGGAGAGGCCACAACAGTGAGAGGCCCGTGTACCGCCAAAAAAAAAAAAAAAAAGGACCCAGAATAGCCAAAGCAATCAGAAAAACAAAACAGGAGCTGAAGTAATCAGGCTCCCTAACTTCAGACTATACTACAAAGCTATAGTCATCAAAACCACATGGTACTGACACAAAAACAGACATATAGATTGAAAGCCCAGAAATGACATGCACCTATGGTCAATTAATGTGCTATAAATGAGGAAAGACTATACAATGGTGGAAAGACAGTCTCTTCAACAAATGGTGCTGGGGGGACTTCCCTGGTGGCGCAGTGGTTAAGAATCCGCCTGCCAATGCAGGGTACACGGGTTTGATCCCTGGTCCGGGAAGATCCCACATGCCGCGGAGCAACTAAGCCCATGCACCACAACTACTGAGCCTGCGCTCTGGAACCCACGAGCCACAACTACTGAGCCCGCCTGCTGCAACTACTGAAGCCCATGTGCCTAGGGCCTGTGCTCTGCAACAAGAGAAGCCACCTCAATGAGACACCTGTGCACCACAACAAAGAGTAGTCCCCGCTCACCACAACTAGGGAAAGCCCACACACAGCAACAAAGAGCCAATGCTGCCAAAAATAAAAAAACCAAACAGTGCTGGGAAAACTGGACAGCTACACGTAAAAAAATGAAATTAGATCATTTTTTAACACCATACACAAAAATAAGCTCAAAATGGATTAAAGACATAAATGTGAGACTGGACACTATAAAACTCTTAGAGGAAAACACAGGCAGAACACTCTCTGACATAAATCACAGCAATATTTTTTTAGATCCATCTCCCAGGGTAATGGAAATAAAAACAAAAATAAAGAAATGGGGCCTAATTAAATTCAAAAGCTTTTGCACAGCAAAGGAAACAATAAACAAAATGAAAAGACAACCACAGATTGGGAGAAAATGTTTGCAAATCATGTGACTGACAAGAGATTAGTCTCCAAAATTTACAAACAGCTCATGCAGCTTAATATCATCAAAATAAACAACCCAATCAAAAAATGGGCATAAGACCTAAATAGACACTTCTCCGAAGAAGACATACAGATGGCCAAGAGGCACATGAAAAGATGTTCAACATCACTAATTATTAGAGAAATGCAAATCAGAACTACAATGAGCTATCACCTCACACCAGTCAAAATATATCATCAAAAATCCACAAACATAAATGCTGGAGAGGGTGTGGAGAGAAGGCAACCCTCCTACACTGTTGGTGGGAATGTAAATTGGTACAGCTACTATGGAGAACAGTATGGAGGTTCCTTAAAAACTAAAAATAGAGCTACCATATGATCCTGTAATTGCACTTCTGGGTATATATCTGGAGAAAAACATGGTCATGGTCCAAAAGGATACATGCACCCCAATGTTCATTGCAACACTGTTTACAATAGCCAAGACATGGAACCAACTAAATGTCCATCGACAGAGGAATGGATAAAGATGTGGCACATATATACAATGGAATATTAGCCATTAAAAAGAATGAAATAATGCCATTTGCAGCAATAAGGATGGACTTAGACATTGTCATACTGAGTGAAGTAAGTCAGACAGAGAAAGACAAGTATCATATGATATCGTTTATATATGGAATCTAAAAAGAAATGATACAAATCAACTTATTTACAAAACAGAAACAGACTCACAGACTCAGAGAAGGAACTTATGGTTACCAGGTGGGAAGGGTGGGGGGAACAGATAGTTAGGGAGTTTGGGATTGACATGTACACACTGCTACATTTAAAGTGGATAACCAACAAGGACCTACTGCATGGCACAGGGAACTCTGCTCAATATTATGTACAACCTAAATGGGAAAAAAATTTGAAAAAGAATTGATACACGTATACGTATAACTGAGTCACTTTGTTGTACACCTGAAACTATCACAATATTGTTAAACAACTATATTCCAATATAAAATAAAAAGTTTAAAAAAATTTGCAAATCATGTATGTGATACAGGATTAATATTCAGAATATACAAAAGGACTCCTCAAACTCAACAACAGAAAACAAACAACCCGATTCAAAACTAGGTAATGGGGGGCTTCCCTGGTGGCGCAGTGGTTGAGAATCTGCCTACTAATGCAGGGGACGTGGGTTCGAGACCTGGTCTGGGAAGATCCCACATGCCGCGGAGCAACTAGGCCCGTGAGCCACAGCTACTGAGCCTGCGCGTCTGGAGCCTGTGCTCCGCAACAAGAGAGGCCGCGATAGTGAGAGGCCCGCGCACCGCGATGAAGAGTGGCCCCCGCTTGCCACAACTAGAGAAAGCCCTCGCACAGAAATGAAGACCCAACACAGCCAAAAATTAATTAATTAATTAATTAATTTAAAAAAAAAAAAAAAACTAGGTAATGGGGCTTCCCTGGTGGCGCAGTGGTTGAGAGTCCGCCTGCCAATGCAGGGGACGCAGGTTCGTGCCCCGGTCCGGGAAGATCCCACATGCTGTGGAGCACCTGGGCCCGTGAGCCATGGCCGCTGAGCCTGCGCGTCCAGAGGGTGCTCCGCAACGGGAGAGGCTACAACAGTGAGAGGTCCACATACCGCAAAAAAACAACAACTAGGTAATGGATTTAAATAGACATTTTGCCAAAGAACACATACAGATGGCCAATAAGCACATGAAAAGATGCTCAACATCATTAATCATTAGGGAACAGCAAATTAAAAACTATAATGAGATACCACCTCACACCCATTAGGATGACTATTATCAAAAAAACAGAAAAGAAGTGTTGGGAGGATGTAGAGAAATCCCAACCCTTGTGCACTGTTGGTGGGAATGTAAACTGGTGCTGCCAGTGTGGAAAATGATATGGAGGTTCCTCAAAAAAAACTAAAAAACAGAACTACCATATCACCAAGCAATTCCACTTCTGGGTATGTAACCGAAAGAATCAGAGGCAGGGTCTCAAAGAGATATTTGTACTCCCATGTTCATGTGGCATTATTCACAACAGCTAAAACATGGAAGCAACCCAGGTGTCTGTCACTCTACCAATGAACAGATTACCAAAATGTGGTTTATACACACAATGGAATATTATCCAGCCTTAAAAAAGGAAAGAAATTCTGCAATATGCTACAATATGGATGAACCCTGAGGACATCTGCTAAGTGAAATAAGCCAATCACAAAAAGACAAATACTGTACGATTTCACTTATCTGAGGTACTTAAAGTAGAGACAAAATCATAGAGACAAAACATATAACAGTGGTAGCCAAAGGCTGTGGGGAGGGGAGAATGAGAATACGGGAAGTTAGTGTTTCATAGGCACAGAGTTTCAGATTTACAAAATGAAAAGTGTTATAGGGATGGATGGTGGTGACGGCTGCACAACAATGTGAATGTACTAAGCAAGCCATAAGTTGGATAGGTAGCCACTGATGATAAAGATTTTGTTTTAGTAAAAGGGGGCATCTAACGCCAGGATGAGTGGAAGTCCTACTGTGGAAGACACTATCCACCCCCATGGACTCTAGCAGAAAAGTCAGTGATGTCGACCAACCCAGAACAGACTCCCTTCCCACTGCAGCTGAGCCCCTGAATCCCCAGCTCAAGTTCCCATCCGGTCTTGACCTACTGCCTTGGCAATGGCCTGGAGCCCTCTGGGAACTCTCACCTGCCCTTCACATACCCACAGACCTCAGGGAATTATGCCGATAACACAAAGCAGGACCCACCCTCTCCAACCCCTACCTCACCCCCACACACCAGGGAGCCCAGAGGAGAGAAGCAGGGGCAGACAGGGAATTCAAAAGTGGCACCTACTCGGAAGCCATGAACAAGGCCTGAAGGATGCTGTTCACATAGCACGTGTTGCCCAGATTGATTAAACCAATCTTGCCAGTGTCTGACTTGGCCATGAGCCGGGGGTAGAAGCCAGCCAGCTCACTCTTCTGCGAGGTCCAGGCATCCTGCCCCAGCAGCTGCTTGATTCGGTCCTCATTGGGAACATGGAGGTCCTGAGGGGGAAACAAGCCAGCAGGACAGTGGGCACCAGGTTTAGCTCTAAAAATATCACCTCCTCTGGGAAGCCTTCTTGGACTACAGCCTGCTACACACCTGCCCAAGCATATCACCCCAAACATGCCCTAAAGATGTGTGAGAACAGCTCCTTGCTTTCAAACATGTTCTAGGTTTTCATCTTGACGTGTGGGCCTTCTACATGATCTTTCATGCCACAGCTACCTTAAGAAAGGGGTAAAATCCCCACCGTGTAGATGAAAAAACTAAGACCCAGAGAGAGAAAGAATTTTCTTAGAGGTAATAAGCGAGGAATCTACTATATGTTACATGAGCCCAGGATGTGACAGACTGTAAGCAGTGACAACACTGGCCCACTGGCCCAATCCAGCAGTGTCGAGATCTCAACCCTGGCCCTGACTCTTGTCCTCACAGCTCTCTGGCTGTGGTCAGTGAGCCTCTCTGACTCAGTCAGTTAACCTCCCTGGACCTCAGTTTGCTCATCTGTCAAGTGAGGATACTCCTACCTTATATCAGTTTGGTACTCTATACTTGCACGTTGCTTGCTCCTGTTTTCACCTCCTCTACTTTAAAGTTTGCGGAGTCAGCTTTTTCGAATTAGTAACCCCCTATCCCAACCCTGAACTTGATCCTACAGTCAGGACAGTGGGAGGATCCTGGGGGTCTGTGGTATGGGTCCTTGGTCACGGGCTCAGGGGTTAGCATGCTTTCCCACTTGTTATCCTTTTTCACATTAAACAGCTGCACTGAAAAGAATATTACCAAGCACCGGTTCTAATAATGACATGTTTTAAGGAAAAACACCTAAGCATAATGCAGTATTACTTAGTAGATTTAAGCGATATTCATGACAGTTCCTCTAGCCCCATTCTCGTTTCCAGATCCTGAGCACAGTTCTTAGATTTGTCTAAGGCCCTTGAGCTTCAGACCAGCTTACACTGAAAGCCCTCGTCGCTGCAGAAGGTCTGGCTCAAGCGGTGGTTTAACACATCTGCTCACTCATTCCCAGGATTATTTATCAGATAATTTATCAGATTAGTCAGTCACCTCTCACAGATGATAAAAAATATAGTAGCTGTCTGAGGCAAGATAAGAAGATAAGGGCTCAGTAACTTCTCTCTTAGTCCCTTCTTTTTTCTTCCTATTATCCCCTATCCAATCCCCACCCCACACACAACGGGAACAAATAGGGACAAAAAGACAGAACCGGTATAAAATAGGTAACTAATAAGAACCTGCTGTATATATAAAAAAATAAAATTAAGAAAAAAAAGAATCAAAGATAAAAAAAAAAAATGACAGAACCAACACCCCACCCTGCAACACAAGCATACAAGATACAAAAATATGCACACTAGAAAAAAAAAAAATCAAATGCTTTTTCCCAAAGAAGGTAACTCTGTACTCTTAGGAGAATAAAGAGAATAAAACAAAAACTTTCAAACACCTTTCAAGCTCCTGATGTGACTGGAAGTCTACATACCATGTAGCTCCCTCAGCAAGGACCACAGCTCCCAGAGAAACTGCCATGACTTACTACAACTGCCTAAGTGAGAGAACTTTCCAGAATTTATAAAGGAGACTGTATACAAAGGATGTACTCCTATAACACATATGAAAGAATTTTATAAACAATAAAACCCCATGAATACTTTGCTGCCTTGCCTCTCAAAGTGCCTTGAAGCAAGGGGTAGTCAAAGCCATAGGACAAATGTCACACATCTTCCTAGAGCTATATTCACTAATATTCAAGGAAGAAAAATGTTTAAATTAAAACAAGTGTTTATGATTATGAAGTATATACTTGAATCTTTGAGATAAAATGAGATTTTAGAGAAACTCTGAGCTTGTGTCAGGCTGCAGGAGGGTGAGTCCCCTCCTCTGAGGTCAAGCACTTCAGAAGAAATGTTTGAGAAGCCCAGATCTGCTGGACCAAGTAGTCACACAACCTGGTTTTCACCACCTTCCACTCTGCCTATCCTTCTGTTCTTCCCTCCCCCTCCACCACACTTTACCACCAAACAGTACTTGCATATTCCTGCTCCCACACCTTACCCACTGACCTGCTGGGGGCCTCCTCCTGCCGGTCCCTGTCCCTCAAGGCCTAACTCCTATATCCCCTCTCCAGAAGACTTTCCAGAATCTTCTCAAGTGGGGGTCCCACACTATCTATACCTGTCTTATAGAGCCTAACTCCCTACACCTAGTTGTATAAGTATCTGCACACTCACCTTGCCCGCTGGATCAGACTATAGCCTCTAATGTGCAAAGCCTGGATCTCACTCGGCGTAGGTTTCCCCTGGTGCCCAGGGCAGGGCCATGCTCCCTCCTCTTTGCTCACATCTCCATGATACCATACTTCACACTACAGTCCTGTTCATTCACTCAGACATTTAGTAGACACAGAGATAAAAATGACATGGTCCCTGCCCATCAGAAGCTCACAGTAACAGTCACTCCCAACAGGTTTAAGTCCTATCTTCTCTGCTCAACCACCTCCAGTGCCAGGGAGCTCATGATCTAGCAAGGCAGCTACTTCTATTGTTAGTTAGCTCTGACTGTTTAAAAAAAAACAACAAAAAACACCTCTTCCTCACATTAAGTTGGAAAAACTAAGAAAATCCAAGTAAATGCCAGAGGTTTTGTTCATTGTATCTATCACCTCTCACTCATGGTGGATTGTTCCCTTACGTGTTTTGTAATCTGGGGATTATAAACTCATCTTTAGTAGAATTCTATCTTTGTGGCTTGAAAGCAGTATCATTTCTGTTTCTATTAGGCAATCCTTGGGTATTACAAGTTTATGACTATTTTCAATGAGCTTAGGGTGCTACAACACCAAAGAAGATAAGAATTTGAACCCCTAAACCCACATGAGAGCAGTCCAACGATGACAATTTCTTTTTTCCCAATCCAGAGCCCAGACCAAGCCAGAGAGCCTTCCTTGATGTCTACTTGGAACCATGTGTATTTTTTCTAGAACACCCTTTTGCTAATGGTAAAGCCTTTCTTGGGTCCTGATTTACATGGGCTTCTCAGTGCTGATTCCCTGCTGGGGGCAGACCCTAAGCCTCAACTCCTGTCCCCACCGGCTCAAGCCCCTTGGGGACTGAGGTTGGCCATCTCACCCACTGCCCCTCCCCACCCAGGGCAAAAGAGTATCACCTCTCATTTACCATTCTGGAATTTGGTTTTCTCTTCCTTTTTGGCTCCTGGGGATTCCCCCTTGCTCTCTTGCAAGCTCAGCTATGTACTTAAAAAGACATCTGTTACATTTTAACAAGCATTTCTAGGTGTTTTGTAATGGGACACTTCTCAGGTTACCTATCTGCTGTGTTACAGAAATGGAAGTCTGACCAGAGGTTCTAAAAGGGCCACCACTTACCTGGATGTCTTTCACCCACACTTGGACCTGCCCTCTGTATCAAGCAATGGGAAAGGGCTCAGCAACCCTCAGCCCTGGCTGCATCTCCCACTACCTCCGTGACTGCATAAGACACCAAACCTCTCCAAGTCTCATTTTCCTCATCTTTGAAACTGAAATAACAATAGTACCTGCCTCACAGGTTTCTAGTGAGCAACAGAAGACAAAATATATGGAAAGACACTGCCAAGTGTGACTCTAGCTACAAATGTTATTGTCCTAGCAACCCAGCAAGCCCGGTTCAGAAGCCCTTTCTTCCTTGCAGCCTCCTCCTCTAACTGGAGATCTTTCCCTCCTCTGCCGCCTCACCGCTCTCAGGCTGACCCTCACAGGCATTTCTTAAGCTGCTTAGATCACAGTTACGGGTAAACACGTCAGTCACCCCTCTACGCTGTGAGCTCCTCAAAGGGAGGAGACGTGGTCTGCCTCATGCCTGTGTCCCCAGTTCCCAGCCTGGGCCTGGCACAGAGTAGGGCATAAGTCTTGTGAACAATTGTAAACCATCTCTGCTCTGGAATGCTCAGTCTAAGAGGAAACAGACATACAGACAGTGACAATGTGTGACTGAGGGATACACTAGGGCTGTGGAAGCTCAGAGAGGCCATGACCCAGCTGAGGGGCAGAGTGCGGGGGGCGTGTAATTTAGAGTTATCAGGGAAGGCTTCCTGAAGGAGAAACACTTGAGCAGAACCTTCAAGAAGAAGGCTTGGTAGAAATAAGAGCTATCCAGGCAGACAAGACAGGAGTTTAAGTTAGAGAGATCGGCATATGCAAAGGCTCAGAACAATCGCGAGAGGAAGATCCATCTGGGGGAATGGCAGGTGGCTCAGTGCGCCTGAAGCACACAATGGGCTGGGGGAGGTAATGGGAGACAGCCAGGGACCAAAGGATGGAGGGCGGCCACTAACCTGTAGTGTGGCCTTGAGCAAAGCCCAAATCAGCAACCTCCTCAGAGTGGGGCACGGGAGCAGGGGGGACTGTCACTCACCTTGATGGCCTCCATGACGGGTTCATACAGATCCGGGAAGCCGGGGAACCTGAACACCATGCAGTGAACCAGCTCCGCCAGCTGCTCCAGGCAGCTGGTCCCCGAGTTGGAGTCCTCCTTGACCAGAGAGGCCACCATTGGGGGGATGTGAGGGAGGAGCTGTGAGAGCAGAGCAGGGTTAGTCAGCACCCGTTTACCCACCTAAGACATGGGATGGTGGTCAGTGCTGGAAGCACCCAGAGCTCCTTGAAGCAAGGAGGTCTGCCCACCTGACCACTGGGCCCCTTACCTGCACAGGGCCCTGAGCTCTGCAGGCAGGTGACCCTCTTTATAAGACACACGGCCTTGGATACTCTTCCTCAGTCTCTTCATCTGTTTAATGGGACAAATAATTCCCTCCTCACAGCTCAGGGGAGGCCTGAGCCTGAGCCCCAGCTATTAAGTACCAGCCAACCAACCTGCCTGAAGCGCCTGAAGGTCTGAGTGACCAGGGCTACTCTGTCACCCAGGAGTGATGCTGGGGCCACAATGTGGTCAGCTGGTGGCAGCTGACAGAACATGAGCGGCAGCAAACTTTTATATGTCAAGCACTCACAGTGCCATGTGGCAATTACTATCCCCATCTTACAGAGAAAAATTAAAGTTAGAGAGGTTACGTAATTTGCCAAGGATTTCACCATGGGTTCTGGGAGAAGCTGGTGTCTGAGCCAGGTCTGTCTGAACTCAAAGTCCATTTCTTTCCTCTGTGCTACAGTGTTAACTTTCAAACCCACGGGGAGCTACACCATAGTGTCCCAGGGATGGAAGAGTCAGGCCACAGAAACTGGGAGCAGGGGAGCTTGGGAGAAGGATGAAAAGAAATAAATATCTACCAAGTCCCTAGAATATGGCAGGCTCTTAATAAATGTCACCTCATCTAATCCTGTCCCACCCAACCCAGGCCCTGAGAGGTAAATGCCTGGCCCGAGGTCACCCCATCTAGTAAATGACAGAGCTGGGACTCAACCCCACATAACCCCAACCCCTGGTTCTGTGCTTTTCCCACTGCACAAATCAGGAAGCATAAAGTTTCTGCAGTGACCAAGGACCATGAGAAGCTAGGAAGGACACTGGATCAGGAGTCAGACCAACTCAGCTGGAATCTTCCTTGTACCGCTCACCAGCTGTTACCTGGGACATGCAACCTAATCTCCCTAAACTGCAGTTTCTTCTACTGAAGAATGGGGAAAATGATAGAACCTCCCTTTGGGGCTACTCCGGGAGTAAAATGAATGAACATGTGGACTGTCTTTAGCACTGTGCCTGCCACATAGCTGGCACCCAAGTAACACAGCTGCCATCATTCTAGGCCTGTCACTCTACTGGGGACCCATGGGGAGGTCACACTCATTCTTTGGCCTCAGTTTTCTATCTGTAAAATTGGGTCTCAAGTCTCCTCCAGTCCTAACGTCCAGGACTTGGAGGTCTTGGGCTTCAAGCCCCAACCCCTTATGCCCCAACAGAGACAGCATGTCTGGCCTCCAGCCAGACCTGTGGAGGACACAGGACCGCCCACCTTCGGGGCAACACGCAGGGGCCCTTACCAGGTGGAAGGCCTCATGGGAGTGCTGGAAGGTCAGGAGCATATACTTGAGGACAGACAAGGCGGCTCCCCGGACAATGGGATACAGAAGCTTGGAGAAAACCTGGAAGAAAGCCTCTGGTCAGGAGTCCCCCAGGCCTGGGCCACCCAAGGCCAAGGGTAGCCACAGGCCGGAAAGGGGGCCAGAGATGCTGGAGTTAAAGCAGCAGACCCATGTGGGAGTAAGAACACAGAGGTGCTCATAGACCTGGGTGGATGGATGGGTGGTGAGATGGACAGCAAAACAGTTAGATATCTGATGGATGGATGGATGGACATACCAAAAGTGACAGACACACACACTTTAATGAAGAGTCAGAAGAATGAATGGGGGGAAACCTGAAGCCCAGAGAGAAGCAGTGAATTGTCCCAGGTCACAGCGAGCTTGGGTGGGAGCCCCGTGCTCTGCCTCCCAGACCTGCATTGCCCCTGGCAAGAGACTAGCAGGAAAGGCCAGAAGCCGGGGCTAGGACAGGGGCCCACCAACCTTCTCAATTTTGGCGAGTGACACCTCGATCAAGATGCTGAACTTCTTAACAGCGGCCAGGCCCTTCAGCAGTGCAATGATCCACTTGTCAATGTTCTTCCCCAGGGGCCAGGACACCCAGTCGATCATCCTGGTGAGGGGAGTGACCGTGACACAAGGATCAGGGAGGCCCAAACGCCTGGGAGGGGGCAGCCCAGGGACCAGCCATAATGACCTGAGATCCCCCCACACTGACTCACACCTACACAGGGCAGCCCTGGGATCCGTGGGATGAACAGGACACCTCTGGGAACTGCAAATATGCCCAGCACAGGCACCTGGCAGAGACTGGGGCTCCCAGCCCGGCAGAAGGGGAACCAGGCCCTCTCAGTATTCCCAACCTCACCTCATACACAGTGAGTTGCAGTGGCAGAACAGGGCTTTTGGCTGCCTCTGTCTGGACTGTGAGGCCCAATGGCAGGAGGAGTACTGCCCCCAGGCTGGAAGCTCTGGCTCCAGCAAACCCTTGCTTGTGACCTGGAGCAAGTCACTTACTCTGTCTAGCCTCAGTTTCTTCCTGTCAAATGGGGATAATACCTACCTCACAGGTTTGTTATATGAGTTAAAAGAGATAACAACAGCTAACAGCTAACATTTATGTCATATTCACTCTGTACCTGGCACTGCTCCATCTGCCATACATGTATTAACCCTTCTGACCCCCTCAAGATAATGCCTGCATGCACTGAGCATGAAGCTGCCACACAGTAGGTGCTCAGAAAAACGTCACCAGTATCATTATTTTTATATTCAGTAGACTGGGCTATAAAGAGAACAATAGAGAGCAAAGCAAATAGTAGTAATTATGGTAATAATAGCTACCATTACACTGTTCTATGCACTTTACACGTAATATCTCATTTTATCTAATTCAATCCTCACAACAAACCTGTAAGATGAGTTCAATTATACTACAAATTATGGATGAGGAAGCTGAGGCATAGAGGGGTTGAGTAACTTGCCCAGAGTCACACAGGCAAGAAGTGGGAGAGCCAGGATTTGAACTCAGACAGCTTATCTCCAGAGCCTACACTCTTACCCACTGAAGACAAGGAATCCAGGAAGGCCCAATGAAGACAGTGGATCTGCACACAGGTATGGAAAGAATGGCAGGGGGGAGGGGGGATGCCAGGTAGATGGGGTCTGTAGAGCCAAAGGCCTGCAGGCAGGAGGGTAGGTGTCATATTCGGGGATCACGGGCCAGGCATATGTGGCTAGATCACAGGTGCAATGATGTTCAAATGAGGTGGGGGATGTGCAAGAGCTCTGTGAGCTGAAAAGCACCCAAACTCTGTTTATCATACTTGCCAAACTCAGAAAGCACTTCATTAAAGTAATTTTACCTCCTATCATTGACCCTGTGGAAACATGACAACTTCTTATACCACCTCTGCTATTACAGAGGGGAGAACTGAAGCTCAGAGACTTCACTGACTTGTCCAGGGTCACAGAGTTGGTACCCAGCCTGAGAGCATCACTAGGGCAAGGCTCTCTGTGTCTTACACATCCAGCCTGGGGCCAGGCACAGGAAGGGCTCAAAGAAGGATGGATGAATGAACAAGCATGAGGGCCTGGGCCCTCTGACACTATATCTAGCCTAGCAATCCCACCCAGTGGAAGGGGCTTCTGGGAGAGAGAGAGACCTGACCACCACTCGTCCCTCAGCCCACCTGCTGATGGCAGTCAGCATCTGGGAGTCGGTCACACTGTCATCATTGCTGAGGTTCCGGACGACACCATCCATGAGCTCCAATGGGAGGTGCTGGACCACACTGGCCAGGGCGCTAGATGGTGGCTCCTCCTCTGGAACAGGTGCCCGGGCTGAGCTTTGCAGGACAAGTGGACCCCACACCTCCCCTATCACCACATGTCCTTCATGCTGCCAAGGAACTAGGGAGCCTCTGCAAAGAGCACATCAGGGCCACCTCCTTGCCTCCTATAGCATCCCAGCCTCTGATCTCATCTTAGCTCATTCACTCAACAAACCTTCACTGGCACTGCTTTGGCCCTGTGCTGGGCAAAGAAAAAAGCACTAACCCCCAGCTGTGCATGTATAGGCATAGACCCTTAGATGGGGTAACACTGGAGCTGGCAAGAACAGGTAGGAGGGCTATGTGACTTGGCGGGAGGGAGGACATTCCAAGTGGAACCCAATAGAGATGAAAAAAAAAAATTAGTTATCGGCCTTCCCTGGTGGCGCAGTGGTTGGGAGTCCGCCTGCCGATGCAGGGGACGCGGGTTCGTGCCCCGGTCTGGGAAGATCCCACATGCCACGGAGCGGCTGGGACCGTGAGCCATGGCTGCTGAGCCTGTGCTCCGCAACGGGAGAGGCCCCAACAATGAGAGGCCCGCGTACCGCAAAAAAAAAAAAAAAAATTTAGTTATCAAAATTTGTTGTCCAGTTGTATAAAGACCTAGGTCCTTATACACCTGGCCTTGGTCCTTCCTCCTGCCAGGTACATTCCCTTACTTTCCCCTGAACAGCCCTATAATCAGGGAAGGCACAGATTTTATTTCAGTCACTTAAACTACAGTCCAATTTCCACAGTTGTCAACGGAGGGCCAAGATTTACAATTCAGTTGACACATATAGGTTCTATCATGTCTCCAGACCTTCCACTCTGCCTGCCCTGAGTACCTTATCCCTGCTGCCTGGTGCTACCCAGCTCTCAAGGCCTGACTCAAAAGTCATCACTTCTACGAAACCCACCTGACCCAAAGGACATGATGACCACCCCACATCTTGTTGTCTCAGCCCCCTGGTCCTCCTCCAGGCCCGACTGATCTGGGTCCCCTCCTCTCTGCATGCCCAGCAGGCACCACCGGATAAGAGCCCCCCACCCGGCAGGAGCTCAGAAGGGGCCTAATAACTAAACGAAGTAACAGCACCCGCCCACACACACACACACACACACCTGTGCACCAGCATGCACACGCCACACCACGAGGTGGGCACGCCACACAGGAGACTCCGCACGCACGGGTCCCGCCCACCCCTATCACACACGCACCTGTGCAGGAGATGACGGCGAACAGCTCCTTGAGGCAGGGCAGGATGGCAGCGGGCTGCGCGCGCCACAGCTGCGCCAGGAGCCCGCTCACCTGCTGGGCCTGCTCCAGGAACTCCACGGCACCCTCCTCGCCGTCGGCCGGGCAGCGGAAGCGGCCGAGGCAGCGCACAAGCTGCTGGCAGAAGAGCAGGCGGTGAGGGCCGTCGGGGACGCAGCGCGGGTGCCGCGCCAGCAGCCGCGCCACCTGCGCACAGGTCGCGGGCCCCGGGCGCTCGCACACGGTGCGCAGCACCTCGCGCCGCAGCAGCGCGAACACCTCATCGGCCGAGGGCCCCTCGGGCAACAACTGCAGGCCGAGCTGTACGCAGGCCAGCGCGCGGGCGCCCGGCGGCCCGGCGCCCCCCTGAAGCAGGCGCAGCACTCGGCGTGCGCTGAAAAATTCGGCGAAGACTTCTGGGTGGTGGCGGCCAGCCACGTGCAGCAGCTGGCAGCCCACGCGGCGGGGCAGCTCATCGGCGCTGCTCACGTAGAGGCGCGTGCCCAGCGCCAGCAGCGCCAGGCACTGCTCCCGCTCCAGCGGCTGCCGCGCCGCCTCCAGCACTCGGCGCACCAGCCCTTGCTTCACGCTCGCGGGGTATGATGACGTCACCACCGCCTCCAAGATCTTGTCCATGGCGGCCACGCTGCAGGGGACAGGGAGCAGGGTCACACTCTGCCCGACAGGACCGATCCCCCACGTGGTCCCCTGCGTGCTGAGGCTTGGGGGCAAGCAGCTCAACCTCTCTGGGCCTCAGTTCCCCATCTGTGAAGTGGGGCAAGGATCCTACCTCCCCCGGAGGTGACGTGATGAGGAGAAGCACAATGCCTGGCATAAAATAAGCCCCAGTGGGTTGCAGTTATTGCTGATGAGCGCCTTTCATCTCACAAAGCCTACACCTGAGCCTTCCCCTCCTCCACCACTTTGCCCCTCTCTCCTCAGGCCTCCCTGGGGACCTCCATCGGTTCTTGGCGAGGCAGGTAAGAGCTGCATCTAGAAGCTGCTGTCCACGGTCTTGGCCAAGCCATGTCCTGTGGGGAGATGAGCTGTGCACATACACAAATCACACCTCCAGAAAGGAAGGGCTGACAGGGCTTCCAGAGATCTCTGGTGCACTTTATTCTGCCCCCAATCAGCTTCTTGCTCTTTCTCAAATGACCTACCCTTTTCCTCTTTGTGTTCGTTGTGCCTTTTGCCTGAAACATCCTATCTCCCAAGACCTCCACCACTAACACACATTCATACAACCAGGCAAAGTCCTACTTTCCTTTAAAGCCCACCTCAAACACCCAATCCTTAATGAGAACCTCCCTGGACTTCCAGGCATGAATTCATCCCTCATCTGGACTCCTACAGCCACCTGTGGCCTCTTCCTCTGTTGCAGCTGGGATCACATAGTGCGGAGTTGTACGGGTCCGAATCTCCTCCACTAAGGCAGATCATCTCATCTCTGTGCTCAACCCTGCACAGGCAGGCCCTGTCGCCTCCCAAGCCTCAGCCCACACCAGCCCCTCACTGTGGGCTCACTATGTCCTCCCTGCCCCGGGCTTTTGCACTCACTTCTCCCTCCCCTCCTTGCTTGGCTCACCCTGCAGAGCTCAGCTCAAACTTCTTCCACACAGAAGGCCTGTCTGACCTCCTTGTATGGGTCAAACACCCCTGTTAACAATTTCAGAGCATCCTGTCCTCCTTTATAGCACTTATCATGATTACTTGATTGGGGTCATCCTCCTCCACTATACTATATAGGTTCCTGAGGGCAGGAACCAAGTCAGGTTTTGTTCACCACAGTATCCCCAGCACCTCGCACAGTGCCTGGCACACAGTAGGCATTTGTTGAATAAGCAAATGCAGAGTGTGGTGTGAGTTACTGCTACCTTATTCCTCTGAGCCATAATATACTTCCCTCTGTCCTTCCACTCCACTTTAGCTGTTTTTTGGAAAACTTCGTCCCAAGCTGACCCACTTTGATTCCTGATTCTCATGCTGGTTCCCACAGGTTCAGCTCCTAAAAGGCAGGACCACTTCTTTGCTTCCTTCTATAATCCCGCACTAGGCAGGACCCAATATAAGGTTCAGTATACGCTAAATGTTTAATTAAACTTATTGTCTCAGTGAAAACTACTCTACAGTTAAGACCTGGAATAGGTGTGAAGACAAGCCAGAAATTTCCTAGATGATGGGCCAGAAACTTTTATGCAAAACCATAGATACTGTGGGACCCCAAATATGTGCCAGGCCCTATGGAGACACTCCCTTCTCTGTCCTAGCTCTCCACCGAGATTAAACCTCCATTACTGCGTGTGTTACAATGCAATGGGCACATTTGTTTCTCTCTCTCTCACCAGGCTGTGAGCTCCCTGGGGCAGGTACCAGGCTTCTTTTTCAATGGCTGGCCAGTCACTGCAGAGTAAGGCTAGACGGTGTAGCCAGGGCACAGATCAGTGGCTCCTGAATGCTGGCCTGGTTGCCTCAGAATCACCTGAGCACTTAATACAAGTTCATATGCCCAGGGCCCACCCCAAGCTTGGAACGATGTTAGACTCTATTCTTTGAGATTCAACCGGGATGCATTCTGCTTACCATCCAGCTTACTTATGCTCTCTGAGCCTCTATTAGGAGAAATCCTAATCAATGAGATATTGACATCATGTGTGGAGGAAGAGGACCTGGGGGCAGGCAGAAATGGAGTTCTGGGGCTAAGGAAGGCTCTTGAAGTGGAAAGAAAATCAGACTAGGAATGAGGAGTCCTGCATTCTAGTGTGACCTGGAGTAAATCCCATGTAGTCCTGCAACTCATTGTGTGACCTTGAGCACATAATATCGTGAGCCTCTTTTCTGTAAAATGGGGATAAATGATATCAGGCTGAACCACATCAAAGGGAGGGATCAGATGCTGGCAATCTCCTATCATTCTACCTGATACCTATCACATAAGGTGGTCTGTGCCTGGCAGCTGGGAGCTTGGTCAGTGGAGCCATTCTGTGAGGGCTCTGATCTCCGAGGCCAGCCCTGCAGCCTCTGTGTAGTCTGTGGCCTGACCACTCCAGCAAGCCCTGCCTATCTGCCCCCACTCCCACGCAAGCAGTTTGAGGTCAGCTGTCACCATGGTCACCAACAAACCCACTCAGTAATATCCTGGATACATTCATGCAAAGGGGTTTTTAGAGGAGTGGACCTCACCTGACCCATCCCAGGCCACGGAAGGGAGGCAGAACAATGCCTGCTCTCCCCACGGCATGGATGGAGAAGCCAAGGATCAACAAGGGAGAAAGACACGGCCTTGGCAGGGTGGGACTAGAACCTGCACTCATCCTCTCTAGGGGAGGAAGAAGCAGACCCCCAGTGCTCCTCAGGGGAGGGTGGGTTACCCTTCCTTCTAGGCTCTGGATGAGGAGATGGCCTGTCGACACTGGCTCTGACCCAAGAGACAGCTGCCCCATGCCAAGTGCAGCAGCGAACAGCAGCCATGTCCTCCCTCGGAAAAGCCTGCGTTAAAGCAGGAGACTAAGGTTCTCTGCTTTCAGAATCACCAGGTGACCTTGGGTGAGTCCCTGCTAGGACTCCTCAGCCTTCTCATCTGGAAAACAGGGACCATTCTGAGCCTACCACTGATGAGGTTGAGACAAGGTATAAAAAAGATAAGGGCAGGGAGTTCCCTGGTGGTCTAGTGGTTAAGACTCGGGGCTTTCACTGCCATGGCCCAGGTTTAATCCCTGGTTGGGGAACTGAGATCCCTCAAGACACAAGGTTGCAGCCAAAAAAAAAAAAAAAAAAAAGATAAGGGCCAGATAATAGATAAGAATAGGTAAGAGTCTATTCTTGGGACATCTGGCACTGAGAGGCAAAACCGACACAGTCCGGGAAGAAGACAAGGAGACACATACTCCTGATCCAGCTGATTCTACAAGGAATTTCATCCATTAGCCCTCAAAGCCAACTCATCATTTCTACTCTCTCCCCTGAGCTCCAGCCCCACCCAAGATCAGCTCCTCTTTACCTCTGGCCTGGACTAGCGCAGAAGCCTCTTAACCAATCTCCTTTTTCCCCTCTTCAATCTATCCTCCACTAGAGACATGTGTCCTGCAGGAGTACAGAGTCCAGGCTTCAAATCTAGTCCAGCCACTACCCCCACTGTGGCCACAACCATCAATGCTGGTGTTTTTCCACCTCTCAGAGCCTCTGAACCCCAGAATGGGAGATGATCACCTGCCCACCCCTTAGCCTTTCCCAGCCAGTGCTGCGGCTCCTTCCCACACCCTTGGCTTATATCTCTCACTGCTGACATGACAGCCTGGGAGTCCCAGCAACACCCAGTCCGCTCCAGGACGCACAGTTAGCACACAAGAAAATCATGATCCCTCCCCTGGAAGGCTCAGATCCCTTTAACTGTCCCTCTCAAATGACCCTCCACCTTTCCACTGTATATTGACAGGTCTCTGTTCCTGCATAGTAGAGCCTGACTATATTCAATCTCCATCACCCATCACCCCCAAAGCACCGTGTGTGTGTGTGTGTGTGTGTGTGTGTGTGTGTGTGTGTGAACAGCTCCAATGTCCTGCCTCACTCCCTCCCTGGGCCCCAGCTCAGACTTCCCCATCCCCCCCTGGTCTTTCCGACACACCCTGCAAATATCATCAGATTACCTCACTAGACAATAAACTCCATCCTGCCATGCCCCTGCTCAGAACCCTCAAGGCCCCCCAGCCCCTTCAGGATAAGGTCCAAACTCCCGAGCCTGACATTCAAGTCCTTTCTGTGACACTAAACTAATAAAGGGGCAGGTGGGAGATGAACTTGACAAACTCCACTCAGTGGTGAATCTACAGGAATTTGAGCCGTGGGCTTTTTCCTGCTCAACACTTCGGTGAAGTTTTCTCTGCTGAGAAAGGGCTTCTTCCTCTTCTCTCCTGGCAAATTCTGACTCATCCTTCAATACCCAGGTCACATGCCCCCTCCTCTGGGAAGCCTTTCCAAATCCCCCTGCAACTCAATCTTTGGGCTTTGGCTTCCAAAGGACCTCTTCGCTTCTCTCATCCCTGGGCAGTGTAACTGGATTGATTCTATGCCCATCTCCCCCACCAGGCCGGGATCTCCTTTGGTAGGAAGTAGGTCCGGTCCCCCATCTGTGCCCAGTGCCCAGCACAGGACCAGGCACAGAGGTGAAGGAGTGCCAACTGACCGAGAGACATGTGACAGCAAGATGAGATAGAACCAAGGATATGATCAGAAAAGCACCTTCCAGGGACTGGCCTAACCCTTGGTCCGGTCACTGCCCCCTCATCTGCCCAGATCTGGTCTTGCATATCCATCACCCTGAGAATCTTAAACATCAGCCAAGAAAGCCCCTACAGAGGTCACTGGATGGGCTATTCTAGAAAGGACTCAAACAACCAAAGCTGAAGAAAAAGAAAACAACAAACCAACCAACCTGTTCCTGGTAACCCTCAGGTCAAAAGTTCACAGAATTTCATGGGACAGGGGAGGGGGCTTCAAGGGCTCACAATCTCTCCACACCCCAGAGCACAGCAGCTCCTCCAAGCCCTAGCAATGAGGAGCCCATTTCCTTTCCTCTCTGACCCTCACACCCAGTCTCCCTCCTTTGACTCCCCTGGGTGCCTGAGCTGCCTGGCTGCCTGGGATGGGCAGGGGGTGGGGGGAGTACCAGGCTGTGCCTCCTGACACTGAGAAGTCCCTCCATCCCTCGTCCCCCCAGGTCTCTAGTCAGCAGCATTTCTCTCTGTATTTTTTAACTGAACTTCTACCCAAGGCAGTCCCAGGAAGGATCCCCTCGCCATACTACTGGGAGGCACTCCTTTGGGCCAAACTGTCGCAAGAAAAAAAAAAAAAAAAAAAAAAGGTGGGGTGGGGGAAGGTTACTAGTAAAACCCAACTGCCCTTTTACCGAAGGAGAACTGAGGAGAAGGGAAGAAGGTGGGAGCATATATTCGCTTCTCAGGAAGCCAGCCCCAATGGGGGCCACCCCTCACATACCTCTGATGCCCGTGTCCCCACCCCCATCCCAGGCTTTCTGGAAGGGCGGGCACCAGGCTGACACATCGAGGTCTCTTGTTCGCAAGGGTTCTTGTAGGGGGAGTACGCCCTGGCCGAGGATGCTGAGAATAGCAGAAGCCCATTCCAAGCGGAGGCGGCCGCTTGGCCCCTCAGTTTGCACCCCAGCTCGACCCCACCCCTCCCTCCAGTTATACCAGTGCACCCGCTCCCAGCCCAGACTGGGGCTGCGGATCCCACGAAAGGCTGGCGAGCTTCATGACACTGGGCGCCAGTGCCCTCAGCCCTGAGGGGGGCGGGGGCAGGGGCGGTATCTCTATATACACAATTGATGAAGGAGATTGCGGCCCAGAGAGGGGCAGCTACTCGCCCAAGGTCACACAGCAAGGCCCAGTATGCACCTAGACCTCCCGCTTCCCATCCCCGGACTCTAAAAGCCCTACGCGCGCGTCCCGGCTCTCGAACCATCTGGGTGCAGTCACTCCCTCCCCACAAGCTACACACACGCCCCAGCCCCCTTACCTCTGGAACCCCAGTGGCCCCTGCCTCAGAGTCAGCTCCTGGGCGGGGCGCTCAGGCCGGGCAGGACCAGGCTGGGCCAGGCTAGGTCAGGGCGGGTCCTTTGCTTCCCCCAGAGTGGAGACGCCCTCCGCCAGGTCCCAGACGACAGGGATGCTGCTTCCACTGAAAAGCCCAACCTCTCCACCCGCTCTGCACAAGTCTGGAACAGGGGAGCCCAACTCAGCGGCGCGGCCACTGGGCTGCGGGACGAACTGGGGGGGAGGGGCGAGGTGCGGGAAACGGGGCGGAGCCGGAGCGGGGGCCACCCCGCGAGCAGCCACTAGGGCCGCGTCCCCTTTAAGGCCAGCCGGCCTGAACGCTGGCGGGGGCGGGGTGGGAGCTGGACGGCTAACTGCAATGCCTCCTGGGAGATGGAGTTCGAAGTCGACGCGCCGAGCTGCAAAGAGCCCATGGAGGACTACAAGTTCCCGAGCGCAGCGCGCGGGTCCCGGGCCGCCACGCCCCTAGGCTGGGCTCCGGCCCTCCGCCCCCCTCGCAAAGCTGCGCTGGCCGCCCGCGGAGGGGAGGTTGCCGAGCGAGGGCAGGAGGTGGGTGCGGCGCGGCCGGGGGCACGGGGCGCAGGGACTGCTGGTGAGGGAACGGCCCACCTGGGCACCTGTCCTACCCCGAGAGGTCATCTAGCCTACCCTAGCCTCGCCATTCTCATCTGTGCAATGGGGATAGCAACGCCCGTGGCTTGGGGGGAGGGGACGTTTATGGAGAAAAAGGGGCGGAGCGGGTGGAAGGAGCCTGGATGGCTGGTGATAGTAAGAAAAGCCCGGATAATAAGGGCCGAGACTGGGGGAGGAGTCTGGTGGGTGGGGCATGGAGGGGCGGGGTCTCTAGATAAGGAGAACACGCGTGAGATCGGAGAAGGGGCTGCAGAGTGGATGCTGAGAAAGCCAATGAGGCAAGCCTGGGATGGATTGGGTGGAACGGGCCGAAAAGCATTGGGGAGGGAGGGGTGGAGACGCAAAGATGCAAAGTATCCCTCTCGGCCCTGGAAAGCCCAGTGTCAGCAGCGCTGATATGGTTTGGGTAAGAGGTTGCCCGAATGGGTAAATGCCTGTGGATGCACAGAACACCTTTCTTTCCTTGTGACTAGAAGTAAAGAGCCCATCCCATGAACTCTGCGTCACATATATGGGTTCATTCAATTCACACCCTGTGAAGACGGCACCATATCTCTTTACAGTTGAGGAACCAGAGGCTCAGAGAAGTAAAGTGACTTGCCTAAAGCCACCCAGGATTCCTTACTCCAAAGAGCCCGCTTTTTTTCCCTGCACTGCACGGAGGTAGAGGTTTAATCTGTAGTGAATGGCAGGGAACAGACGAAAGTGTCCATGTGCTGCCCTTAACAGGTTGTGTGACAGGATCATCTTCCTCAACCCCTTCTCAGTGCCAACCTAAGGCAACCCTCCTATGCTTATTGTTAGGATGAAATGAGGCGATGGGTTTGAAAGCCATTTGTTTATAAATTATCCTTGTTGGGAGGAACAGGAAGACCATAAGGAAGAGTGGTCAAAATGAGGTGCTTGGGCCTGAGGAAAACCACAAGGTGAAGCCTGAGGGTGAGCCAAGAGGATGAAGGAAAATTCTGGAAGAGGGTGGGGGATGGTGATAGTTATTGGAAGTCTGCACCAGATGAAAGAATACTTTGCTGTGCAAACCAGGTCAGGTGGCTTCCCTTCTCCAGCCCACTTTTCCCAGTTGGCCAACTCCTTTACGGGTCCATGTGTGTCACCTGAGTCTGGGAAGCACCTTTTCTCTCTGTGGTGTGGGCATAATGGAGCAGGCTGTGAGCGTCTTAGAGATATGAACTGGGCAAAACAGGGCTAAAGATACAGCTCTTGGGTGTTGGGGGAGGCCAGGAAGGGTGGTGCCCCCAGACAGTACCCAGGGCTGTGAGCCAGAGTCTTTATCTGGTGGGCTGTGTGCCAGAGTCTGTATCTGGTGGGCTGTGTAAGGTGGGGAAGACGGCTCCAGTTTATTGGGAGACACGTTACTCACTTGAAGTGTTGTCATCCTTGAAATTTAGCCAACTATGCTCTGTCCATCCCCTACACACTATATTTACTTCCACGTAATTACCTGGGCCTTGCCCTGTGCCTCAGATTCCAAATTAAAAATTCAAGAGACTATTTCAAAATAAAAAGTTTTAAAAATTCAGGAGAGATTGGTAAACCTCCCTATTGGTAGATGAGAGTCTGGGACTAGGAAAATGGATCTGACTAAATGGGAGGAGTTGTCCCCCTTCCCCTGCCTGCCTACTTCTTGGGGTACAGAGAGGGGAGATCCCTGTCCTAACAGGGTGACCAGGCACCCATTTACTTAAGGAAAGTGGGCCTTGGTAAGGAGTGAGAATAAAATGCTCTGGAGATGCAAAGAAGGGAAGAATGAATTGCAGCTGAGGGGCCTGGCAGATGACTGGCATTTTCTTTGCAGTGCAGGCAGAGGGATAGCAGATGCCAAACTGCAGAGATAGGAGAGGGCCTGGCATGGTCTATAAAGTAGGGATAATAATAAGCACCTTTATCTATGAGATTAACATGCATAAAGTGCATAGCACAATAGTAACTGCTCAGTAAATGTCAGCCATTTTTATTACTGCTATTGTTGTTGTTATGATCACCATCATATGCCCAAGAATTGGTCTAGGGCCACACAGCTAATAAAGGGGCAGAGCCTGATTCAAACGTAGGCCCAGGTGATGCCAAAGCCCATGCACTTTCCTCTCCCCCCAAAGCCCCTACAGTTCTTTCTACCCATCCACATCTTTGAGGGCCAGAAGTGGCCCCTCTTTGTTAACATTCTTGGTAAGCCATGACAGGAGTTTCTTTTCTGCTGTAGTAGCAGAGACTCTGGGTTCAGGAGAAAGCAGGGGAAACAAGTCCTAAACAGCCATCTTCTCCCAGCCTGGATCTCAGCATGGAGACAGGCAGGCTTAGTGTTGTGGTTTCTGTGGGGGGTTTAGTCTATGTAGAAAGACCACTCGGATTTAAATTCTAACCCCTCCACCGACTGCGGGCTACTTTAGCTAAGCCCTGGTTGGCTTTCTCCAGAGCGCTGAGACGTCAGGAGAAGATCATGAGATGTTAATGCTTCTTAGTGGTAGTAACAACATCTAATATTCATGGAATCTGGCTATTTACTGGGGCCGGGCATACTGACTGGAACTTTACATCTACAGTCCCAGGAGGCAAGTGTTCTTTTCTTGCCCCTTCCTTCAAAATAAAAATATTTTCAGAATTTTCAAGCCTACAGACAAGTTTAAAGAATAGCCTTTCACCTGGATGCACCGATTCACATTGCCAGTTTCGCTTTTACACACGCACAATTTTTGCTAAGCTATTGAAAAGTTATAGGCATCTCCACACTTGGCCCCTAAATTCTTCAGCGTGTATCTCCTAATTATAACATGTTGCAACATAACCATAACACCAGTATCATACCTAAGAAAATTAGCAAGAACTCAATATTGTCTAATAAACAGTTGAGATTCAAATTTCTCCAACTGCCAAAAAAATCTCATATATTTTTTTAATCAGATACAGTCAAGATTCATTCATTGCATTTAATTATATCTCTTTAAGCAACTCATTTAATCTAGATAGAGCCCCTCTACCTGTTTAAACTTATTTTATAAATAATTGGGTTCAGTTTGGTTTTTTGTTTTTGTTTTTTCTGGCAATGTTGTGTACTTACTGAATCACATTAGGAGGCATATGATACCAGAGTCCTACTATCCATGAATGCTGTTTGATTATTGGATAAGGTAACAGCCTGATCTCTCTATAAAAGGGTAAGTTTTTTCCTCTTGTAAAGAACAAGTAGTCTGTAGAGTGATTCTTTGAAACTGTCGGAATTGTGTCCAGGATAACCTTTCACTCCACATCTGTTGATGATCCTTGCCAGAATAGCAACACTGAGGGTTGCAAAATGGTAATTTGCTAATTATGTCATTCTTTGTATACTTCTTAGCTGGTATTCTTTGTTACAGAATAACTTTTTCTGTGTGTGTGTGTGTGTGTGTGTGTGTGTGTGTGTGTGTGTGTGTGTGTTTGTCTTTCTCATTCCCTCTCCTGTCCCTCTCTTTTTTCTTTTTGGAGTAACATAGACTCATGATTATTTTTTTTAACTCAATGTGTTATAACCTATTATCATCATTAATCTTTTTGGTGTTCAAATTATCCCAAATTTGGCCAATGAGAGTCCCTTCAGGTCTGCTCCTGTGTTTTGGTTTTGGTTTTGTTTTGGGGGAGGAGATATAATTGACATATAACATTGTATTCATTTTAGGTGTAAACATGATTTGATATGTGTATATATTGCAAAATGGTCACCACACATAGTTACAAAATTTTTTTTTCTTGTGATGAGAACGTTTAAAATCTGCAGATCTGCATTCTTTTGACTTCACCTCAGTAATCTTTCATTTCTTCTTTGCTGTCTGGAAAGAGATGTTTGTTCCAGGCTCACCTTAAACTTTTCCTGTCAAAGTGCTGGAAGTACTGGAATCATCAGTTCCTCCAGGAAGCCCTGGTTTCGTTTTGTAGGAGACAACGTTTAAAAAACAAGATCTGGGGTCAGGTGTGCTCATTGCTACTCGGGTATCGTTGCTAGGCTGTTGAGCAGAGCTAAGAAATGATAGATGGATGGATGGATAAATAGATAGATAATTATCAATGCCTTGTAGATTCGTTGTTAAAACAATTGGTCCTCACTGTGTAAAAGGAGTAGATTGCATGTAAAATAGCTTCATTATGGAAGCTCAGTGAGCAGTATTGTAGGGAATTACACAGAAAGAGCCCTTGCCTGTGCTAAGGCTCTGTGAGTGTATGGGCTGTTGGCTAGGACCTATGTGTCTGGGTTCAGTCTCTTGCTCAGGGACCCGGGTTAGAGAAGATCCCAGGCTGCCTCCAAAGGACTGGTCCTCTGAGTAGTGTCCAAACCTGGAACCTCCCAGAGGCTGTGACTCAGAGGTCAAGAATGGACACAAAGCCCTGGGCCAGGGACTCATCTTCCTTGGTTTGTGAAATAAAGATAATGTGATCTGTCCTGCCTGCATCCCAGAGTTGTTGTAAGGGTCAATATATATTTATTTTTTTAAATTACTAATCAGTCTTTTCAACACATTTATTACAAAATTCATTCCCCTTTTCATTGTCTTAATACCATAGCTCATTGCCTTATAGTCTGATTTCCTACATAAAACTAAGATACATTATGCTTTTTCAAATATTCTTTCAGGTTATCACTCACCAATTTTTCCAAAATAAGATTTTAATCTTTCTTTTTAACTTTTGAAAAAATACTTTTGGGAGTTGGACTAGGATAGCATAACAACTGTAATTAATTTTAGAAGAACAACTTTAAGATATTCCCTCTCAGAATCATCACAGGTCTGTCTTTATTCAAATCCTGTTTATGCTTCTTAATAAAATGTCATAGCTTTGTTTCTGAAGGGGGCACAGGTTTGAAGAGAGACCTCACTTGGAATTCTAGCTCTCCTACCTCTAGCTGTGTGATCTTAAGCAGCTGTCTTCACCATTCTGTGCTTCAGTTTTATAATCCAGAAAATTGGGATGATAATCGTACCTACCTCACAGCCTCGGTGTGGTGTTTTAATGAGATAATCTACAGGAAAATGACTCACGTAGCTCGGGGCATGTCCTCAGTGCTCAGGAAATGTTGATTCTCTGTGCACTGGTCTCATGTAGGTCAGAATCAAATTGAGGGGCAGGTTTGAGAGCACCTGGTAAGAGGTAGGAGGGGACAAGTGACGAACCTCTCCAAGGGGTTTGGCTGCTGAATTCCCAAGGAAGTCATTCAGAGCATGGCAGTCAGACAGGCCTGGGCTTGAATCCTGACTCGGCCACTGCTTTCTTTGGGCAAGTTACCTACCTCTTAGGGCCTCAGGTTCTCATTTGTTAAGTAAGATAATACTTTCCTCAAAGGAATGTTACGAGGATTAAATGAGTTAATGTGTATAACACACCTAGCACAGGTAGGGTACCCAATAAGTCCTCACCGGGCAATAGCTGTGTCCCTCGTGAGGCCTGCAGGAATGGAGACATAGTTTTAAAGTAAGACTCTCTAGAGCAACGTCTTGACTGCCCTTTCTTATGGGACACCTACTCTCAAAGCATTATATTTCCTTTGTTACAATTAGAGGTTGCAACTGGGTGATTTTTCAGGCCCCAGACTGGGATTGGCCCTTCACATGGTACCAGGCTGGGCCTTAAGATTCACCACCCCTCGTTTTGGCCACAGACCCATTTCAGGGAGGAGAGAATTTCCAGCCAACTCCGAAGTTCCCAGGCCCCCTGGCCTTCCCTGCCCAGTCAGATGGTCTGAGGATCCGCATGGCATAATTTCCTGGTTTTCTCAGAGAGGGAAATAGGCTGATCTTTTTCTTGGTTCTTTTCAAGTAGAGAGGCAGACTTGGAAAGTCTCTTGCTTAAGAAAAATTATTTGTTCAGACACAGTGGTAGGGTTTCTTTTATCTCCTACTTCGTGGTTCAGTTTGCATTCTCATTCATCTTTTCTAATCTGGCTTTTAAAAACCTGGCTTTTTGTGTTTTGCTGCTTTGTCATTAGGCATCATGAGTTGGTATTAAAATAGAAGGCTATAGACCTCTAGTGGACTTGTGGTGTGTCAGCTGTGGAGGGGCTCCAGGCCATCCAGGATCCTGTCCCCATATCCTCAGATGTGAGTGGGCAGAGTCCCAGGCCAGCCATGAACGAGCTGCCGAAAGACCTACCCCAGCCTGATCTGGACAGAGAATAAGGGAGTATGCATCTCCCACTCACGCTGGGACCTCAAGGTGGGAAGGGGAAACTATCAGAGGTGTTGGATCCACTGACCTGGATTCAGATCGCAGCTCCTCCAGTGACTAGCTCTGTAACCTTGAGCAGTCTCTTAACCTTTCTGAGCCTCAGTTTCCTTATCTGTAAAATAGAGATAATAGAATCTATCTCACAGGGTGCTTGTAAAGACATCAAATGAGGTAATGCATGTACGGAATCAGCACAAGAGTATCATCCTCTGCACTTTTCTATATATTTTTATTAAAAATAAATAAAATGCTACCATGTGTTAGGCGAAGCATTATAAAAGCAGGTGGTGTGCTCAGCAGGTGGTAGCTAGCATCTTGTCAAGCAAGCCGCATAGCAGTATTTTAAAAGGCTACTTAAGGGACTCTCACACTTGCTGAAGCTATTAAACAGCCTTTTGTTGCTATTACAACTCTCAGCAACCTGTGCAGTGGGAAGGGACTGAGCTTTCCACTGGCTGGCTGTGTGTCCTGGGCAAGTCCTCAGTCTGATCTGAGTCTCTGTTTCCTGTCTGCCAAACAGAATGATGCCTGTTTTGTAGGATTGCTATATGAATTAAAAGGGCTGATGGGTGTAAAGGCCTCGGGTGTAGTGGAATGCTCAGTGCATGTTCATTCCTTCCTCTCTCAGCCCCTGCCCCAGAGTCCCCCCCGCACCTACTGTGTGCTAGGCAGTGAATATGCAGGGACACTGCTCTCACAGAGATCACAAACTAGGCAGTGGTTTTCACAAACAATTTTCATCACAACCCACAGTATGAAGGTACACTCTATATCACAATCCAGTTCCTCTTCCTTTCTCTGTCTCTCTCACACACACACAAAGGGAACAAAAGTTTCACAACACTATATATGTAAAACTGATCATAACCCAGTGTATTGTATTGTCCGTGACACAGTCAGTCTTGATTTTTTTCCCAGTTTATGAAGGCATAATTTATGTGCAGTAAAAGTCACCCTTTTTAGGTGTACAGTTACATGAATTTTTATAATCTTTATACAGTCATTTGTCTACCAGCACATCAAGATATAGAATATTTCCATCCAAAATATTCCTTCATGCCTGTTTGTAGCCAGTCTTACCCCTAGCCTCTCCAGTCACTGATCTGATTTCTGTCTCTCTAGTTTTGTCTTTTCCAGAATGTTGTATAAATAAAATCATATGCCATGTAACCTTTTGAGGCGGGCTGCTTTCACTTAATAGAATGCTTTTGAGATTCTTCTGTGTTGTGGTGTGTGTCAGTAGCTAGTGCCTTTATATTGCTGAGTCATATTCCATTGTATGGATGTACCACAATTTGTTTATCATTTACATTTTAGTTTCTGGGATTGGGCAATTCCAAATAAAGCTGCTATAATCACTCACACATGGGTTTTTGCACAGACATGTGTCTTCATTTCTCTGGGATAAGTATCTAGGAGTAGGATTGATAGGTCATATGGTAAATGGATGCCAAAAACTGTTTTCTACTGTGGTTGCACCATTTTGCATTCTCACTGGCAATGTGTAAGAATTTCCATTGCTCTATGCACTTATCAGCATTTGGTATTGTCACATTTTTCATTTGAGCCATTGAAATAGGTATACTGTGGTTTTAATTTTCATGTCCCTAATGACTAAGGATACCAAGCATCTTTTCATGTGATTATTTGTCATCTATATATCTTCTCAGTGAAGGTGCTTGTTCAGATCTTTTGCCCACTTTTTAGTTGGGTTGTTTATTTTCTTACTGAGTTTTGAGAGTTCTTTATATATTCTGGTGAACAGTCATGTATCAGATAGGTGTTTTGCAAATATTTTCTTGCAGTTTGTGTCTCATTTTCATTTTTTTATATAATTTTTTAAAATTTATTTTATTTATTTATTTTTGGCTGTGTTGGGTCTTCATTAATGCGCGCGGCGAGTGGGGGCTCCTCTTCGTTGCGTTGCGTGGGTGTCTCATTGCGGTGGCTTCTCTTGTTGCGGAGCACGGGCTCTAGAGCACAGGCTCAGTAGTTGTGGCAAGGGGGCTTCATTAGTTGTGGCTCGTGGGCTCTAGAGCGCAGGCTCAGTAGTTGTGGTGCATGGGCTTAGTTGCTCCGCGGCATGTGGGATCTTCCCGGACCAGGGCTTGAACCCATGTTCCCTGAATTGGCAGGCAGATTCTCAACCACTGCGCCACCAGGGAAGCCCTCATTTTCATTTTTTTTAACAGTGTCTTTCGAAGAGGAGAAGTTTTTCATTTGGATGAAGTCTAGTTTATTAAATTTTCTGTGATTTGTGCCTCTTAGGTCCTATCCAAGAAATCTTTGCTAACAGAAAGTCAGATTTTCTCCTAGAAGTCTTATAGTTTTAAAAAGATTTTACATTTAGGTCTGTGATCCATTTTGAGTTAATTTTCATATATGTTACAAGATATGAGTTGAGCTGCTTTTTTTGCATATGGATATCCAGTGATCTTCATCTTGAGAAAGCCAGGGAGGAGGGCCATATGCAAAGCAGATCATTACATGATGGAATGGTGGGCCGTGCAAGGGACCAGAAACCCCAAGAGGAGAGCTGGGAAGGTGGAGATCTGGGGACTGCCTTATCGAGGCAGTAACTCATAGGCTGGGCCTTACAGGTTGACTGCGGAGATGGTGGAGAAAGTGAAGAAGGGTGGTACGAGGAGAGCAAAGGCAGGGCAGGTGAGTGCGGATGCGGAGGTGTCAGGAGTCCTGGAGCATAGAGTGTGGGGAGAGGCAGGATCAGAGGTAAGATTGGATGAGCTGGGTGGTTAGAGCAGGCAGTACTATGTCAGGAAGATCGGCCTGCAAACTAAAATGGAAAGTGGACAGAAAAGCGGAAGGGAGCCAAGTGAGGATGTTGGGGGAGCAGGGATGAGGCCTGAGCTTCAGGAGTTGCCATAGGGACAGGTACAAGGGGACAGTTGAGAAAAATGTCAGGATGCGGAGTCAGGGCTGCCTCCCAGGCTCAGGCAGACGGGCGGCTAAGAAGAGTAAACAGCAGGTTCTGGGGAAGAGGAGTTCTGTGCGAGGCTTCTGGTACCCATAGAAAATTCAGGTGGAGGTGTCCAAGAGGCAGCTGGGTACACAGGGGGGCTGGAGCTCCGTGGCCAAACCCGCCTGCCACATTCATGAAGCTTCTCAGCCCCTCCAGGTGCCAGTTCCTACGCCCCTGTGTCACTGTGGCTCTCAAACAGAGCCTGTGGATTTGCCATGGTGGACACCGTGGCACTGTGACTAGGAAATAGGGGCTTGAAGGGCTGCGTTCTCTGACTCCTGGTCTGGGGAGAATACCACAGGGCGCACCCTCGTCTGGGGTCAGGAGACCTGCCTTCTAACCAGCCTCCGCCCTGACTGGCAGCAGCTCCTGGTGCTGCCCTGGACAAATGATCAGGAGCCTCCCTGCAGGGGCTCAGGGGCAGGAAGGCAGGTGCTCTGCTGCTTTTGCAAGCAGAAAAATAGGGGTCTGGGTGCCCGTCCGAGGGCCCCCAGGTACGTCCTGTGTCTCCTCATTGTCGTCCCTACCCCTGTGCTTTGAGCTCTTCAGAACTAATATGCTTCGGAGATACGGGGTCTGCAGCCCATGGAACTGTCAGGAAAGACAGCCCAGCCTAAGCCTGCTCTTTCCATGGAGCTGAGCCACTTCACAGAGCCTGGGCCTTAAATCAAACAGGAAAAAAGACTGGAAACTAGGTCCGGCTCCTGCCTGGACCCCCTGGAGACAAAATTGGCCAGACTCAGGCCCCAGGCCAAGCATCCACCTCAGCTGCAGGTCTCAGCACAGCCACCCCCGCTTCCTCGGAGCCCTCCCCCACCCCCTCTCTGTTGGACACCCCCTCCAACACTGTCTCACAGCCCATCTGCTCCAGGCTTCTGCTGATGATTTTGTAACTTCATCATGGGCTTGTTTCCCTTCAGACACTGCAGATGGTTAATGTCTCTCTGCGATATCAAAGTGCCCCATTACACAGGGAAAGAATTACAAAGGGCCCTCCCCACAGAGAGTTGGGTGGGACAGCCGAGCATCTTCCACACCCAGCATGGCCTCCACCCTCTGAAGTAAGGGGGTCTCAGTGCAGTCGGCCTCCTCAGAAGGCAGGGGTGGGGTGAGAACTGCCCTGGCCCGCTTGCCACCCCTGCTGGGTGACTTTCGGGAAGTCCCCCTCTTGGACCTCTGTTTTCCCATCTGGACAGTAAACATGCCAGAATTAATTCCAGACCTATTCCCACATCTCTTGGTACATCTTCCTTCCTTCCTTCCTTCCTCCCTCCCTTCCTCCCTCCCTCCCTTCCTCCCTCCCTCCCTCCCTCCCTCCCTTCCTTCCTCCCTCCCTTCCTCCCTCCCTTCCTCCCTCCCTTCCTCCCTTCCTTCCTTCCTTCTCTTTTTTTCTTTCTTTCTTTCATTGTTGAGGTAGAGTTGATTTACAATATTAGTTTCAGGTTTACAGCATAGAAATTCAAAATTTTTATAGATTATACACCATTTAAAGTTACTATAAAATATTAGCGATATTCCCTGTGCTGTAATTGGTACATTTCTCTTGTTACTGCACCCTCACTGTCTCTTGCTGTGGTCTCCTCTGCCAGCCTGGGCTCTTCTCAAGGGCAGCAGTAGGGCTGATTCCTCCCTGTGCCCTCCACACCCAACATTAGAGGAAGATTGCTGAATTCATTGCACAGGTTGGCTCCTGGGAAAGTATCGTGTTGGAAGCCAAAAAGGTACATCCCCTGATTTCTAGGACCTTAAAGAAAAGTTAGAATCCAAGACTCCAGGTTGAAGGAGACACCAGCCCTAGACACTAGAGGCTGTGAGATCAGTGGGGAAATAGTGGGGGAGGGTTGTTAAGGAGTGGAGTGGGTAAAGAGCCTTCAGGAAGGGTGCTTGGTTGCAGAGTCCCACATTTGCGCTGACCTCAAAGCAAGTTTCAGAGGAGGCTGGAGTGCCATCATGGTAGGAAAGGGCAGGCCATCAGGAGCCAAGAGCATCTTCATGGCAAGGCAAGTTGTCATGGGAGGATGAGAATCCAGAAAGGAGTGTCCAGAGCGTTGAGTGACCCATTGTGGGCCTGGTAGATAGACGGAAGTGGTACTAATCACAGCCATTTGTTGTGAATTCTTTTAGATGGAAAAAATATTAAATAAGAAGGCAACATCGGTACAGCAGAAGGAGCACGGGGCTTGAAGTCCTAAATCTCAGAACATCTGTTAAGTACCTACAGTGGACCAGTCTTTGGCTAATAAGCATGAATACATTTTTCTCTCTCATATAAAGGAACCTGGGCTTGAATCCTGGCAGGACCCTTCACCGGTCTGAATGACCGGTGAATGAATCCTGACACAGTTTCCCTATCTGCACAGTGGGGATGATTGATGATATTGTCTATGTCAAAGGATAGTATGTAAGCAAATGTACGTAAGAGCAGCTAGCATAGCATTCAGTCCAGGCACATTATCTTTCTTTCCTTAGACCAGTGGTTCTCTGTCCTAACTGAACATTTAGAATCAGCTTTTAAAAAATACCAATGCTGAGGCCACATTCCAGGCCAATTAAAACAATCTCTGGAGGGTGGAACCCAGGCTTTGTTTTATCTTTTCATTTCTTTCTTTTTTTTTTTTTAAACTCCCTAGTGAACCTAATATGCTTTAGACGGTGTGGCAATTATTACCCATCCATTTGTTCATCAAGTATTAATTCGTTTCAACTCCAAGGGACCTACAATAAGAAATTGAGAACTGTGACTACCCAGATGTTATGGACCGAATGATTGTGTCCCCCAAAATTATATGTTGAAATCCCAACCTCCAATGTGATGGCGTAAGGAGGTGGGGCCTTTGGAAGATTAGGTCATGAGGGCGGAGCCCTCATGAACAAGATTACTGCCCTTATAAAAGAGATTCCAGAGAGCTCTCTTACCCCTTCTGCCATATTAGGACAAAGCGAGAAGACATCCCTCATCAGACATCAGATCTGCCCCTACCTTGATCCTCAACTTCCCAGCCTCCAGAACTGTGAGAAATAAATGTTTGTTACTTAAGCCACCCAGTCTATAGTATTCTGTTATACCAGCCCCAACAAACTAAGATATCAGATATAGTTGGGTAATGGTCATTTCTTACTTACCTCTCTCTGTAGGACTACTTCCCAGCACCCCAGCCTCCTGCCATGTCTGACCCCATCACACTGAATGTCGGGGGGAAGCTCTATACAACCTCACTGGCAACCTTGACCAGCTTCCCTGACTCCATGCTGGGTGCCATGTTCAGCGGGAAGATGCCCACCAAGAGGGACAGCCAGGGCCACTGCTTCATTGACCGTGACGGCAAAGTGTTCCGCTACATCCTCAACTTCCTGCGAACCTCCCACCTGGACTTGCCCGAGGACTTCCAGGAGATGGGCCTGCTCCGCAGGGAGGCTGACTTCTACCAGGTGCAGCCCCTGATTGAGGCCCTGCAGGAGAAGGAGGTGGAGCTGTCCAAGGCCGAGAAGAATGCCATGCTCAACATCACGCTGAACCAGCGTGTGCAGACGGTCCACTTCACTGTGCGCGAGGCACCCCAGATCTACAGCCTGTCCTCTTCCAGCATGGAGGTCTTCAACGCCAACATCTTCAGCACCTCTTGCCTCTTCCTCAAGCTCCTCGGCTCCAAGCTCTTCTACTGCTCCAATGGCAACCTGTCCTCCATCACCAGCCATTTGCAAGACCCCAACCACCTGACTCTGGACTGGGTGGCCAATGTGGAGGGCCTGCCTGAGGAGGAGTACACCAAGCAGAACCTCAAGAGGCTCTGGGTGGTGCCAGCCAACAAGCAGATCAACAGCTTCCAGGTCTTCATGGAGGAGGTGCTGAAAATTGCGCTGAGTGACGGCTTCTGCATCGATTCTTCTCACCCACACGCTGTGGATTTTATGAACAATAAGATTATTCGATTAATACGGTACAGGTAAAAGGACCCCAGCAACATTGGAGGGGGGCTTCCTAAAGGCAAGATCTTGGAGAGCGTCTCGCCAGCGGTGTGAGGCAGGCCACTGTACTAACCTGTATTAATCGTCTAGCAGGACTTGATTTCCCCCGTGATGCAGTCCACCTGTAGGAATCCATGTGTCCTCTTGACACAGCCACCTTTTTCCTTGCTACTTTGAGCTGGGGATGGGCAGTCTGCTCTAAGCGAAGAGTCTGCCAACATGTCCTAAAGGAGGCCACAGGAGGACTTTTTGTCTAGACAAAGGAACAGCAGTTTTTTCTTGGGTCCAGCTCTCTCTGTACCATTAGGCAGTGCCTCACTTAGCCATCTGTAAACAGAGCCTCTGGTGGAGGGGATGGGGTGAGAACAAGAGGCTCCCTCTAGTTTCCCAGGACATGAAGTACCCAGAGATTCCCATCCTGCCTGCCCCTCCGTCCCTGGGATGTAGCCAGAACCTTGGACTTGCTTGGCTGGCTTGGGAATGAAGTGGGTAGTGAGGGTGGGATTTGAGCCTGGCATGGCCTGGAGGAATTAGCCTCCAGGCAGCGTTCAGGAGATGGGGATATCCCTCTTGACTGGGCCAAGTCTAGGCCTTTGGGGATTTCCGGCTTCAGAAGTAAGCTGCTCTCCCTGCGAAGATTTGAAAGTATCTGGAGCCAGTGCAACGAAAGGCGAGTCGTAATGTGGCCTGATACCTGACTTTTGTAATCCTTTCCCCAAGAAGTTGAAGTCTCATTGAAACAGATCATTTAAAACAAATATATTATGGACTCTCAGGGTTGGAAAATGATTCAACAGTCGCTCAGTCCTCCCGCACCCCCAGAACACCCCAGCACCTTTGCGGCTGAGGGCTTCTCCCCAGTACCTTCAGGAGATCAACTATCCCTGCTTGCATACCCTCAGTGACAGGAAGCTCGTCATCCCCAAGGCCAGCCCCTGCCGTAGTTGGCTGTTAGAAAGTCCTTCCTTACATTGAGCCGAAACCTGTCCTTCCACAACCATTTTCTGGTCCTGGTAGACCTTCCTTCTCACCCAAATGTGTATTTTCTTTTTCAAAATAGTCACTTTGAGAGGCCAGATACCTATTTTGAAAATATTATTACTCGATATTAGGATTCCCCTTGGGATTTGTCTTCAGAACCAAGCCCCTTTCATTCCCCGTAAGTCATCCCCATTTTGTCGTGGCTTCGCTTCATTTGTGACCCTCCCTCCTCACCAGACATGACTGTTCATGGCTTCTGACCATCTTCCGTTGAGTTTGAGGATTGCTGCCCCAGAGGAAGGAGACCAGGGTCTTGGTAATGTGTAACAAGGAGCCTGGGAGTGACCTGAACCATAACATTGCCCTTGGAGTAAGCATCCAGCCCTTAAAACACTGCTCTGAAGGATGTGGGCTTCCCCTGCAGTAGTTTCTGGGCATAACCAGCCCATGGACCTCCTTGGGGTGAGACCCTGAGCCACTTCCCAGGGGGTGATGAGCAGTGCATGTCTCAAAGCTGCACATTATGATTCATCCCTGGCGTGAGGGTGGCCTTGGGAGTCCCAGAATCTTCCCCACTGGGCAGGGGCCCCCAGGGGATGGTCCGAAGAAGGGGCTTCCCATAGTTACACACTGTGAATAGGGAGCTTGTACGCTGGGCTGTGGGCAAGGCCACATCCCTTAGGTAATAAAGGACTTTTCCCCCCTACAGTGGGACCCAGGAGTCTCTGATAACTGTCCCATGCCACCAGGCCAATGGTATTCAGGAAAGCCACTCAGGAGTACCCAATTTAGACCAGCCAGCAGAAGCTGTGGCCATAGCAGAACAGTTCAAGGAAGAAATCTTATAAATCACCACTGTCTCTTTTTCTTTTCCATAAAAATTCTTTCTCCATCTTTTCGGTGCTTCTTAATTCAAGCAGCTTGACTTTAGCGAAAGCACAGGTCCTGTGAAGCCACTAATTTGCTGTGTGACTTTATGCAAGTCACTTACCTCACTGAGCCATCTCTTGTTTCTTCATCTGTGAAATGTGCATAACAGTAACACGTAACCCTACCTACCTCACAGGGCTGTTGTGAGGATCAAATGAAATAATATATGTGAGAATACAGTATAATTGATAAATGGTTGTTATTATTTTGTGTCTACATATAAGGGAAAAAACCTTGGCTTTGGAATCAAGCTGACCTGGGTCTGAATTCTGGCTCCATCACTGGCTGTGTAACCTTGGACAAGTCCCTGGGCCTCCCTGATTTGTTTCCTCATCAGACAACAATCCCACCTCCTAGTGTTCTGTGACTTGGTTGTGTATGTGAAAATTCCTAGCTAGGCCTGGCCCATAGGAGCTCAATAAATGTTTGCTCTTTTAGGAGTAATGATGGACTGTCATGCAGGAGACACCATGAGCATATAACAATTTAACAAGCCTTCTGGGGCACCTGGTGTGTGGTCCCTGAGGATGGGAACAGCCACAGATAAGTTTAGTCTAGAAAAGCTTAGAGGGCCACACAGTGTGCTGTGGGAACTTGGGGAAAGCAAGCTTAGTTCTCAGAAAAGGCATAATGGATGGTCGAGCTGGGCCTTTAAGGGTAGGTTGGATGGTAACAAAATGAGCTAAGGAGGGCACCGTGGGCACTGGAAACGCCATGAGCCGAGGCCCGGGAGCCGTGCAGGTGAGGCGCCATGCAGGTGAGGCTCCACGCAGGGCCTCCGCACAAAGGGAGCCACATGCAGTACATGCAGAGTGCTCACGGTGCCCGTCTCCCTCAGGTGAGTGCAGCCACCCGCTTAGTGCAACAGAGAGATACTGAGCCTGCAGGCGGCACCACCCCAGAGGACCAGTGAGTCAGGGTCGGCTGGGAGGCAGGCATGTGATTCTTGTCATGAGCCCCTGGCTGCCCGGAGCGAGACACAGTGGTGGTCAGTGATCTCAACCGGACTCAGTTTATTTATTTAGCCTGTTGCACAGCTGAGAGCTTTGTCCCAACTAAAGGGCAATTCTGGGCACACGACCTTGTGAGCTCTCTGTTCCTCCCCGAGCCATGCAGAGGGATGGTCAGGGAGGGTGCTCTTGAGGGAACCCTAAGGCACTTTGGCGTGACCACTTGGTGAGACCTGCCACCAAACAGGGCCCCTGCATGCTGGAAGGCCAGCAGTAGCTGTCACCTCAGGCACCTCCTAAAGCTCTTTGCCCTCTTACAAAGGGCAAGCCTTCTGATGCTAGGTTCTGTCTTTGGGCCAGAGCTCCCTGTGCAGAGGTGGCCATGGCACCCCCCGTGCCAACACCTCAGTGCCCTACACAGCCCCCCGGGCTAGGGTGTGGTCACTCTGCTTTGTAAACTTCTATGTGGCCTAAAACATAGCGCTTTTGTAACTGCACCTTTGTTCACCCCAAACTTCCAGGTTTCTTTTACAAATTACTCCTAAGACAGGCTACTGTAAGTGGAGGCATAGCCAAGATCAGCCTAGGTCAATTTCACTTGTGTCCAGAGCACCAGCCCATCCCTTTCCTGAACTGTGGTCTGTTCACACTGACCACCCGAGTCTGCCTGTATCCCAGGGGCCTCAGGGCTGGTTGGGCAGTTGGCAGGGAAATGAGACCCCGTGATCATCTTGCAGAGCAAAACAACCTTGATAACGGGCCCATCAAAGGGGGGGGGCCCAGGCTTCTTTCCAGGCCCTGTGGGGTCCTGGCTCTGGCAGCTCCATCTATCCAGACAGCCCTGTGACCTCAGTCTCCTTCAGAACCTTCAGGACAGTGTGGCACCAAACAGAGAGCTGTGGAGACAGTCTGGTGACATGCTCACCCCAGTCTGGGGTACAGGGACCAAGGGGGGCCCTGAAGAGAAAAGTTGGCCTATGGAAACCAGACGATCACTGAGCAACCCATGGTACCCAGAACCCCACCCGACACAAAGGACAACAAAATAAGCTCTGTGGTGTCACGGCTTATCTCTGACTTCTGGGCAGGGTGTACATGCCCAGTCAGGTGTGTCTGACCTCACTGCCCCCTCTCCTGGACCTATTTTCCACCAAGTTCCCTGGCCCTCCCACCCCAATATATGTATTGGGGAGTATTTCAAAGCCTTTATCAACATTTCCCAGTTAACGGACGGCTCTAGAGTGTTCCACCCCATTCTTATGTCAGTCCCTCCCAAAAGCCTAGGTTCTGAGGTGCTGGGTAAAGGCTCAGTTGAGTCACAGATCCTCTAGAGATCCTGCTGCATTGTGACATGGGTTCTCCCTTCCCAACCCCAATTAGTTCACTTTATAAATCCAGTACTGAATTTGCTTAAAAAAACACCCTTCTGTTTGGCATCTCATAGGTTGCCAAGCTCCTTCCTGTCCATAGTTTCATTTCACAGAACCAAAGAATGACCATGCCATGCCATTCCACACCTCTCCTGCCCTTTACTACTTTGTCTACATAGCAAACATCTGCTCATCCTTCAACACTCTGCATAAGCCTTGCCTCCTTGGCTCACCAAGTAGAGTTACTCCCAGCCCGCTTTGTACCACCCTATATCTGGTGTGGACTTTTATCAGCATACTGCAGCTGTTCACAGGCAGTGTTGTGCTGGTAAATATTTAACAACAACTAGCGCTCATGGAAACGCACTGATCTGTAGCATCAGCCAATTTCCATGGTGTAAATACTCTCACAGTAGTCAATTTCAAGTCACCAACATGAAGTCACTGATCATCGGGGAAGAGAGGCACACAATGGGCTCTGGAGAGCCAGAGGGAGCGTGCTCCAGCACACCTCCGTGTCCCCCACTGAACCGCATGCTTCTGAGGGCCAGGGCTCTGGCTGGCTCTTTGTATCACCAGTGCTCAGCACACAGAAAGTGCTCAATCTATGTTTGAGGGACTCTGCCACCTGTGGAATAAGACATTTTTACCTCCTTGATGTCCTCTCTTGTTCAAACTTTATCTTGCTCAAAAGTCTTGCTCAAACTTTTTCCTGTAACACTAGAGAAAGTCCAAAGTTCCTGGCTCTTTCTATACAGGCTTCAACTTACTTAAGAGCACAGAATCTGGAGTTAGACTGCCTGGAATCAAATCCTGGCTTTGCCACTTAGCGGCTATGTAACCTCTGGCCAGTTACTTAACCTCTCTCTTTCCTTGTCTGTAAAGTTGTGGTAATAGTACCTACAACCCATAGGGCTGTTGTAAGGGTTTGATGAGGAATACATCTTCAGCTTTTTGAATAGGGCCAGGAGTATAGTAAGTGCTCTACTTACTACATTAATTACTACCATCAGTATAATTATTACTATCATCATCATCATTATTTTCTGTCCTCATCTTTCACTGCTGTCTTGCTTGCTCATGCCCTCAGTGTCCCCTGCATAATCCACATGGATTTTTAACTCCTGACCTTTGCCCAAGGCACTCCTACTGCTTAAAGCATCCCACCTCTCCTCTCCAGTGACCCAAACCCTGTCCATCCACAGTGGATACCCTTCTTACCCTCCACCACCCTCTCACTGAGCTCTTCCTCCTCTGGTCTTTCAGTGCCCTTCTGGTTGGCGTCTCCAGGGGTCTGAGAATCAGATCTCAAACCACATGGTCTGTTTATTCACATACTCTTTTGAATGCCTAACATATACCAACCCCAGGGCTGGGCTCTGAGAAAGCAAAGGTGAACCCTGCACATTCCTCCCTCAGGGTGTGCAGTGGGGGAGAGAGACAGGTAAACAAATTCCAATAGGATGGGCAGTGCTAAGGTGGAAGTCTGTTCCAGGTGGAGTGGACCACAGAGATAGGATAGCCTCAATGTTGACACCACTTTACAGTTTAACAAAGCACTTTGCTTTCTTTTACTCATTTAATCCTCCCAAAAAGGCTCTGAGAGAAGCAACACAGGAGGGGCTTTTTTTTAATAGTTGAGGATGAAACGACTTGCATGTGAACACACTGTAAGTACAGTGCCTGAACATAGTAGGCCCTTGGATCATTATGAAATTGAATTATATGTCACTTAATTCAAATTGAGTGGCCAAGTCAAGGTGAGAAACCAGTCTGAATCCTCCTTCAGGATTAATTCCCCTCAGTTGTGAGGCCAAGGACAGAACCAGGTCTCCAAGTGCCAGTACTCTGATCCAGGCTTTTCCACAATGTTCCAGGTGACCTCGGGTAAATCACTTCACTGAGCTGGGCCAGAGAGCATCCTCGGTCGAAGGCAGAAAGGTAGAGTTCAGCTCTACCAGCTAGAAGTCTCTTCTAGCCAGAGTTGGCTGGAAGAATGATCCTCCTAACTCTGGAGCTATGTGAGCAGAGACCAAAAAAATCCCTTGATGGGGCTGTCATGGGCTTCTAGCACTGGACTGGCCCCACTTGTCTTCTCCCAGCCTTTTGTGCTGTGAACACAATACTTGGTGACGGAGCAGTCCTGGGATTTTTGTATTTTCCGGTGTGAAACGCTGGACCTTATTAAGTGCTTCTGGAGCTAGAACAACCAGGCAAAGTGGAGTCACTCAGATGTCACGTCGTACTAATATTCCCTTGAGTGAAGTCCGAAAGCTTTTGTGAGGATGAGGCTTATTCCACTGAAACATGGTGCTCCCCACCTTCTTAGAAGGGGAGGCAGATTAGACAAATCTCAGCATCCTCACATCATCCTTCCTGAGCAAAGAAAGGGGCTTCCTTACTTGGCGGCTAAGAAAAAGGGCTGTCAGAACGTGACATTCATTGGCTATTTTTGGCATAGAATCTGAGAATGTTGTCCTAGAAGGAAACTTGTAACTGAACATCAAAGGCGAAGAGGAAAGAGAACTGGCTTTCAGTCAGGCAGACCAGTCCAAATCCTGGCTCTGCCGTGTGACTTTGGCAAGCACCACCATCTCTCTCTGTCTCAATGACTTCATCTAGGAAGTGGGGATAAAAATACCTGCATTCCCTACATTGTGGAGTGATTATAAGGATGAAGTGAGAAGTACATGGAGAGCGCCTGGCTCCCTTCTCTTGGCCCTGTACTTCGTGCTCTCCACACTGGATGGGGAGATCTCTCCTAAAGCAGGGACCACCTCTCACACCTCTATATCCCTGGCCCGCAGCACACTGCTTCCAAGGGGAGCTCCTCAGTTCACATTTGTTGAATAAATGACTGAACTCCACCTCTTTACCCTTACCCATGAGGAAACAGGTCCAGAGTGGTGGAGGGACTTGTCCCAGTTACACAGTCAGGGAGGACCCCAGGACCCTTGACTCTCAGCCCTCCCTCTCCCATACACGACGCCTTGTGCATGCCACATTTGGCAAAGCCCTCTTTGCACACTGGAGCCTTTCTTCTTCTTCTTCTTCGTTTTTTTCTTTTTTCTTTTTTTTGGAGCCTTTCTTCTTTCAACCTCTTGGTTGGCGAGCAGCAGACTTGGAACAAGAACCCAGGTCTGTCAGGTTCCAAAGCCATGAGCTCATTTTATGAGGTCCACCAAAAGCTCGAGTGGGGCCTAAGCAGCTTTTTAAATCTGTTTCCCAGACATGAGTTTAGCTAGTTCTGCAGATGATAAGCATCAGCTGGGAAGATGCCTCACCACCCTACCTCCCTGCATAAATCTGACGTGGAACAATGGCCAAAATCCGAGACTGAAGGCCAAAATGGCCCTGCCTGCTCCCCTTCAGTAGATCTTTGTTGCCAAAAGCAAAGAAACAGGACATACTCTCTTTCATCAATTCTAAGACACATATTTTTTCACATTCCAACATCTCTGAAATCAGGAGGAGACTTAACAGTTGATAATATCTTTCAATTATAATTGACATTATGTATTCTTATGTGGTAAAACATAAAATAAACTTGTATCTTGAAATTGTCTTAGGTTAAATGAAATCCAACATTAACCAACAGAGGCAATGTCACTGCAGGTCTGCATACCCTTTCCCCTGGGCTAATTAGACCCTGGAAGCTTTGCCCCTGGCCCAACATCCTTATTTTACAGATAGGGAAAATGGCCAGGGCCACAAAGCCAATCAGTGGTAGGGCTGGGTCAGCGTCCTGTGAGCTGGACCTGCTCCTCCCACCTCCTTTATTGTTATTAACACTTCTAATCCTCACCAGAGCCCTGTGAGTTAGGAACAATTTACTGTCCCTATTTTCCAGATGAATGCTATGGGATGAATTTTGGCCCCCCCAAATTCATATGTAGAAGTTATATCCTCCAGTACCTCAGAATACAACTGTATTTGGGGGACTTCCCTGGCGGTCCAGTGGTTAAGACTCTGCACTTCCACTGCAGTGGGCGCAGGTTCTATCCCTGGTCAGGGAACTAAAAGCCCGCGTGCTGCATGGTGCAGCCAAAAAAAAAAGAATACAACTGTATTTGGAGGCTATTTTAAGAGGTAATTACGTTAAAAGAGGTCATTAGGATGGACCCTAATCCTATAGGACTGGTGTTTTTTTTTTGCGGTACGTGGGCCTCTCACTGTTGTGGCCTCTCCCATTGCGGAGCACAGGCTCCGGACGCACAGGCTCAGCGGCCATGGCTCACGGGCCCAGCCGCTCCGTGGCATGTGGGATCTTCCCGGACTGGGGCACGAACCCGTGTCCCCTGCATCGGCAGGCGGACTCTCAACCACTGCACCACCAGGGAAGCCCTAGTGTTCTTTTAAGAAGAGGAAACTTGGACAGAGACAGACACACGAGGGAAGACCATATGAAGACACAGGGAGAAGTTGGCCATCTGCAAGCCTAGGAGGGAGGCCTCAGAAGAATCCAATCCTGTTGATGCTTTGATTTTAGATTTCTAACCTCTAAAACTTTGAGAAAATAAATGTCTGTTATTTAAGGCGCCCAGTCTGTGGTACTTTGTTATGGTAGCCCTAGCTGACTAGTACAGTGAAGAAGCTGAGGCACAGAGAAGTAAAACAGCTAGGAAGAGGCTGAGGGAGAATTTTGCACTCAGGCAGTCGGCTCTATAACCTATGCTCCAAACCACCACCTCCACCATGGAGAAGGCCTCATGGCTCCAGCCCAAAACAGTGCCACTACCGGAGCGGGCTTGTGCTTCTTGGCCCCCAGGCAGCCTGGTCAGCCTAGATGAGCTCGTGGCAGCTCCTCTGTCTCAGATTCCTCCAGCTGAGTGTGGTATGTCAAGCTGTGATAGGCTTGGGGCAGAGTGGAAAAGATGGACCACAGTGGTGAGGTTGAGAACAGAAAATACACACACACCCCTCGTTCCCACACACACCCCTTGTCTCCTAGAGCACTGTTCTTCCTCCTCTTCATGCTGCCTTGGAATTACACCATAAGGCAAACACAGTCTAATGTTCAACGCTGGTGTGGATCCTGTCATCAAAAACCCAGTTCCAGGTAACAACTACCACTGGCCAAGCACCATGAGGAGTGTTACCTATATGATCTCATCTAATCTTAACAAAAATCTGAGAAGTCACTAACATAACACTCATTTATAAGTGAAGACACTGAGGCCCATGTAGATTAAACAGCCCAGGGGAATGAAGCCAGAAAGTGGCAGAGCTAACATTGCAGATCAAGTCTTTCTGATGCAGAAGCCCAGAGCCCTCAAGTTGCACAATACCCAGAGGCTCTGTTTGCACAAAATAATAGAATTCAATATGACTACTGCTCCTTGGAGTTGTGCAGCATCCCAGAACTGGGAGGCTCCCCCTTCCCCAAACTCCTAGTGTTTCTTTTATTTTCCTTCTAGTTTTATTGAGATGTGATATAATTATACTGAGATATAATTGACATACAGCACTGTATAAATTTAAGGTGTACAGCATAATGACTCCGTGGCATGTGGGATCTTAGTTCCTGACCACGGATCAAACCCACATCCCCTGCATTGGAAGTCAGATTCTTAACCACTGGACACCTAGGGAAGTCCCTCTTGGTATATTTTGGATATTCACCCCTTATTGGATGTCTCATTTGCAAATATCTTCTCCTATTCAGTAGGTGGCATTTCATTCTGTTGATAGTAGTTTCCTTCACTTTGCAAAAGCTTTTTACTTGATGTAGTTTTCATTTGTTTATTTTTCGTTTCTTCTCCCTTGCCTGAGGAGACATATCCAAAAAAAAAAAATTACTAAGACTGATGTCAAAGAGCTTACTACCTGTTTTCTTCTAGAAGTTCTATGGTTTCAGGTCTTACATTTAAGTCTTTAATCCATTTTTTTTTTTTGTCTTTAATCCATTTTGAATTTATTTTTGTGCATGGTGTGAGAGAGTAATCCAGTTTGATTCTTTTGCATGTACCTGTCCAGTTTTCCCAATGCCATTTATTGAAGAGACTGTCATTTCCCATTGTATATTCTTCCCTCTTTTCTCATCCATTAAATGCCCAGGTAAGTGTGAGTTCATTTCTGGGCTCTTTATTTTGTTCCACTGATCTTATGCCAGTACTATACCATTTTGATTATTGTAGCTTTGTAGCATAATTTGAAATCTGAGCACACAGTACCTCCAGCCTTGTTCTTTCTCAAGACTGCTTTGGCTATTCAGGGTCTTTTGTGTTTCCATACAAATTTTAGAATTTTTTTTTCTAGTTCTGTGAAAAATGTCATTGGTATTTTGATAGGGATTTCACTGAATCTGTAGATTGCCTTGGGTAGTATGGTCATTTTAATAATATTAATTCTTCCAATCCATGAAAACAGTAGCTCTTTCCAGCCGTTTATGTTGTCTTCAATTTCTTTCATCAGTGTCTTATAGTTTTCAGAACACAGATCTTTTACATCCTAAGTTAGATTTATTCCTATGTATTTTATCCTTTTTGATATGATAGTAAATGTGATTGTTTTTTTAATTTCCCTTTCTGACTGTTTGTTGTTAGTGTATAGTATAGACATGCAACAGATTTCTGTATATTAATTTTGTATCCTGCAACTTTACCAATTTCATTTATGAGTTTTAGTAGTTTTTTTGGTGATGTCTTTAGGATTTTCTGTGTATAGTATCATGTCTTCAAGCAGTGACCATTTTACTTCCTTTCCAATTTGGATTCTTTTTGTGTCTCTTTCTTGGATGATTTCTGTGGCTAGGACTTACAATACTACATTGAATAAAAGTGGTGAGAGTGGGCATCCTTGTCTTGTTCCTGATCTTAGAGAAAATGCTTTCAGCTTTTTACTGTTGAGTATGATATTAGCTGTGGGCTCATCATATATGGCCTTTATTATGTAGAGGTAGGCTCCCTCTATACCCACTTTATTGAGAGTTTTTATCATAAATGGATGTTGAATTTTGTCAAAGCTTTTCTGCATCTATTGAGATGATCATATGATTTTTTTCCTCAATTTGTTAATGTAGTATATTACATTGATTGATTTGCAAATATCGAACCATCCTTGCATCCCTGGGATAAATCCCACTTGATTATGGTGTATGATCCTTCACTGTATTGTTGAATTTGGTTTGCTAGTATTTTGTTGAGGATTTTTACATTTATCTTCATCAGTGATACTGGCCCATAATTTTCCTTTTGTCTGATATCTTTGTCTGGCTTTGGTATCTGGGTGATGCTGGCTTTTAGAATGAATTCAGAATTGTTCTTTCCTCTGCAATTTTTTGGAATACTTTCAGAAGGAGTAGTGTTAACTCTTCTCTGAATATTTGGTAGAATTCACCTGTGAAGCCATCTGGTCCTGGACTTTGGTTTGTTGGGAGTTTTAAAATTACTGATTCAGTTTCATTACGGGTAATTGATCTGTTCATATTTTCTATTTCTTCCTGGTTCAGTCTTGGGAGAGTGTACCTTTCTAAGAATTTGTCCATTTCTTCTAGGTTGTCCATTTTGGGGGAGTATAATTCTTCATAGTAATCTCTTATGACCCTTTGCATTTCTGTGGTGTTGGTTGTAAACTCTCCTTTTTCATTTCTGATTTTATTGATTTGGGTGCTCTTTTTTCCTTGATGAGTCTGCCTAAAAGTTTATCAATTTTGTTTGCCTTTTCAAAGAACCAGCTCTTGGTTTTATTTATCTTTTCTACTGTTTTGTAGTCTTTTTTTCATTTATTTCTGCTCTGATCTTTATGATTTCTTTCTACTAACTTCAGAATTTGTTTGTTCTTATTTTTCTACTTACTTTAGCTGCAAGGTTAGGTTGTTTATTTGAAATTTGTCTTGTTTCCTGAGATAGGCTTGTGTCACTATAAGAACTGTTTTTGCTGTGGCCCAATGATTTTGGATCATTGTGGTTTTGTTTTCATTTGTCTACAGGTAATTTTTTTATTTCTTCTTTGATTTCTTCAGTGTTCCATTGGTTGTTTAGTAGCATATTGTTTAGCCTCCATGTGTTTATATTTTTGCAATTTTTTTTCTTATAGTTGATCTCTAGTCTCATAGTGTTATGGTCAGAAAAGATGCTTGGCATGATTTCAATCTTCTTAAATTTACTGAGGCTTGTTTTGTGGCCTAGGATGTGCTCTATCCTGGAGAATGTTCCATGACCACTTGAAAAGAATGTATTCTGCTGCTTTAAATCCATTTGGTCTAGTATATTATTTAAGGCCTGTGTTTCCTTGTTTTCTGTCTGGATGATCTGTCCATTGGTGTAAGTGGGTGTTAAAGTCCCCTACTATTATTGTGTTACTGTTGATTACACTCCTTTTATGAATGTTAGCATTTGCCTTACATATTGAGGTGGTCCTATGTTGGATGCATATATATTTACAATTGTTATATCTTCTTCTTGGATTGATCCCTTGATCCTTATGTAGTATTCTTCTTTGTCTCTTGTAACAGTCTTATTTTAAAGTCTATTTTGTCTCATATAAGTATTGCTACTTTGACTTTCCTTTTTTTATATATATAAATTTATTTATTTATTTATGGCTGCATTGGATCTTTGCTGCTGCGCACGGACTTTCTCTAGTTGTGGTGAGCGGGGGCTACTCTTCATTGCGGTGCGCGGGCTTCTCACTGTGGCATCTTCTCTTGTTGTGGAGCATGGGCTCTAGGTGTGCGGGCTTCAGTAGTTGTGGCACATAGGTTCAGTAGTTGTGGGTCACAGGCTCTAGACCGCAGGCTCAGTAGTTGTGGCTCACGGGCTTAGTTGCTCTGTAGCATGTGGGATCTTCCCAGACCAGGGCTCAAACCCGTGTCCCCTGCATTAGCAGGTGGATTCTTAACCACTGTGCCACCAGGGAAGTCCTACTATGACTTTCTTTTTATTTCCATTTGTGTGGAATACCTTTTTCAGTCTGTATGTGTCTCTAGATCTGTGATGAGTTTCTTGTAGGCAGAAATTATATGGATCTTGTTTTTGTATCCATTCAGCCTGCCTGTGTCTTTTGGTTGGAGCATTTGGTCCATTTACTTTTAAGGTAATTATCAATATGTACGTTCTTATTGCCATTTTGTTAATTGTTTTGGATTTGTTTTGTAGGTCTTTTTTCCCCTTTCTTCTTTTGTTCTTTTCCCTTGCGATTTGATGACTATCTTAAGTGTTATGCTTGGATTCCTTTTTCTTTTTTGTGTGTATATCTATTATAGATTTTTGTTTTGTGGTTACATGAGGGCCTATATATATATATACATGATTGTTTTAAGTTGCTGGCCCTTGTTCTGGTCAGTTACCATGCCCTGCCTTGTGTGGAGGCTGCCAGCTGCTGATGGGCAAAGCCAGGTCATGAAGCATCTGCCTACAGAGCCTCAGGGGTCCCAGAGCTAGTACTGGCCCATTGGTGGGCAGAGCCATGTGCTGGGTGGGTGGTTACAGGACTGGGGTTCCCAGATCTAGTGTTGGCCTGCTGGTGGACGGAGCCAGTTCCTGACATGGCTGGCTGCTGGGTTTGGGGTACCCCAGAGCTAATGTTGGCCCACTGGTGAGTGGGACTATATCCCAGGGAAGCTGGCTTAGGGGTCCAAAATGTCTCAATGCTGGTGTTGGCCTGATGATTGGCAGGGACAGTGCCCAGGGGAATCCCAAAGTTAGTGCCTGCCCCTTTAAGAGTCTCTACTTCCCACAGCCCTCTGGCTCTCCCAAAAGCAAGGCCTGCAGGCCTTCAAAGCCAAATGTTCAGGGGGCTCACCTTCCTGGTGCAGGAACCCTGGGCTGGGGAGCCCAATGTGGGGCTTGGACCCCTCAGTCCTTGGAAAGAACCTCTGCAATTGTAATTACCCTTCCATTTGTGGGTCACCCACCCAGGGGTATGGGTCTTGACTATCCCACATCTCCACCCCTCCTACCCATCTCACTGTGGTTCTTTCTTTATATCTAGTTGCAGAAGATCTTTTCTGCCAGTCTTTCAGTCTCTCTCATCAGTAGTTGCTCTGTAATTGTAGTTTTGGTATGCCTGTGAGAGGAGGTGAGCTCAGGGTCTTCCTCCTCTGCCATCTTGGCCACTCTCTGCCTCCCACCCTTGTAGTGTTTCTAATCTAAGGATGTAGATGCCATTTCCTAAGACCCTGTGGGTTATGCACTGTTAGGACTGGAGGCATAGACCTGAGCCTATCCTCCTGGCTGTCACTGCCCATTGGGGAAGACAGGTAAGGAAGCAAAGAATTTCTACATAGTGAGATCATTGCAACATTAGAAGGACCAAGGTGAGAGGGGTGAGGGAGAGTTGAGAGAATTAGGGACCATGTTGTAGAGGAAACAGGGAACAGTCAAAGATACCTCACCTAGGAAGACACCCTTATGATGGGTATTGAAGGATGAGTAGAAGTTTCCTAGGCAGACAAGGCAAGGAAGGGCATTTTAGCCATAAAGGACATCATGTACAAGTAATAATAATAGCTAATATCAATTAAGTACTCGTTATGTGTCAGGCATGATGCTAGGCACTGTAGTTGCATTATTTCATTCAGTCCTCACAACAACACTATGCGATAGGTAGTATAACCAGTTTTATAGATGATGAAACTGAGGCTCAGAGAAGGTGATTAACTTACTCAAAGTCACACAGCTGTTAATAGTAGGACCTCAAAAGCCTGTGTCCTCACCACTACCATGTTACCATCTGTACAGAAACCTGGAGTTGAGAGTTAATAAAAGAAGTTTAATGTTTCCTTAATAATTTCTCTGATTTTTCCAACTGTGATTAATGGTTATCAGTTCTTTCTCAAGCCTTTTCTAACCAGAGAGTAGGGGGAGTTTCATGTCTTAGGACACAGTGGACTCATGTGGCAATGAGATGGGGCAAGAGAAGATGTGCCCAGAGCTTGTTTACATTTGGAAGTTTCTAGGACCTTGTGAAATTTTCAATATTTTTTTGCTTTGCCTTAAAGAAAATCCAGACAAACTAGAAAGCATTTCCTCTCCCATGGCCCCACCATTTTAATAAAAGGAAGGAAGATCCACTTAGTGAATTCTGTCCAAGTTGACTTGGTGCCCTGCTGGCCAGAGGCCCCAGCTTGAGTTTAGACTGTTTTGTTCTGCTGTTTTTGAGGACTGAGTTAGCAAAATACATCCCAAGATTGTTTGTCTGTTTTTCCCTGTTGCCTCATGACTCCCAGACAAGACTTGCCAAAACTCACTCTCCCACCAGCATTCTCAAAGAAGGCCTCTTTGGGGTGAGATGTAGACAGAATTAAGAAAGGCTCAAAGTACATGAAGGCTTTTTCAAATGTTCCACGCACAGGCAGCGTGGCTGGTGTATGAGAGCAGGGCTGGGAATCACAAGTCCTGGGATCTGGCCTTGGGTGTTTCTCTCACTTGCTTTGTGATGTGAGTAGGTCCCTCCGCCTCTCTGGACTTGTTTCCTTGTGTGTGAAAGAGTCGGGTCAGTTACTCATTCAACAAACATGAACAAAGGACCTTTCACATACAGGTACCATGCTGAGGGTTGGGCATACCGAGGCATGAGATGTGGTCCCTGTTTCAGGACAGCTTCTAGGCCGCTACTGGGAGCAACTAGTAAAGGGGGCAAAGAGGAGAGAGGGGAAGCTTCCCTTCCTGGTTGGAGAGGCAGGTGGGGTCAGGGACAAAATCTAGGAAGTACTTTAAACAGCAAGTAGGGGACTTCCCTGGTGGTGCAGTGTTTACGAATCCACCTGTCAGTGCAGGGGACACGGGTTCAAGCCCTAGTCTGGGAAGATCCCACACGCCATGGAGCAACTAAGCCTGTGCACCACAACTACCGAGCCTGTACTCTAAAGCCCGCGAGCCACAACTACTGAGCCCGTGTGCCACAACTACTGAAGCCTGCGCGCCTAGAGCCTGTGCTCCGCAACAAGAGAAGCCACCGCAATGAGAAGCCTGCACACCACAACGAAGAGTAGCCCCCGCTCACTGCAACTAGAGAAAGACTGCCCTCAGCAAGAAAGACACAATACAGTTAAAAATAAATAAACGTATTAAATAAATAAATAAATGGCAAGTACAGTTTGCTAGAGTCAGAGATTAGGGAAAGGCATTCCAGCAGAGCCCAGGCTCTGAGACTGGAAAGAGCAAGACTGCTTCTAAAACAGAGGCACTAAAAAAAGGGGTGGCTGGGAATGGTTAAGGGTCTGGGCAGACTGCCTGGCTTCAAGTCCTGGCTCTACCACTTGCTGACTACGTGACCTTCGGCAAACTATCTCACCCCCCTGAGCCTAATTTCCTCATCAGACAACTGGGGATAATAACCATACTCACCGGATAGGGTTCTGTAAGTGTTAGATAAGTCAATGCACATTAAACGCTTAGAACAATGATTGGCACCTTTTACACACTCAATGGATGATAATTATCAATATTGCTATTTTTATTAGTCGAGGCTAGAGACTAGAGTCTAGGCTAAGGGAATAGACTGAAATATACACTGGGGGCTTCCCTGGTGGCACAGTGGTTGGGGGTCCGCCTGCCGATGCAGGGGGCACGGGTTCGTGCCCCGGTCCGGGAGGATCCCACGTGCCGCGGAGCGGCTGGGCCCGTGAGCCATGGCCGCTGAGCCTGCGCGTCCGGAGCCTGGGCTCCGCAACGGGAGAGGCCACAACAGTGAGAGGCCCGCGTACTGCAAAAAATAAATAAATAAATAAAATAAAATAAAATATACACTGGGAGCAGAATATGAAGGGTTTTGTGTGTTAGGGTCATTCGATTTAATCACTGAGTGTTTCCTATGTATCTAGCACTGGGGATTCAGTGCTAAACCAGAGACATACCCTGCCTCTAAGTCGATGCCACAGGGAAGGGCTGCCAGGCAGTACTGAGGGAGGGAATCAGCAGATGTTGAATGTAGTAGAAGCAATCCATGCTGGTATGTGCGTTTTATCATCATGCAGCCATTACATAACAGAAAAGGGCCCTGCCCTTATGGAAACCTGCATTCAAACGTGGAAAGATACTCCATCTTATAATTCCACATGGCACAATTGTGACCAGGCACAGGCAGTGAACAAGACTTTCCCTAGGGTTCAGGGGACAGCAAAATGGAAATAAACATTAAGAACAACATGAGCTAGATCACACTTAGAAAGTCAGGTCCACTCCTCTTCAGCTAGGAACAACCTATGGGAGACCTCTCTCTGTATATCAGAGGCCATTTTCCACCCCACCCAGAGGTCCTATTCAGCCTATGTAGACTGCTCTGAGTGCCAGCCCCCAGCAAGAGAGCCAGAGAGACAGCTGGTCTTTAACTTGCCTATTTCAAGCGTATCTTTCACATTGATTTTCTCTCTTGAACTTAACTGTCCTCTACAATTTTCACAAAGAATCATAACCCCCCTTAAAGGAGAGACTTGCCCTCTGGCTTCAAGGTATCCAGGCCCTTAGGAAAACAGATGATAAAATGATTGTAGCAGAAGCTGCTGGTTGTCCCTCAGTATCCATTTTGCCCCACTCCTTTCTGTAATAGGAGCTCATGAATTTGTCCACTCAGAAGAAAGACCATATTTTCCAGCCTCCCTTGCTGCTAGCTATGGCCATATGACTAAAATCTGACCAACAGGATGTGAGGAGAAGTGGTGTGGGTAACTTCTGGAATGAGTCTCTAAAGTGAGGGAGTGTGCCCCTCTTTGTCCCTTCCTTCTTTATGCTGGCTGGAATGGCAGACACATGGCAGGAGCAGCCACCATGAACCATGACGTGATGGCCACATGCTGAAGATGGTGGAGCCACAATACGGAAGGAGCTTGGGTCACTGACACCATGGAGTGCTGTATCAGCCCAGACTGACAACCTCTACAATTCTATGAGAGAGAGAATGTCAACTTTATTGAAACCACGGTTTGTTTATTTTCACTTGTAGCCAAACCTAATCAAAACAAATATTGCCACCTTATCCATAAAAGAGAAACACAAGGGGTCGTTTCATTACACCAAGCCAAGCTATGTGTCAAGATCCCCTTTCTGAAATTGGTCTTGCTGACCCAAGCCTGAGGCCAAGTGAGCCCACAAGGAGCTCTGATGCTCCAGCTTTACTCTTGCCCCTGGGTTGGCTCAGTTCTCCTCCCAGGGGCCAAAGCTTTGTCCAAAACCCCAGCTCCCTTGCCTGGGTCCAGAAAACTACCCAGCTCTGTCAGTCTCTCTGTCCACATTCTGGCCCCTGGACCCAGCTACCTAGTTGCAAGTTGAGGTCCCTATGAAGTTGTTCATAGGGACAACTTCCCTGGAATTTCCCTTGCCACCTGCTATGTTATAGGCCTTGTGGGTGAGGTATTTTCAGGAGGAACTGGGGAGGCTCTTTGACATACGTCACTGAAGTGGTGCCTAAAGAGTTCAAGCTCTTCTGGCAAATCTGGCATTTGGCAGTTACAGCCTCAGTTGCCTTCATTTTCCCAAATATTAAATCTCATATTGGTCCTCATCTATCCCCTAGCTTACATTCAGATTTATGTAATCATCATGTTCCTCTGATAGAGGAAGACCCTCACTCTTCCCATGATGTCTGGTGCAGCTTGGATCCACCTGTGAACTCTCTGTGTTCGTGAACTTCACAGGAAGGGGCCGAAGATGCCAAAGGCTCATGCGAGAAGATGAAATAACAATCATCTCCAAAGGGGCTGGGGCGGAGGAAGCATTAGCAAGCTCTGGTCTTCATTCTCCTTACACCGTACCTATAATGAGATGTGTGTTGTCATAGCAATGAAGGGCTGGGAGTTGGACAATGGGAGAAGATTGTATCATGATGCTATGAAAGATGAGATAGTGTGATCAAAATATACCCCACTGAGCTCAGTGGGGGATGTCCAGAGCTTATTCCTATGATGTCACTACCCTCTGCAGTGACTCCTACAACTGTGCCCAGCCCCATGCTCCAGTTTGGACTCCAGAAGCTAGTGACACTGAGGGCCGATTCAATCTACACTTTGCCCCCTGGACCCATCTATCCAATTGTAGAACTGCTGGGCAATGTTCCAAATAGGTCCCCTGTGTGTACCTTGCCCTCCTCTCCATGTTGACCTACCACTGAGGCCTCTGCATGTCTCTGACTCAGACCCAGGAAGCTGTAAGAGAGCCTTTACATATGAACTTCATTCTTTCTCTTTATTCATTACAATGTACCAAATCTTCCCAAATCTTTAAGATCTGGCTCAAATGGCCCCTTCTCCAGGAAGCTTTCCCTAGTCCCCCCTACCCCAAACTCGTATTGTTATTATTAATAACAACAATAATAATATTTCGTTAAGCCCTTACAAAGAGCCAGGCACCATGCTGTTATTTACAAACATAATCAATCAGTTGAATCCTCACAACGTCTTTCTAAGTGTTATATCCACTCTATAGATGAAAAAACTGAGGCTGAAAGAGGTGAAGTGCTATGCACATGGTCCGAGAGCTGGTGAGTGACTGAGTCGGGATTCGAGCTCAGGTGTGGTCACTAACCACTGCACTGTACTGTCCCACTGAAAGTGAGCACATATTTCTTGGAACTGCCCTGGCTCTTTACCTGGACTCTCCTAGGGTGGGATAATTTCCTGATCCACTCCAGATCTGGCAGCCTAGGGTTCTGGGATCATTCGAAGGCATGGCAAAGGGGACACAGAGCCTTCTTGGTGACTCTCTAGGAAGAACCACCAGGGCCTCTGTTGCTGGGTTCTTTTCTAAAAGTGTCCTCCCCCACTCAGCCCTTGACGCAGGGTGCAGCTTTAGAATTCCTCGACTCAGCTTCTGAGTATTGTTGTTTGCAGTAGCAAGTCAGCAATTTGTGGTTTCCAGACAATGGCTCTGTGTTCTGTTATAGAACTGGGCTTGTTTGCATTTCCATCATCGGACAGGGCACAGGCCCGGGTCTGTCCTACCCTTTTGCCTGGTGACCCAGAGCTATTCTGTGGTCAGGTCATCTGCCCCAACCCTTCAGAGTGGAGAACACAGGACAGGGCAGAAGGCCCAGCACTATTATCACAAAGATAAAACCCAAACAAAACTGTACTTCTTGCCCAGAGAAGGGATCGTCATGATAACTGTTCTTTTAAATGTGCCTTTTGGTACTTTAAAGGGGAAAAGTGGGTTTAAATCCAGGGTGGCAGTGTTGATAAGAGGGTAGGGAAACAAGTATCCTTATATATTATTGGTGGGGTATAAACTAATGTGATCTCTTTGAAGGACAAGTTGGTACTATTTATTGACATTTTAAATGGAAAAACACTTTAATGCAGCACTTCAAGTTCTAGAAACTTATCTTACAGATATTCTTGTACATTATGCAAAGATATATGTACATGGGCTTCCCTGGTGGCGCAGTGGTTGAGAGTCCGCCTGCCGATGCAGGGGACACGGGTTCGTGCCCCGGTCCGGGAAGATCCCACATGCCACGGAGCGGCTGGGCCCGTGAGCCATGGCTGCTGAGCCTGAGCGTCTGGAGCCTGTGCTCCGCAACGGGAGAGGCCACAACAGTGAGAGGCCCGCGTACCGCAAAAAAAAAAAAAAAAAAAAAAAAAAAGATACATGTACAAGATGTTTACTCTTGTATATATTATAGCAAAAAATGTTAGTAATCTAAATGACCATCAGTTGGGGACTGACTAAATAAATAAATTATCGTTAAACCACACAATAGAACATTTTGCTGTCATTTTAAAAAAGAAGTAGATATGCATGTGCCTAAATGAAACATTCTCTGAGATGTACTGTTAAATTAAAACATCAAGATTCCAGGGGTGCAGTGGGGGAAGCTGGATGTGAAAAAATGTGTGTGTGTCGGAACCCTCCAACACTGTTGGTGGGAAAGTAAATTAGTGCTGCCACTATGGAAAACAGTATGGAGGTTCCTTAAAAAACTAAAAATAGAGCTACTATATGATCCAGCAATCCTACTCCCAGGCATATATCCAGAAAAGACAACAACTCTAATTCGAAAAGATTCACACACCCCAATGTTCATAGCAGCACAATTTACAATAGACAAGACATGGAAGCAACCTAAATGTCCATCGACAGATGAATGGATAAAGAAGATGTGGTACATATATACAATGGAATACTACTCAGCCATAGAAAAGAATGAAATAATGCCATTTGCGGCAACATGGAGATTATCACAACCTAGAGATTATCACACTAAGTGAAGTAAGTCAGAAAGGGAAAGACAAATACCATATGATATCACTTATATGTGGAATCTAAAAAGATGATATGAATAACTTATTTACAAAACATAAATAGACTCATAGACTAAGAAAACAAACTTATGGTTACCAAAGGGGAAAGGGAGGTGTGGGAGGGATAAATTAGGAGTTTGGGATTAAGAGATACACCCTACTATATATAAAATAGATAACCAACAAGGACCTACTGTATAGCACAGGGAACTATATTCAATATCTTGTAATAAAGTATAAGGGTAAAGAACCTGAAAAGGAATATAGATATATATATATATGAGAGAGAGAGAGAAGTGAGTCACTTTGTTGTACACTTGAAACATTGTAAATCAACTATACTTCAATTTAAAAATTTAAAAACTTTAAATTAAAAATAATTTTTAAAGATACACAGAGGGCTTCCCTGGTGGCGCAGTGGTTGAGAGTCCGCCTGCCGATGCAGGGGACACGGGTTCGTGCCCCGGTCTGGGAGGATCCCACGTGCCGCGGAGCGGCTGGGCCCATGAGCCACGGCCGCTGGGCCTGTGCGTCGGGAGCCTGTGCTCCACAGCGGGAGAGGCCGCAGCAGTGAGAGGCCCGCGTACTGAAAAAAAAAAAAAAAGATACACAGAAATATTTTTTTAAAAGGTGTGTGTATATGTACACACATAAAACAAAATTCTGGAAAGATGGTAGGAAACCTTCAACAATGATTACTTGAGTAAAGGGACTGAGATTCTGGAGTAGGAGGGAGACTAACTTTTCAGTGACTACCAGTTTGAACTGGTTTGATTTTTTTTCCCCATGTACTTATATTACTTTTATTTTAAAAGTATTCACGTTAGAAAAAAAATAGTCTTATCTAAACCAAACCCTGCTCTTCTAAACTGTTTCAAAGTCGTCCTCAATTTTTCCCATAAACTGAGCTGCTACTGTGTCAAGCACTATGCTCTATGCTTTATTTAAAGTTCTGCTTTACATATATTTTCATGTATGAGGTAAGTAAGGATCAGTATCTCAATTTTATAGCTGAGGAAACAAAAGATTTAAGGAAATTAAGTAACTTCCTGTGATGGTTAATTTTATGTGCCAACTTGGCTAGACTACAGTATCCAGTTTTTTAATTAAACATTAATCAAATCTAAGTGTTGCTGTCAAGGTATTTTGGACAATCAGTTAGCTTTTATAATATGTTTTATTTGTTTACTTACTTATTTTTAATTTTTTAAATTTATTTTTGGCTGCGATGGGTCTTCGTTACTGCGCGTGGGCTTTCTCTAGTTGTGGCAAGCAGAGGGCTACTCTTCACTGCGGTGCGCGGGCTTCTCATTGCAGTGGCTTCTCTTATTGCAGAGCACAGGCTCCAGGCGTGCGGGCTTCAGTAGTTGCAGCACGCGAGCACAGTAGTTACGGCAAGCGGACCCTAGAGCACGTGGGCTTCAGTAGTTGTGGTGCATGGGCTCAGTAGTTGTGGCTCATGGGCTCTAGAGCACAATCTCAATAGTTGTGGCACATGGGCTCAGTTGCTCTGCAGCATGTGGGATCTTCCTGGACCGGATGGAACCCGTGTCCCCTGAATTGGCAGGCGGATTCTTAACCACTATGCCACCAAGGAATTCCTAGTTGACTTTTAGATAAAGGGGATTATCCTTGATAATCTGCATAGGCCTGATCCAATAAGTTAAAAAGGCCTTCTGTGCAAAAATGAGGTTTCCTAGAAGAGGAAGAACTTCACCTATGGACTGCTGCTTCAGCTCCTACCTGACAGTTTCCAGCCTGTTGGTCTGCCCTACAGATTCCAGACTTGCCTGGCCAGCCCCTACAATCCCAAAAGCCAATTACTTGCAACCAATCCCCTGACCCCTCTCTCTCTTCTCTCTTATTCTCTCTCTCTCCCTCCCTCTCTCTCTCTCTCTCTCTCTCTCTATATATATATATATATATATATGTATATATATGTAATTTTTTTTTCCTCCTAAAGGTTTTGTTTTTGTTTCTTTGGTAGAAGCCTGACTGATACACTTCCTGAGATCACAGGGCTAATAATTGATACAAATGGAGTTCGAATCTAGGTCCGACTTCAGAACATTTGAAGTCAGAGTGAGCGTGACAAAGCACAAGTGGGTTCATGTCACAGCTTACATGAATCCTTTCATTGAATCTATCATATACCAGAATAAAAATTCCTAGCAGGACTATGTTTGTCAAATCTGTTTTGGTTGCAAGCAACAGAAGATGCAACTCAAAATGGCTTAAGAAAAACTAAGGGGGCAGCGGGAGTGTGTGGGTTTATGCCTCATGTACTGGAGAAGTTAAGAGACGTTCTGGTTTCACCAGGAATAGTTTCTCTCCCTCCAACTCTCATCTTTGCTTTCCTTTTTTTTTTTTTAATTTGTAATCCCTTTCTTGGTCATGCTGTCCCTTCCTGGTGGCAAGATGGCTGCTGTAGCTCCAGCCTGCACACTCCTAGGTCCAGTCCTAGGGAAGAAGAGAACTCATTTCTCCCATATCTCAAGTATAAGTTGTAGGAAAAACTGAGCTTTGGGGGCTCTGATTGGTCTGATGTGGAGATGTGTCGCTACTATCAGTGATGTGCCAAGCATCAGTTGCTCTGGGTCTGAACTGTGTATGGGGATGGGGCCTGCCTACCCAACCAACATGGACTGAGAATAAGGTGGAGTAGATTCCTGAATGGAAATCAGGGGTTGTTACTAGAAGTAGGTGAATGAATGCTAAGCAGTCCAGAATGTCCATTTCAGTGACGTCCACGGTCAGACTCACCTGGCCCCTACCCCACTCCTCCTCCTACCCTATACAACCTACACTCCAGTTTTACCCAGACACTTGCCATTCCTTCCACGTACCCCAAACTCTCTTTTCTCTGTGCCTTTTGCCTACTATTCTCTCTGCTTAGAATGCCATTCCTTGTATCCTCCATCCTGAAAAAGGTAACCTTTTCTTTAAGACCATTTGAAATAATAACTTCTCCAGAAAACCTTAGTGGATGCCCTCAACTGAATTACTCTCTCCCTCTTTTTTTTTTAACATCTTTATTGGAGTATAATTGCTTTACAATGGTGTGTTAGTTTCTGCTTTATAACAAAGTGAATCAGCCATACATATACATATATCTCCATATCTCCTCCCTCCTGTGTCTCCCTCCCACCCTCCTCTCCCTCTTCTTTGTTGTTTTTGCTGTTGTTGTTGTTTTGAGTTTGCAGCATAACTAAATTTTTAATTCTAAAATGGTCAGTTACCTTGGTAAATCACCAAAAGAAAGTGCAAACATGACAACAGAAATATGAGGCTAAAACTGGGCAAAATTATCAAGGGACTGATTCTTTCAGACTTTAGAAAATACACTGATCATATCAAGAGACTTCGTTTAGCTGTTATTTCTACAGTTAGTATGCCATGACGGTTTGCTGGCTGTAATAACCAAATAACTCTTTTTTTGTTTTTATAGAGATATTTTTGTTTCTATACAGAAGCATTTAGCACATTCTTCCTGATATTATGGTGATTTAAGCACCTGACTAGTTTCTCCTAGTCTGTGGGTTCCTTGAGGGCAAAGACAATAAATCAATCACCTTCATAACCACATGGTACCTGTAATAGTATCTTGCATATATTTATTTGTTTGAGCAAATGTTTATGAGGCATCTGTTCTGTGGCAAGTTCTATGTTGCTTATTGGAAGAAGCACTATTTAAAAACACAACTAGACCACATATGCTTCTGTCTCAAATGGAATGGCCAAATCCCTTCAGGAGCCACTTAGCTAGGCAACAAATCCAGAATTTGAACATAGTCTGACACTGGCGTATACAATCTTAACCACTGTGCAATGCCATCCTCCAATGGTTAGGGCACAGCATATGGAATCCCACAGGCCTGGATTCAATTCCAGACTCTACCAATTCCTAGAGTAAGACCTTGGGTAAGTTGTCACATCCTTCTAAAACTACAATGTCCCCCATCTATGAAGTAGGCATAATATTTACATCTACCTCGTGAGACTGCTGTGAGAATTAAATGAGTTAATCCATATAAAGCATTTAACACAGTGCCTGGCACAGAGGCAGTGCTAGGTAAATGTTTTTATTATTACATTTTCCAGAAAAGTTGAGCCCCTCGGGTATAATTTGGAAGGAAAACGCTAAACAGAGACAGTATAAAATAAGAATTTGATATTGGTGGGGGGAGAAGAGAGAAGAGGGAGTGGGGAATTAAGTCACAGAGCAGGGACTTCCCCGGCGGTCCAGTGGTTAAGAATCCGCCTTCCAATGCAGGGGACGCAGGTTCAATCCCTGGTCAGGGAACTAAGATCCCACATGCCGTGGGGTGACTAAGCCCGTGTGCTCTAGAGCCTGTGTGCCGCAACTACTGGGCCCACGTACCACAACTACTGAGCCCACATGCCACAACTAGAGAGAAACCTGGGCGCTGCAACAAAGAGCCCACATGCCGCAACTTAGACCCAATGTAGCCAAATAAGTAAATATAAAAAAATTAAAAAGTCACAGAGCAATAGATGGAGATTCTGAGGAAAAAGTCAGCCAGTGAGAAATTCTGAATGATGGAGTTGACCAAATAATAGCAACAACAACTAGTGCTTACCATGTGCCACGCAATTCTAAGTGTTTTCCATATAATAACTCAATTCTCAATATAACACTGTGAGATACATACTATAATTTTCCTCATTTTATAGATAAAGAAACTGAGTCACAGGTTAAACCACTTGCCCAAAGTTCAACAGCTTGTGACTGGTAAAACCAAGATTTGAAGCCCCACAGTCTGATTCCCAAGTTTTTGCTCTTAATCAGTATGCTATACCATGGAGGTCAGTTTGGGGGAGTCAAAAGATTTAGGATAAGAAAGTCATCCAAAATAGGGACCAAGATTTCTGCAGAAATATGTCCTATCACAATATTATTTATTGAACATCTGCTATGTGCCAGGAGCTGCTTTTGGTGTTTACACATATTATTTAATCTGCACAGAAAACTTATGAGATAGGAACTGTCATCCCCATTTTCAGATGATGAATTTGAAATTAAGTAATTTACCCAGGGCTACATAGTTGGTAAAGCTAGTAAGCAGAATCAAGACTGGAATTTAAAAAAAAAAAGACTGGAATTCAAATACATCTGTCTCCGAAAGCTGTGTTCTTGTCCTTATGGCAAAAAATTGGCAACAACTTAAATACCCAATAACAGAAGAACAGGTCAGTAAATTTTGCTATATTCACTTTTCATATTCAAATTCAATATATTCAAATTCAGCTACTAAAAATTAGGATTTTAATAGCATAGGAAATTTTCTTGTGTTAAGTGACTGTTTTAACGTGAACAGGTAAAACTGCATATATGTAATGAGTTCAACTAGGTTCAAATTTGCACAGAAAAAAGATTAGAAGGAAATACACCATTTGCCTCTGAGTGGTAGAATTATGTATGATAATTTTTTCCATGTCTTTATACTTTTCTATACTTTTCAAATTTTCTACAATGAACACATAGTATTTTTATAATCAGAAAATAGTAAAGGAGATTCTTTAAAAACTAGGCTCCATGTTTCATTTTTTGAGAGCCCTTCTCAGCATGGCACTAGTGGCAGAGCTACAAAAGAGACTGAATACACAACCTCAAGAGTCTCCTGTGTCAATGTCAAGGTCCTAATTGACAAAGGATGGAATCCTAACAGAGACGGGGACATTTTGGCAGAGTAACCTTAGAATCTTAAACTTCCAGATTCGCCAGAATTCTCTGTTCCATCAGAAACAGCCCCTTCTCCCTTGCCATAAGAAAGTAGTCTCTCTTGTTTGGAGATGCTATAAAAGCCCTAACTGAGGGCTTCGCTGGTGGCGCAGTGGTTGAGAGTCCGCCTGCCGATGCAGGAGACACGGGTTCGTGCCCCGGTCCGGGAAGATCCCACATGCCGCGGAGCGGCTGGGCCCGTGAGCCATGGCCGCTGAGCCTGCGCGTCCGGAGCTTGTGCTCCGCAACGGGAGAGGCCACAACAGTGAGAGGCCCGCGTACCGCAATAAAAAAAAAAAAAAAAAGCCCTAACTGAGGCAGGTACTAGTCTTCCTCCTCAATATCTGACCCCTATTGCCCCATCTGTTGCCAGGCTAATAACCATCTCTGGGGGGAGACATCTTCTACACTGAAGGTATTGCAGACCCTCGCTGACACATACTGGAAGAAACCAGGGGAACATATGTGGGAATGGATCTTGAAGGCATTAGACTTAGGGGGCTGAAATACAAGGCTGTATAGGGGAGAACAGTTTTCAGGATTGTTGGATATGGAGTGTGAGCTGATGCTGGTTACACTAGGAGAACCAAAACACCACTATAGGCCTATGGTTAGAGTGGGGAATTAAGGAAGCCAAGTGATAAAATGACTTCTAGCCCAAGTCCATTGCACAAAGTGAAATGCATTCATAGATCTACCCTGTAGTTAATTACCCAGTTTCTGAGAGTGGAGATTGGTAGAGATATATTTAGCAGATATAAGAATCTTTGCCTTGATTTCCTGATTTGAGGAATAAAACATTTAAAGCAGAAAGGGTGGGACTTCCCTGGTGGTCCGGTGGTAAAGAATCCACCTTCCAATGCAGGGGACGCAGGTTCGATCCCTGGTCGGGGAACTAAGATCCCACATGCCGCGGGGCAACTAAGCCCGTGTGCCATGACTACTGAGCTCACGCAGCTCAGTGAGAGAGCCTGCGTGCCGCAAACCACAGAGCATACATTCCCTGGAGGCTGCACGCCACAACTAGAGAGATAAAACCCGCATGCCACAGCTAGAGAGAAGCCCGCATGCCACAACGAAGAGCCTGTGCACTGCAACAAAAAGATCCCTCACGCCTCAACGAAGATCCCACGTGCCGCAACTAAGACCCAACGCAGCCAAAAAAAAAAAAGTAAAGCAAAAGGGGCCAAAGTGGAAGCCCTCGATATTACCCAGACAGCCCACTGCCCCATCAAGCCAAGGGAGAAAATTATAAGCAACACTGCATCTGGAAGGAATTACAGAGATTAGCGCTGACAGCCTTAAAGGATGTAAGAGTGTTCATCCCCCTTATACCCTTATTCAAGTCACCTTTCTGGCCTCTGCAAAAAGCAGATAGACCCTGGCAGATGATGGTGGATTATCATAAACTTAACCAACTTGTAACTTTAATTGTAGCTGCCATGCTTAATGGGATACCTTTACTATAACACAGCCTCTGGCACTTGAAATACGACTACGGATCTGACAAACATGTTCTTCTCAATTCCCATTGGTAAATAAGATCAAAAGCAGTTCACCTTTATCTGGAAAGGATACTAGTCTACACTCACTACCTTGACTGAAGTTTATGTCAGCTCTCTTGCTCTGTCACAGAGTGGTCTCTAGACCCCTTAGTCATCTTCTCATTGCAGAGAACATTAACAGTGGTCCTCCAGAATGATGGCATCATGCCAGTGGTGCTGGTGAGCAGGAAAAGAAAGTACTTTAGATGCCCAAATAAGACATAATTGTTACAGAGAGATAAACATGAAGATTCAAGGCTCACAATGTTAAAAGAAGCTTTTAGCGGTTCAATGACCTAGAGCATGCAAAACATTCCATCTAAGGGAAAGGACAAGTTTTTGCACTAGCATTCCTATCATTGAGGAAGAACCACATGCTTGGGGGATTTTGAAGGTGGCATATACTGGGCTACAAATGCTGCTCTGGTCCATTTCCCTGATGACTTGGAAGGCTGCCAGTTCTGTTTTTTGCTCAAGGCAAGAGAGGGTTCTGCAGCAGGTTCAGTCTGCAGTTCATGTTACCTTAACACTCAGGCATATGACCTAGAAGATCTGTGGGGCATAAGGATGTTATAGAGAATCTCTGAAAAACCCTACAAGGAGAGTTGCAGCCCTAGAGTTCTGTAGCAAGACCATGTCTTCTACGGCACAGAACCACTCATCATTTGAAAAGCAGATCCTACATGTTACAGGGTCCTAGTTGAGAATAATTGCTTGACACTGGGATACCACATGTGGTAGGCTGATAGTAGTCTCCAAAAAGATATCCCTGTCTTAATTCCTGGAACCTGTGAATGCTACCTTACATGGCAAAATGGAGTCTGCATGTGTGATTAAGTCATGAATCTTGTGATGGGGAAATTATTCTGGATTATTCAAGTAGGCCCTAAAAGCAATCACATGTATCTATATGAGAGAGAGGCAGGAGTTGGCACACAGATAAGAAGAGGAGAAGGCAATGTGGCCGTGAAAGCAGAGACTGAAGGAATACATCCACAAACCAAGGAATGCTGGCAGGCACCAGAAATACTGGAAGAGGCAAGGACCAAATTCTCCCCTCAAGCCTCCGGAGGGAGTGTAGTCCTGCTGATACCTTGATTTCAGCCCAGTGATACAGATTCTGAATTTCTGGCCTCCAGAACTGTGAGACAATAAATTTCCGTTGTTTTACGCCACAGCTTTAAGTTTGTGGTAATTTGTTACAGCAGCCATAGGAAATCAATACACCAAGTTACTATATGACAGGAGCTGCCCATCATGAGTGAGTATTATCAGATCCAGCAAGCCATAAGGATTGGAAAAGCAATCCATTGTAGGATGGAAATGTTGCATTTGGTATCAGACCCAAGGAGGTCCAGAAAGCACAATTACAATATGCCTAGATTCCCATGTCACCTATTTCTGTTGCAGTGAGACCTCTTCATCAATTCACACCTATGGCCTTTGTGGGGAGAGGAGATGGGCCCACATAACCAACTGACAGAGAAGGGAAAAACTCAAACCTACTTCAGAGATGGGTTGGTACAATTTGTTGGTACTAGTCAAAAATGGACAGCTGCTTCATGACTCAAAGGGTAGTTGTAAAGGATAGTAGTTAAGGAAAATCCTGGACAGAGATACAATCAGTACTCTTAGTTGATTACTTTGTGAGGAAAGAAAAGTGGCCTGAGGTACAGTTCTACATGGTCTCCTGACCAATGGTGAATGGCTTGAAGTGAGTGGTCAGAGACTTGAAAGAAACACCATTGGAAGACTGGACTAAAGAAATCTGGGCAAGAAACACGTGGATGGACATGTGGGAGTTAGTATATAGGTCTTTGTATCCCAAGTTAATGCCATAAGAGAACATCCACCATAGAGAAAGTGCTCAACTACCAGGAGAGAGGATGATTTGTCCTGTGGATGTCAGTCAGCCTCTCTCCTCAGCTACTTCAGTGCTAGCACAATGGGGCCAGGAGTTGAGTGGCTATGATGACAAAGAGGGAGGCTATGCATGGGCTTAGCAGGATGGGTTCCCTCTTATTAAAACTGATCTAGTTATTGCCTTTGCTAAATACCTAAAAAGCCAGTAGCAGAGATCAATGCTGAGCTCTAATCTTTAAGGAAACCAATTAGCCTCTTGGTAACAGGTTGATTACATTGAACCCCTTTGTTACCAAGTCCAAGCTGGCTCTGCTCACCACATGACAGGCCAATAAATCAGGAGAAAAGGTGCTGAGGCAATGAATAGCAACTTTATTCGGAAAGCCGGGCATCCATCCGAGAAGATGGCGGACTAGTGTCCTAGAGTACCATCTTATCGGGGTCTGGTTGCTACTTTCTTTTATAGAACAGAGAGGGGGAGGAGGTGAGGAAGTAAAATAAAAATGCCATAAGTCTTGCAAAATATCTCCTGGTTTTGGCCAGCCTCCGGGAGGAGATGTGTTAATTTCTTCTTTTCTGCAGCCAGTCACAGGTGGGCAGGGTCAGGGTGTTTCCTTGTGAGCTGAACAAAGACACTTTAGTTTAACATTCAGGCAGAGGGGCAGGGTTCCCCAAGGGAGACCATTATGTATGCCTATAGCTATAGACCAAACAAAAGCAACTGAAAGCAAAGGTCAAAGTAAAAGAAACAGATCTAACATGGAGACAGGTTTTGTTCTCCCCTGTTATAATTTCCCACTGTCAATGTCCATTCCACAGTCTTGTGGGATAAGGGGTGATGACCACTCTAACTGCTTCCTGCTGTGTAGTGCTGACAAGGGCTGATCATGGACTGGAATTGATCAGCCTTGGGCAGGGAATAATTCTCAGAAGTTTTAGTAAACAAGTACTAGAACAGGATTAAACAAGTAGATTGACCCGCCCTTCTCCAGCCACAAGGAAATTGCAATCTCAAGTTAAGGAATTTGGTGCTTTTCTATGTATGGGAAGATGCAAGAGTCTGGGCTCACTGAAATCATTTCTTTGATATACACCTCACCTATCTGGGGCCAGTATCCTGTGTTTTCACATCCTGAGTTTCCTCAAGGCTCACCGTAGGGAGTGGCTGCAGCCTGCTGGCGGCTAGATGGCAGGTATTCTTTCCTTCCTGAGTTCCCCCAGGGCTCATCAGCTCACCATCAGTGGTGGCTACAACTGCTGATGACTGTGATATCCTTTGTTTACTGATATGGCAGAAAATATTCCATTACTCAGATCCTCCTCCTGGTCAGGAATTCTACAAATATTTGGGAGACACTTCATGACCGCATTTTGTCCCACAGCACTGGGAGGCTCATCCCAGATCAGGCAAAAATTCTTGTTGATATGCCGCTCCAGGTGCTAATTTCTGGATTAGGCCCTGTTGATAATTAAAGACTCTCTGGATCCTCTGTCTTTCTAGTCTATTATGATACAGGAAATCTTTTCCCTTGTTGCTTCTTCCCATACTTAGAATCACACAATTACAATTATTCTATAAGAGTCATAAATGTGATCTATTTCCTCAAGATGTTTAGCCATCATCAATTTTGTTGGAGCCTTGGTTACACACTGGGTACTGTAAGAGACAACAATCTTATATAATAGGATATAAGCAATGCAGCTAGTAACACTGACAAAGTCATAGTGCAGCAGGGAGACGCAAATCATGAACAATTAGGAAACAAAGAACAAATTAAAACAATGCTTAGTATAACTGTCTGTAATCCAGTTATAATAAACCATCAAGTCCACAGGAGAGCCGGCTGGGGAAAGCCAAATTCTGGCAGGACCAGGTAGAGAGAAAAAGATAAATGTTTCATCGTTGTTTACAAGGGTATACTTTATCAACTTGTTGTAGTTCATAGCATAAGAGAAAAGGTTTTTCTGGAAAACAAAGATTAAGGCTAGTATATTTCCCAAAGTCATAAAGTTATAAATCATGTTCATCAGTTCATTCAGTCCCATGTAATTAATTAATTCCTGTTGATCTAGATGAAGCAATCAGGTTTTCCATTAGTTTTTTCATTTGTTACCCAGTCCAGTGGCATTATCTAAAGGCTACCAGAAACTTATATTTGTTTTTAAAAAGTTCCTTTTTATGCCTTCCAGAAGATGTGGCAGTTTTGCAAAGCATCACCTTAGCTGCCAATGAATGATAAAGGTCTTAAAAGGGCAAGGTTAAAGATCTGATTACAATTCTTGGCTAAGAAACTTTTTTCCAAGTTGTTGTGACATACAACATTTTACAATAACAACTAAAACTATAACATTATACCATGACATATGTAAATTTCAGAAACTTTATATGATTTTTAGAATTTTATATTAATAACATTTATTCACACCATATAATCTGAGGAGGCTTATCACTCATTTGACAATGCTTTCTGTGTAATTTAGCATACTGACCAATTCTAGTCAGTTTAATATATATATTTTTTCCCTCTGAGGTGCCTCAGGGTCACAGTTCCCTAGCCCCCCAAAATGAAGAAAATAACCAATGCTACACCACAGGCGAAACCAACGCAATAGGGAAGGATACCCTGGTATCGTCACACATGAGTCCCATTATCAAACTGGTCTCTCAGGGTCACAGTTCCCTAGCCCCACAAAAGGAAGATTCCCAACCAATGCCCCATCGGTCCAAAAAGGGAGAACCCCAACCAATGTCCCATCAGAGATGAAGCTGAATGAATGACCAAGGATGACTCAAAAGGGAAAATCCCAACCAACGCTCTGCTGCAGGCCAAACCAATGCAATAGGGAAGGCTCTCAGGGGCTCTCTGAAGCATCCCAAAACTAGCTGAAGTCAAAAGATCTTTAATTAGAATTTGATAGGAAATTCATCAAAAAATCAAAAAAAAATTTTTTTAAACATTTGGTCAGATAGAATATTTAAGAACAAAATCCATTTATCAATTAAGTTTAACCCAACCTCAGCCTGACAATGCATAAAACTCCTTTTTACTCAAAACCTATATCCCACTTTCCTATTATATAGTGAAATGTTTTATTATTTTTAGTAGCTTTAATTACATATTTAAATTAGAATCCCCAACTCTTAAAAACTTTAAATTCTAGTGAAAACCAATAGTTATCAAAATCTGGAGAGACTGTCTTAGGTAATTTTCAGAACATAATTCTTCCTATAGAGTTTACCTAAAAGCTCTTATCTCATTTACATTTACTTTAATTTTTTTAGTACTAATCTATTTATTTTGGCTGCACCGGGTCTTAGTTGCAGCACGCAGGATTTTTATTGTGGCATGCTGGATCTTTAGCTGCAGTACATGGGATCTTTTAGTTGTGGCATGCAGCCTTCTTAGTTGCAGCATGTGAACTCTTAGTTGCGGCATGCATGCAGGGTCTAGTTCCCTGACCAGGGATCAAACCCAGGCCCCCTGCATTGGGAGGGCCGAGTCTTATCCACTGTACCACCAGGAAAGTTCCTACATTTACTTTAAAGTTTCATCCTATTAAGTTATTTTCCTTGCAACAGATGTAATAAGGTTTTTTTTGATTCCTAGGTACAATAAGGTATTATGCTTAAATTAATGACTCTAAAGACATGTCTATATTAATTAGATCAATGAGTTTAAGCTACCTTCAATACCAGATATCAGTTTAATGTTGAATATTTTCCAGATCATGTGAACCCAAAATTCATTCTGGCCAGTTTTATATTCCTGAGTATTTATATAAGTGCTTAATTTTTTAAAAATTCATTTAAGTAGAGCTCTTTTACGAATTAATTTTGGTAATACCATACATCTACAACACACATAGACACATACAAACACACAAACAAACAGAGAAACCTCATAGTTCTCATTTCAAAATTTCAGCCCTGAGTCAGGTACAGCAATGTAAAACTCATCAGTTTACAAAAGAGGTTTGATTAAAATTGGGTTTCTGGCAGATGGAACAAATCAAGCTCACTTGTCTAGATGGCTGAATCTTTTTGCTAATACTTATAGAAAAGACATTTAGGATTTCTATTTATCCTTGAGAAGTCAATTGCTAAATTACTTTACTCTCTTTGCAAAATTTGCATTTTAAAAAGATGGCAGAGATAAGGGTTCCTGAGAAGACCAGGTAGGACATTTGCATCTCAAAGATACAGGCAAGTTTCTCCTAGGATGACTTTGTTTCCCCTTTGTTTAATACACACAAGCCTCTTAAGATAAAAAGGGAAGGTTTGGGAGTGGTAAAAAGATTGGTGGGCTTTGGGTCATTGTTGGAGCTGCACCTCCGGTCCTGTAAAGACTGGATTTGTAAAACAAGGACAGTGTTTTTTTTCTTTTTTTCAAAGACTTGTGTGGCTACCTCAATGATATTGAAGGACTGACATACCCATTTTCCTAGGTTGGAATGTTTTACTTTTAGCTGCTGTGATTCTTCTGCAACAGGAATGCAGAAAAAAGCATCTTTTAAGTCCAGGACTGAGAACCAGCCGTATTCTCCCGGAATAGTGAGCAGAGTGTATGGATTAGGCAGCACAGGGTGTAGGTCTTGGACGACTTCATTAATAGCCCTCAAATCTTGGACAAAGCGATACTCTGCCGAGTTTGGCCTTTTGACCGGGAGGATAGGTGTGTTATATGGGGACTTGCAAGGCTTAGTCAGTCCTGTTTTCAAAAACTTTTCCAGAATTGGCGAATTCCCTTTTGGGCCTCTTGTCTCAGAGGATACTGTTTTAGATTAGGTGTCCCAGCATCCATTTTTAATGGGATTTGTGTGGGTCTTGAGTTTTTGGCCTTTCCCAGAGTGCTGTCAGCCCATACTTCTGGCCTTACCTTTTCATAGACCTCAGGGGGAAAGAGCTCTTTCTCCTTTTCTTGGGTTTCCATTAGTGCCATTTGTAGGCTTAAAGCATGCTCCAGTGGGACCCTCATGTCAAGCTGTTCTGGCAAAAAAGTTACTTGAGCATTTAATTTACAAAGGATATCTTGTCCCAAAAGGGGGATTGGACACACTGGTACATATAAGAAGCTATGTTTAAGGGTGGGGTCCCCTAATTAGCATTCTAGAGGTTGTATTTCTCCACAAACTCCCATGACCAGGATAGACAGGTATTTTCTGTGCCACCTTGGTATTTACCACAGAATATGTGGCACCCATATCTATTAGAAAGTCAATCAGGGCTTCCCTGGTGGCGCAGTGGTTGAGAATCTGCCTGCCAATGCAGGGGACACAGGTTCGAGCCCTGGTCTGGGAAAATCCCACATGCCACGGAGCAACTAAGCCCACGCACCACAGCTACTGAGCCTGCGAATCTGGAGCCGGTGCTCCGCAACAAGAGAAGGCCACGACAGTGAGAGGCCCGCACACCGCGATGAAGAGTGGCCCCCACTCACCGCAACTAGAGAAAGCCCTCGCACAGAAACAAAGACCCAAGACAGCCAAAAATAAATAAATAAATTCATTAAATATATATATATATATATCTTTTTATATATATATATATCTTTAAAAAAAAAAGAAAAAAGAAAGTCAATCAATTTGTTCCCCACTGTCATAGTTACCTGGGGCTCCTGTGGGGAAATTAGAATCGGACGCCTCAAGCTCAAGGGAGTCTCCTGGCCTCTTCATTCATTAGCAGAGTGTTCCTCTCTTTCTTATATGAGAGGCTCCTGTGTTCCTTCTATTATTCTCCTTCTTATTCTTTAGTCTAGGGCAATCTTTTTCCCAAAGCCCTTCCTCCTTTCAACCCCAGTAAGCATTATATTCATGAGAGTGTGAATGTCCGCCCAAGTGGGATGGTGAGTGGCAAATATAGAGGTGAAAAGTTCAGTCAAACGGAATGGGTCCTCTCAGTAAGCAGGGTTATGGTTTTTCCAGTTAAGCAAATCCGAAGTCAAGAATGAATTGTGTATCCATAGAAACCCAGCTGGTTGGCCATCTGCAGTAAGGCCTCCTACAGGATATTGGCACAAGGGAAATTGCCCTGCTGTGGAAGTGGCTCCCAGTCCAAATTGGATGCCCTGTCAGGTCTTAGATGGTGATACTAAACCAGGTCCCTGTGCCCTGGGGGTTAACACAGAAACTTCTATTCGACTCCACAGGTAGGGGAAACAGGAGGCGGTAAAAGGAATGAATATGTTGGCGACATGGTGGGGGTAGTTGGAACAACTGTTGGTGCAGCGTGTTCGGCCAGTTGGGGAGCTGGATAGGCCGGAGGGGGGTTTAAGTTTTGAAGTAACATGTCCCCACTCTCATTTTCTCCCTCTTCCCCTTGTAGAGCAGGTTCCCCCTTGGGTTTTCTTTCAGACTGCTGCACCATAAGATGGCAGCCCTCTGACTTCTTTTCCTCCTGATGCAATAGCATAAATGCTTCTACGTATGGAATCTCACCTCTTTCTTAGTCATAGGCTCACGGCTATGTTTTGCCCATTTATCTAATATACACCCCAAAGGGCTTTCCTTTGAGATGGATGAAGTAGTTCCCATTTTTATAAGTTTGATAACACCAAAACACAATAGATGCAAACAAATTCCAACACAAAAAGCGCAAACAAGTTCCAACATCGATGCACACAAAACAGAAGCCAACGAACTGGTTTCCAAATCAGGCAGAGTCCACCAATCCCCCTCTCCAACAGGGTACCCCAACCCAACGCAAGACAAATCAAAGGGGGAATTCGTTCCTGGTTGTGCACACAGGAGCCACTTACCCTACAAAGATGGAGTCTGTCGGCTTGCAGAAGTCTGTTGATTCCTTGCTCCAAATGCCGAGCTCTGGGGTAGCCAGTGCCACTTCAAGGAATTTTTTGAAGGGAAGATCCTTAAAACAAATGGTCCCAGCAGCTGCTAGGGCCTTGCCCCAAAATTGCTTGATCGGGGCCGGCTAGCCATGAAAAGCAAGACTCCTGGCTGGCTAAGCCACATTTGTTACTGAGTCCAAGCTCTCTCTGCTCACCACATGACAGGCTAATAAATGGGGAGGTGAGGTGTCGAGGCAAGGAATAGGGACTTTATTCAGAAAGCCGAGCATCTGAGAAGATGGCAGACTAATGTCCTAGAGTACCGTTTATCAGGGTCTGGATGCTAGTTTCTTTTATAGAACAGAGAGGGGGAGGAGGTGAGGAAGTAAAATAAAAAGGCCATAAGTCTTGCAAACTATCTCCTGGTTTGGCCAGCCTCAGGGAGGGGATGTATTAATTTCTTCTTTCTTGCAGCTGTTCACAGGTGGGCAGGGTCAGAATGTTTCCCTGTGAGCTGAACAAAAGCACTTTAGTTTAACATTCAGGCAGAGGGGCAGGGTTCCCCAAGGGAGACCATTATGTATGTTGTCTAATAGCTATAGACAACATCCTTTTAGTGATTATAGTTTAAAAAAAACAACAACAACAGAAAGCAAAGGTTAAAGTAAAAGAAACAGATCCAACATGGAGTCAGGTTTTGTTCTTCCCTGTTACAGCACCACTAACAAAATAGACCATATGAAAGGTAATATTGGATATTCTTTGACACTAAAATTAAAATATTAGTTGCTGGCACAGTAGCTTAGTGCTATAAATGAGCTAGGAATGAATGAAAACTGGTCAGTTCTCACAAACACTTGCCTCTGAGGACTCATCTTGAGTTGCTCAAGTTATAAGGCCCCAGTGAAAAAGCAGCTAACACCACAACCTTGACAAAAATACTATATGGGGTCTCTACTTCCTTCATAAATCCTATAGAAAGTTTCAGGAAATTCCAGAGACAATAAACCTGGTTAAGGAAGTGCATACACATAGCCCTTGTGCTTGAGGGCTGGGCTTAGGAAAAGGCTGATGGGATTTAATACATAAAGTTGGGGAGGGATGAAAGGGAGTTCATTTAACATCCAGCTTAACTAAGGCATTAGAGGAGGATGAGGAAAGTGTAGGTGGTAAAATCAGGTATTGTTGAATAAGAAGCATGGGCTAAAACAATTCCAGGTGGGCCCTCTGCTTTGACAGCACTTCTTAGCCAGGCAGGTGGGTTTTAATAATAAGCTACCCAGCAGGCCAACTAGGTCCCCACGGTGAAGCTTCAGGTTATCACGTGGGGATAAGAATGAGGTGTGGTTGACAGAACAGAAAGGAATAACTAGGAGCCACCTCTCATTTTACAGCCAAAGTACAGGAAGGAAATGTGAGAGCCTGTGGATACACAGCAAGTTAGAGGCAGAACTGGGACTAGAATTAGGGCTAGACCCTTAGTCAGCCCCTTTCTTTTGCATAGCAAAGATCCCTGGGAACCATCAGATCAAATTAACATCAACCTATTCATTCTTTGATTCAGTTTTTTCAATCAATCATTCTCTCAATCATCAATTCACTTATTCTACAAATGTTATTGAGGGCTCAGTGCAGGAAGCTGGGGTAAACAAAACAAACCATGTAAGACCTGATTCAGACCCATGGGTGAAACACTCATAAACATATAATTAGGCACAGGAATGGGAAATGATTATCTCAACTGCTGGCCCCAGAATCCCTCTTTGAAAAGGAGTTGACTTCGTTTGGGAAAAAACCTTGATAAGCTCTTGGGTAGAAGAAGAGGCCAAGAGCAGAAAGTGCCCTGAAATTGCTCTGCATGTGGAAGAGGTTTCTTGCTTCAGAGAGTAAGGGAAGACCAGAGAAATGGGAAGACTGGTACTACACAAGGAAAGAACAAAGGAGGGACACCATGTGGCCAAGGAGCCAAAGAGGACTGAAGAGGGCCAGACTGATTCCTAAGGACTTTAAAGGATTTCCTGTGTGACCTGCAGCTTTTCAAGAAAATCTTCTGTATTCATAAATACTGTGTCTGAGCAGATTTCCCTGGAAACCAGGGAATAAGCAGAATTTCCCATCTGGATTACAAGGTAAGAATATAAGTCACAACTGAGGAAGTATAGGCATACTTCAAAAATATTCAGGTTCAGTTCCAGACCACCACAATAAAATGAATATTGGAATAAAGCAATCCCATGAATTACTGGTTTTCCAGTGCATATAAAAGTTATCTTGGGACCTCCCTGGTTGTCCAATAGTAAAGAATTCTCATTCCAATGCAGGGCATGTTGGGTTCGATCCCTGATTGGGGAACTAAGATCCCACATGCCGCAGGGCAACTAAGCCCGCGCGCCACAACCACTGAGCTCATGTGCCTCAACGAGAAAGCCCACGTGCCACAAACTACAGAGCCCATGCACTCTAGAACCCGTGCACCACAACTAGAGAGAGGAAAAAAAACCTGCACGCCACAACTAGAGAGAAGCCCACACCACAAGTAGAGACAAGCCTGTGTGCCACACTGAAGAGCCTGCGTGCCCCAACTAAGACCTGATGCAGCCAAAAAAAAAAAAAAAGTTATCTTTACCCTATACTGTAGTCTATTAATTGTGCAACAGTATATGTCTAAATAAATGATGTACATGCCTTAATTTTAAAATACCTTATTGCCAAAAAATGCTAACCATCACCTGAGCCTTTAGCAGGTCATAATCTTCTTGCTGATGGAGGGTTTTGCCTTGATGTTGATGGCTGCTGACTGGTCAGGGTGGTAGTTGCTGAAGGTTTGGGGTAGCCGTGGCAATTTTTTAAAATAAAACAATAAAATTTGTTGCATCGATTGACTCTTCCTTTCACAAACAATTTCTCTGAGGTGTGCAATGCTGTTTGATAGCATTTGACCCACAGTAGAACTTCTTTCAAAATGGAAGTTAATCCTCTGAAACCCTGCTGCTGCTTTATCAACTAAGTTTATGTACTACTGTATTCTAAATCCTTTGTTGTCACTTCAACAATCTTCACAGCATCATCACCAGTAGACTCCAGCTCAAGAAACCACTTTCTTTGCTCGTCCATAAGAAGCAACTCCTCATCCAATAAAGTCTTATGATGAGATTGCAGCAATTCAGTCACATCTTCAGGCTCCACTTTTAACTCTAGTTCTCTTGCTATTTCTACCACATCTGCAGTTACTTTCTCCCCTGAAGTCTTGAACCCCTCAAAGTCATCCATAAGGGTTGGAATCAACTTCTTCCAAACTCCTGTTAATGTTGATATTTTGACTTCTTCCCATGAATTAAGAATGTTCTTGGGACTTCCTTCGTGGTCCAGTGGTTAAGATTCCACGCTCCCAATGTGGGGGGCCCAGGGTCCATCACTGGTCAGGGAACTGGATCCCACATGCCACAACTAAAAGATCCTGCATGCCACAATTAAAGATCTCACATGCCATAACTAAAAAAAAAGATCCCGCATGCCGCAATGAAGATCTCGCATGCCGCAACCAAGACCCAATGTAGCCAAATAAATAAATAAATAATAAGATAATCTTTAAAAAAGAATGTTATTAATGGCATCTACAATGGTGAATAGTTCCCAGGTTTTCAATTGAATTGGCCCAGATCCATCAGAGGAATCACTGTCTGTGGCAGTTATAGCCTTACAAAATGTATTTCTTAAATAATAAGATTTGAAAGTCAAAGTTACTCCCTGATCCATGGGCTACAGAATGGATGTTGTGTTAGCAGGCATGAAAAGTATTAATTTCGTTGTAGATCTCCATCAGACCTCACAGGTGACCAGGTGTGTTGTCAATGAGCAGTCATATTTTGAAAGGAATCCTTTTTTCTGAGCAGTATGACTCCACAGTGTGCTTAAAATAGTCAGTAAACCATGTTGTAAACAGATGTGCTGTCATCCAGGCTTTATTTTTCCATTTATAGAGCATGGGCAGAGTAGATTTAGCATAATTCTTAAGGGCCCTAGGATTTTTGGAATGGTAAATGAGCATTGACTTCAACTTAAAGTAACCAGCTGCATTAACCCTTAGCAAGAGAGTCAGCTTGTCCTTTGAAGTTTTGAAGCCAGGCATTGACTTCTCCTCTCTAGCTATGGAACTCCTATATGGCACCTTCTTCCAATATAAGGCTGTTTTGTCTACTTTGAAAATCTGCTGTTTAGTATAGCCACCTTTATTAATTATCTCAGCTAGATCTTCTGGATAACTTGCTGCAGCTCCTACATCAGCACATGCTGTTTCACCTTGCTCTTTTATGTTATAGGGATGGCTTCTTTCCTTAAATCCCATGGACCAACCTCTGCTAACTTCACAAGCTTCTTCTGCAGCTTCCTTGCCTCTCTCAGTCTTCATGGAATTGAAGAGAGTTAGGACCTTGCTCTGGATTATGCTTTGGCTTAAGGGAATGTTGTGGCCGGTTTAATTTTCTATCCAGACCACTAAAACTTTCTCCATATCAGCAATAAGGCTGTTTTGCTTTCTTATCATTCGTGTGTTCACTGGAGTAGCACTTTTAATTTCCTTCAAGAACTTTTCCTTTGCATTCACGATGTGGCTAACTGTTTGGTGCAAGAGGCCTACCTCGACATGCCCACCTCACTAAGTTTCATCATTTTTAACTTTTGATTTCAAGCAAGAGTTGTGTGACTCGTCCTTTCACTTGCACACTCAGAGACCATTGTAGTGTAATTAATTGGCCTAATTTCAATACTGTTGTGTCTCAGGGAATAGGAGAGAGACAGGGCAACGACCAGTTGGTGATGCAGTCAGAACACACAAAACATTTATCCATTAAGTTCGCCATCTTCTATGGGCATGGCTCGTGGCACCCCAAAACAATTACAATAGTAATGTTGGAGCCCAAGGTAGGCCACCCCAAAATGTGCCTCGATGGCATATTGATTATTTTGAATTAAAGTTACTTAAGAAATAGCCAACGCAAGAGGGACACTGATTCTCCCTGCTGTCTCCCTGAAAGCAGGAAAGAAATCTCTCATGTGAAAGGTGCACCCCGGCATCTGGAGGCAGAAGGACACCCTTACTGCCAAAGATAGGAAATTTGGGACCCAGAAGCCTATATAAATAAACCTTGTTACTTCTTTAATTTACTAACCCAAGCCCAAGCTCTGTTTAGATTCTTCATTAATTGGGCACCCAAAACCTAAGTTTCCTAGTCCTGTCAATTCCTCACAAATTTATTCTTTGTCTAAAAAACATGAAAGCTTCCTGTATGGCCACTTCTTAGGTCCCATTTCTATGGGACTTCCATGTGCATGAGTCAAAATTTATTTTTCTTCTGTTAATCTGTCTTGTGTCAATTTTATTATTAGTCCAGCCGCAAAAACTCAAGAAGGGTAGAGGGGGAAATTTCCCTCTCCCCAACAGTAACATCAAAAACCATTGATCGAAGGCTGATTACTTGCCCTATGGCTTTTAGGATTGTTTGCTAGGTGTTATAAACATGAACAAATTTCTCAAATAGTTTAGAGGATTCTTACAAGGTGTGCAAGGAACAGGACCTTGTTTTAAAAAAAAATCGACAAAAAGTTTGTTTTCATATCCTAGTTCATACTGCTTTGTTTAAATGATCGTATAGAATGAGCATATATTGGTTTGCGGGTATTTGGGCTGGCTGTTAACTGGAAAAGTATTAGATATGAACTAAGGAAATTTCTCAGGGGACAACTGACCTTACGGTTTCAAGAAAAGGAGAAATAGTCATGCCTGGTGATTTTTTGGTTGCTTGTTTTAAAATATGCACCCATCTCTTAAAATTTATATATTTTTGAGTTCAGGAATGTTGATTAAGTAGAACCTGAGCATAGCTCTATGTTTTACTGAGATAATGTGATTTTTTTGGGGTGGGGGGAAGGGGAGGCTTAAAACACCAGTCATTAATTTTGCTCCCAAATCTGCAATTTGGACGGATGTGGCAGGAACAGCTTATCTTTGCTCCACAAAGTGTCCATTAGAGCGGCTTGAGGGTTAGGAAAACAAACAAACAAACAAACAAAAAGAAAACCATTGATCACAGATCACCATAACAAACATAATGAAAAAGTTTGAGATATTGCAAGAATACCAAAATGCAACACAGAGACACAAAGTGAGCAAATGCAGTTGGAAAAATGGCACAATATCTCCCCAGGGTTGAAATCTACTCATTCTGGGTGGTGTACTGTGAGGGAAAAAAGCAGGGACTCGGGTAGGAAAGACATGGGTTGGAATCATGTTCCAGACATTCACGCCATTCAACAAATATTATGTGCATATGTTGCACCAGCTGCTGTGCCAGTTCTGCTGCTACAATAGTGAGTAAAAACAGACAAGGTCCCTGCACTCATGGTATGAATCCCTAATGGAGAATTAGATAATCACACAAATAAATGTGTGATTGCATGCAGCTGACAGGTGCACAAAGGGAGGTCAGGGAAGGTTTCCTGGGAAAGTGGTGCTTGATCTGAGAGCTAAAGAATGGAGAGGTAACTAACCTAGGGAGATGTTAAAAACAAGACAACAGGTCCAAAATAGAATCACTTATGCTAAGCTCCACACCACCAAACTGAGACTTGACTCAATTACAGTTTTGTCCTCCCAGAAATGGAATCTTAAACCAGAAAATCAGGAATCACCTTATCAGCATTAGCTGAGTAATGTGCCCGATAAACCCCTGGCATCCCCTATAGGGAAAGTAAACTTGCAATAACCAATCTGCTTTTTGCCTAGCATAACTTCTTTGTTCTTGCTCCCCTCTGCCTATAAAAGTCATCTTTTCCATACAGCTCTTCAGAGTTCCTCTCTGTCTGCTAGATTGGATGCTGCTTGATTCATAAATCATTGAATAAAACCAAGAAGATCTTTAAGACTTATTCAGTTGAATTTTGTTTTTTAACAAGGAGAAGGAAGAACATTCCAAATAGAGGGAAAGAATGTATAAAGGTGCAGTGACAGGAGGGAACGTGGCATGTACCAGAAGCTGAAAACAAATCAGTTAGGCTAGAGAAGAGAATAGGGGGTGGAGAAGAGTGGATGAATGTGAGAGGATTAAGGAAGTCAGACAGACAGGACCTGGCAAAAGCAGTTAGAAATACTTTAGCTGCAAGGAGCAGACAATGACCAACAGTGGCTCAAATACATAAGGATGATGCTGATGTGTGTATGTGTTTCCTCAGATAATAAGAAGATAAGAATTCTGGAGGTAGGAGGGATTTGTTTAGCAGCGCAGTGATGTCAGGGCCAGTATTATGTGCCTTCCACGCCTCATGACCAAGTCCCAGGCAGGAAGAATGAAAAAAGGGGCAAAATCCATAACAACTGCCTCTTTTACCAGGAAAGGAAACCCTTTCCCGGAAACCCCCCAGCAGACTTCTAAGTCCTACTAGACAGAGCTGTCATCAGGCCACACCTAGCTGCCAGGGAAGCTGGAAGATCAACTGTTTTAACTTTTCTAGACTCTTTAGAAGAAGTGAAAAAGGGGATTGGGAATGGGTATTGAGTTAGTAAGTTGACAGTGACTTTGCAGGTGCGGGGCAGGGGAGGTGAACAACTGAATGGTTGGTTGGTGTCATTCTCTGAGTGGATAATACTGAAAGATCACGAGTTCAGTTTTAGATATATTGAGTTTGAGGTGTGTGGTAAACTGGATAATGGCCTCCAAAGATATTTGTGTCCTAAACACTGGAACCCGTGAATATTACCTTATATGGCAAAAGGGACATTGCAGATGTGATTAAGTTAAATACTTTGAGATGGGAGGGTCCTAGATGCATTCACAGGTGTCCTTATATGAGGGAAGCAAGGGAGATTTGATTCTAGAAAATAGATGTGGCAGTAGCAGCAAGAGGTTAGAGTGATGCAAGGAAGGGGCCAAGGAATGCAGGCAACTTCTAAAGGTTGAAAAAGAAAATAGATTCTCCCCTCAGAACCTCCAGAAGGCACCAACCCTTATGACATCTTGACTTTAGCCTAGTGAGACTGATTTTAGACTTCTGATACCCAGAACTGTAAGAGAATAAGTTTGTGTTGTTTTAAGTTTGGGATAATTTGTTACAGCAGCCTAGGAAACTAATGCAAGGTGCCTTTAAAACATCTAAGAGGGCTTCCCTGGTGGCGCAGTGGTTGAGAGTCCGCCTGCCGGTGCAGGGGACATGGGTTCGTGCCCCAGTCCGGGAGGATCCCACATGCCACGGAGTGGCTGGGCCTGTGAGCCATGGACGCTGAACCTGCGCGTCCGGAGCCTGTGCTCCGCCAACAGGGGAGGCCACAACAGTGAGAGGCCCGCGTACCGCATAATAAAAAACATCTAAGAGATGGCAGGTAGGTAGTTAGATATAATGGTCTGGAGGTGAAATAAAAGGGCTGGGCTTGAGATATAAATTTTTTTAAATTTATTTATTTATTTTTGGTTGCGTTGGGTCTTCGTTGCTGCGCGCGGGCTTTCTCTAGTTGCGGCGAGCAGGGGCTACTCTGGTTGTGGTGTGTGGGCTTCTCATTGCGGTGGCTTCTCTTGTTGCAGAGCACGGGCTCTAGGTGCACGGGCTTCAGTAGTTGTGGCACTTGAGCTCAGTAGTTGTGGCTTTCAGGCTCTAGAGTATAGACTCAGTAGTTGTGGCGTACGGGCTTAGTTGCTCTGCGGCATGTGAGATCTTCCTGGACCAGGGCTCGAACCTGTGTCCCCTGCATTGGCAGGTGGATTCTCAACCACTGCACCAGAAGGGAAGCCCCTGAGATATAAATTTGAATGTCATATTCATGTGGATGGCATTTGAAATTGCAGGAGGGCATAAACTCATCTGAGGAGAGTGACACTGTCACCTACCTGCTGTTTATCTTTCAGCAAGGTACTTAACTTCTCTGAAACATTTTTTATTGAATATTTATTCTGTCCTGGCATCATATCAAGCAATTTACAAGTGTCCTCATTTAATCCTCACAACCACTTTATGAGGCAGACACCATGTTTAACCTCCTATTTACATTAAAGGAAAATAGTGTTAGAAAGATTAGTCATTGGGGGGAGGGATATATTGGGAGGTTGGGACTGATATATACACACTACTACGTATAAAATAGATAACTAATAAGGATCTACTGTATAGCACAGGGAACTCTACTCAATACTCTGTAATGATCTATGTGGGAAAAGAATCTAAAAAAGAGTGGATATATGTATAACTGATTCACTTTGCTGTACAGCAGAAAGTAACACAACATTGTAAATAAACAGTACCCCGATGAATATTTTTTTAAAAAGAAAAGAAAGATTACTCATTTGTGCAAAATCAGACAGTACAAGAGGGTGACAAGACTAGCTCCATTCCTTGTGCCTCGGCTCTTACGGCCCAGGTATCAGCAGTATCCACACCATGTAGGACTTTGTTAGACCTACCGCATGAGAATCTGAACTTTAACAAGATCCCCCAAGTGTACAGACAGAAGAAGCACTAGGCTCTAGCCTGCCTCCACAGTGGGCTCCCCTCAGGCAGGTACTTTCCCAGAGCCCAGCTCAGAGTTCTAGAAGCGCAGAATGTTTTCCCATCTGTACCTTTGCCCAGCCCATTCTCTGCCTGGAGCTAATACTCCAGGTGTCTGGATTAGGCGCCTCCAGTATCCTCAGGTACTTTTATCTACTGTTACTCTGGGATTATAATTCTGTCTCCTCCATTAATATGTGAACGTCTCCAGGAAAAAAAAGTTTTCTCTCACCAGGTACCCCAACAATAGGCAAAATCAACACCCAGAGCAGACGCCCAGCAACTATTTGAACCAAAGCATAAAGTAGCACGTGAAACTTGTCGCCGTACAAACCGCGCAGACTCGGGGTAGCCCTCCCTGGCGGAGACTGAGGCGGAGCGGAGAAAGAACCCGGAGCGGGAAGTTTAAACGGTCCATCCCCGGCTTTCCGCTGGCCGAGCAGCTGAGCGGCTGAGCGCATGCGCGCAGCTCACGGGTGCCGCCTCAGAGGGTCTTCTCCGCATGCGCGGGAGCGCGGAGGCGGGTCAAGTTGATTGACAGCGGGTGGCGCCGTAGCAATGGCGGCGTTCGGAGTTGCGACAGGTGGTGGCAATTGGTTTTCGGCTTTGGCGCTCGGGGTGACTCTTCTCAAATGCCTTCTCATCCCCACCTAGTAAGGGACCCGCACTGCCCGGGGCTGGGCGGGGAGGCCCCGCGGTCGGTCAGGGCGGGAGAGAGAAGCGTGGATGCTCCTGGGTGAGAGGAGGAAAGGGAACTTGAAGTCATGCGATCGCCGCTACCCCTTTGCTATGCTTCCCACTCCGCCTTTTGAGTGTTATTTCACCTGTTCACTGGATCATAGCCCTGATGGCTGGGGTCAGGGCTGGCACTGTCTGACTTTAATGTTTCTGACCTTAAGGTCCTCTTCCTTAACATGCAGATAAACAACACCCACCTCCAACATTCATTCAGCCAGTACAGTATTTATCAGCTGCCTCCTGTGCTAGGCACTGTTCTAAGTCCTGGAGAGGCATTTGAGAAAGACATTTCTGGGGAAGTTGGTGGGGTCAGATAGACAAACAGTAAAGTTTCAGATTGCGATGAGGTCTGTAAAAGAGGTAGAGAGTGGCTACCGGGCAAGGCTTTACTGTCCTCTTTTAGGAGGTTTGAGTTGAAAGCTGAAGGATGAAAAAGAATAAGCAATGTGAAAAGTAGTTCAGGCATAGGAAAGAGTAAGTGTAAAGGCCCTGTGGTAGCAAAGAACTCAGAGCATTCCAAGAACAGAAAGTGAGCATTGTGGCTGAAGAGCAGTAAGGGAGGAGGAGAGTGACACAGGATGAGGTAGGCAGTAGTCAGGTCACACAGGGTTAGACTGCTGTGCGACAAATGGATGCAGACCCAAGACTGAAAGCATGGGATCCCATTAGGAAACTACCACTCAGTGGTAATGTGTATACAATGGGTACTCTGTATTATATTATTAATATTGGCTTCCACATCTGTTCATCCTTCCTATTTCCTCTCCCTTGACTTTTCCCCTCATTCCTTTGCTCCCTTCCCAGTTTAGTGTTTGGTTTATTGGTATCCTTTGGTTCAAGTTCTTGGTGACCTCTCGTTGGGTATGGAAGAGCTGTATGTATAGGTAAATCCATACTGATGTGTATATAAGCAATGAAGTGTATATGTAGGTTCAGCAAAATGACTTACAGGGACTTGGGAAAAGAAGGCATTGGTCAGTTGAACTTTCTGCAGCACTGAAAACAAATAAGAAACATCTTTCTCTTTTAAAAGCAAATTGGAAAAATCCTTCTAAAATGTAGGAAATTCCTTTCAAATCAGAATGAAAGGGATCTTTTTTTAATCCGTGGATATAAGGTGATGTTCCTTGCTTTAGTTACTTCAGCCTAGAAATGTGTCTTCAGGGTTGTTACTTTGAATACTGCTGTTGATCCAGGATTAAGAATGTATGTAGTTGTAGTTAATGCTCTGCTTCTCAAACAGGAAACCCCTGGGATGTGAGAGGGAAGCTACAGGATAAATGCAAAAGTATTCACCAAAATGTTTACTAACTGCTTTATTATGAACCAGGTACTGTGGCAAGCTACTAGAGGGGAAGACAAAATGGATATGATCCCTAACCCTATAAAGGGTGTAGTTTAGTGAAGATAACAGCCCCAGAAATAAATCAACACAAATATGTAATTACATAACAATGCTGTCTTAAGTGTTATGAAAGGAAAGAATGGGATCCTATAAGGCAGCTAACAAGGGGGACTTACTTTAGATTGAGTGTCGGGAAAGGTCTCTGACATAATTGTAGGACTGAAGATAGACCCAGTACATGTCTTTTCTTGAACATATGTATGTGTTTCTGTTGAGGAAGAAACTTCCTCCCTCTATTGGGGAGGAAGACAATTTTCTCTACCTTTCTAGCCAGGTTCTGGCTGGTCTAAGAATTCAATTGACATGAGACAGATGAACAGGAGAAAATCATCAAACAAAAGTTTAACAACATGTACATGGGAGAGACTCGGGAAAATGGAGTAACTCACCAAAATGGCTGAAGCCCCTCACCTTAAATACCATCTTCAGCTAAAGACAAAAGAGGATGTTGGGGGTAGTAGTTTGGGACTTCAAAGGGGAGAAAGGCAATTCACATATATGTTTGCTGGGCCATGAAGAGATAAGAGTGGACTGTGATCTCTAGGTTCTGGTGAGTTTCCCTCACCACACGTAGCCCATATTCTTTGCAGATATCAGGGGTGATAGCTCTTTTCTGGGAACAAGCCCTTTATATAAATTCTTTAGGCAGCTAAGAGGGAGGTAAAAAGAAAGACTTCCTGAGTCTTGTTTCTTAAAAATAATCAGCTTAAATCAATCCTCATGCCAAAAAGACACATTTTGCGTTGCCATATTTTGCTCCCCTACAAGTGTATACCTAGAAATGTGATTGCTAGGTCATCAGATCAGCTGTGAATTGTGATTTTGAGAAATCTGTAGGAAATTCAGGTGACGTTGTCAGCAGGAAGTTGGAGATGTCTCTCTTCTAGAACTCAGGAAAGAGACCAAGGTTGTATACTGTGATTCGGGAGTCATCATCACACAGTTCTTAGTGGAAGCAATAAATGTGAATGAGATTGTGCAGAGCAGAGTAAACTGCATAAGAAGAAGACCAAGAACTGAACCTGAAAGAACATCAGCATTTGCTTGATGAGTACTGGAATGGGAAGCCATGAAAGAGACATGGAAGGGGTTGGCTAAGAAACTCACGAGAGAGTTGTCACAGTGGAAATGTGTAAAACACTAGAAAAGGTAAATCAGGTTTTGCTGTGGAACTCATTGTTGACTTTGGAGAGTGGTTAATTCAACAAGAATGTATTGAGCCCATCCACGTATCAGGTAAGATGTGGAGGGGAAGTAAAGCAGAGTAATAAACAGAAAAATAAAGTCCTGCTAAAGAGGAGTGAAGGGCACCAGAATATGCCACCCCAAAATACGCCTCTTTGGTGTAAGGATTTTTCGGGACTTATTATCTTGAGGAACTGCAGACATAGGAGAAGCTCTGAAAACAGTGAAAGTTACTTTCGAGGGAAATTTACATTAGAAAGGAGGCCTGTACCTGGAAAGTAACTATTACCAGAGATCACTTTTTCATCTGAGAGACTTAGCTTCAAGGCAGAGCAACCTTTGCTTGCCAAACATTCTCTTCTCACCTTCCCAAGAGTTGCCTTCCCCCCTCTTTGAAGCCCCAGACCCCTACCCCTCTCCTTAGCTCTCATGATGGTAGATAAGCCTCAATCACCTGGCCACCTTTTGAGTCTCATCTTATATCTTTTGGGGCTCCTGTACATATGTATGTAATTTAAATTGTCTTTTTTTTTCCTCCTGTTATTCTGTCTTAGGTCAATTTAATTCTTAGACCAGCCACAGAGCCTGGAAGGATTGAAGGGAAAATAATTTTCCTCCCCTATATATAGGGGACATACTTGGATATATTTATATATAGTGAGAGGGGGACCAGTAAACAGAATTTGGAGACATGAGAAAGGCAGGGCAGGGACCTTTTCCCACCTTTTCTGTCTGATGAACTCCTGCTCATTCTTGAAGATCCAGCTTCTGTGTGAGGCCTTTGCCAGATAATGAATCTTATTAGAATTGTTTGTGAACAAGAATAAGTCACCTCTGAGCAGTAGCCTGAGGGCCTCCCTTAAGAAAATGTATGGGCTTTTGGTCAGCCCTTTAGATCAGGGGTCCCCAACCCCCAGGCCACGGACAATTACCGGTCGCTCCCCATCGCTCGCCTTACTGCCTGAGCCCCGCTTCCTGTCAGATCAGCGGCAGCGTTATACTCTCATAGGAACGCAAACCCTACTGTGAACTGCGCATGCGAGGGATCCAAGTTGTGTGTGCTCCTTATGAGAATCAAATGCCTGATAATGTGACGTGGAGCTGAGGCGGTGATGCTAGCGCTGGGGAGTGTCTGCAAATACAGATTATCATTAGCAGAGAGATTTGACTGCACAGAGACCATAATAAATCAATTGCTTGCAGAGTCATATCAAAACCCTGTCAGTGGGACTTCCCTAGTGGCGCAGTGGTTACGAATTTGCCTGCCAATGCAGGGGACACGGGTTCGAGCCCTGGCCCAGGAAGATCCCATATGCTGCGGAGCAGCTAAGCCCCTGCGCCACAACTGCTGAGCAATCCCCGCTTGCCATAACTAGAGAAAGCCCGCACACAGCAACGAAGACCCAGTGCATCCAAAAATAAATAAATAAAAATAAATTTATTAAAAAAAAAAAAAAAAAACCCTGTCAGTGAGTGGCAAGTGACAATTAAGCTGCATCTTATGGAGTAGACCGGACATAAGCAACACACTTTGGCTGTCACTGTCTCTCATCACCCCCAGATGGGACCATCTAGTTGCAGGAAAACAAGCTCAGGACTCCCACTGATTCTGCATTATGGTGATTTGAATAATTATTTCATTATATATTACAATGTAATAATAATAGAAGGAAAGTGCACATAAATGTAATGTGCTTGAATCATCCCAACACCATCCCCCCACCCTGCCCACTCTGTGGAAAAATTGTTTTCCACCAAACCGGTCCCTGGTGCCAAAAAGGTTGGGGACCACTGCTTTAGATGACTCAGAGACTCTTTTCACTTAGTGTTGGGTTGGCCAAAAAGTTCGTTTGGGTTTTTCCACAACATCTTACTGAATAGGTTCCCCACCTTTTCCAGAAGGAGGTCTGGCCTCCTGGTAAGTGAGGTGTTTCAGGAATATGTAAAATACCTATTTGTGTCTTTATAGGATAGTGAGCTGTGACTATGTAGGGGATGTTGGTCCATTTAAAAGCCTAATTTTAGAAATGTGAGATTGATAAATGTTATGAAATCTCATTTTCTTCATCTGATTGTTTTGAGTAGCCATTCCACAGATTTTGAAGTGCACCGAAACTGGCTTGCTATCACCCACAGTTTGCCAATATCACAGTGGTATTATGAGGTAAGTTTTAATTTTCACCTTTTTGGGTTTTTTTTTTAAGATGATGTGTGAAATCATGTAAGTATTATTGATATTCAAACAGTTTTCCCTGTGATCATAGGTTTAATAAATCTTTATTAAAATTATAGTCTTGGGGGCTTCCCTGGTGGCGCAGTGGTTGAGAGTCCACCTGCTGATGCAGGGGCATGGGTTCATGCCCTGGTCCGGGAAGATCCCACATGCCGCGGAGCGGCTGGGCCCGCGAGCCATGGCCGCTGAGCCTGCGTGTCCAGAGCCTGTGCTCCGCAACGGGAGAGGCCACAACAGTGAGAGG